>NC_134244.1:32745539-33420539 GCF_965152275.1 Natator depressus | reverse complement strand
TAGCATTGAAAACCATACAGTCTGTGTGCTCCAAGAACAGAACATGACAGCAATAGTGTTATAGGAGCATTTGAGCCTCTTGCAGCAGTTCTCATTCCTTGCACCAGGGCCAATAAGGCACCATGGCGTTAAAAACAGTAACAAATTTATAATAACCATCAAGCTGTGTACATGCTTTACTGATTAAACACATGAACTAGTGCAGCTCTTGTCCCTCCTCTCCTGTTCACGACAAAGTCATGAAGTCCAGCTGAATGTAGATTGCAAGCTCTTTCATGCGGTGGTAACGCACTCACTTGTTTTTGCAAGCTACCCAAGGCACGTTTTGGTGGTTGGAAATAATAAAGACCAGCGCAGAATATTGCCCATTAGCGATTCCCAAGAAGAGGCGCAACATGCTGTCACCTAGGCCCTTGGGACAGGCTAAGGCACCTCGAAGATAACAGGCCTGGGGCAGGGAAGGGGTTAACGCTCTCCACAGAAAGGGGAAGGCCACCAAAAGCCGCGACACTTCCCCAGCGGGCCGCGTCCCTAACGCTTGTCCCGCAGCCCCTTCCCAGCTCCCTGGGGCCTCTCACCAGCGTCCGGCAGCCCGGTTCTACCCCCGCACCCGGCCCCGCTCATCACTTCCTCGCCCAGTGCCGCGCGGGCCCTGCCCCTACAGCTCGGAGACGGGGCCGCGGGAAGGCCCAGGAACTAGACCAAGTCACGGGAGGGCCTACGACCCACACCCCCGAGCGACCTCTGCCCTCACCTGGGGCTGTGACCCTTCTGCCGCTATTCCACCTCCGCTGCGGGCCGCGATGAATCAGCCGGATTTCATTCAAACCCAGTCCTCCCAGGCCTCCCGAAAACACTTCCCGGTTCAGAGGGCACCTCCGGTTTCCGTTCCCATAGCACCAGCCAATAGCTTGGTGGGGTCAGACCCATGGTAACGTAGCCCCGCCCCCACCGAGCGCAGAGCTTCCGTCCCCCAGCTCCCCTGGAAGAACCTGAGGCGCGGGGCGGGGGAGGCTGCTGGCTCGCGCCCCTGCCCGTGGAGGGGCCTTCTCCTCCCGCTGCCCTAAGGTGGAGCCAGGACCTCCGCCCAGGCAGCACTACTGCCGGCCGATGGGGACAGGCGGTGGCTGGCACTATGTAATGATGTTTCGCAGGCCCCACGCGGTTCTGTTCTGGGGCGAAAGTAACTTAAAGGACTTACCAGTGGGCAGGGCCAGGGTCGTGGGGGGGGGTGGCTCTGGGCCCTTGGAAGGGGCGAGGCTTCAGGCAGAAGGGGTGGGGCTGGGGCCAGACTACCTCAGCCAGCCCTTCTGGTGCTGCCTGGCATGTGCTGCCCCTGGCTCCAGCTGCTGCCAGGAGCCCCAGGACCTTTTAAATCGCCAAAACCCAGGGCAGCTGCTACCTTTCTCTCACCTCCCGCGCCTCATCAGAGGCCCTGCTGGTGCTGTTGGCTGTGTACTGGCAGCCACTTTCTTAGGGGTAGACCATACTGGACCATTCTGGCTTACTTTCACCTCTGGGTGGGGGCGCCAGTGATTGTTCACTCCGTACCCTTCCCCGTGGAAAGGTGCAGCTGGCCTTCCACAGCCAAAGCCACGGCATCAATAGTGTTGGGCATCTCGAAACACCTGACAGCGAAAGGAAGCAATCAGTTCCAAAACTCAGCAAGAGACACATTTCACAAGTACCTAATCCACCTGCTAAAAATGTGTAGATGGCACCAAGTTATTTAGATTAGTCAGGACCACGAGGAACTTCACAAGCTAGGTGAATGGGCAACACATTAAAAGTGAAATTCCATGTCAGTCTATGAAGAGTGATGCATGGTGGAGGGAAAAATTTAAACTTCTCAAACACTTTGTGGTGTTCTAAATAAATTTACTGTATCAGCACAAGAAAGGGACATGGGCATTACTGTATATAATTCAATGAAAACATCTGCTTAATATGCAGTTGCAGTTAAAAAAACCAACAAGATGCTAGGAAGCATAAGGGGATGGTAAATAATGCAAAGAATATTTTAATGCCTTTATATAAATCAATGGTGCAGGTTCATCTGAAATACTGTGTACAGTGTTGGTCACTTCATCTCAGAAAGAATATTGCAGAACTGGCAGGAGTTCAGAGAAGAGCATGGAAATGATAAAATGCTTGGAAAAACTCTCATATGAAGAGATTGGGATTGTTTACCTTTAAAAGGAGACAAATAAGAGGGGACATGATAAATTATATAAAATAATGAATAGTCTAGAGAAGGTAAATTGGCAATTTCTGTTCTCCTTATAACACAAGAACAAGGGGACATTCAATGATATTAAAAGGTGGGAAATTCAGAACTGATAAAAGGATTTTTTTCACACAACGTCTAATTAACCTGGAACTTGCTGCAACAGGAAGCTGTTGAGGCCAAGAACTTAACGGGATTCAAAAAGGCATTGGATATTTACACAAATATCAAAAATATCTGGAGTTATAATTAATTACAACAAATTTTGAAAGAGATATTAAACCTTACACCTTCCTCTGAAACATCTGGTACTGACCAGTGCCAGAGACTGGATACTGGACTAGATAGATTTCGAGCCTGATCCAATATGGCAGTTTCTATTTTCCTATGGCTGTCCCTGAGATCTCTGCAGTGGTTACATACAAGGCTAGTATTATGATTTGTGGGGTCCCAGGCTATCTCAGAGCCCGAAGCAACAGTAGTTGAGGATGTTCAGCAACTCACAAGAGGGGAACTAAAGAGAAGTAGGAGAAGAGGAGTAAAGCTATAAACTGTACTTAAGTAGCCTCAGCAACATACATTCTGATTCTCTCCTTTTAAGGCCCTGTAACAACCTTATCTGAAGTCTTATACTGCCATGCAGACACAGTAGCTCTAATACTAAGTGCTCAAAGTATGGTGATGAGCATGGTATAAATGAGCAGAGACATGAATTAGATAGACACATGTTAATTAGCGAGATAATCATTATTTTAAAGCAATATTCTTACAGTTTTCCACTCTATTCCTTTCCAGATCTTTCCCACTCCAAAGGATTTCAGTGAGTTAAAATGTGTTCTTATTTTTTCCAAATGTCCTCATATATAGATTTCAAATGTCGGTTGATATCCTGAAGTGATCATAGAATCATAGAAGATTAGAGTTGAAAGAGACATCAGGAGGTCATCTAGTCCAACCCCCTGCTCAAAGCAGGACCACTCCAACTAAATCATCCCAGCCAGGGCTTTATCAAGCCAGGCCTTTAAAACCTCTAGGGATGGAGATTCCACCACCTCCCTAGGTAACCCATTCCAGTGCTTCACCACCACCCTAGTGAAATAGTTTGTCCTAATATCCAGCAGAGACCTCCCCCGCTGCAACTTGAGACCATTGCTCCTTGTTCTGTCATCTGCCACCACTGAGAACAGCTTAGCTCCATCCTCTTTGGAACCCCCCTTCAGGTAGTTGAAGGCTGCTATCAAATCCCCTCTCACTCTTCTCTTCTCCAGACTAAATAAGCCCAATTCCTTCAGCCTCTCCTCATAAATCATGTGCACCAGCCCCCTAATCATATTCATTGCCCTCCGCTGGACCGTCTCCAGTTTGTCCACATCTTTTCTGCAGTGGGGGGAGGGGTGCCCAAAACTGGATGCAATACTCCAGATGTGGCCTCACTGGTGTGCTGAATAGAGGGGAATAATCACTTCCCTCCATCTGCTGGCAATGCTACTAATGCAGCCCAACTGGCAACAAGGGCACACTGTTGACGCATATCCAGCTTCTTGTCCACTTTAATTCCCAGGTCCTTTTTTGCAGAATTGCTGCTTAGCCAGTCAGTCCCCAGCCTGTAGCAGTGCATGGGATTCTTCCGTCCTAACTGTCATTAGTAGGGTAGTGTGTTCATAACTGATTTATCTGAAAAATGAAATTTTCATTTTTCAGTGTGTGAAGAGAAACCAATCTGCTTCACCCATAAGAACAGCCTCCAGTAGTGCATGTAGTGTGTCATATTAACACTGTCTCTCCATCCAAGCATTTGTACTGCAACCATCACCCTGGGCACATACAGGACGTCATGTGAATGTAGAGTACATGCAGGAAACACCAGTGCATGACTCTGTACTTATCCTTGTTGAATCTCATCAGATTTCTTTTGGCCCAATCCCCCAATTTGTCTAGGTCACTCTGGACCCTGTGCCTACCCTCCAGCGTATCTACCTCTCTCCCCTCAGCTTAGTGTCATCTGCGAACTTGCTGAGGATGCAATCCATCCCATCATCCAGATCATTAATGAAGATGTTGAACAAAACTGGCCCCAGGACCAACCACTAGGGCACTCTGCTTGATACCGGCTGCCAACTAGACATCAAGCCATTGATCACTCCCCATTGAGCCCAACGATCTAGCCTACTTTCTATCCACCTTATAATCCATTCATCCAATCCATACTTCTTTAATTTGCTGGCAAGAATATTGTGGGAGACCATATCAAAAGCTTTGCTAAAGTCAAGGTATATCACATCCACTGCTTTCCCCATATCAACAGAGCCAGTTATTGCCTCATAGAAGGCAATCAGGTTGGCCAGGCATGACTTGCCCTTGGTGAATCCATGTTGACTGTTCCTGATCACCTTCCTCTCCTCCACGTGCTTCAAAATGGATTCCTTGAGGATTCCTGTCTATGATTTTTCCTGGGACAGAGTGATTTTCACTTATATTTCTTGTGTCTAAGGCCGTTTCTATTAATTTATTACTGTAAACAAGCACAAGGAAGTTGGGGGAAAGCAATTTTAAAGCTGAAGTAGCTATTTTAACAAAAAGGAGGAAGTGTGCTTGTATATTCTTCTGCACTTCAAGCTAGAGCTATTCAAGTCTCACTGCACTTTAAGACTTCAAGGTTGCTTTTAGTTTTATCTCTCACAGTTCCTTAGCTTCAGACAAACAGGAGAAGGAGCATCAAATAAGCATCCTAAACCTCAGATGATTCTTTAAGAAACTGGACTGGTTTCATTTGGGTCAGAAATATTGCAAAACTAGTTTTCACATTTGCTTGGTATTTCCACCTCCAAACCCATCTAAATTCAGGAAGCGCAGAGATATGAAAAAAATACTTTAAAAAAAATGATGTTTTCCAAACTCTGGAAAGGGATTGATTTGAAATTTGAGAAAAAGTTGAAATAATTTGTTATTTAATCTGAACTAGTTCTCTCATGTTATCTATTTTAGGTTTTCTCAAGTAGTTTCTAAATGCTTACCGCATTGGAACTTTCCATCTCCCAGGCACTTTAAAATATAGAACTGGCACCCAAAATAAGGGCACACCCAAAATTAGAAGCATCATGAGGGAATTTTACATGCTATACAGATATATATGACCTTCCTCTATAACGTTCAGCATTTCCGATGTCAATTTGCACTAATAAACAGCCAGATAACAGCAGGTGCATGTGACAGAGGTAAATTTGTGCCTAATATGAGTATCTTATCTCCACAGAAATCTCCATTAAAATGCATTGTCTCCACCCTGCAGGTTTTTACAGGACTTGCATGATATTTTAACACATTTTAGCTGTCTTCACTGTACCTCATAATGAGATACATTTCCGAGGTATGTCTAAGTATCACATTCAGACAATAAGAGAATTTGCACCATGTTTCAATTAGACTATTAAAATCTCACTCATTTAACCTGGAAAGCTTGGTCACTGTGCTCCTGCCATGAGAATCTTGAGAATCTTCCAAGTTTTGACATGGTCAAAAGCCCATTTAAATAAAAGATAAAAAGTTCATTTTTTGCCTATAAAATTATAAGAGTCAGGTATGCTTTGAATTAGTGAAATTGGAATCTTATATACTTTTTCTTGATTTTTATTGAGCTCTTGATATTAACTCTTATATCTCCATGAGTCTATTCAAATTCGAGCATCGTACATCCCTAACAAGCCATGAGTGTTATATGTAAACTCTCACTTCTCTTCAACTCATATCTCAAAGGAATACCACATTTTTGGAGAAAGACCTGTGAAACTCTGCATTTCATGAAAGGAAAGAGGCCATCAGAGTTAATGGGTATAGCTGTTTTTTAAAGGGAAAAGTAACATGCTGGGTTATATCCTTAGTTGATGTAAATCCATATAAATCCACTGATGCCAATGGAGCTATGCCGATTTATGCCAGTTCAGGATTTGGCCCTTCATCTTTAAAATACAAAGTGAAAACAGACTTTCATTGTTATTCTTAATTACATTTCAAGACATAGTGTTGACTTTTTTAGATATACATTTATTGAAATTTTATAAATAAATATAGATACAGAACAAGAAAAAAGAGAAAATAGGAGAAATATTTACATTAGAAAGTACAGTGAATTAATTGGCTATATAAAGCCAATATCATAGTTGTTACTTATGACAGATGGTATTTTATATTTTGATATACAAAAGATATATTCTTAATCATATATGTCAAGGAGAAGAGACCATATGTTATTAAACACTTCCAAATTGTCATTTAATATGAAGGGCACTCTCTGTACTGCCACCAAATCCCTCACTGTTGTGGTCCAACTAGCATAAGTACATAGGAGAAGATTTCCGTCATAATATACCTATTGTTTAGGCTTTCACTGCAGCTTGGAGTAAAAATGCTCAAAATAATGTTCCTAATATGAATTTTACCTCTGAAGAAACGTTAATCAGCAGGTTGTCTGTACGTTGTACAATGTGGTTGATTATATAAACTTTTATGGAGGGGCCTGCTAGATTCCCTAGTTTTCCTCCAGGCTTAAACATCCCCAGCTCTTTCAGACCCTTCTTTACAGTAACTCATCTTCTAATTGAAGAGAGCTGGGTGTTGCCTGTACTAAAGGGATGACAAACAAGTGCTGGTCATTGTTTCCTGGAATCACTGAATACTGTCTCCTGCTAGGTCACTGGGTATAATTTTTTGTACTCCTTACCCATGTCATTTGACGGGGGCCAGGAAATAAAGACCTGACTGGATCGTTACCAGCATTCTGTTTGTTATTAGCTTTTTTTTACTTAGGGTCTGTAAATAGCAAAAATTGAGCCCATGAAGCCAACTGAATGAATCTGGAAAGGGACCTATCCAAAAACTGGAGAGGAAAGTGGAATTGGAGAGGATGAAATCCTCCACACTGCAGGACAAAGGGCATTGGAGATATACATACATTCCATGAGAAAGACTACAAACTGCTAGATGAAGCCATTCAAAACTTTTAAGACTATTTTGATCCACAAAAGAATGTCACTTGTGGAAAAGGCACATTTTTACAATAAACCAGCTGCCGGAGGAGACCATTGACCATTGTTACAGATCTTCAGAAATAAAGCCAAGTCATGTGAATTTGATCAGTTAACAGATGGACAAATTATTTAAGGTATAAGTGATAACCAAGTCAAAACAAGGTTATGGTGAGAAAAGAACAGTGAATATTTGCAGAACTAATGAAAACTGCTTCGCAACTGAAAGTGTTAGTAAGCAGTGAAAGAACTGAAGTCTATCTAATTAAAAATGCATTCTAAGGCATAAAGATAAAATACAAGAGTAAACAAATGGCAGAGACTAGATTTGTTTTCAATAATCATAGATGCAGTCACCCATGGCAAAAAGGTCCAACTCAAGGGGCGCAATGTTATGTGCACAATAAAAGCAACCATTCCGCAGAAGTGTGTTGGCTCTGTTCTCAGCACAAATTGAAAAGATATACAAAAGCATAATATATTCATGAACATACTGAAAGACAAAGCAATGATGATGAAGAAGATGACAAAATGATGCAGAGAGAGAGGTTCTTGCAGAGTCTCATAATAAATTCACAAAATAAGGTTCTACAACAGATTAGTTGTGACTTCAGAAATAAATGAATCAACATTCCATTTCAAAATAGATACTAGAGCTAAAGTGCAACAAAATTTACAGTCAGCTTCTGCAAAAAAATTAGTGGTTGCCTAATGTTTAAACCAAAAGCTAAGGTTGTTTCATGTAGTGAGCACAAAATGAAACTAATGGGCAAAGCCACAGTGGTATATCTGCGTAAGCACAGATATCACAGTAGAGTTGCACTACCCCATGAGAATAGTTAAGGAGCATATGTGTATACTCCAAAACTATTTTCAGTTTTGACAAGGGTTATGTCAATTCTGATTTGATTCAAATAATATGTTTAATCAACTTATCTTCAGTATGGCCTCAGCACTTGATGTGTAACAATACATCAGATCATTTGAGGATCTTTGAGGGTCTAGATGGAATAGAAATTGATGATTTGCTGATTTGGAGTAAAAATGATCAACAACACAATGAGAGACTGATTAATGTTCTGCAGTGTATCTGAGGCTATGTCTACATTACCACATATGTAGGCAAAACTTATGACACTCAAGGGTGTGAAAAAACAAACCCCGGAGCAACATAAGTTACACCGACATAAGTGCCAATGTGGACAACACTATGTCGGCGAGAGAGCTTCTCCTGCCGACGTAGCTACTGCCACTTGTTGGGGGTGGTTTAATTATGTCAATGGGAGAGCTCTTTCCCATCGGCATAGAACAGCTACATGAAAGATCAGTACAGCTGTGCCTCTGTAAGCTCTCTAGTGTAGACACAAAACAACTCTAAATGGAACAGAAACAATTCTGCCAGATCTGGCTGAATGAGATTGTTTATGTAGTATATATAATCAGTGACAAAGGAATTTTGGTGGACCCAAGAATGGCAAAAAACAATTGTACAACGCAAAAGACTGCAAAGGCTTACACAGATTCATGAGCATGTTAACATATCTAAACAAATGAATCCCTAAAATTTTTCACAATTCAATGCTCCACTCAGAATGATACTTGAAGATAGTACAGAAAGGCACTGGCAAGAGAAAAGCTTTGGGGAATTTAAAAGAATTTGTCACAGAAGTGCCTATAATGAACTATTTTGAGATTAATCAAGAGCCTAAGATCTGAATTGATTCAAGGTTGTGTGTCAGAGTTCAATATGCAACAATTCAAATAGGTTCTGTTACAGGGTCCCTCACAGAACTTGTCAGCACCATTCAGAAAGCCAGCTGCAGAGAGGTTGAATGTGATGCTACTGACCCTGTCCAACCTCTGCAATTCCATGAAGCTAGTGGGTGAGCTTGGCATCTGAAGCTTGATCCTATGTGCTTCTGACACATTTTGCTTCTACTAAATTGCTAGGCTAGATTAGAGAGGCAGTGCAGTCCAGTGGATAATGATCCTCTTCCTGGCTCTGCTCCTGACTGCTGTGTGACTTTGGACAAGTCCATTAATCTCTCCATCCCTCTGTTTCAGATCCTTAGTGGTTTATATGTTTCAATTGTAAACTCTCTGAAGAAGGGAGAGTCTCTTAACTATGTGTTTGTACAGTCCTCACATGATGGAACCTCAGTCTTGGTTGGGCTCCCTAGGTGCTACCATAGTACAAATAGTGAACAGTTTGCTAGATAAAGGTAGACATTTCTTTTCCTCAAGAGCCCAACTAGGGAGGTCCACTGTCTTTGAAAATAGCTATTTAATGTAGTAATATAAACAAATACTTTGTACTTTAATACAGTCAGTTGTGAACTGAGAACCCTAGAAGAAATATGCAAGTAAAATGTGCCTGCCTGTGAATAAAAAAAATGTGGGTTTCTTAATGAGACACATTTTACTTACCTATATCTATACCAGTTTGTATAATTGTTGTATGACATATTTGGTTTCATTTTTCCATGTTGATCACAATAAAAGCTGTAGTAAATGTTTAAAACATGATTATTTCATTTTCTTGATTACACCCACAAGATTTTTCTCATAAAAACTTTCTTAAAATATAATTTTGGTGCTTCAGGAGTGGGTCCTCACCATACAAATAATTAACCTATGAATGTTAATGGGAAATATTGGGCGTGTAGGTAGAATGTACTAGTCAAGTGAGGTATTTTAATAATATTGGCTATCTGCCATAAATAAAGACAGCAGCAATTTATCCCATCTCACGAGTTAGCTTGATTTGGTTGATTAATGCTTGCAAACGGATTTTAATTATATGTAGTAACAGTTGGTATTTGGAGACCTAAATATTTGGGACCATGTGGTGACAGTTTGAAGCTCCATTGTATGAAAGATCTAAAGAAACCCTCTTAACATTAGCTTGATTTCAAATTTCAACCAATTTTATAAATTGATATGCCTCCAGATTTCTCTCTGCATTTAAGGAGCTCTCTTTTTGTTGTTTGTGTTACTAAGTACATTACTTTATGGTCACTCTTCCATGGGCTCCGAGGTTTGGCTCAGGAAGGCCACTCTTTCTCTGTAACTGCAGGTTGTCAAAAATTTGATCAGCTACAGATTTTTATTGCTAGGATAATCAAATAACAAAACATGTTTATTAATTTTCCTGGAATGTAGATGCAAATATTACGGTTGTGTACATTTATTTTTGATAAAAGATTTGCAAATTTAGTTTGCTTATGGGGAGCCTCATGATGTGATAATATAACTTTCAGTGTCATATAGTTTAAGTACCATTACTCTATTTCTTGCATAATTTGTGTTAAAAGTACATTTTATTTTATTGTTGTTACATATTCAATTATACTGACCAACGGAGAAAAAATGGGCTCCCTTGTTTAGTCGTTTTGCATAAATGAAACATATTGAAGATTAGTGAGTAGTCACAGCATCTTGTAAAGTATTATTCAGAACCTGGTCCCATTTACAAAAATGAAGGCTAAATCCAGATGAGTTAAGTATCATTTACTTAATTGAAAGTAAATGTAAAAAGCTTTCTCAGCTTCAAATGAAAATGCTGAAACCAGGTAATTTTAAATGGATATGAATTAGGTTTGTAGTCATATTGCTGGTGCCTAATTTGAGTGTGTGATAAACCTAATAAACAAAACACCTTTACAATCTAGGTTACAACAAAACCAGCTAACATGATTGCAAAGATGTTCAATTGTGTCTACACGGATGTTTAAGGGATTTTTCCAATAATGTTAGCTCACATGATTAAGCTAACTTGACTGAAGAAAGCATCTTTTTTTGCTATCTAGACAGGGCCTTGGAGAAATTTTGATTTGCAGGCTCCCAGTGCCTTTTGTCAGAGGCCAGCCTGCAGCAGAGCCAGTCCCCTGGCAATCCAGTGAGTACAGCTGGCCCTGACAGAAGCTCTCTGATTGACTGTACCACCTGATTGGCTGCCTGCGGGAGTCTCCAGGCTGATGATTAGGCTCAGCAGCAGCAGCAGTCCAGTGGTGGCTCAATGCATTCCTAGCCTGCCGCTGTTCTTGGTCCTACCCCTGCCTCTGCTGTCTCTAGCCCTGCCCCGCCTGTCCCTGCTCCAGCCCCCAGCTCCTTTGTGACCTCTGATTCCCTCCTCTGATCCTCTGCTACGCCTTCTCACTGCGGCTCCAGCTAATCCTTTGTCTTAGGCTATGGTCTCTGACTCTTGGCTTCACTCCTTGACGTGCCCCATATGGATTCAGTGCTAACCAGTAGGCCAGACTCTTGCTTCAACCACTAGGCCAGACCACCCACAGCTTGGTTGCTGACAGTTAGAGCAGCTGAAAAGATTGACCAAGCATGGGTAAGTGGCTGGACTGCCCTTCAGATGGATTCTGCAGAGACAGCCATGCCCCTGCCAGACACTGTGGGAATCCTGCAGACTCTATAGGCCCAGGTTATGGCCTTGCAGGCACAAACTGCAGCCCTATAGGCTCAAGCCATCCCACACATAGCTGCTAGCCCAGCTTCTAGGGAGCCGGAGAGTCAAACGCCTGATGAGTTTGATGGGGATGGTAACAAGTTCCATGGTTTCATGACCCCATCCCGGCTCCTGTTCATGCTTCAGCACCTACTTGTTCTCCACTGACCAGAGTCAAGTAGGACTTATTATTAATCTGCTAGCTTGGAAGGACTTCGCCTGGGAAACTCCCCATCTGGAGACTTCTAGCCCCTTGTTGGGGGCAGTTCAAAGAGTTTGTACAAGCTATGGCCATTGTATTTGATCCGAATTGCACACAGTCTGCCAAGAACATGCTTCAGGAGCTGCATCAGGGAAACAGGTTGGTCGCCAAGTTTGCCACAGAGTTCTGGCATCTGGCAGCAGACACTAAATAGAATGAGGTGGTGCAGCACTACCATTTCCAGCATGCCGTAAGCGAGGAAATCAAGAACAAGCTGGCATGGGTGGAGCTGCCACCTGACCTTGGCGTCTTGGTCAAGTTGTATATCAATGTTGATGATCATCCTGACTGAATGCTGCCTGGAGAGAGAGTTGAGTTCCCAATCCCATCCACATTCTCATCACAAGGGCCTACACAGATCGGCCAAGTTCAGCCTTGTCTCTCTGATGCAGAAAAGGGCGGGTGTCATGTTTTGGGCCTATGCTGTATTATGGGGAATTTGGACACTACGCTGTAGTGACTACAGTGTGGGATGCCCTGCTAAGAATCAAGCTGTGTCTTGACCAGAAAGACGCCTCGCCTCAGTCCCAAAAAGGGTGTCTAGGCTGAGCCTGTGTCCCCACTTCACTCCAGGACCTTGCACCTCTCCTTGTCAACCGGCACCTTAGCTATGAATGGACACTGTGCCAGCACTGTCCAACTCTCCCTCTGACTACAACATTCCCTCCATATCAGAGGTCAAGCTGAGGGCACTCACGGGCCTCTGACAATTTCATGGATTTAGTCTTTGCCTGGAGTCATAACATTCCAATTTAGCCAAGGAGCATCCCTGATTGGATGGAGTCTATTGACGGATCCCTGCTCTCCTCCATTTCAGTTACTCATCAAATGGTACCCTTGATGCTTAGCACTCTCCAGGGTCACTGGGAGGATCAACAGTTTGGTATGATCCATGCATGATCCTCACTCCCCTGTCATCCTTGGCATTCCCTTTCTCATCACCCATGATCCGCTCATCTGCTGGAGGCCAGGCACAGTACACTTCACATCAAGACTCTGCCATCAATTTTGCCTCCCAAAATCATGTTCTGGTGCGATCTTTGCCACCTACTTGAGAATTCAGAAACCAAAGGAGGTACACTGAAGATGACTTCCCCCATTCCTTTGATCCCATTGATAACTTCAGGAATCCCAGTGTAATATTGAGATTACCTTGATGTTTTCAATAAAAAGAGGGCAGCTACTTAGTCACCCATCACACTTATGATTGTCCAGTTCACCTGCAATCTGGAGCCGAGTTCCCCTTTGGCCACAGTAGTCCCTCTTGGAACCTGAATTCCAAATGCTCCAGGAGTACCTCTGCGAGAACCTAGAGAAGGAGTTTATTTGCCCCATCCACTTCTCTGGCAGGGGCTTCAATCTTCTTCGTGGCAAAGAAAGATGGCTCCTTTTGCCCTTGTGTTGCCTGTCGAGTTCTGAACAAATTGATGGTCTGAAACCCATACTCTTTGCCACTTATTAATGAACTCTTTGAGAGGCTCCACTCAGCCGAGATTTTTACTATGTTGGATCTTCACAGGGCCTATAACATTGTCCAAATTAGGGAAGGTGATGAATGGAAGACAGTTTCACATCCAATATGGATATTTGAATATTTGGTTATGCATTTTGGGTGATGTAACTTGCCAGTGATGTTTCAGCATTTTGTCAATGATATCTTCCAGAACATATTGAACTAGCTTGTGGGTTTGTTTGTTTTTTGATGTTGTTCTTGATTTTTCTTAAAATCAGGCACTGCACGAGCAACATGTGTGCCACATTCTCAACAGACTCTGCCAAAACCATCTTTACACCAAACTGAAGTTATGTAAGTTTATAAAGACACAATTGCGCTCCTCCCACAAAGAGCTAACAATGGACCCATGGAAGGTATCTGCCATCTCTGGGTGGAATGACTGAAGGACATAAGAGGCATACAGCAGTTTCTCGGGCTTGCCACTTTCTACAGGCATGTTATCAAAGGATTCTCTCCTGTAGTAGCTCCCATAACTGTGCTTCTTTGAAAGGGAGTCCATTTCGTCTGGTCACTAGAGACATAGTTCGCATTTGATCAGGTTAAAAGATCCTTTACCTCGGGTCCCATTCTCATGCTTCTGGATCCTGCCAAGCCCTTCACCATAGAGGCAGATGCTTTGAACTTTGTCATTAGAGCTGTTCTGTTACAACATACTGGCTCTCATAACCAACTCCAACCCTGTGCCTTTTATTCATAAAAACTAACCCCCCACTGAAAAGAATTATTATATCTGGGACAAAGAGATACTTGTGATAAAGACAGCTTTTCAAGGATGGTGACACCTAGAAGGAGCTCAGGTCAGGGGCACCAGAACAGCGGGGACCAGGGGGCCATGTGGCCCCATCACTTTAAAAATCCCTCCCACATTTTACCAGCTGTAAGGGTGAGTGACTTGGGGAGGGGATGGAGAGGAGCAACCGGGAGGCAGGGCCTTGGGGGAAGAGGAGGTGTGGAGGTGGGGCCTTGGGGGAAGGTGCGGTGTGAGGGTGGGGACTCGGAAGGAATGGGGCGGCACAGGGGTGGGGCCACAGTTTGGGTGCTGGTGACCTCCCATTTTTAGGGACTTTTCATTGCCCTGGCTCAGGTCCCAGTCCAGGTCCATACTGACCATAAGAATCTGGAGTATCTTTGAACTGCTCATAACCTTAACTAGCAACAGATCATCTCGTCACAAGTGAACCAGGTCCTTAAGCAATACCTGTGTTACTTTCTCAATTATCATCAAGATGACTGGGTCATCCTTCTGCCATATGCAGAGTTTGCATACAACTCCATCCAGGCATTTACCAGACAGCCCATTCTCCGTAAACTACGGTTTCCACCCTTGACTTCATTCAGCTGCACCTCCAGACTCCCAAGTCCCTGATGCAGCAGATCTAGTTGCCCACATTCAATGGTTTCACCAAGAGTTTACCAAATAAACTGAAGCTTCCAAGGAGAAATACAAATGTCATGCCAACCGAAAACACCAAGCCACACCAACCCTGTCTGTAGGCAATAAGGCCTGGTTGTCCTCCAAATACCCAAAATCCACCTGTCCCCCAGCCACAGATGACAGGTTATGGATGACTTCAGAGATCTCAGAAGGATGCTGAAGGACAGAAATGTCCTAGTAACATTCCTGGAGATTCTTCCTGTCCCATGGGTGAAGGAAGACAGAAGGTAAAGATTCTGGATGTGGACCACTGATTAGGTAAGCGGTTCAGGGTAAATGGTTTTGGTTTTATAGAACACTGGTTAACCTTCTGTGGAGAGGGGGTTGCACAATTTGGGTGGCCTCCATCTTCTCAAGGACAGACTGGCTAGACTAGTCAGGAGGGTATTACATTAACAACAAAAGGAGAGGGAGAAAAAGGGAAACAAAGGAGCATCCATTTAAAACAAAATTAAGATGTCAAGAATAAAAGATTAATCAAGGCACTAAGGGACCTTGTTGCAGAGCTGGTACACTCCATCACCCTTTTGGGAAGGGGGAAGGGTGTTATAACCCCACGGCTGAGTCTGGAAGACCGCCCTTAACTTCTAGGCAGTACAGTCTAACGGTCAGGGTCAATAGGGTGCTTTCCCTCACAGGGTGCCTGGCCCAATGGCCAGAGTCAATAGGGCCACCCTTGAGCAGCAGGGCAGTGCAGTCTAGTGACCAGAGTCCATAGGGCTTCCCTCTCTCGTGGGGCTGTGTGGCCCAATGGCCAGAGTCAACATGGCTACACTTGAGCGGTAGGGCAGCATGGCCTGATGGCTGGAGAGGTGGGCTATTGCCTCAGGGCGAGTGGTGGCCAGGGTATAGGGCCTGGGCCCTCCCTACACCACTGGGTCGCAACCCAGGGCTCTGGCAATCGCAGGTTGCCCACCACCTGCTCAGCAGGGATCCTGCTGAAACATGCTGAGCTAAGCCCCAGTTCTATGACTGGTTCCCTGTTGAGTCCCCCTGGGATACTTCCTACCAGTTCCTCCACAGCTAGTCATCTTGGGGGTCCCATGACCTCTCCTCCCTCTGTGGTGTGGGATGCCTGGGAGCTGTTGGTCGTCGCAGTCTGGCTAGCCTCCACGTCCTGGAGTGTCGGCAGTTCCCCCCCACAGGACCCTGTGGCGCACCTCCATTTCCTTCGACAGTCAGCCCCTACAGATCTGAATTGCTCCCTTTTATATCTGGGTTCCAGCTGGAGCATGCTTAGCAGAGATGAGGGGGCATGGCCTCCTCAGCCCACAGAGTATGATTAACCCCTTCTGAACCACTGTGGGGCTGGTACACTCCGTCACAGACCTGAAGAGAATAAATTATTTAACTGTCTATACACCAATACTAGGACCATGGGCAATAAACAAGAGGCATTGGTATTGCTCATTTATTAGCATAAATTGAACGTAGTTGACACTACTGAATACTGAAGGGATGATTCACATGATTTGAATGTTAAAATCACTGGTTGTATCCTATTTAGGAAGTATCAAGTGGGCAAATGGGGAAGGGGAAATGGCACTCTCTCAAAAATGGCATTATAGTAGAACCTCAGAGTTACGAACACCTTGGGAATGGAGGTTGTTTGTAACTCTGAAATGTTCATAAATCTGAACAAAATCTTATGGTTGTTCTTTCAAAAGTTTACAACTGAACACTGGCTTAATACAGCTTTGAAACTTTACTATGCAGAAGAAAAATGCTGCTTTCCCTTTATTTTTTTAGTAGTTTACGTTTAACACAGTACTGTACTGTACTGTACTGCATTTGCTTTTTGTGTGTGTGTGTGTGTCTGCTGCTGCCTGATTGTGTACTTCCAGTTCCAGATGAGGTTGGGGGTTGACTGATCAGTTCATAACTCTGGTGTTCATAACTCTGAGGTTCTACTGTACCTGTTTCTGAATCCTGGTCTACACTACAAATTTATGTCTGTATAACTACATTGATTTTTCCATACCTCTGAGCAATGCAATTATACTGACCAAACTCCCAGAGTAGACAGTGCTATGTTGATAGGAGGGCTGCTCCCTTAAACATAGCGTCCACCTCTCAGGGAGATAGTGTACCTACACCAATGAGAGAAGGTCTCCTGTTGGCGCAGGTAGTGTCTTCACTAAGTGCTATTGTGGTACAGCTGCAATGATGCAACTCTGTAAGTGTAGACAAGCCCCTCGTCACTAACAACTCTGAAGCAAAGGAACTTAATTGCTTATGGATTAATTTCTAAAAGATAAAGTGTGAGATGGGGTACTAGTAGGTGTATGCTACAGATTATAAAATACACTATAGAACAGGATGACCAGCTCCTCAAACACCCAACGATAATGTGTAGAGAAAAAAAGATCTGTTATCATGGGGAGTTTCAATCATGTGATATATACTGAAGGTCTCATGCTGCCAGTAGTAAAATATTCTTGGAATTTCTAAAAATTATAGATGACAATTTTCTAAACTGTGACCCAAGAACCTCTGGATGCCAACTGGCAGAGGATGCTGTGGAATATAGGGGTACAGGTGAGGTCTCTAATGAAAACCTGTATCACATTCGTCATCATAACCATTGTGAGATGTATGTATAGAGAACGTGTGGGGAGAGTAATTTTTAATACACACACACACACACAAAATCATGTTCTCTAGGTTTGTAGCTAAAAATCGGTCACTCAAAGGTAGCATATCTTAAGACAAACTCCTCCAGACAAGGGGTTGGAGACACTTATCACCAGAGGGACTATTGTGTATTATTGTGTTATATAATTTGAGTCTATTGTAATTCTAAGTCAAATACTAATGAAGAGCTGGTGGAGACTTGAGAAGGAAACTAACAGAAATAGATAATCAGTGGTGGGGAGGGAGAACTCTACCTTGAGGTGCACCTCAATGGTCTAATTTGGTATAATTAGGGAAACAAAGAGACACCTTGGTATCCTTCACCTAGGAAGTAAACAGACAGTGAGTTTGCTTCCTGAAAAAAAGTTCTCAAGCAGACTTGGTTGAATAATGCTGAAGAAAACCTTGAGGATAACTTGTTAGTTAAGTTTAGGCTTTAGAATGTGTGTTATGATGTTATTTTATATGTAACCATTTATACTTATCTCTCACACTGGTTTTTATTTGAATCTCTGTTCTTTTTTAAATAAATTTTATTTTGTTTTATAACTGAACCCAAGTGTTGTGCATATTACAGGACTAGAGGCCTAAGGTAAAACGAGTAAATTGCGGTATACTGTTCCTGTTTGGGAACAGAGGAATTGGGATTTCCATGAGCATCCAGTGATCAGGGGCTAGATACCACAGGGGAACACTTTGAAGGGACTCATAGGTTGGGGAGAATCTGTTATTAACCAAAGACAAGGCTGATGAGCCCAGTAGAGTGCTTGAGCGGCAGACAGGCTGGTAGTGTTAGGGAGCTAGCACCTAGCAGGTACAGGCAAGACTCCCGCGCTTTGGAGGCAGGTGGCGACAAGGTGACTCACAGCCCAGGGTGTCCTGAGAAGTGTCACAGTGGTGCAGTTGGTAGGATTGGTACCCCACTTGCTAGCTAACCAAAAATCATGCTCCCTGCACTTATTAACCAAAAACTGAGAGACTCAAAGGTAAAAAGACTGGAAACCAATCAAGAAAATATTCGTTTGTTATTTTCTGCTTGTTTGTTTTGGGTAAAGGTGATGAAACAAAGGAAAGTATGAGTAAGCAGGATCAACAGCAAAGAGATCAGACTGATCCATCAAAGGGGACTGGGTGCAGTGGTGGAACAGGCTTAGAAGACCAACCTGACCCAATTCTCAGTGAGGCAGCCAGGAAAACCAAACTGGATGAGGTCCAAAAGATGGAAATAGCAGAGCAGACCAAAAGGCTGGAAATGGAAGCTGAGAAGCAAAAGCGGGAAGCAGAGAAGAAGAAACAGGCAGTGGAAATAGAGGCACAGCAGAGAGCACTGGAGCTGGCACAAGCTGCACATCAGTGAGCCAAGGAACTGAAGGAGTGGAAGCATGAGGCAAGAGATCCTGGGCACAAGATGCTGGAGATATGGCTACAGAACCCTCAGACAGCAAGCAATTTTCTCCAGAGATCCCAGAGCTGGGACAAACTGTACCTTACTTACAGGGAGAATGATTGTACTAATGAATACTTAACCACCTTTGAAATAATCTGTAGCGTACATAATATCCTGATGACTGGAGAATGACTGTTTTGCTCTCCAGACACTCTGGCAGAGCTTTGCAAGTGTTTAATATGGATGTAAATGAAGCTATGAGGTATGATATTTTAAAGGTTTAAAATTACACCAGTCATATTGCCTCAAACTCAGAAACCTCAGGATGGTTGATAAGTTACATCACTGGTAATAGATGCATAAAATGGTAGATTATTTGAGAAAAATGGATAAAGATTAAAGGGGCAGACACCCATGACAAGTTGGTAGATCTGCTCTAACTCAATGTCTCACTATCATGGCAGTTAAGCACTAGAACAGGCTTCCAAGAGAGTTCATGGAATCCCCATCACTGGAGGTTTTTACAAGCGGGTTGGACAAACCCTTGTCAGCAATGGTTTAGGTTTACCTAGTCCTGCCTCGGCGAAGGCGCTGCACTTCATGACTTCTCAATGTCCCTTCCCAAAAGGGCTAAAATGTGATCCTTGGATGTATAAACAGGGGACTACTGAGTAGGAATAGAGAGGTTAGATTACTTCTATATTCTAGTCAATGATGTGTCTGCTACTGAAATACTGTGTCAGGTTCTGGTGATCCCACTTCAAAAAGGCTGTTGACAAATTGGAGGGGGTTCACTGAAAAGCCATAGGATTGATTAAAGAATTGGATAACATGCCTTATAGTGACAGATTCGAGGAACTCAACCTATTCAGCATAGTAAAGAGTAGGTTAAGGGGTGATTTGATCACAGTCTATAAATACCTGCTTGGGGAACAGAAATTTGATAGAGAGCAAAAAATTAACAAGAACCCAGGGCTGGAAGTTGAAGCTAGACAAATTCAGACTAGAAACAAGGTGCACATTTTTAAAAGCGAGGGTAATTAATCATTAGAACAAATTATCAAGGATTGTAGTGGATTCTCCATCACTGGAAATTTTAAAATCAAGATTGGATGTTTTGCCAAAAGATATGCTCTAGTTCAAGCACAGCTATTGGACTCGAGTCAAGAATTTATTCAGGGTAGTCTTGTGGCCTGTGTTATGCAGGAGGTCAGAGTAGCTGATCACAGTGGTCCCTTCTGGCCTTAAAAATCTATGAAAAACAAAGAGGCTGGGTACTATAGAACCAGAACTACTGTACTTAGTTGTTCATTGCCAGGATCTCTTTCTTTCCATGAGTACACTCACTAGGGATTGCCTTAGGCCATCAGAGCCTTGTAGCAGCACTCTTCTCTTTTTCAGTGACCTTGTATTCATTTATCTTTATATCTTTAAAAACTTCCCTATACTCTTGCCCTGTTTAAAGAAATTGTTTAGTCAGTTTTAACAGGTTTACAAAATCTTGCTATGTGTATATCAGAGACAAAACAATAATCATGACAAGAGTGAGCTTTTGTTTGGAGAAACGTTATGCAGTAATTTAATCATCAGATCTCTCTATTTAACAAGGTGCTGCCATATAAAAGAGTGTCTTTACACTATTCCATGACATGTCTATTCTCGTAATTATTAAGTTGAGTGACATCTCAGATTATACTTTTAACAAAGCAAACTATCAAATGTTAATATTCAAAAAAATTGGACAGGTATGCTTGTGTTTTTGCAGGTGAGTGCACTTAGTCTGAATATTGAATAATGATCCCCATATAGTTAAGCTTCTATTTATCTTCTGTCTATTTTACTGGGTATGTAATTAGTATGTTAAATTTTCCATAACAATCTTTCTTTTCTTTTTCTTCAAAATTCAACCTTTTTTTAAATATCCTTTTTATCATCACTTATCCTACTAAGCTAATATACTTCCTTGGCCATTTGCATTTTTGTTATATATTCATTGATTGGAAAAAAATTTCTTGTGCAGCCTTCTTGTCCACAAGACTTGAATACAGTAGTAGATTATTTTGCATATTTACAATTTATTTGAAAATTATGTGTGACCAAGATTGCTAACCTTGCCTAACAATTACATTTTGTATTCAATATTTTCTAATTATTGTTTTGACCAATTGCAGGTAGTCCCTAACCAAATAAATCTCCAGTTCTCCAGTCCTTTATTGCATGTTTCTTTGTTGCTACAGATGCTTATGATTCTTAATGCCTGGTTTTGAATAATGTTATTATTAATTGTAAATGTGCTGATGTAGAACTACTTGCTCACTTTACCTACATCTTTCAGGTAACTTAAGATGCTAATTATTTTCAAAAATCCATGTCAAATGTTCACTGTCTGAATTCATTATCCACTCAGCAAAATTGCTTCTATTATGGCTGTTTCTGTAAAAACATGAAAACTTTAGGAAGGTTTTTAAAGGTCAAATTCTGGGCTCAGCTGCACCCATTTACTTTATTTGCACTCAGTAATGGATCTGTGTTTTTGAAGAGATAGCAATATGAAAATAATATTAGACAAATGAGTGTTCACTAAACTAGCTATGTGGTTTGGGTTAGCTTTGTGAAGTACAGTGAATTGTAGGATAACTAATGCTTACAAAAGGAATAATCTTCAAGATCCCCATCTAGCAAAGTAGTCACTGTAGAAACATCAAAGCCAGTCTATTTAAATTGTCCTCAGTCATGGTAGTGCATTGTTAGTTTTAAACTAAGCAAGCGTGGAAGAAGGAATATTCCTAATAGCTGTAGTCATATGTGGAGTAGCAAATAGAGTGACCAGACAGCAACTGTGAAAAATTGGGATGGGGTGGGGGGTAATAGGAGCCTATATAAGAAAAAGACCCAAAAAATCGGGACTTTCCCTAAAAATCGGGACATCTGGTCACCCTAGTAGCAAATATCTTTGGCAAGTCAGTGGCACAGCTGGGAATTGAATCCAGGTTTCCAGATTCCCAGTCCTGTGCTCTCTCCACTGGACCACAATGCCTAGAAAAATCAAGTTTTCTACTTTACTAAAATTTTGTACTTTAGTAAAAGTTATTTCAACTAAGCAGGGTGCTGCATCTGGAGTAAAATTCAAATGGTAGCCAACTTGTATCTATACTTCCTCCTTTTGCACTACATGACTCAAAAATTACTACCTTATACACACAAAAACTGCCTTGAAAGATAGGAGGACCAATTTTAGAAGTAAGATTGACGCCTCTTTGAAAATATAAAGCGATACAATTTTTGTCTTGCAACACAGAACACATTGCTTATTATTTGATATACACAGTATTGTGATTATTTTGAATGTTCCTTGGATAAAATTTAGATTTCTAATGTATCGGCTGTTTATCTAGGTAGTAAACTTGACACTGTTTAGACCTTTTCATTTTCATTTATTATTTATTTCAATTCCTCCTTTATATTCATTTGAGGATCATTTGTTACATTTTATTCAAACTACTGAAGAGTTTACCTAGCTTTGATACTTCTATGGCTACTTTCAAATTAGTTAAGATAACACTTCAGATGTAATATTACTTTTGAAAATGAAATAGAATAGGTTTTTACTTGTTTATACTTTGTTAGAATAATAATGTATATGTATAATTTGTTCTTTGATTCTACCTTTGTGAACTGCTACACCATGAGAAGAAAATCTGAATAAGACAAAGTCTTTGATTTGACCAAGAGATCAGGCAATCTTTATGTATTTTGAATGAAGAAATAAGAGTAAAGAAGTCTCACTATTTGATGTTAGGCATGCAGAAACTCTCATATTTGGAAGTCTCGGACATTTTAACCAGTGTAACAAGCAGTTCTTTGTATGAATGCTAAGGATCCCACTAGGTACAAGAGTATTCAAAAGGCTCATTGGAAAATGCTGTTTTTAATTTGTTTTTACATTGATTGATGCTAGAAAAAAGGGAAGTCATGCATTATCAGCACTGGTATTGCATACAAATGTATTTAATTTGTCATTGTGTATACATTAATTATCTTCATGTTTATGGCCAAGACAAGCCTTCAAGAGCAAATTAATGGCATAAGTGATATTGTCCTTTCATTGTAATGAAGAATGGGCAATATAGCTTATTTTTATAAGCTTGAGGCCATCTCATAATAAATTGTGATCTTGCCAAAATGCACAAAGGAGTTAGTGCAAACTGGTACTTTAAGTGAATAAGCCCAAGAGTTCCAAAGTGACACTGCCGCATCAGCCCTCTTTCTTTTGCACAGAACCATTCGCCCAATATGTTTGTTTTTAAGGTAAGACATTAAAGCAGAGGTTCTGGTTTGACATGGTCATCAAAATTCCCACAACACTCTAAAAGTAGGAATGCTAGCCCCAATATCTTGGCCAAACTCTGTCTACCTACATTCCCCATCTAGGTCCTGATTTTGCACCATAGAAGTCAATGGGAGTTTTTTGCCACTAATTTCAATGGGAGAAGAATCAGGTCGCTAGTTTCAATGGGATACAGTATACTTCTCCTTCTCCTGTGCTAAACTATTGTGTAGAGTGGCTGTTGAATAGTTGCACTTCAATGGTAGTCAAAATGATCCCATATAATCTGTATTATTAGTAGAGTTTGCAAAGCATATAAAGCTCTGCTCTTTGGAATCCATCTGGATGAAAAGCCCTTTACAGTTAAAAGGTCATTATCATTTATTACTATTGATATTAAATATCTGTGCAAGTTGCATGCATTTGTTCTGAACATGGTGGTGGAAAATAAGGCCATGCATATTCCTACAACAAAGCTGTTCATTGTATAATTTAGTTTTCAGCTGAGTGAACTTACTGCAGGTGAAAATAAGATGATCCAGATCTGTCAGCACTGATATACATGTAGGTGGTTCCATTATTATAATTTGTGAAATGCTCACAAGCTGTCTTTGTGAGGATTCTTATATAGAATAATGTATTAAAAAGAAGCAAGATGTTCTACCTTATGATGGGAGTTGCAGTTGTGCAGTTTGTATAAAGTGATCAAACGTGTCTCAAATACATAAGGAAAGTTTTTGACCTGAAAGAGAAAATTTTGTTATTGTGTGATATATATTTTTGTGTAAGATATTCAATGTTGTAAGAAAAAAATTAATTTCTGTTTGCAGGATGGATTCCCTTCAATCAAAAGTGACTGATAATATTTGTAAACCACCTGCTCTTTTCATGATCAGGGGTTATTACAATAATTATAGCACAACTGTTCTCTAGAGTAAGAATTGTCGGTAATAGTAGAACTCTCCATATCTCTTGAGTGTGTCAAGTGGTTGTGTTAGTATCTTTAGATTAGCTGGGGTTGTTGCTGTTTTGAGAAGATCACTTTGTTTTTGTCAGCTGTTTCTTTAGATTCTAAAGGCAACTATTGCCTAAATTAAGTTTTCAGGGGTGACTGGAGCTTCAATAGATGGTAGAACCAATTTGTAATGTCTGTTTAAAAAACAACAGCTTGATTTGACAAACAATAATACCCACTTTTACTTTGAACACTGGTATTGGATTTCAGCAGTAGACCTGCTTGTGAAAAAAAGTTTGTTTTTTATATGTAATATGACAACATAACCTGATGTGATCCTGCACATAGTACACTGTATTTCAATTTAATTCTTTTACTTTTTCTCTCCAACAGTGTTCAGAAAAGTGGAGCCATCTCTAGTAAAAAAAGAGAGGAAAAACTTGGTCTAAAACATGCACCAGTTTAATTTCACAATCATTCAATTGTATCCCCATAGGCAGGCTCATGCCACTTTGGAGCTCTGCTCAGTGGGGCTCTGTCTAGGCAGGAGTTGATTCAAGAGAGCATAAAAGAGAATCCAAAGCAAGCAGAAGAGCCAGTTCCATGAAACAATAGGTTAAATACGTGTTATGAAGACAATGAATTCTCACTAGTGGTAGGGTGACCAGATGACCGATTTTATAGGGACAGTCCCGATTTTTGGGTCTTTTTCTTATATAGGGTCCTATTACCCCCAACCCCCTGTCCCGATTTTTCACATTTGCTGTCTGATCACCCTAATTAGTGGTCTAATCATGCAAACACTTAAACACATGAACAATCATATTCACATGAGTAAAGTCCCAACAGACTTACTATTCTTCTGCTTAAGTGATTTCTGGATGTGGGCCTAGATGAGCATGGTGCTTGCAAACATGTGAAATGAAAAGCAAAGTATTCATGTTCTATACCTGAAAACAAAACTTGCATTAAAGTGAACTAAGTAAAACTAAATGGTTGAAGGGCAGGTCTCAGTTGGATAGGGTGACTTCTGATCTACCTGAAGTGTATGTGTGGGAATTACAGGAGCCACTAAAGTTCCATACTGAAAGCAGCAGCACTGTTTTTTGCCTTTTGTTCTGGCCAGTGTGCCCATTTTTGAAGTATTCAAACAAAGAACCACAAACCGCTAGTCACACCATAATACCAGCTTGTGTTTATATTTTCAGCTCTCCAGATCATGAACCTTTTGAGTGCACGTAGAGCAAGTGCTCATGTGCACGCGCCCATACGCCATCAGGAGAAATGAAACTGTAAACACAAGCTGGTATTTTGGTGGGAGCACACTAATATGGCGGTTTGTGGGGTCAGAGGGTGGAAGGTGAATTATGGATTCAGAATTTCCTTGCTTTTTACATTTAAGTCAGGCTGCTTACGCAGTAGTTGCTTTTCAAACTGAAATATTAATCTGCTTTAAAGCAATAGGGCCTAGATTACATTTTAGATTGGAGATCTAGACTTCCAAGAAAATTGATGGAAGCCTTACCAGTTAGAATATTTAAAGGTAGCCTTTCACAAAGTAATATAAAATATACTATGGGGAACTACTCTGCACTGGGAGAGGGATGGACTGGATGTCCTCACAGGTCTTTTCCATTTCTAGCTTCTATGATAGACCAACGGCCTGACAAAATTGATTGTTCAAAATTAAGTGAAATATAATAAAAAGCATTAAAAATGATGATTTTGGAGAAAGGGATGGTCATATTTAAAACTCTGAGAAAACTATTTAAATCTAGGCTAAGATTTGTATGCAAATGTAAACTATCAAACTATAAACCTCTTGATTGGTAAACTGAAGAGCTGAGAAATTTTTAACTATAGCTGCATTACCCAGGCATGTGTAAGAGGATTTCTAATTGTTTTTTCCCCTCCATTTAATTAATATTGTAATAGAATAGCATTATTCACCCAGAAGCGATCAGGAATACTTTAACCTACTAATGAGAAGGACAATTAAGGAGTAGCAAAATCATGAGTAATGGTAATGTTTCCTATAGATGAGCTAAATATATGTCACTGCAGCAATGCATTCATCTTATATATCGGTACATAAAAACAAAATGCTGTAATATAAAAGCTGTAGGTTTAGGTCCAAGGACCCATTGGGGCTATATTTTCACAATGGTGCATGGAGAGTATATGTATAAATCTCATTGTCTCTCCTCTATCATATAGTACAACTAAGGCCATGTCTACACTACCACTTACGTCAGCAAAACGTACGTCACTCAGGGGTGTGAAATGACACAGCCCTGAGCAACATAAATTTTGCTTTAAAGCTTTTCTCTTCAAACATGCAGCCAAAAACTTACTTTTTAAAAAAATGAAAGCTGAGTTTCTCATGCAATCCCATCACTCCAAGAGCAGGGGCTTTAAGAACAAATCAATGTTGTGGGATTCTCAATAAAATCATGAGAGTTGGCAACACTGCTAAAAGCTCGACATGCAAGAATTCCAGTGGGGTGTGTTGGCATGAAAATCCCATTTCCAATTCTCATTCCAATCAGTAGTTGTGGTTGCCAGTCTTTGGTTTGTGTCCTGCCTCTTTCCTCAGTCCTCTCTGTGCATAAGCTCCCCTCTTCTTCCACTGTGGTGAGCAGCACAAGGTCCCTCAGTGGGGGTAGGATGTGGAGACCTGCTCTTTCTAGGCCTGCTGCCTGGCTTTGTGGGCCTCTCCTTCTCATTCAGTATTCCCTGTTCATGTTCCAGGGTAGAGAAAAAGAAATCCACCAAGGGGCAAAAGGAGTGGGAGAAACTGAGGGAATTCCCTAACTCCAGAGATAAGACAACTTCTGAAGAGGGGGAGTGATAGAAAGGCAGCAGACAGCCACCCAAAAACCCCTCACTTCTAGTCAAGGAAGTCTGTGGGGAAGAGGAGGAACTGAGACCTACTCAACAATCCTCCCTGATCCAGTCAGAAAAGCAGCTAATAGGAGCTGGGAGAGAGTGGAGAACTACTCAACAGCCTCTAGCTTCACAACAGAGGGGGAGTTCTGGTTATATTTCTCCCATTTCCATATTATTATTAGCAGTAGTGGTGGTGATGCTGTGTTGTTTTATTATTTGATATTTCCGTGAGTTCTTCTGTTATCCACCGGAAGCCATAAACCTCTGTTTAGTGACATCACCGCTGTGGACATGATTGTGATATCACACAGAGGATTATGACTTCAGGCTAAGAATAAACAGTAAAAGTAGATCAATCCATAAAAAGCACAGATCCCAGTTTTATGGGAATGTCCTTACTAATAAAAAGCCAAAAATCAGAAAATATTAGATCGTGTGGTGAAATCCTTTCTAAATAGACTATTATCCATTGTAGTGGTTTAGAGTGGTTCCGCCCTGTCAGCCTCAAAAGGAGGACACTCCGCCTTGCTACACCACCTAGCATCTGATAGCCAATAGATAGGGGATTAGCACAGTAAATGTAAGCAAAGAGGCTAGGACCCTGGCCCCTTAGGTCAGGGCAGGGCAACTGGCAGTCTATAGCCCAGCTCTCTGGCTGGAGCAGACAGCAAACAGTCAGGCCATCCAGCCTAAGGTGGGTAGGCTGCCACCTCAGGGGTGGTGTTGGCAGTAGGGGTTATTTCTACATTAGCAAAACTCTGATGTGGTGTTTGTAAGTGTTGAAGCAACAAATGAGCACCTTTTAAAATGCAAACCATTACATTTACAATTAGATTTTAAAACCTTTTTCCAAATGCAGGATTTTATGTTCCACATCTTATCCTGATTTAGGACCCAATCTAACCCCCATTGAAGTCAAAGACCCACCCTTACACTTATAGTATGTCAAGTGGCTACAGACATGTTTGGTGAAATACATTACTATTAGTGACCTTGTAATGACTATAATTGATTTGTTTGGTTCCTCTTGGTTTTGTGCCTATTTTTCCTTCAGAGTTAGGTCTTATTTACAGTGAATCCTAGGCAGTGAACATGTGTTACTTTGTGCTCTTCAGTTAGAACAAGTTTTTGTAATTTAAAATGTCAGCTTGATACATGTGATTTGTAAAATAAAGTGATATCAATGGGTGTTTAAAAACAAATACTATTGTAATGGGTTAAGTAACTAATCTGAGTATTGTTGTAGGATGGGACACTAGAACAGATTGTAATAAGTTAGACATTAGTAAGAAAAAAAGCTATTATTAATTATCGTTATAATATGAAACTTAGGGCCCTGCTCATGTTCCCACTGAAGTCCATGAAAAGAAGCAGGATTAGACACATTCTCTAATTTCTCAGGAGTCTCACATGCCAGCACTTTATCAGAGATTGATCACTCTACTCTCTATGCAGAATTTAAGTAGACTTTAGCAGATTTTAGAGATTTAGGTCATAAAGTATATCAGGTTCTCCTCAAGGCAAGTAGACCTTGCTAGAGTATTCATTCATGTTAGAGTTCAAGATCTCTAACATTTCAGAAATAGCGGACAATACATTTGGGAATATAATAACTAAGGTTTATTGCAAAATTATTTACAAAAACAAAACAAACTCAGCTTACGTTAAATATATTAACAGTGTTCACATCATCTTAACATGCTCAAGGAAGGTTCAAAATGAAGACCTGTTTCTCAGAATTATTAATTGAGGTCAGTGGGACTCTGCATAGGTGTAAGGGTCCTCCAACAAGGATTCCTTGGTATGGTTAGGGACTTACTTGGTACCATGGTACAAATGAATCTATCTGTAAGAAGGTGGGTTTGCAATCCCATTGTTAGAGCTGGTCAAATAATTGATCATGATTAATTCACCTCTTTCTTTTCAGGAACTGTTTGTGAACAGAATATGATTTTCTCAAATTGATTCATTTACTGTTTACTGTGAATAATTATTGGCCAGTTTGTTTATGAACAGTATACTGTGAATATCTGTTATTCAAAGGTATTCTGCCTTAACCGGACACAGAGATACAATAATGATACACACAACACAGTAGTTCTCTCATCCGCACAAGCTTCTTCCTTGATGATGACCAACTCCCCCTAAGTAGTTCCTTATAATGACTATCTTCCCAGCATGCCATCCTGGGAGCTGGCCCTTTAAATCTGGCAGAGACAGCCAGTTGTAATGCTAAAATGGTTCTTTTGCAGCTGGCTGTTGCCTCTCCCTCTATTTCAGCTGGTAAATACTGTGAACTCCTGTTATGTTTTCCCCTCATTTTCCTTTTGTTATCCCTGAGGAGATGGCACATTCCCACAGACAAAAAGACCATGTGTTAATTTTCTATTCCTTGATAGTTTGTATCAGGTTGCCAGCGTGAATACTCATGACTACACATTCAGAATTCTCTTTCAGTGAATATTCTGCAATATTTGCTTAAAATTTGCTGCATCAGTGAATATTTCTTGAAGCTAACCCAAAAGGAGTGTGAACAGAGCTAGAGCAAATTAATTTAAAATTCCAAATTAATATCAAGGGAAGTTTTTGTAGCAGTATTTGGATAGCACTAATCAGTCCATATGGCCACATTGTTTCCTCCAAGATTCAGACATAGAAGGTTCTGCCATAGATGATCTCTCCACCTTTGGTGTGGAAGTGGTGGCTAAACCACCTTTGTGACACCATTAGTTCCCTCCACCCTACCCCAACAACACCCTCTCCATGCAGTCTGGTGTTCACAGTGGACGAACAGGAGGAAGATTGGGTGGCCCAGGGGCAGAGGAGATGCACATTTGTACATCCTCTGGCCCTGCAGACCTTCCCTGAAAAAGTTAATTCATCCTCAATGTGTACTTCCCCTCTGGATACCTTGTTTTGGCCCTATGACCCTTACTCCTGTCCCGGTTTGTTCATTTGTTATTCCCCATAGTCAGTTGCTAACAGGGGTCAGTGGCTCCTCCCCCCTTAATTGAGGGGATGAGTCTTTAGTTTTGTGTGGACTTAGCCCCACTTGTTGCAGTACCTGCAATAGGGAACCTAAGACGGCACAATCTGGCCCACAGAATGGAGTGTACTCAAATCTCCTGATGTCTGAATGGCCTCATAGTAGAATGGACAATATGGATTAAAACCCCAATCCATGGCAGGTGGATAAGAACATAAACACTATACTCTCACCCAGAAAAATTATGAAATACCCTGCAGATGGTGAAAGGACGAAGAGGAAAAGTCTGTTTTTATTCTCTTTTCCTTTTCCTCAAAATGGAAGGGGATGGAAATAAGCTTTTCAGTTATGGTGTTCATAGACCAGGACTTTTCTCTAGTTACTATGCTATTTAACTGTGACTTAGTATTCCTTGTCTTCCCCAACCTTACTGATTACAAATACATTTTTCTTACAAGCTAGGAGAATGGGGATAATGATTCTAACAGTTAATTCTACTTTCTAACTTGTCTGCCCCAAATGTATTGAGATAGAAATTGGAAGAATTCCTTGCTTGATGGGTAAAAACCATAATTTCCCTCTGACCACTTTAGTTCTTAGCTGATGGCCAATTACAAGGAGGAGGGAGAAAAATTGTTCTTCTTTACCTCTGAGGATAGGACAAGAAGTAATGGGCTTAAATTGCAGCCAGGGAGGTTTAGGGTGAACATTAGGAAAAACTTCCTAACTGTCAGGGTGGTTAAGCACTGGAATAAATTGCCTAGGGAGGTTGAGGAATCTCCATCATTAGAGATTTTTAAGAGCAGATTAGACAAACACCTGTCAAGGATGGTCCAGATAATACTTAGTCCTGCCATGAGTGCAGGGGACTGGACAAGATGACCTCTCGAGGTCCCTTCTAGTCCTATGTTTCTATGATACTTTGTCAAACATGTAAAATAAATAGTCCAGCATCAGGGGACCCAAAAGTCAAAAAAGATCAAAAAATTATCACTCCTGTTCCTTAGAAGCAAAATGTATTTTGCAAAATTGATTTAAAATGTCTTTGGTTAGATTATATCATCTAGCATTTTTTAAAATGGGATATTTATACCATTGGCAAAAGTACATTCAGACATATGTACATCACTGCATATATCACAATTAGAAGAAATCTACAGCTAAAGATCACAAGCACATTCTGTCCTTGGTCCCTAGGTACTTCAGTACTCTCCAAACAATGAATGCAATGAGTCATGAGACAAAATGCAGGGAGTGAACAGGTGAGCCTGCACTCTGATCACTCCAAGATCCATTAGTTCCCATTTCCTTCACTTCCTCCCCCTACCCCAAGAGCTGATTGTGGTAATCAGATAATCAGGCTGGCTGGCTGGGTGAGATAAAGAGCCAATTAGCCCATCGTCCCAGAAGGATAAAGATACACAGGAAGGAAGTGCCAGTGGAGGAAGGGAGAGAGGGAAAAGACAAGAAAAGATGGGAAGCCCAGGCAGCTAGCTATCTGAGCCCAGTCTCACAGAGGCCTCAGAGAAGGGAGACCTCAGGTCCTGAGGAGAAGGCCTAAAGTATAGAGGATATTTACTGTTCCACATTTTCAGTTTTTACCTATTTTACTGATAAATTACCAGGGTTTTCTATTAAATGAGTTCAGTTTTTACTGATTTACACCTGTTTATCAATCCACTCAGTATTTTGTCAGGTACTTAATTTTGTTAAACACTAAAGCTTTACGTGATTGTTTGTCCTGCACCTCCGAGATTGAAGCTATTCCACAGTGCAAAACACAGAACACACACACGGTGGAGGTCAGAAAATCAGAAACGTTAATATCTCGCTATGATTGGCTTATAAGGAGATGCTTCCTGCTATTTCTTTGTATCCATGTAGTGTGGCACTGAATTTAAGCAATCAGTCCTCCACAGATTAATATATGTAGTGCCACTTATCCACCTGGTTACTTCCTTTAGTGCCAGTCTCCTTACAGATTTGGATGGACTGGCCTGGGTTCTTCTGGATCCCCACACAACCAGTCCTTCCCTTTCTGTGGCTAGCTCCAGACCACCCCCCAAAATGGCTTCTCCCTCTTCCAGGGCTCATAGGAGAGGGAATCTCACTCCTTATTGCTCAGGCTAGCTCTTCTTCCTGGGCTTTCCCTTGTGATCATTTGACTCTGCCCCTCCCTCTGAGCAGGCACGCCTGCAATTCTTCCCAAAACCAGTGGGCCCCTGTTGTTCTACACAGTGTCTCTCCCCTCTCTCTCTCTGGGTTGCCTAGCAGACTGTCGTCCCACTTCCTACCAGGGACAGTGTGCTTCTCCCTGAACTACCAGCACACAGAGCCCCAGGAACCTAGGTAAATTCCTTGGGGTTACATATAGATAAGGTAAAAAGTAAACACGGGGCAAAAATGCAAATCTGTGCCTGAATACCAACAAGAAAATCAGTGCTTCGAAATTTTCAAGAAAAGTGAAGACAGGAGTGAAGATGATGCCTTGCGCTGCAAGTACTGCAGCAGTGAGGTCAGTGCCTCCGCTGACAGAATAAAGGAGCATGTCGAAAGCAAGTGACACAAAAAGCTTAAAGGAGAAAGTGAGTTTTGGGATAAACAGTCAATATCAGGAACTTTCACTAGGACTTAAATGGAAGAGAGGACCCAGCACAATTCTGTGAATGAATTTGTGCATCATGCTCTTTTGTTTTGCCAGACAAACACTATTAATAGTAGAAGGGCCTATTGGTGACTGTGTGACAGTACTATCCAGCAGCAAAAACCCCTTCCAAATGCAGACAACCTCACTCGTAAGTATCTGAAAGAAAATGACAATGCTTTAGTATCTAAACTGATGGAACAAATTGATGAAAATATGAGGTCTAATCTGATTTTTGACGAGTCTTATGATGCTTTGGACCATCTGATTCTTGGCCTTAATAAACCCACATTGTTTTGTGCTGATGTGACATTCATCTCCTCTGCTGACAGCCGTTTTGTCGACGCAGTAATAACTGACATGTTTGAGATGTACCAACTAACTTGGGAAAATGTGGCCACAACTAACACAGATTCTGTTTCCTATATTGCTAAATTTATGCAGGAGATTAAACTCAATCGGAAACTGGAGCTGCTATGTATTATCTGTCCTGCTCATCTGATTAACGTTGCGCTGTTAGAAGCTACTGCTACAGAAAAAATGAAAGACATGAATTCTTGCATCACTGGATTCGGTGGCCATTTTCAAGCATGCAAACAAGCTGAAGGCTTTGTTTTACACAGTGCAAGACAAGTGCAGGGCCAACTGCTGATTACCTACCTCTGTTGTGCCACAAAGGTAGATGAGCTTGTATTTCGCTGTAAATAATGAGCGGACTGTTCTAATGTGTCTCTTGATCATCCTCAGTTTGTTGGTTCTAAAGGAGAAACTCTTAAGAGACTGGCAAATAACCTAAATGACCACCAGATTCTGTGCAGTTAGGTAATGTTCATTGTTGAAAACTTGGAATCACTGTGTGACACACAGAAAATACTGGAGTTTTCTCCAACTACTGCCAACACATTTGCCAATACAGATGTTTACCGCATCCTGACAAGGAAAATCTCAGCTGAACTGAGCACAAAAGCTGCAGGAGAAACATACAGCCAAAACCCCCAGCTGTTTATGGAAATCCTTCTCACCCCGGAACACGAGAGAACCAAAAAACATTCAAAACCTTCAACACAACGCTCAGCAAGAAATGGGAGATGACCATTGCCCATAATCTGAACCCCAAAATGTTCTTTTTGAAATGTCATCCAGGTTATGCAGCCCTTCCTCAAGGTGAATTTTGCAGCAGACTATGACTGTTACGCCAGAGTGTTTCAACCATTTGCCACTAAAGATGAAATTTCAAATCTGAAAGGGGAATTTACTACTTCACATGAACTTGCCTAACCCTGACAATGTGAAACTAGATGTCTTGGCTTTTTGGAACAGTCAAGACACATTTCCCAACTTCAGCAAAGTGGTACGGTGAGCTTTGAGTGTACCCCCTAGATCTATTGATGCGGATTGCATATTTTCAAAGTTGGACTACCTCCAAGACAGCAAGAGGTTCAACATAAGTGAGGATTCTTTGAAGAAAATTATGAGAGCATACACACACCAGGATTTCTGGAAAAACTCCTGGCTCTGAGAGAGACAAAATATACCTTTGTACATTTAAAAAGTTGCAATTATATTATATTAAAGTGTGTATATTAGAAAAGGTTTTTTGTTTTGTTTTTTCTTTTGCCCTGGTTTTTTAATTTTTAACCCGAATTCATCCCAGTTTTAATGTCTGGAAAATAAACACTGAAAAATTCCCAGATTTTTTTACAAGTAAAAACTGAAAACATGGAACACTAGGGATATTATAAACAGACTGTTAAATGGGGGCTGTAGTGGTCTTGATGGAGGGAACTCAAACAAATGGCACTGTGAATGCACCTCCTATAGAGTCTGTGCAGTTTCTGTGGGGCAAGAAAAAAGGACTAGATGTGGTGTACTGTCCAGGATCATGATTTTCCCCATGTGTGGTGACAGAGGACCAGAAGTGGGAAGCTGGTGGGAGGAGTTGGTGTTCGGGCAATGGAACAGACTCTACAATGGTTGATGGAACAACAATAAAAGATGCACAACATCATGCATTTGTTCCAGCAGTCCCACTGGATGGAACAGCAATCCCTCCTTGCCTGGCAGACTAAGCAGCAGATGAGCCTGCAAGAGTTCGTGAAGGAATCAGTGCAGGTGCAACAGCAATGGATCCAGAGTGTGGTGAGTCCCACAATGGGGAAAAGCAGTAAGACACAGGGTTATCCTGTGTAAGATGGGCTCAGCGTTTGACCTTGATGCATTTTTATCCACTTTTGAGGGGGTAGTGATGGAAGCCGGGTGGGATAAGAGATCATGGGCTCTCCGAGTGGCATCCTATTTGTCAGGGGAAGCACAGGTGGCTTATATGACCCTGAGTAAAGAACAGGCCTGGGACTACTATGGACTAATGGAGGCCATCCTGGACAAGGTAGGCCTCTCCGTTGAAAAATACAGACAGAAATTTCAGGCTGCTAGATGGACTGGAGGTGTGCAGCCCAGGGCATTTGCATAAAAACTAACAGACTGGGCAACTCATGGGCTAAGGCCAGACACCCAAAGTGAAGGGGAAATAATAGACACTAATATCGGACGAATTTTTCCAGAGCCTCCCTGAAAGCGCTTGCCTCTGGGTCTGGAGGCAGCAGCCAACAGCCATAGAGGAAGCAGTGAAGCTTGCAAAAGAGTTTGTGGACATGGACTTTCCCAAGAAGGAATTACAGCTGTTCCAGGGACTGAACTCAGGGAAGAAGGGGGGCAATTTTTCAATACCAATGACAATCAAGAAGAAAAAGGAGGTGATGAGGAGACCTCATTCAGGGAAGTGGGGCATGGTTTGCTACCAATATGGATGCCCAGGGCATATAAAGTGATTATGGAATGTGGGTTCACAGAGTTTTGTGGGTGGACTGTGGCTAGCAGAGACAGGCAGAAAAGAAAAACTAGTAGCATCCCTGTAAAGATGGGGAGGAGGTATCAGAGGGGACTGGTGGAGACTGTTTCAGGATGTTCACTGGTCCAAAGAGATTTATTGAAGCCCCATAGGATGCTGCCAGGTGAGAGCTTAAAACTAGAATGCATACATTTTAGGTGAGAGGAGATTCTGTCTAATTCAGAGATATCCCTAGAGGTCAAGGGGGCATTTAAGTAGAAGCTGGTGGGGGTGGGAGATAAACTGCTCATCCAGTTGTTATAGGGACAGACTGGAAACCCTTCCCTTATAAGAGAAAAATGGAAGTCTGGAGTCCCCTGTGACAGGAAGCAGGGCTAATCAGAAACAGGGCAAAGGAGCTTGACATAGAAAAATCAGAAAACCCGAGACCTAAAGACACAAGCCAGGAGAAATATAGGACATCCCTAAGGGAGGCTGGCAGGCTGGGTAAGATAAAAAGCCAATTAGCCCATCAGCACGGAAGGATAAAGAGACACAGAAAGGAAGTGCTGGGGAGATCAGAGCTAGGGCTAGCTGGGCCCAGTCTCATACCGTATGTCCATACTGCAATTAAAAACCTGTGGCTTGCCTGTGCCAGGTGACTTGGGCTCGTGGGGCTTGGGCTTAAGGGCTGTTTACTTGCATTGTAGACGTGGGCTTCCGCTGAAACCTGAGTTCTAGGACCCTCTGAACATCTACATTGCAATTAAACAGCGGTTTAGCCTGAGCCCTGCCAGCCAGATTCAGGGCATGGGCCAGCTATGGCTGTCTAATTGCTGTGTAGACATACTCATAGAGGGTTCAGGGAAAGGCAACCTCTGCTCTGTTCAATTCCTGAGGAGAGGGCTGAAAGCACAGACAGTATTGTAAAGAGATGGTTGCATGGGGACTGCAGTGTTGGTGGAGGGAACTCAACCGAATGGTGCTGTGAATACACAATGAGTAAGGCTACATTTTAGTCACAGGTATTTTTAGTAAAAGTCATGGACAGGTCATGGGTGATAAAAATTCACAGCCCCGTGACCTGTCCATGACTTGTACTATATACCCCTGACTAAATCCTGGGTGTTCTGAGGGTCTCTGTGGACACTGCTGGTGCTGGGGAGGCCACTGGGGCGGCTTGTGTTGGGGAGGGGGGATGTTCCAGGGTGCCCACTGGTGCTCATGGGGGCTTTGGGGCACCCACTGGTGCTGGGGAAAGGTGCTGGGGGTGTGATCCAGGGTGCACGCTGGAGCTTGGGGGTGGGGGGATGACCTGGGACTGCCACTGCTGACAGGGGCCATTAGGGAGCACCGCCGTTGGTGGGGGCCTGCTGGGACCGCTGTGGCCACTGCTGGTGGGGCCGGCCCAGGACTGCCGCAGCCAGATGCTCGGGTGGCCCTGGGGTCAGGCACACCTGCAGGCTGCAGAAGTCACAGAGGTCCCAGAAAGTCACAAAATCCATGACTTCCATGACCTCCATGACACTCTCACAGCCTTAACAATGAGTAATCTGTGCAATTTCTGTGGGGCAAGAAGAGAGGAAGGAAGGCATGCCCTGTTACAGAACATGTAATATGTTCTGCAAAATCATAACATACTGGAGTGAATTAATGACAGAGGACCAAATTCTGCTCCCCTTAATCAGGCATTTGGTCCCATAACTTCACTCTTAATTTCTTTGGTTGGTTAAAGATGAATCCTAAAAATTCTTCAAGCTTATTTTTTGTAGAGTTAGGTTTTTTTTTAAAAAATAATATTATTAACATGCTTTTCTGGAATTGTGTTGACTAAAGAGACTGAAATGGCTCCTTTGATCTTACTGTCTGGTATTAATATGAATTGAAATACATAAGGTATATATTTATTAGGTAGGTGCAGTCCTGCTCCATCCAACAGAAGCCAATGACAAAACCTTCAATTGGAAAGTTATCGAGGCCTTTAATAGTTATGAATCCTTAAGAGCACTTACAGACTATAAAACCATTAGGGTTTTAATATGGACAAAAACAGACTATTCTTCACACGTTAGTAATTTTAGCCTTTCTAACGTTTTTATGTAATGTCCCTTATATTCCTTATATAGAGCAGGGGTTCTCAGATTTCATAGCACTGCAACCCCCTTCATTACTACACAACCCCAGGAGAAACATCCACCTTAACTGAATTGGCCTCAAGAAAAGGAGTACTTGTGGCACCTTAGAGACTAACCAATTTATTTGAGCATGAGCTTTCTTGAGCTACAGCTCACTTCATCGGATGCATTCCCCACCCCCACCCCCACTTGCCAAGGCAACTCCCATCTTTTCATGTGCTGTAAAATATATATACTGCTTACTGTATTTTTCACTCCATGCATCTGATGAAGTGGGTTTTAGCCCACAAAACTTATGCCCAAATAAATTTGTTAGTCTCTAAGGTGCCACAAGGACTCCTCATTGTCTTTGCTGATACAGACTAACACAGCTACCACTCTGAAACCCCAGGAGGGGGGACCGAAGCCTGAGCCCACCCAAACCCCACTGACCCAGGGGGAGCGCAAAGCCAAAGCCCAAGGGCTTCAGCCCCAGGCAGGGAATCCTGTAACCTGACTCCCAACACGCAGGGCTGAAACTCTCAGGCTTTGGCCTTGGGTGGTGGGGCTCGGGCTTGGGCCCTGGGCCCTAGCAAGTCCAAGCCAGCCCTGACGACCCAAGTTTGAGAACCGCTGCTGTAGAATACAAAAATGCAGCCTAAACTATTTCACTTATTTACAGTTTTATTTTTTCACTTCTTAATCAGACTCTTAAATAACTTTTTACAAAAAATGTACAAAAATATTGAGGTGGAAACTTTGTAATACAGGCTTTAAAAATTATTTGGGCTAAGAGGTGGTATGCGCACACTTGGAGAATTAGGTTTGTAATGGAAATGCAGTCAGAAGACTATTAACTGTAGTGGCACTAACAAGGCAGTGTTTAATAATAGATTTTTCATGTAGGAGACAAAGCCATTAAATCCACCTTGTGTGTGTGTGTGTATGTACATTGGATGGACACCCCAGTAAGACTTTATGGAGAATTGGCAAGCATTGTCAATACACAGGCAGGCACGGAGGTGACAAACTCATCTGTGTGGAATTATTGTTTATTGAATTTTCGGTGTATGGATTTCTGTATGTGTCCCTGGTTAAATTAATATTTAAAGAAGTCAAACCAAACTGGTATTTTCCGTTTAGTTAAGGATTCCACAATTTGAACTCTGGAAGCTCAAATGTTTCCTTAATTGTTACAATTCCCCAAAGAACTTATTGTTTTAAGGAGCTGATGAGCGGAAGCCAAATGAGTGCATATTCCAAATGAAAATCGAAATGTATGACTCACGTTCTTTACATTAATATTTTCTTTACTTGGTGTAACGGGACATCCACCTATCCTTTGGGGGCTATTGGGAAAAGGACTCTTAAAAAAAGTATGCAGCAATGGATAGTTATTCCTTTATTTTTAACTTTATCTTTCTTCTCTGAGTCTAGTTAAAGAGCTGTCTGGAAGTCTGAAGCTCTTGTTTTGAAGACAAGTGGGAAGTTACTTTGGGCGCCTGGGTGAGCTTTGGAGGGCGATTTGATGTTGTTATTAGAAAGCATGGATAGTTTGTAAAGCCTTCCCTTTATTGGTCATGAAGTTTCTCTTCACAGATCTGCATGTACGTTGGTGATAGATTAAATAGGCTTCTTTATGGTGACATCTCATCTGCATCACGTTCCCAAATTGTCTCAACTTGCAAGTCAGGTATCCTTGGGGTGTAAGAACAGGAAGGGTTTTCAACTAAAGACATAGTTAATTAGCAATGCAATGGCAATTAATAAGTGTGGGAGCGTAGATGGCACAGAGAAAAGAAAGCAGAAATGGCGATTTTCTGAGCTGCTGAGCTGAGCTGATTCACGCTGCAGCATTTTATAATCTGCCTTTTCCTCCCAATTCCAGAGACGCTGAGCGCTTTAGACGTGAAAATATGACTGTTACGAATTCACAGATTATGGAAAACATTAGCTAATCACCCCATCCCAGTGCTGGAAGAGAGAGACGTTGGGAAAGCACTGGGGACAGTCTGGTGTGAAATGCAGTAGTCCTGCGATGGGCTTTCCAAATTCATCCCCCTAGCACAAGGAAAGGATCAAGTGAGAATGCTGAGAAGTGAAACGCTGAGAAATAAAACAATCAGGCTTCATCAACTGGGAGCCAATACGCTTGGCGAAGTGAATTTCGCCAGGATCGCTGAGGCAGGCTGGGTGAAATTTGTAAACCATACCCTTGTCTATTGCTTTAGCATTGGCAAAGTCGCCCTAAGGAGCTGGTCCGAAGGCTCGCACGGCACAAGCCCAAGCATTTCATCGGCTTTGTAGAAAGATGGTAAGCAGTTATTTCCGAAAAAACAAAGGACAGGATCACTGGTAGAAGCGATTCCCCTACTCGCGGGAAGCGAGGCGCCTTGGGTATTTTTCCCCAGGGGTATCCTATTGTTATCTTTCACGATACAGGCAAACTCGGCAGGACAACAAAGGTTTGATCTTTGTGTGAGAAGGGAAGGTAATCGAGTGAAAGTCCTCTCCAGAGGGTAATTAATTCCTGACCATTCAGACTAGAAGCCCCCTGTCACTGTTAAGGCTAATGTGCAGGTAGCTCCGCTCTATTTTTCTTTTTTCAGAAATCTTTTTTTTAGCAGAATGTTATACTATTAATTGCCAATTTGCATATGTGTGCAGCTGCTGTTTTGGCTCCGATCTCCCATCCGATAAGCTTGCTGGAGGTATCACAGAGCACTTGGCAGCTTTCCTATTTGAAAAGAAAGCCTTCCTAACTACAGAACAGCTGATAGTCTATCAGTGATAGACCCTGATGGCGTGAATTACAATTACACTACTTTTCACACTAAATCTGGGTGATAGCTACTTGGAAAGAAGTTTCATCATTTTTTACCACAAACTGGAAAAAGAATTACATGGTCATGCTGTGCTTTTAAAGGCAGTTTGGTTCACTTTTGTCTATTTAACACCTAATTCGGAGGAGTCCATAGGCATCTGGAGATCTGAACGCCGCGTAATGAATTCACTGTTTAGATGGGAGATTTTTAAAATCTACCTCAAATTACATTTATTAGCAAGGCGACCAGGAAGTGTTATAGTTGTTAGACGCTTCATTTATTAAATAATTTGTGGGTATTTTCAGTTGTCATATCCAGAGTCATGGGGGTTTACTTATTTTTAATTAGCAATTCCAAAACAATGCTACTGCAATTTAATAATTCATCGACTAATCTGGGGCTCTTCGGTTCAGCTGCTAATGTTAGATCATTCAGATTGTTATTTTGATCTGTTTATAAATCATTTTGCTATGGTAAGAGAACTGCTGCTTTGAAATTAATAGTCAGGATCCTTGTACTCTACTAGAACCTACCAGCCAGCAGTGTCTACCTTTGGGTGACCAGTTTTTTAAAAAAGATAAGGTTTGGTATGTGTCAGAGGAATAGTAATTTTAAAAACTCACTTATTTTTTCTCTCACTTTATGATTGGTCCCTATTTCCTGTTGGCTTCCTTTGAAAATCAACTGTGAGAAGGAGAGGGGGGAAATGGAAGTGTCAAAGCAAATTTAATTGTAAGACTAAGTCACCCGCATTGCTTCTGAGGTCACAGTCTAAACTTTCCTTTTTATGCAAGGCAGTGAATTCAGCAAGATCCTTAAATGTTTCAGATACTTAAATATGTTTTTTTTTTAAATATTGAAATGCCCACTGGAAAGCACGAGGCCTGACGTAGCTAACCTAACAGAAAATAGACTCTGTTTTCCTTTTTTAGTTGCTTGCTTTATTGGATTTCTCACTCTCACAGATTATCCAAAAACGACCCATTGATTGATCGCCCGTAGAGCTGCATTTGGTGTAAAGAAAAACTTCACAGCTTTATTGGCTCCCAGGAGACAAAACAAACAGAACAAGATATTCTTATTAATACAAACAATGTAACAAATGAGAAAATCACCACATTTAAATAAGATAGTCAAGTCAGTCCACTGTATATCCCAGCCGCTGATAGACCAGGGATGGCAGCTCAGGTAACGACCAGCTCTCTGAGGGACAAGTTCCCCTGAGAATTGCAATATTGCTCACAGCATCTCATCATAGGGAACACAGTTAAGCTAAGAAAATACCACCGAAGTCAACTTTCAGAAAGTAAACTAGCCTGCCTTTCCCACCCACTTACAATGGTGGTCCAATACGAAACTGCAACTCTGGATCTAAAAGGCAAAATGAGTTTATTCTTTCAAAAGCGTTTTGAAATCCTTCCTGGCATGGGAGATTTATATAGACTGTGATCTGAAAGCAGCTGGTCCGAATTTTGGGGCCTTCTACGAATAATCGCAACCACTATATTTACATGTGTGAGAGACCAGATCCAAACATCCTGCCACGTCTTCCGCAAAAATACAAAGGCTGTTCCTTACTCTTTAATTAGGGCTCCCAAGTCACAAATCAATCTCCACTTTCCACATGATTATTTAAAGTGGAACAAATGTCCTCCACTTTTTAAAGGAAGCCAACAACCGATTAACTTCCTTTGGGGAAAAGTCGAAAAGTTTGGAAAAATAAAACAGAAGTGAACCATTTTCAAGGTCAATGACCCAGTAAGTCAACCACATGTCTGCTGTATTGGCTGCTAACCCATTAGAGGAAGGATGTAGCCAGCCTCTTGGTTCGTAACATTTCCTCAACTTTACATGGGAAAGCCAAGGAGGCACAGAGGGAAATATGGACCTTTTTGAAATGTTGTGGAAGTCTTAACAGCCTTCTGGTCCCGTTACACTCAGGTAAAGAGCTGGGGGATTGCTATTCTACCATGCCACCAGCAATCTCTTCTCTCCTAACAGACAGCCTAAAGACAAGTTAAAGAAACATTTGTCCAACGTTTGTGTGCTTCTGCTAAAAACAGGGTGTCCCCCTGCCTGGATGGCGGCCACATGACTTCTATGAGGCCAGTGGGAGTTTTGAGAAAACTGCACGTGGTCCGCGGGCCTTTACTCTTCTAGATCTGCAAAGAAAAGCTGAAAGGATGGGTTCTTATTGTGTGTTTGCAGAGGGCCGGGCCCAATGGCGTGCCATCCTGGTTGCTGCCTCTAGACCCTACTGTGATACAAATAAAATAAATAATGAGAATAATGAATAAACGCCTACTACACTCAAACCCGTTGACTTGCCTTTGGCCTGCTGTGGGCCTGTGAGCTTGAGAAAGGGCTGCAGGCTCTTTTGAATTATCAGCTGAAGAACACCACCGTTCTTTATGCACCTCCAGCTCCCAGGGATAATAAACAGGATCGAGGCCATTCATTCCAGTGGTCATGATGGGTGCACAAGGGATGCAGAATGGCACCAGGTGAGCATATATACACGTGGCCCTGTGTGTGTGTGTGTGTGTGTGTGTAATGTGTATGCCCCCCTACACGCTTAGTGGCCAGGTAACTTCCATGACGTCAAGGAGAGTTTTGCCAAGGCTCTCTAGAAACGGTATATACATATTTAAAGAGTAAAACAATTATGTTTCTACAGTCCAAGTGGAATCGCTTTACCTTTAAAAGAAATGTCACCATTGATTGACTTCGGCCCACACTGCTCTTGGTTGGGGCAGTGATTACATAAATGAGTTTCTAGGATTAAGAAATAAATTATTTCAAACAATTGCAATGAAATTATAATACCTGACGTTTGTAAAATTTTTAAAGTTGTAATCAAACAAGTTCCAATAAAATGCTCGAGCCTTAAAATCTTAATAGATTATTGCAGGACATTTCAGGTCAAATTAGAAGCAATTTTCATATTACTTTCCAATCACGTTTTCTTTTTACATTAATTTGGACTGAAAGAATATTAGTAAAATATTAATCGGAACCCCCTCGGAAACATGTTGATATTAGTGTGTTGGGTAAGATTTGCACAAAGGAATGCAAAGCCACTTTGATTACTAGGAAAACTGGCCGTGCCTATTCCCGGTGTTGAAAGATGACTAGACCTGGCAGACTACGCTGTCAAGAACTAATGTTCAAAGAATATTTACCATTTCTTGGATGCCTATGGGCACTATATTCCATGAGCAAGTAAATTAGGGATGACATTCCTTTTGCCACAGTCTCTGTTGTCACTTGAAGCAATTGCGAATCTATGCGTAACAAGTGTGCTTGGTAGACTCTATACAAACTGCAGTTAAATGGACACATGGTTGAGAACTTTATTAGAAATTCAGTTTCTGTGGTTTTGGCTGCTGAGTCTCCATGGGCTTTCACATCTTGAATGGCATGGAGCCCGAGGTTTCTTTCCACTGCTCCTATTGAGCTTGGACTTGGCTTTTTACGCCCCCACCCTTATGTCCACAGTTATGTACTGTATTTCCACATACTGAAAATGTAGTCTACACTGCTGAGGCTGACAAGGCTAACAAAGGCTCTTGGGGCGCATACACACCAGATCTATTTGTGCTCTGGAACGTAGCTCTCCAAGCAGATAGTTCGACTGATCTAGTGCTGTACTGGTTGATATGCATAAAACTGGGATTATATTTTTCTTCTCCTTTATCATTATATACCTCCTCCGACTAGGGTAGTTCCCAAAGGAAGACGTGGATATTGCAGTTTCCTTTAATCCACCACAAATAACCTGCTGTTCACAAGTTGATGGTTCGGATGCCCTTTCAACTAGATGACACTTCTGGGACAAGTGCTAATGCACTAAATTTCTGGATTGGATTCCCATCCTACCTACGGTTCAGTTTATGCTATGGAGGCACTGTATTGTCACTCACAGACGCGCCTTCACACACGCAATCTGCATGCGCATTCCTGTTGCACATGTATTGACCCTAGAAATAGCTTTAAGTGGTTTTTCAAGGCACCTGCTGTAAACACAACATATTTTACAGACAGCTTCTAAGTCCAGGATCTCAATGTCTTGTTTAATTCCACTCTCCAATTAGTAATTGTTTTTAATAGCCGATGTACATGCGCCTAGTGGTGGCGACAAGGGCATTTGATCCGTTAGAAAATAGCTACATTATTTGTCGCACCAATGTTCACGCTGAAGTATAAAAAAGATGCTTGTAATGACAGTGCATTAGTGCTGTCCGAAGGGTAGCAGTGCAGCTGCACAGGCTGCCCTGGTGCATCCATCTCTTCCAGTTTGTGGGCAGGTACCGAATCATGTCCCAGCTGGCAGGCAAACGGAGTTAGCAGGAGAAGAGACTCTTTTTGCGTATCTTCTGTGAATCCTCAGGAAACACAATCGCGTTCTTGATCTCTAGTGCTTGTAATTAAGAGGATGGCATCTTGGGCTGCAGTGTACGGGAGAAAATCACTTTCACAGCACCTGGAGAGCTTGGTGTGGTGCTTGCTGACTAGGATGACCAGATAACAAGTGTGAATCTTTATGAAGGTTCCATAACCTTTTGCCCTAAGAGACTGTACTTTTGACACGGCAGGATGGAATAATATAGATGTTTGTATGTGGGTGATAGTGCGGGGATTTTAAAACCACGAGACTCTTATTAAAGTATTTTAATGAACTACATTCAAACAATGAAACCCTAACAAAGCCTCCGTGTCCCTGCTAAGAGTAAAGTCTAATTGCTAGCCAGCGACTGTTTTGCTTAGCGAGATTTTTGTATTGCAATCAGATACAGAGAAAAAGCTAGCAGGTGAGATTCACATTTAACGTTTTCAGCTCGTGACCTCAGAAATGTCACGCCACTTTTCTTCTATACATCCCCTTTACCTATAGATCGTTATAAAGAAAGTGGTAAAACAAACAAAACAAGCAAAAAGACTTCATTCGCATTCCGCGTCTGCCTTCTGTCTCACACATATTAAATTTCACAAAACAGAAAGAAACAATAGAGCTTATTAAGAAAAACTTGTTCGGATTGGCAAATTAAGCATAACGGAAACACACACGTTTTTACAAGTACGTGGTTCTCTTCACCAACTGAACATTTATAACCTTTTTGAAAGTATATACTTGTCTCTGCAAAATGTTTCCGTTTTAGTTCACTTTCACCATGTCACCCTGTTACATAAATCTGTAATTCGGCCAGTTTTCAGAATCCCTTCTAAATCAGAGCACTCTTCGCCTTTATTTTCTGGGCAGATAGTAACCAAACAAGTGTAATCACTGCTCGTTGATTTTCTTTCCCAGTGAAATAGCTGGAGAGATGCAATGCACTTCTGTAGGTAAGGTTAGTCCCCACTGAACGTTCTTAGGCATGAAAGGAGTGATTAATATGATAGCCAGGGTGGAACCCACAGTCTCAGCATTCCTCTTTCCGGCCAATATGTGTATCATATGATGATGTATATGTTAAGCAATCTTGGAAAATTATGTCAAAGGAAGCAACAGCCCAATAAGCCATATGTTCAGGGAACTTAACCGGTTTCCACTAGGGATCAAATATCAGTTCATCTTTGTCTCCTTGTGTGCAAATATTTTTTACAAAAATTCCATGTAGATAAACCATAAAGAGAGCCGAGATTTCATCCTCCATCGCTAGATTCAGAAGCAAAGATGAACAATCGCCTACTTAGCAAAGGGCACAAAGGTTAACATGAATGTCTCCCCCTATTTGTGTATCCAGGAGGTCAGTATTATTTACATATACAAAACTGTGCACCTAGATTTCTTTACATTTTTAGAAATGTTAAAAACGCTAATGCTGAGCATCGCGAGGTACTAGACTTCTCCGCACCCTGCGTATTGTAGCGATCTGGAGAATTGATTTTGCAGCCTGGGATGTCAGAAAGCCACAGACGCATGAAAATCTCACCATCTGTATGCTCATGGAAAGTCTCATCAAATAGTCTAAAATAAAGGCGTAGCATCATTTAAAAAAACAACAACAATAACTAGCTATATACATATTTGAAAACAATTAAAAAGCTATCGAAAGTAGTGTTCAACCTGGATTAGCAGGGTCTTCATCACAGGCCTAAAACTAGCACTTTTCTTTGTTTGCTTAACCTCCAAATCCCCTGGTAAGGCACACCAAAATGGTTTTAAATATCTCTTGTAAACGAGAGGTTTTAAACTAAACCGAGACGTGTGGCTAGTGGATTTCGGTAAACCACGACAGGCTCAGGAACCGGGTGGTGGGCTGACTTTGGGATTAACTAGTATTCTGAACAAAATCCTCCTGTACTTTTTTCTCCTGTCTATGCCAGAGAACAAGGGGTGTGTATTATTAGGAACCACCTTCTCCCTCTTAATGCAGAAATTACATCGTTCATATACACTCCTGCAAGTAATACAGCATCAATATGTTATTCCCTTAACATAAAAACATCCAGTTTGTGTAAATCTGTAATAAATAATATTTTAATGTTAAGGAGAAGTGTATAGTAATCAAAATCTTTAGGGGCAGGATGGAATAGAAACTGAGAAACATTTGACAGTAAACAATCCAACGCTCATTCTTCTGCCTCACACTAGGAATATGGCGCATTTAGCTGTACCAGTGCTGCAGATGCTACCGCTCTCAGAGCCGCCTTGGTGAACTCCCGGGCTGTTGGAAGTGGGGGGCAGTGAGCAAGGCCGAGCAGGGCCTGGGCAGACAGCGTCTTCCCCCCCGCCTGGAGTGGGGTGGGCGGCTTTCCGCGCAGGGACGCGGTGCGCGCATGTAAAGCAATGTAGACCTGAGCACCTTGTACCCCACTCGAAGGCCAACTCCCTTGAGCCTCCTCGCAGCCAGCGAGCGGGACCAGCATGTGCTGCGCTTCAGGCTTGCAAGGCCGAGCGGTCTGCAAGGCACGAGGCTGGGCTCAAGGAGAGCCGGGGCAGGCTGCTGATCTGCCGGAGCCGGCCAGCGAGACACAAAGACAGCAGGGATCCCCCGGGTCGGGAGCGGCAGAGGCTGGAGGCCGAGTAACAGAGCGCGGCCGTGCGCTTCTCCCGCCTGGGCACCTCTTCTCTGACTCCTCGGCCCGCGACGCTGCCAGGAACTAACGGGTCCAGCCTATCCCGGGGCTGGGAGGGGAGCGGGCACTGCCGTGTGAGGAACCCCCAGGGGACTGCCCCACACGCCGGCCTGTCTGAGGAAGGCAGGGCCAGCGGGAGCTGGGTGCCCCCGGGGGGTCGGGCCGGGTTGCAGTCGCTACGCATGGCGCGCGCGTGGTGTGGTTGCGGAGGGCCCTGGGCTTGCCATGCGGCGGGCGGGAAGGAGGGATCGCGGCAGGCGGGCGGGCGGGCGGAGGGAGGAAGGAGGCCGGGCTGATTAGCATGCAGAAGCGCTCGCAAGCCCGGCTCCATTGTTTTAACACCTCCCCTCTCCTCCGCGCCAATCTGTCACCGTTCAGCAGGCGAACGCTGCTGCCTCGAATGCTGCTCTTCTCAAATGAGACGGATAATTAGCTGCCCCGCACGAATGGCGCACTCTTCTCACCCCTGATTGCTATCACCTTCTTGCTCCTGGCAGTTTTGACACCTCGTAATCAGCCTGCTGCTTTTTCTCTTTTCTTTCCCTAGTTCTGATTTTTTTCTCTCCCCCTTATTCTAGTTTTTTTTTTAATGCAATCCCAGTTGCCATTTGGATTGAAACTCCTCTGCTGAGTTAACCTTGTCGGGTTGCGGGGGAAAGGAGGATGTTCGGCAGGGAGGGAAAGAGACAGAGCTTCCTCTGAGCCCCAGCTGCTGAGCTCACCATGGGTGGGAGAGAGGAATAGCTTTCGTTTGAGGCTCTAGTGCCCTTTTCTACTGAGGGACTAGCTTCTGCCGAGTCGCCTCTGAATTCACCGTGGAGAGAGAGTGGGGGGGGGGGGAGAGGATACTTTAAATGGCACACCGGCTCAATTAATGGGGGGGGTAGTAGCATTGCCTCAGTTTAGTTACTCTTGTGGTATGGGGAGGGGAGTTTGAAAGTCCAGTGGCCATTTGGAGACTCTCTTCTGCACGGAGGGAGAAAGAGTTTAGCTTCATCTGAGACTCCTCGAATGAGCTGACATCTGGGGGGGGGGGGGGAACAGCTCCCACTGGAGTGTGGCAGAGGGGACTGATTCCAGAGCTAAGAGACCTCAATTAATGTCCCGAATCTCTCTTAGCAATCACACAGGGGAGGACTCGGAGGATCTGTCACAGGCGTGTTTTCCTCTCCTCTAACGAGCACTAACATGACAGGCGAATGACTGGAGCTACACGCAGCTGTCGCGGTAGCCGCGAGACAGAGGAGCTACATGTGTTCTGCCGGGCCGCCAGCACCAGGCACCCCCTGCACCAACGCTACCCCCAGGGGAGACCTCTCGGCAGAGGCAGGGGAAACACCCTGCCTGGGTGGAGGTCAGACCCACTAAGATCTTCACTGGCTGCTGGCTCTGAACATGTGCGTTCGTTGCCACCTACCGCCCTCCCTGCGGGGCAGAGGACTGCAAGCGAGACAGCAGTGGAGGCTTGTAAGCCTCTGCAGCGCCAGGGCTGGCGGGGACTCTGCTCACGCCTCTAGCCCGGGAGAGGAGGATGGGAGGAAGTAGAGAGAGGGAGGAAAGCAGCACCTTGGCACCAACCTGCTGCTCCTGCCCTCATTCTGCTTCCTTCCTCCCACCCGTGATAGGTTCTTAATGCACTTCCCCTGCGGACTCAGCCTCCGCTGCTGCGTTAAACGGGGGAGAGGAGAAATCGCTGCAACTGATCCTGCTCTGGTGCGGAGCGTAGTGAAGCAGATGTCCGTGAGCCGCCGTGCAGCCGCCCCCTCCTCCAGGAGCGCAGCGCGAGAGCGGCGCCCTCACCTCCCGCTGCTCCAAGCGGCTTGCAGCTGGCCAGGGGGTGCTTTGGGGGTGGTGGGGTTTTAAATTGATGCTTGCAGCCCCTTGCTGTGGTCCGGGCACCGCTCGCTGCCCTGGACGTGGCGCCCCTCAGGCAGGAGTGTTTGAAATGCAGATTTAACTCTCGTCGGAGTCAGGCCCCCGAGGCTGATAGGCAAGGTGGATTACGACTCCCCATCTTTGGCTTCTTCCTCCAGGGGAGGGAAGGGGCGTTTCTAGGCCTGCCACCCCTGCTGTGCACAGAGGAGAGCTCTGGCCCCTGGGCGGACACTCTTCGGCTCGGAGCAGGAGAGGGAAAACGCAGGCACGCGCAAAAAAGGTGGCAGGGATTAAAAGGTAAATCGCGATTTGCGCAGCTCTTGCCAAGGTGAGCTGCGGGTCTTGCTTTTTACGGGCCAGAGGACAAGGCAGTTGGGTGTCGGCCTATTTTGGAGAGCGATTCCCTCCCGCTCTCCCCCCCACACCAAGTACCACCCCCAGCAGCGCTCACCTCCCAGCGATAACTGGACGGGAACTTCACCTGCCCCACTGCGCCCAAAGACGCGCCTGCCTCAAACCCTTCCATCCGTGGAGCGACGTAGGAAAAGGGGTTTTAACGCTATTATGGTAACAAACGCACTCTCCAAGTCACACGAACAGACAAGCACTGTACCCTGTACTTTATTACAGTACATCAGCAGCCAACAGCTAGTCACATACACAGCAGGCACTTAAAACTACAGTAAATAGTTGTAGAAAAATGTTTAGTGTAGGAGCATTCTCCAGTGACTTAAAAATCCACTTCTAAAAACGATGCAAGATTTCTATTTCCCTTTAGCTTTGTAAAATGGTGACCCTCACCCCATAAATCTTTGAAAAGAGAGAGAAATTAGCGCCATGCTTACCTGTAGCTATAGAAAATATATTAATGCTAACAACCACTTTGACTGAACAGTTCCAGTCCAGACTTAAGTGCAGACAGCTCTCTTGGAAGAGATCGTTGCAAGTCAACTGTTTAAAAACAACATGCAAGCTAGCTGATCTAGCATTCATAAAATACACACACAGCCATCAAAATTTAAATTATAGTTTAAAAGTGATTTTTAGTTTAAGAGAGTATTTTGGGCTGAAGACTTGTGTTCAATTTTTTTAAAAATTCCCTTGTGTTTGAGTAACAGCCAGTAGGGAACCACAAGAAATGCAAAATTATCTTTTGAACTTGTAGTTTTAGGGGAAAGCGTAACCTGGTTCATCCTCATCTTCTCTCTATGTAAAAGCATGCGTCAGCTCCCACAGAAGAATAGGTATTTTCCATGAGTTATGAATGCTAACAATATACATTATTTAATAGTGCACCTCTGCCAAAGATACATACCATTGCTATCTTCATTTTAGCCAGAGAGCGAGTATTGTTTTGTATCTGAGACAAATCTGTTTATTACGTCATTGCCAGAGATCAGTGTAAACAAAAGACAAATGTATCTTAAGTATGACATACCTGTTACTTGGCTGCTCTAGTAATTTTATAGGAACCTTATCTGCAATAAAAATACAACACTGAACCTGTCTTAAGTCAAATTTAGACATTCCGCCCTAGCCCTTCAGATGTTCTTGGGGCCTGTTCCTGCTTCTATTTACTACAACAGGAGTAGGATCAGGCCCAAGGGCACTGAGGAAAATGGATAGGACAGCTCACACTTTATCTCCCCAAATTAAAGGCCAAGTTCTGCAAACATGTACTCATGCAAGTAGTCCTTACTTACACAAGTAGTCATTAATTATTGTGGGACTACTCAGGTGAAGGTAACTTGCGTAAGAAAAGGTTTGTAGGATCAGGCCCAAAGATCATATTGCAACATGACATACTGAAATGAAACTGAATTACAGTTTTCTACTGGCTAACTTAAATGCGTAAAATTACAAACGTTAAGTGTAATTTTAAAAAATTGACATGAACTTAACTAAAAAACAGTTTCAGTGACATCATTATGAACATAGTCTTAATTCTGAAGTTAACATACACACATGAATTAAAAATATACAAAAGTGCAACCCAGTATCTCTACAAAGTCTTATTCAGCTTGCTTCCGGATACATTGATTGTTCTTTAAAGTGTGAATTAAGATGCCTGAGAAAATCCCCCCTGGATGTAGTAGATGGTGGGAAAACTTTTTGACAGAATTCACATATTCCAGACTGCTTCAGTTCTGAGTCTGTATAACCTTGTGCCAGTAAGTTATTATCTTGAGTGTGATATGGCTTCCAGAAGGGCTGGAAAAAAAAAAAAAAAAAAAAAAAAGCAAAGTTATTTATTTGTGTTTTAAATGAATACAGTTCTAAATATAAAAGTTACCAGCATTTGTTTTCCACTAGTTAGATTTTGTACATACGTGATATATTTTAACAACAAAAATGGCATCTCTGGTTCTCATTACATTAAAATCAAGAAAAGACTTCACATTTTGGCGAAGTAAAAGAATCAGAAGGAAACTAAACATTTATACATTTACATCTGCAAACACTGTGTCAAATACAAGAATAGAAGTCAGATTTTAAAAAACACTCATGAGAATCAACTAAAGCTTCCTTTATCAACAATGTCAGTGTAATAAATACTAAGGCTTTTTATGGACTCTTCAAATATTTCACTGTAGGAAACTAAACCATGGCATCTGTAGTCTCTGTACTGAGATACTGTATAAACATTCCTGTACAGATAAAATTGCCCTTTTTAGAAAATAAGCAATATACATTTTACATTAGAGTACAGCATAGGTTTACTATATAAGACTAACATGAGGCAGATTTTATTTTACATTCCCCCTATTGGAACGTATCTAGTTTTCAATTTAAGCAGAAAGCAATCTCCCTGGCAATATAGGGTAATTTATATTTTACCTCTGTATTATCTGTTGCTAATATTACAATAATGAAATTAAATTAATCCTTAACCTCCCTTTGCAATCCTCATTTCTTCATCACAAAGACTGTGTGGCCTGAAGTGTCTGAGTCTCTGCTTCTTCTTCCTACTTGGCATCAAGTTATAAGCCAAAGTGCACTCAAACTGAATGGCAGCAAGTAAGTGGCAGGAGGGGGCACAGCCCAGGAGAGATTGCTACAGTCTTTTTGCTATAACTTCACGCACAGAAGGGAAAGAGTATTTTGGCAATAGAAAGGCAAGCAGTTTCCCTTGAAGTTAAGTCTCTTGCTGTCCATCCCCATAAAAGAGCTTCAATTTTCATGTTCCCAAACTTTGCCAGGCTAAAAAGCAGGTGCTTAATCCTCCAGTGGCAACAAACTGTGCTACCAAGCTGGCTTTCACAGTGGTTAGTTCTTATTTCTAAACCAGATGCAGTTTCTTTTAGGAGTTAATTCCCTTCCTAAACAAGGTTTAGCATTTCAGGGGGCTGTTGTTCATTAGTAATTAAGTGTAATTACATCAGTTCCTTCTGCAATACAATCTACGGATTGTATATCATGGGTAGTTGATGTAAGTTGCATATGAAATTTGTCTAGACACTAACATACTTTTAAATATTCCTATAGGAGTGTGTTTGTGGTTACTCACTTGCAACACCACCTTGAATAAATTGGCATTTTTAATAACCATATAAAGAGGCATGATATTTAAAGTGGCCAAAAAGGTTCTTGTAAAATTTGCTGAAATGTATTGAGGACTAAGTAAGGTTCTAATCTTACAATCTGGAACTACCAGGCTTAGGTACCAATCCAGAAAAACACTTAATACCACAGACTTCTTGGGGACTTAAGCATGTGCTTAAGTGCTTCCCTGAATAGGGACAGATTTAAGGAGATGCTTAAGCATTATGCTGAATTGGGACCTTAAGCATCTATTTAAATGTCTTCAAGCAATAGCAGTCCCATTACAGTCAATGGACTATTCATGTGCTTAAAGTTATGCATTTTAAATGGTTTTCTGAATTGCGGCCTCGCTAGGGTTGGCAGTCCCACTAAATAAAGCACTGCATCAATAATTAATATTTGCGGAATCAGACCTTAAGTTGTAAAGGCGTGCACATATGTACAAACACAGTTAACTATAAATCTGTAAAGTCTTAGGTCCAGTAAGATGCATGTTTATTGTAATCTGCCACATGTTTCAATCACATTGTTTTCAAAGAGGTACTATATCCTAACAGGGCCACCCAGATGGAGAAAAGGGAGGAGGAGAGGAGAGGAAAGGAAAAGGAACTGTTTGCAGGGGGCCCCCTAAACTGAGTGGCATTGTGACTGGGCGCATGGGGTTGCAGTGCCACTGAGGTTTGGCACTGTGACCCTGTGTAGCAGCTCACAATGCCCAGGGTGGGTAGCCAGCCCCAGCCCCGCAGGACAAGAGCCACTGCTACGCAGTAAGTGTGGGGTAGGCTCACTCTCCACACCCAACCCCTACAGCCTCCCCTCAGTGTTTTTGCACCCTTATTTTTGGGGGGGTGGGGGGGGAGGGGAAGGGAAGGGGAGACTGCTTCAGATTTTGTCCAGGCCTCCAAAATCTCTGTGCAGCCCTGTACCTTAAGGAAACAGTACAGAGTTTTCCATTTAATATCCATAAAACAGGAAAAAGCTAAATTTACCACATAAACTGAGAGCAGCAGCTCCAAAGGTTCATTGTTGCCAAATATATTGTATTTTAAAGGGGTTGTTCCACCTTATAAGTTAACATATACAGTAAATATGACAAAGTCCTAGTCTATACTAGGGGCAAAAAAAATCCAGCATGTAATTCACCACTGTTGGAGCTCCACCAGTAGCAACTATAGACAGGGCACAGGCAGGCCTCCCAGTACTTGGCATAGGTATCGACAGGGCTTGGTTGGTTGTTTATTACTAGTCCCTATACGACAAGGTGGTAAAAAAGATCTGGGCACTGTCTAAACTAGAGCGCAACTGCTGCAGCTACACCCAGTGAAGAGAATTACACGCCCAAGTTTTGTCAATGTGAATACAGCGTAAAGAAGTTGTATTAATCTAACTGGATGATACTTCAGCACTTGAACTCAGCTAAGAGCAAATCTCTAACCCTATAATCAGTAAAAAGACAACAGATCAATTCAATTCACCCAAAACAAAATGCATGAAAACATTTTGGAAGCAGTTAATATACATCACCTTTATTTAAATATACACACATGTATATTTAATGGATTCTAAAGTAATATTGGCTTCTGTCAAATAAACTTCTGGATAAGATGCAACATTTTAATCAATGTCCTTATGTTCTACTTTGCTACATGGATATGACTTCTAAATATTGAAACTATTTTGTATTGCCAGTTTTCTTTTGAAATGTAACATTCGATATTAAAATCTCCCCATAGAGCTGTAGTATTGGTCATTTACATTCTAAAAAGGATACCCTCAAACTAATTTCCTTATTTTTCACAAATACCAATTATCTAACCCTATGCTCTCTTGTCCACCAACTCTCCTGCACTTTTAAAGCTGCATACTTCCCTATGAACTTTTAATCACACACCAGCTGTTTCACTTGCTGTAATATACAATGCAGGGTGCCATCTATTGAAAAATGAATTCACAGACTAGCTAGTAAAAGAACAAGCAGGAGAGATAATGGAGAAAAAAAAACCAAGTAGTAGAATGGACGCTTCATAGATCCACAGGAATTCTACTTGTAATAAAAAGTTGTTTAATTTCTTGTACTCAGTCCCAACTATAACTGAGAATTTGGAGGAAAATAAAGTACAATAAAAAGGAGTATGTAATTAATAATTCAGGATAAAGTTAAAATCTACCACAGCACAAACAATATATTGAAAATATAATCACACACTTTGAACAATGAATCTGTGGTAATTAAAAAAATAAAATTATGTAAATCAGCACTACAAATCTCAGATTCTCTGCCAAAAATTTTCAGAAATTAAATTTAAGACTATGGTAGACAGTAGAACTAGGCTGGGTCAGTTTTAATAATAATACATCTACAGCATCTGAGGATCTCTAGAGCAGGTAAATGTTATTTTAGCCTCACAGCTCCTCTTTTCCTTATTTTAAAGGCAAAGTTGAGGCACAGAGCGGTTAAGGCAATTTGCCCAAGGTCAAAGGGAATAACTGGAAGAGCTGAGAAGAAAATGCAAAAATCCTAAATATCAATATCTGCTCTAGCCTTTGGGTAACACTCCCTCCTACGAGAAAGGGACAAAAAGTGAAATCCTGGCCCTATTAAAGTCAATGGAAGTTTTGCCACTGACTTCAATGGAGCCAGGATGTCATCCAAAGGCTCTGATTAAGCAGAGCACTCAAGGGGACTCACACACACAATTGTTTTGCTGAATTTGGCCAAAGGGCCTTATTTTCAGAGATACTGAGCATCTACAGCTCACGCTGAATTCAGCTGGAGTTCTGGACGTTCATACTTCTGAAAAATCATCACACCTCAAGTGTCTACTTAAAAAGTAGATATACATTTGCCTGTATTTCCTTAGGTTTCCATTTATGACTATTTGTGGAAGTACATATTTTCCTATTCTACAAGTACTTCTAAAGTATTTTATCCCTTTTAAGTTGTTCTGTGTTTGTCCCTCATTAGATCTAAAGATAATTCCTTCTGGGGAAAAAAAAAAAATCATCTATCTGGTATTTTTTAAAAATAGCACATGCCCAAATGTTCAGTTGTACATTTTTAAAAAGTATAGAGATGCACACTATTTGATTCTATGGAATAAATACTTGGGTAAAGAGAATTTTTGGATAGTTGTGATTAAAATCAATTTTGCAATGGATACAGAAACAGTTACTTAATATCTTCCTGAAGTGAAATTTGTGCAAACATCTACATTCTTAAATCTAATTTAAATCCCTCCATTATTTCACTGAAAATGTAGTTAATGTACACAAATTTAGTGTCAGAAAGTAGATCTACATAAAAGTCAAATGTTCACCATAAAAATGGTGTGATTCATATAGGTTTCATTCCTGCCTGAAAGACCTTTGCACGGCACTTGTTTAAATGAAATATTAACCTTTAAAATATACAATATCAATATAAAGATACCTGCTGAGGTCCTCTGACAGCCCTCCCAGTGGCCTCTGAAGAGGGAAAATTTAATTCAATGGCATCCTGATTTGTGTACGGATGTACAAGTTTCGTACCAATGTCTGCTGTTTTCAAACATGGTGTTTTGTCCTGAGTATTCTGTCTGAGCATGGTTGTATGGCTTGGGGGTTTTGTTTTGTCAAGTGTAGTTAGGTTTTGCATAGTTATGTGGTCAACTCCATGAGTTTCAAATGGGTTACATTCCAATTTACTCCGGTTCATAGTATGGTCTTCATGCTTCATGTTAAAATGATGATCTTGAAGTATATTTTCAGCTATTGCAGTACAAGGAACTGTTGGTTTATCTGGAGTGCTCTGTAAGAAAGTAGAGTCATTGTCTGTAGGTGGAAACTTGACATTCAATTTAGAAAGTGATTCTACAGAGTTGTCTTCCTCATCTTGGCCCACTCCTCTTGGTGTGATAGATGTTGTGCATGATACACCTCTATTTATATCTGGTTTAACCTGAGGTTTAAAAAGTTCTTCTGCTTGTTCATCAGTTTTATCAGTACACTGAATAGGCATGGAAAACGGAATTTCTGTAACGGGGGGGGGGGGGAAAAAAAGGAAATTGTCAGACGCCATCTATGGAAATATTTCAAAGTAATTGTTAAAGCACAGATGTGTGGATCAGTTATTTTTCTTGATTCTCTTTCTTGATTTTTTTAGAATATTTTCCTGAAGCCAATAATTTGAGGGATGCTCCCCCTATCATCCCATTCAAGAAGGATAGCCTCAAGGCAAAAAAACCAGAATGTGAAATGACAGAGCTTGATTAATTTATTCTAACAATTCTATCCCTCTTAGATTGCCCCATATTCTCAACACACACTCATGTACATTTACTACAGAGTTCTGGCAGCTGTTGTAACTCAAGATATTGTTTTATGGAGTGCCAACAGTGTGCTAGGCACTGTAGTCCCAAAGTATTTGAAGTGAATAGACCTTCACGGTAGGGATGGTCTTCCTCTGTGTTTGAGAGCTCTCAGTGCATTCGAGAACTACAAATAATAATCTACATATTACTTCTAATCAAGTTGGGGAATAGTTTTACTATATATTTCATGTATGCAAAGTCCTCCTGAAATCACTCCAATCTATGGTGATAGACGCCATATAAATTCACAGGCAGAAACCGGCATGGTAAGTCTACTGCTTTCTATGCTACAGATATATATATATTTTTAAAATTATAGGGTGAATTTGCCTCTTCTAAAACTAGTTATAGTCATGTTGGTCCCAGGATATGAGAGACACAAGTTTGGTGAGGTAATATCTTTCTATTGGGCCAACTTCTGCTTTTCAGCTACCCAGAGCTCATCTTCAGGTCTGGGGAAGAGCTCAGTATGGTCAAAAGCTCGTCTCTCTCACCAACAGAAGTTGGGCCAATAAAAGATATTACCTCACCCAACTTGTCTCTTCCTGAATGAGGCAGAGAATCTTTTAATGCGAAAAGAGGACATAGTATTGTTTATATAGAACAAACAATACACAATAATAATGTAGTGTCAAAAAAACCCACAGAAATCAATTTCACAGGCATCTATTAATTAACTGGAAGCAGCTTGACAGATACCCAGAACTTTGGAATATCAGGTCCCTTATTTACGTATTAAAATATGGATTTAGGAGCATAACTTTAGACTCTTTCAGTATTTTCTTTTCAGCAGTTGATGTCCATGTTTAGCTGAAGTAGATACTTGTACATATTGATTTCAGCTGAGTACAGCAATAAGTGGGTACCATTAAAATTTTATCTTTTTAATTGTTATCTATGAGAAATTATCACAAGTATGGTTACCGTTTAACAGTTAGACAGTGAATACAAGTTTTAAGGGAGTCCAGTGTACTACTTATTAGGACTGGAAGTCACGTTATTAATAAATATATCTCACAGTCATGATCAGCACTTCATTGTACTTGCCTCAAGAAAAGACAAAACATCAACTTTGGAATAACTTGCTGAGTGCCCCAAATCAGAGATAAGAGGGACACATTTGGCACATAAATAAAAGATCAACTTTCATCTACCCTTTCCCCCCCTTGAAGTCATGGACCACTAGCTCTTATTTCATGTGAAGTTGTAACATCTAGTTTGTCAATATGTATTGGAGACATCTGCAGGAAGCTGGAAGAGTAAAGTAAATTTTTTTTGTAAGGGCTTGAAAAGCAGTCTATAAAACCCTATCAGGACCTGATCCTGCTGTCTTATAGTATGCAAAAGCTAATGAAACTACTTCAAGTATTATGTATTATGTCCAGTATAAGTGATAGCAGGATCAGGCTCATAGGACCTAGTCCAGTTCTCGCTGAAGTCAGTTTTTCCACTGATTTTGGCGAGAGTTGGACCTTTAGTCTGTATAATAAATAAATAAATAAATAAATAGGGCGTTTCAAGTCTGCACAAGGCACTTTGTCTTAAAGTCCTCTACCTCTCCACATGCCAGCAGCCTTCTTTGACAAATGTGAGGCTGGAAATATTCATAACAGGCATTTTTATAAACAGAGCTAAATAAAAAACAAAAAGTGCCGTCACTCAGAGCATGCTGGGGAATCAGACTGAGTGAGAGCCAATGATCTACTTCAAGGGACAAAAAAAGAAGAAGTCTCTTACATGGTGACTGCCTCTTACCCATGTAATTTGGAATGTTCCTCATACAATTCCAAAACTCATGGTGCATTTTCTTAGTGAACTGCAGAGCACCATGTGAGCAGACTTGAAAGAAGCAGATGGTAAACAGTAGAAGTACTTTCAATGTATGTGTAATTTACAGTATTTTCAAATATAAAGCAAAGCTTTCAAACAGTTGAATCACAATAAGAGCTAAAGGAAGATGTTACCATTTACAGGTTCTCTCTTTATGTTAAGTTTACTGAGTTGGTCTGTTTGCTTTCTTGCTAGTGTGCATATTCGATGACATTCTTCCTTCATCTCCTGGAAAACCATCTCTAGATCTTCCCTAAAAGTTCAATATTTTAAATCAAAAAGTGTCAGTGGGTTCAGCTCTTTCATGACCTTGAATTAAAAAAAAAAAAAAAAAAAAATTCCACAACTGTAAGCCAGAGATAGTGTTGACTACCAGAAAAACATTTAGCTGGTAGTCTTCTCCTTAAGGTGCGTGCGCGCACACACACACACACACACGTACACACTCTCTCCTTTGCAAAAGCAAATGGAAGGGAAGAAAGTAGTCAAACATGATGAAATATGTAGCTGTTTGATCATATCACATGCATAGGCCCCCTGCATGGAACAATAAACCTTCATAGGCCAGGGATTCAAAGGAAATCTGAGCCACAGACCTTTCATGTTTCACTGAGTTCCCTCCAGCATTGGCAGTACAACACATCCTTGGCAATTATAGTGCTTCTGTGTTCATGCGAGGGCCAGTCCAGAGAAATTAGCTAATGCTGTTGTGAATATACATTATTTCCCATTTTTGCTGTGGACTTTAGTCCATGCAAGAAAGGAAATATGCTATGCAAAAGCAGCTGCTCCCTGGCTCCCTCCTCTGCTTGCTTTGTGACATTTTTGTAGAGGGCTGGAGAACTCCTCACTTAGGCCACGTCTACATTGGCAATTGAACGACAAAACTTTTCTCTTTCAGAGGTGTTTAAAAACAAAAAAACCACACACCCTTGAAAGACAAAAAAGTTTTGCGGGTGACAAGCGCCAGTGTGAACAGCGCTTTGTCGGCAGGAGCACTCTCCTGCGGACAATGCAAACGCTGCTCGTTGCGGGTGGAAGTTTTTTGTCAGCAGGAGAACCAACAAACAGCGGCTACACAGCACGACTAACAAACAGTAGCAACACAGCCATGCCACTAAAGTTGTGTAGTGTAGACATGGTGTCCGTTGCCATTCCCTTCTGCACAACCCACATCCTAGCTTTTTTCCTCTTGTTTTTTTTCCCCCCTCAGGGCCTTTCACAGGTTCCTAAATGGCTGTCAAATACTTAGTAAAATCACGCTAAGAATGGAAAACATAGCTCTTCATACAAGTGCAGTTTTTGGCTTCTTGAAAAACATGGCATATTACATTATTCTGCTTACTTATCACAAATACTTGAATTGAGGCACATGAGACCACACAGACTAATGAAGCATAAGTTCCTAGATCTTGCAAAAAGGACTTTTAGTTAAAGGTGAACTGAAGATTTGAGGTGGGGTAGGGGAGAGACACAGAGGGTTAGTGTCTTATTTTGATAAAAGCAACAAAAAAACCCTGTGGCATAAAGAAGCAAAAGGTTTTTCTGTGTGTGTTTTTATTCACCCTGTTGCAGTTTGGACTATTAAGTGCTGCCTTCCTCATTTTGCTAGAGGTGTCCTTTGGAGGACACAGAGATGTGGATTAGGAACTCACTCAGAAGAATGAGGACAGCTGGTGAGTGGTTTTAGTATTCATTCCAACTGTTTCTCAGGTGTTTCAGTTCGTTAGTAGTTAAACACCCCAAACTCCACTCAAAAGCTTTAAATAGTCTGATACCACAGATATTTTATTCAATCAGATTTCACTTGCTTCTCTCTGATGCCATGTCATAATCCTGCAAATTCTTCAGTCATGCATAGCCTGGCGAGAAGAAGAACTGGGCATACAAGAGCTGAATTTTAATGTAAAAAACATGCGCCGGGGCAGGAGGGGGAGAAAAGGGGGAATAATTTAAAAACAAAAACAAACCAAACCAGACACTTCAAATAAGATCTAGAAAAAAAAATAAAGTAGCAAAAAGCACAATCCCATTTTTTCCACCCCATGTGACACACCTTTAAGAATCTCCTTCTAAATGATCCTTCAGCAAAGGTTAGTAAAAACCTGCCTTAGGTCTGCACTTTTCACAGGAGAATATTACTAAGGCTCTGGTCAACCCCCTTCACCATAAAACATGCAGAAGGGCAATACTCACTCATTAAATACAGCAAGGTTCAGTGTCATACACCTCTGTGATGCCCTACTTTTGATTATTCAGGGATCACAAGGCCTCCTCTGCATTGTGGGCAGTGACTCCATAGCTAAACCTGGCCCCAAAACACTCAGATTTGGAACCATAAAGTTGAAGGATTAGTCCCTTGTGCAATCTGTTGAGCCCTCTCCTGGCAGCACTGCCCTCCTATGCTGCACTAGTTATTCCAGCATGGCTGCACGATTGCCCTCAAAAGGAGTTAAAGCTGATACAATAACCAGCATTAACATCCGTAGCTATTTCCCATGGAGCTTAAACCCCTGCTGCATCAAGTGGTTGTTTTTTCTTCCTCCTGATATATCCCTGAATATCCACAGAACGCCAGCTATGCGTCCACATGCCACACAGGCTCTGCTCCCCTCCCTACGCTGCTTCTGGGCCCTTTTCTGTTCTTTCTGTATTGTGAAAAGGGAGGGAAGCAGCTGGCCTTATTACTTTTGAGCAAATGTGAACATTGTTTACAAAAATGCTGCAAAAATTATTTACCTTTCATGCACAGTTAAAATACCAGGGATCCCTGGAGATAAATCCTGTCTAGCTGGAGCAATCTTCGTATGTTTAATCTTAAAGTAAAACATGGATTAGGGATCTTGTTTTGGTGTACGAATTTCGATTCTTACATTTACATGGATTTAACACAAAGGTAGATTAACAAATGTCTCAACATTCTTCAATAATCAGCAGAACCAACTAATCTTATGTGTATCCCAAGAAGCCATTTAGAAAACAAATGTACAAGAAATCTCATGTTTCATTCTTTGATTTTAAAATCCCTTCTAGTACAAATTTGGTAATGCCACTATTTTGCCCTTATACAGAGGTTTTCATTTGAGACCACAGGCGCCGACTCTGTGGGTGCTCAGGGCTGGAGCACCCACGGGGAAAAAATTAGAGGATGCTCTGCACCCACCGGCAGCCAAGCTCCCCTCCTCCTTTCCCCCGAGCATGCCCCATCGCTGCTCCTCCACCTACCTCCCAGTGTTTCCCGCCCAGCTGCCAAACAGCTGTTTGGCGGTGTTAGCAAGCTCCAGGCTGGGGGGAGGAGGCGGGGCCGAAGCCAGGATTTGAGCAAGGGGTTGGAATAGGGGTGGGGGTCAAGTACCCGCAGAAAAAAGAGGGGAAGTCAGCGCCTATGTTTGAGACTCTCATAGGACTTTAATATGTGGGTAAGCATTATCATCCTCTTTATAGGTAGAGAAGCTAATGCACAGAAGTTGTATTGTATTACAATTCAGTTTTAATCATGTATCAGATCATAGGCTCATTTCTAAGGAACTGACGTATTTTAAATTCCAAAAATCAATTGTCTTTAACATTTTCAACAAGCAGATTAAAGGCTGATAAATTATCTATCATGCTTTTAAACAAGTTGTTACCTTTGACTACCACCTTGTGGATTAGACTAGTATTACATGGACTGTAAATTGTTCACTAAATATAGGCTACCCCAGTGGTTTTCAACCTTTTTTCAGTTGTGGACCCCTAAAATATTGCAAATGGAGGTGCAGACTCTTTTGGAAATCTTAGACATAGTCTACAGTCCAGCAGGGGTCTGTGGATCACAGGTTGAAAACCACTGCTCTACCCTGGATGTTTTTCCTGGTAAGTGAAACACCAAATCTGACCAAAAGAGTGGGATAAAAAAGGAAGACTGAAGCTAGGTATAATATGCAATTTGAGTCTGAACGGTAAAGACCAACTACAATACAGCTATGTAATTTTTCTCCATCAATATTTAATTGTATAACAATTTAAAATAAAAATATAAAGAATAATTAAGGTACAGAAAATAAGATGCAAGTATTTTATGGCTTAACTGAAGGAACATTACAGCTAGTGTTACTGTATATATTTTAACAATTTTCTTAGCAACTTACATACAGTTGTAATCTAAAATCTGTTAACCAGAGTAATTTGTATAAACAAAATCTTAAATAAGCATAATTATTTGCAAAGGTGTGGTGTCTCATTTTATTTACTTACCTCCATTTCATATATTGGCATATGTATGCAATCCTGTGCTTCACTTTTTTCTTTTAATCTGTTTTTTAGAAACCTTATTTCTTCTTCTTTAATGGCAATAATAGATACAAGTTTATTTTCCTTTAGAGTGTTTTCTTCCTCAGTTTGCTTCAATTTAATGCCCTCTGTTTCTAATTGTTCCTAAAAATAGCACAATTGGTTAATATTTCCAGAATAGGAAGAATATCATTATGCAACAGCCTGGGATATACTAAATTAAGTCTTGGCAACCTAAATGAAATGAGTCTTATCTACTCACTAATGCCAATTTGCGTTGAAATAATTAAAGACCATTTAGTGCTATATACAGATATGTCTGATCATGGACAATTACTCAAAACAATTGTGTGCTGTTTTGAGCTTATAAAAGCCAAGCCAGCAGATTTCACATTAGTGTTTTAAAAAAAGTGGAAGACATGGTCTTACTTCATTTATATACACTGTGTGCAGTAACATTTAGTTTCATAGCATGCTAAACATCAAGTTACAGCAATTTTAAAGAAGGTGACAAAGTCTTCAGAGTTAATTTCTGGAGCAGTTAGAAATGTAGCTCTTTATCACTTAGGTGATTTAGATTTCCAAAAGACCCAAGCTGCATGCAATGCTGAAAAGATAAGGAATTAGACATTTTAAGTGTAGGCCCTATCCCAAATATTCAACCAGAATTTTGTAGAAATTAATATGTACAGAGAAAATCCATCAGGACACCAAAAGGGAAGACTTAGGTTTTTTTTTTTTAAATGTATAAGGAGGCAATCCTTGAATTATTTCTCAGTAAAAGAATATATGGCTAGCGACACAGAGACGCAGTTACAACAGCTAAAAAGCTGTCTTTCCTTGAAAGTGGTGGAAATGTCTATACCCAAAGTTTTTATACTAATGGAAGCACAGGATTTCTAGAAAGTTTGAAGAGGACAATAGAAGCACTAATGACCATTGTCCAGTTACATGTATAAACACATTTAAAAAGGGGGAGTAAGAGGGAATTTGGGCAGTTATTTTTGGAGGGATTCAGGAAGCACTGTGGCAGTCAAATAAGAAAAGGCAAATTATGGAAGAGAACTATTTGAATATGGATGACTGAACTGTATTTTTAAAATGCCACAATGCAAATAGGAGACAGACATTCACTTGGTTCAAAATTATATTTGTCCAAAAGCAACCAAATACACCAGAAATATTCTGCTCTTATTTTGAAATTGGATACAAAAGTCTCTCTCTGAAACAAATTTCAAATTGCTTTGCAAGTCATCCAAACAACAGAGTAATTCAGGTGTTTCATTCCTGAGACTTATTTTCCCACTAAAATTAAATGTTTGTTTGTTTATAAGTGTATTGATCTAACTGATCAAAATAGTTAAATAGAAACACTGTGACTTAGACCCAGGGCTGGAAAAGTCACATGCAATGTCAAGATAAATAATGTGCCAAAATGCAAGTCACACCATCTGGAAAAATAATTATTTTAAAAACAAGGTCAGTGGGAAGGCAGATAAAGAATGCTCAAGGGATGAGCCATATTAAGCCAGGTACCTGCCTCCAACAGGATAAAACTTAAGTCACCGAGTAAAGAATTAGGCCCAAGGTATACCCTGTTCACCAGAACAAACTAACAAACAAAAAAACCCAAAAAACCAACCCCCCCCCCCATGTTTTATGAAGCCTGTACATGCAAATACAATGAACTCGAAGTATAATGTATACATGGGATGGGGGCAGATGGAGGCAATGGAGAAGGAGCCAGCCCCAGGTGTGGTGATACAAGGAGGGGAGTGTATTCAGATAATCCATTAGCAGAGTCCCAAAGAGGCTGCCGTAAGAGTCAAAAATATAGACACATTCTGGGATGAAATTTAAAGAAGACATGTTTCTATATTTAAATTTCACAATTTAAGCCAGTTAACCAAGAGTCAGTGCTCCAGGTCAGCTCATCCCGCCCCCCAAATTACCTAGTCCATAGTTGACCTTCCCTTGCCTCAAGGAGTCACAGTCAGCTTCTTCCACTCACTGAGTGGTCAAAACAGTCTTTAAAATGGGTTCTCTCCACCGGAGAGAAACCCCTCATCTCCCTGGCTGGCTGAAGTCCTAGCAAACCCAGTTCCCCTGATGCTCTCAGTTGGCAGGACAACCCATTTCTAAAGCCATCCTCATACATCTATATATGCTGTTACCTTCCTGATTACTTCCTACAGCTGGAGGACCCTACTTTCAGGTTTGATGCTTCTGCCAGGTACTGGGACAGATTTCAGTACCTGTTTCCAGGACAGGCCATTAACCCCTTTCTGTCCTTGTCCAGGTTAGGTTCTATATACCCCATTACAGGGAGTAGAAAGAGGTCTAGTATCCAAGGAATGGGATGAAGAGAAAAGATGCAGCAAGAGAAGGGTTAGTCTTGATGGGACATGAAGACTAGGAAGGAAGAGATTTTTTACTCAGTTCTGAAATGGATAGGAAGTCTGAAGATTTTAGACTCAAGGTCATGTGTTCCCAACTTCCAGAGAAGTATGAGATTGTTCAAAATATGACAGCTAAATCTGAAATTTGACTTAGGAGGGACTTAGGGAAAGCAAAGGAAATAATCACAAAAGTGAGAGGAGTAGAAGGCACAAAAAAGTTTCTGTAGTCAAGGTAATATTTGATGTGGATCAGGTTAGGAGGGGATAAACATTTAGTGAGTTGGGAAGCAAGTAAGAACTTTGCTGAAGTTTAAGACACAGGTTCCTGACCATTTGGGTGAGGTGGTGGTGTTTTTGGATTAAGATATTCTTACCAGTTTTGAATGTGCTGAAGTTGAAGGAAGTTATGGTGGAGCCAGGAGTTGGATAAGGTTGAAGTACTTAAAAAAAGAGCGAGGAAAGGGCTGAAAGAGTAAAGGTTATAAAGCATAAGGAGGTCTGAAAAACATTACACAGTAAAGTTAAGAATAAAAAATGTAACAATTGTAAAGCAAGGTTAAGCATGAAGTGTATTAAGTACATACATTAGAAACAGGCAAAATGTGCAACAACACTTAGCTCATGGCTCCTTCAGTCCCTGTACACAGCTCTTGCAGAGTCTAAATAGGATTGTGCTCTGTTTGCTCTGGCCAAAAAAGTCAGGCAAAGCAAGAGGAGCACAGATTACAGGAGTGCCCCCTGAAACACAAGGCAAAGACCAGAAGCAGTGTGGGAGTTGCTATGGTCTTCCTCTAGTAGGAGAACAAAGGCAATGGGGCATAAGGAAGGCAGAGAGAAGAGAAATTCAGTGGGAGAGTCACTACATACCAGCACAACAGCCTGTCTGTGTACTAAAACGAGCATCATGTTGTTGTGAAGAAGCTATTTCATCACATACTGATGAAAGTCGGCATCACAGTGCGCGGTCATGACGTTACAGCAGGATATGTTTTGTGTCTCTCACTATTTGGTTATCCATCCAAGTCATTATATTGCCTTTCCCATATCTTACAGACACTATAACAGTGGCAATTCGACCTTTAAGAACTAGAGTCACCAAGACTGATTGGGTCTGGGTGGCTTCAACATCAATATGATAACTCTCCCAGATTAGTTTATGAACTCATGATATATTTCATATATATCTCATGATCCCATGACAGCTATGGGACTGTCTAGATGGTATCTGGCTCAATTAACATATCTGGCCATGTTCTGGATCTTATGTACTGGGATTAGCAGCAGGGATGGAAATTATACCTTTGCCATGGAGCTCTCCATTATGACTCATCTTTCCTGTCAGGGCACGGCAACCTATTTTAATAGTCTGTCCTAGGAAGCTAATGGAACAGGTAAAATTTCAGATGGCTCTAAGGAAGAATGCTGGTCAGCTGACAAACTGCTATCAATGACCTTATGGAACATTAACCATCTTTTGTCTGACTATTGATACGTTTACCAATAAGTGTCCCATTCAGCTTCAGAGGTCACCTGACTAATTCTGCTTTTCATCACTCCAGTGGTGCACAAAGGAGGCTTAAAGCTGTCTCAGACAGGCAGGTGCAGGAGAGTCTGCAGCTGGTATAAACCCAGCATATCAGCTATCCATTAGCTGCTCCCTCATCTCAGAGGTAGATGGAATGGAGGAGGCATAATGGGGTGGGAGGGGCTGGAACACACAGCACTCCACAGGACTGCCCCAGCTAGCATTTCTTAGAGTAGCCTCTCAGGCTGCTTTAAGTTACATGGGGGGGGGGGGGGGGGGCATTTCAGCCCCAGGATCAGGGGCACAGAATGGTGACTTACAGCACAATTCTTACCACTCTGCTTATGCTCTGAACAGCTCAGAACCTAGACCACAAAATAACTTATTGCAGCATAAAATTATTTTTGAGATTGATGCCCTGGCAGTGCCTGAGGTGTAGAAGCATTTCTTCCCCTCTGCTATAGCATCTAAAGTCCTGGAATATTTCTGGGAGGAATGTGAAGAGCATGGTAAATATGGGTGTTTTGTCTTGGTTGTGGAGTCAAGTATTCATGCTTCACAGATAAATTTACACTGATTCACATGGTACTGTTTGCCTTTGTGATGAGAGCTATGTTTAGGGGAGAGAAATGCAAGGTCTTCTTTGCTTGGGTTTCATGTAGTTTTGCCTACAAAGGTCATGGCTATCCTGGGGAGGTTTGGGCTGTGACATGAAAAGTGGACCCATGTCCTTTCTAGTTGATAAGATCTAACTGGGAAATACTCAAGACCATTCCTGGAATGGAATGAGATGGGATGTTGACCCCTTGGTCTCCTAAAGGGAAGCACTGACAAATAACTCTCTCTTAGTCCCTTTGATCATTCTTTACTGTCTCTGGGTCCTCATAATTATGCCAGTTATCACCCCCTCTAATCTCCTTTTCTGAGGGAAGATTGGTGAGAAGGCTGTGGTGAGGCAGTTCTGGATATAAAGGAGTCTACAGATTTCCATGACTTCATTCTGGTTTTAGCCTGGGTATGGTATAGAGAGACTGCACTAGTCTCTCTGGTCAATCCCCTTCTGGGATGTATGAAGATCATATCAATGATAGTTCTTTCAGACCTAGGAACTAAAAATACAAGTACTTAATGGTGAAAGGCTGACTATGAGGTATAGCTCGCACACCTGCAGATTCCAACAGAGAAGACAATGTTTCTCTTGAGAGGTATGGTTTTTCCTCTGCAAGAGGATCCAGACGGATATGTTGAGCAATGCTCATATGTCCCAAGGGCACGCTCAGGTATGGTTGTATAGGAATTATTCTGTCACCCCTCTTGATCAATGTATAAGAATGCTAATCTGGGAAATTTGTTTGAGTTACAATGTCAACAGATTGCAGATGAAAGAGCCGTGTTCTCAACAAGGGGTACACGTACCCCCAGGGGTACACAGAGGTCTTCCAGGGGGTACATTAATTCATTTAGATATTGGACTAGTTTTATAACAGGCTACATAAAAAGCACTAGCGAAGTCAGTACAAATTAAAATTTCATACAGATAACTTTATACTGCTCTAAATATTTATATTCCAATGGATTTATTTTATAATTATATGGTAAAAGTGAGAAAGCAAGCAATTTTTCAACAATGTGCTGTGACACTTTTGTATTTGTATGTCTGATTGTGTAAGCAAACACACCTCTCTTGAAGGCTAATTTGGAGCCACGAGACAAAGATCAGACTCCTGAAAGGGACACAGTAATCTGGAAAGGTTGAGAATCACTACTAGCCCTGGATAGTGCAACTGTCTATCTCTGAACATCTAAGCAAACATTTTGAACTGCTAGAAATCAGGGATTGATCCTGTACCCATTAAAGTCAACAACAACATTTCCATCAACTTCAGTGGGTACAGGATTGAGCCAAGAGAAAGATTCCAGTAGACCCAGGTGAAGACAATTTGCGTATTTAAGTGAAGTTCTAGGGAAGACCCGGGTAATTACATAACTGGGGAATGTTCTAAAACAGGGGTTCTCAAACTTCATTGCACTGTGACCCCTTTTTGACAACAAAAATTATGCTAGGACTGCAGGAGCGGGGGGACCAAAGTCTGAGCCTGCCTAAGCCCCGTCACCCTGGGGGAAAAAGCGGTGGCAAAGCCAAGCCCCACCTCCCCAGGCCAGGGGACCAAAGCCCAAGACCTCAGCCCCAGGCAGGGGGCCTGTAACCTGAGCCCTACCGCCCAGGGCTGAAGCTTTAGGGCTTGGGCTTTGGCCCCGGGCCCCAGCAAGTCTAAGCCAGCCCTGGCGACCCCATTAAAACAGGATTGTGACCCACAGTTTCAGATCCACGATAAATCTAAACACTAACTAGAGACAGAATGAGGGGACAAACTATTTTAAAATTTAAATACCACCACCATGGATTTACCCATACTGAATTTATACAGCTAGTGAATGAGACCGTTTTGCTAGGGATGTAGCAGAAAGGAGGACAATGGCTGTGGATATAGTTTACCTGTTTTTTGGGGAAAAAATTTGACAGGACATTTAAAAAAAAACAAAAACAAAAAAAAACACGGAAGTGAACTACCATACTTGGGTTGATGAAGAATCGGTGGTTCTACTGAAGACAGCGTTTATAAGAGAAAGCAATTTAGATTGGGCAGGGTGAAAAATGCAATACTAGGAGGATCAATTTTGTTCAATATATACCAAAGATCCATATTAAGTAAGCGATTAAATTTACAACGGATACACCTCTTACTCATGCACATCTTTTTGTAAATCAGAGAGATACCTGAATAGTCTACGAGCAGGTACCGATGGGTAGTTTGTGCCTCGAAAAGAAAGACAGTCTTGTGGTTAAGACACTGGACTAAAATTCAGAAGATCAAAGATCAGAAGATCATTTCCCAGCTCTGCCATAGACTTCCCATGACAGTGTAAGTACATCATATAATCTCCGTGTCTCAGGTCCTTATCTGAGAAATTGAGATAATTCAGCTTCCTTTCTCCCACTCCTTTTCGGTCTTATTTAGATAGATTGTAAGATCCTCGAGGTAGGGGCTGTCTCTTAATATTTGTACAATACAGATTACAATGAGACTTCAATCATGGTTGGACCTCTAGGCTCTACCAGAATACACATAATAATAATGAAATGGAAAGACCTGCAAAGATGTTCTGACAAGGAGTTAACTCTCCAACTAAATTCTACTCTCATTTTCTAATTAAATACAAAGAACTACCAAGGAAATTACATTGTGGGGTTACAAGTGCTAACCCAGAGGCAGAGACCATATGAGGAGGAGATTCTTATATGCTCCTTTCATTCTAAAATGTCCTAGTAACAATAAACTGAAAATGCTTATTTAAATAAAAAAAATCTCAAAATTAGATTCCTACAAGATAATTAGCAACTGTCACTAATCCGATAAAATGATTTTCAAATTAACACCTCTGATTAAAATGTGCTTAGTTCACCAAAATGCAGGATCACTTTGTCCATAGCTCAGATTTAGCAAACAAATCCCCAAATTAACTTTTTTAGTCTGAGCTTTTGGTTTTACAAGGTTTATTAAGACAACACTGTGGGGTCATGCTCAGACTGACAATTCAGCCTTATGGGATGTGCAAGCCCCAGAAAACGCAGCAGGCCAGCCAGTCCAGGGAAAGGATCAGCTTGGTGCACAAGGTCTGCTCTGGGTGTGGGAGCCTCATGTAAATCACTTCCTCCCTCCTGAACACTGCTGCTCTGTTCTCATCCCTGCCAACCTCAGTAGGTCTATGATGAAAACCCTTGTGTGGCTTCAGCCAGCAGCGGGTAGGGGAAAGGAATATATCCAGCCAGTTTTCGCAGCAAGTCACTTCTCACCCCAATCACTTGCTGCCACGCAGACTTGCCAAGTCCCCATCCCCACCCCGACGACTGCATTGTGACAGATTCTCATTACAGAAAAGGGGAGCTCCTTCTTGACTGTCACATACATGAGGTGAAGAAATAAGTGAGCAGACAGGTCCCCCCCCCCCCCCCCCCGAGTCAACATTATTCCCATGATCGACCCTGCCAAACAGCAACAGAGCTGGGAAAAGTGAAGCCCTATCCTCAACTGGTGGAAATCAGCACAGCTCAACCAACTTTGGTGCAGCTATGATAATTGACATCAGCTGAGGATCAAGTCCATAAGACCCTGGAAAGGGAGCAGTTCTGGGCATCTCTGAAAGCTCATTTCTCCATTAGAGCTTAAAAGCATAAATATAATAATCCCGTTAAAGACAATCAGGCTACTGTACCTTTAAAAGTTTCTCTCTTTGCATTGCTAGTTTGAGTTTTTCATGGAGCTGATCAAAAGTTAGATTAGGGGAGGTGTCATTTCTCCATGTTTCACTATCTTCAGACACTAGAATGCGGCCATGTGCGCTACCTGTAAAATAAAAACAGCTCTCTGAGCAACACTGCATTTTTTTCCACCACCAACCATGTTAGGATTTTTTTTTTAAATGCATCATATGAATTTGGTATTTTCACTGGGCCAAGTATCACTGCAGATACATATTAAGTTGATTTTAGTTTCCTTTATTGGATCTAGCATTAATCCAACAGAGGCCCAATTCTGCCCTCAAATCTCAGACGGATGGGCAAATCCAGCAATAAACACATATTCTTGAAAATAAAGCCATCAGCTTTGCTGGCATTTGTGAAAAGGAAAAGCATTAGACTAGTGTGAATAAATAAATATTCACAAGAGTGCTTTTACTGAAAGAGTTTTAATGGCCATTTTGCAAACTTTATTTCCATCATGTGTAGAATTGATTCAGAGAATTAAGAATGTTCACTGACAATTTGAACAGAAAGAGAAACTCCTGTTTATAAAGCTTAAGTAACCCAGTAAGTTAACAAAAGAGTGCCATGTAACTTAACTGACCCGTCACACAACATAAAAAGTAAACACCTATGGTACCCAGTTCTAGAAAAAACTATAGGCTAAAACTTGTTCACACAAATTATTCAAACAATTGTAATAAATATTCATAAAAATAAATCATATCCTGTTTGCAGATAATTTGTTACTACAATTAACAACTCTACTCACCCAAACTCCATTGGCTTCAAGCTGTACATTTGAACAAGCTGTACATTTTAAAAAAAAAAAAAAAAATCTTCAGGTTCTTCTCAAAGAACAAACAAAAAGGTTTCCAAAGATTTTTCATTTTATAAACAAGATTTGAAAATGCAAAAGTATGTTAAGACTATTTCTGTGTGAACAGAAGTAGTTATTTCCCTTAAGCACAGCATTACCGCAGAGTCCTTTTGTGGATACATATTGTAGAATCTGAAGCAATAAAGAAGTCAAAACTATTCTGCAGTACAATATATGATTAAAGAAAAGACATATAAAGCACACAAATTAGAGTACGTACCTTTGTTAGCATTCACAGGAGCCAACTGTGATTTAAGTTTTGTAATCGTACTTTTCTGAAACGCTATCTGTTCCTGCTGTTCAGATATTTGCTGCTTATAGTTATCTATCTGAAAATACAATAATTTAATTAGCATTAGTCTTATTTTGTTTTGATTAAGGGCTTCAATTTTAGCAGATACAGTTTATCAGCTTTCTTTTTGGGATGCCTGCGGCTACAATTTGTGCACAGAAACGCACAGTTTTCACCTGTGACAGGTCTAATTTTAAGTCTGTACTGATTGGAAAAAGGTAAACTACTAGATAAAACAAGATTGCTGTAACTCTTGGTTAACAGTGATGGTAGTAAATGTCAGGATAACGTTTATACGGGAGGCAATTTTCAGTCATAACCACAAATTAAAATGTGTTTTAAAATTAGGATTTGGATATTTATTTATTCTTTCACAGAATCTGTTAGTTACCCCAGTTATATCTATATAAGGACTCTATCAATTTAACTTTTCAGAAAATAAATCTAAATGTCTAAGTAAAGATTTTAGTTTTTTCAAACTTAATTTGAAACAATATTATAGTTCCACTCCCCATACCTGATGTTTGCTGTTTAACTAAAAAACACAAACCCAAACAAACCAGGAATAAATATACATGTCTATATTTAATACATCAAACTGTGTGTCTTTGCTAACTTTGCCTTCCAAGGCTCCTGGAAGAGGGATGGGGAGAAGGCCCAACTAGGAAAGAAAAGAATAGCTGCTCAGTGTTATTCTTCATCTAACTTTGCCTGATCTTTTCCCCTAGCTTGACCTGCCCTGTTAGAACCTAGAAGGGCACGGAGCTACTCCAGGTAGATGAATATTGGCCAGCCAGTTAACTGAACAACAATCAGCTACCATTCAGGTAGCTGAACAACAGGAATATTAAAATATATACATGATGGCACTAGCCCATTCTTGATAGTACAACACTAATAGTGCTGAAATTATGGGAGAAAACTTGTGAAATTCTAAGAAGAAAGTTTTAGGAGGATTATTTGAATTTTTACTGAAATTATGACACACATTACTGTACAGAGGGTGGGGGCAAGATTTGTTTAATGAGTTACTTCACGTTATTGTACTACTGTATTGGAAGCCTCACTAAGTTAAGAAGACTTATTGAAAAGTTGCACTTGTCCATACATCAAGAATAAACCTACAATCTGACTAAAGGTTACTCTGAAAGGCCAAGTAATTGTTGCAGTGAGCATTAAAAAAAAAAAGAAAAGGAAAAAAAAAGTGGTCATAGAGCAGTACACTCCAGCAACTATAAAAGACCTCAGGAAGCAGAAAAATCACTGAAAACCAAATTGAAAATGTACAACAGCAATGTCTTGTCAACACTTCTGTACAGAGCACAGACATGACAGCTAAAACAGACAGAAGAGAAGATGCTTTTGACAGCCAGTGTGCACAAATTATTCTTTGAGTCAGATGGCAGCAACAAGTTACCAACTAGAAGATCTGCATGACAACCAACTATCCATCTGTACCAAACACCATCTGGCCAAGATGACTCTGGCTTCTGTGTGTTTGACATGGCTCCCAACTCTAGAGACTGGTAAAACAAGTGGCCTACCAGTAACTTCAGTAAACTGTTAACAACAAAATAATGGACAAGCCAACAAAGTGCTAAGGCTATGGAGTGAACAGAGAAAGAGGAAGGAAACATTAGAGCAAGCAACATATGTAGGTCATCCAAAATAAACAAACAAACATTAATGTTTGGTAAAAACCTACAGTTTCTATAGGTTGACTTCCCTTAGGAAATACTTTTACCTTTAATGGTTCTTTTCTGCAGTCAGAGAATCTGATTGCTGAAGGTTGATTAGGGCAAAGACAAGTTATTATGAACACTTTATGGAAGATCTGTGTATTGCTTGTCTCTAAGCAAAAGAGAAATGCACAACAAAATCCCATAGAAATCTGTTTCAGTCACTGTAGAATACTCACAGTCTCACCCATTTGTTCCTTATGTTCCAATTTTCCACTGAGCTTTAGAAAGGCTGTTCCATAAGCATGTATTTATTTTCTTGTTTTGAGTGCAGCATATGTATCCAAAGAGGACAAAATTAAGTTTATAATTTAGCAATTAATTTCAAAGAACGCAGAGTTAGAGTTTAGGAGCTTCTCAGTTGTGTTGAGAGAGCGAGAGCCCCAGTCCAGAACAGCAAATAGCTTGCGGGTAAGGCACGCAGCTAGCATGTGGGTGATCCAGGGTTCAAGCATCTGGTCTTTGACTCAGGCAGAGAATGCACTTGAACTGAGGTCTCCCACATCCAAATAAGTGCTCTGAGCACCAGACTATTCTGCGGTGGGACTTTTTTGGGGGAGGCAGTAGGGAGGGTTACTGGATTTCAGAATAAAGTGTGCTCTCTGGCAGACACTCTCTTACCCCCAACTCCATTACTTCCTCCCTCTGAACTGTAAGTTAATTTAGGACTCATGTTGCTCCAGACAGGCCCGCACCATAGCGCCTCCATTGAACTGTGTGTGAACTGATGGACAATGGAGTCTCTCATTCAAGAGCAGGATTTGAAATGCTCTAGAGATCCCTGTGTGCTAGGCAGTATCACAATGCCACAAACTGCTGCTTTTGCAGAGTATTGGACTGCATGTGCGGCTAGCAGCTCCAGACAACTCATGGAAATGTTGTTGGGTCCAACATGATGGTTGCAATATATCCTTGTAAATGCTTGTTCACATCATTCCAAAATCCTGAAAAACCCAAAATGCTACAAACTGTTCAGAATCTTCCTTGAACCTCCCTCTTCACTGCTTCATTGTTGGATAAAAGGACATAAGTATACAGTTTGACTCCTGTATTTTAAAAAGTGGTAATATTAAAACAACTTGTACGTTAATTAAAAATACTTATGTGCTTGTACAGCATCTAGTACAGTGACCAAAGACCCCAATATCTCAATTATTAACAACTTATAAGGCACATCTGTGTGTCAGGTAAGTAACAATATAAATAACTGTCTGAAAGACCTTCAGATTTCCCTATCAATTTGTTGTAAAATAAGAGTAAGATAAATTAGATTTAATATTTTCCATGAAAGATGCTGTCTACAGAGATACATTTACATTTTTAAAGAGCTCCCTGATTATCTTCCGGAGACAACACCTTTCCCACACCTAAAACCACCTCAAAATTACAAATAAAAAATTAAAGACATGCCAGATGATACATACGCATATTGGGAGTTTCTTCCCCACACCATAATGTGCTATTCTTTGATTTAGTAGTTTGTTTTTTTAAACTGCAATTTCTATCTTTAACAAGATGCACTGAAATTTCAGTTGCTGAAGTAAAGCAAAACTGAAGTCTCCACATTTACTTTGATTCTCAACAGAACGGATAGCTTTAAAAACAAAAACAACACATACTTTTTGCTGCAGTTCTGTCACAGCATGGTCTTTATCCATGCATGCCTGTCGAAAGGCTTCATAAGCTTTATTAAGCTGCTCTCCAATATTTTTATCCATACTTCCCAGCACTGTCTCATCACTGAAAAGATGGACAAATTAACAGACCTGAAAAGTGATCAGAAAAAAAGGATAGTTAATTAACAAAGGTAAATTTGAGAGACAAGGTGAGTGAGGGTAATATCTTTTATTGGATCAACTTCTGTTGGTGAAAGAGACAAGCTGTCGGGCTACACAGAGCTCTTTTTCAGGATTAGGGAAGGTACTCTGAGTGTCACAGCTAAATACAAGGTGGAACAGATTGTTTAACATAAGTAGTTAGCACATATTCCAAAAAAAGGGACCATGCAAGGTAGAGTGACCCATTAACACCTCTGCAGTGATAGGACAAAAAAAAAAAAAAAAAAAAGGGGGGGGGTGTGGGGTTAGTGGGTTACAGATTGCTGTAATAAACCATAAATCCAGTGTCTTTGTTCAGTCCATGATTTTTAGTGCCTAGCAGAGTTATGAATTTAAACTCCCAGGCTCATCTTTTGAAAGTGTTGTGCAGGTTTGAGGATGAGGACTGACAGATCACTTTATATCGGACTTCTTTGTGAAAAAAGTGTTCACCCACAGGTGATGGGATGTTTGTGTCTTTTATGGTTTTCCTGTGTGACAATCACTACGCTCTCGAATGAACTCACACGGAAAAATGAAAAAAGACAAAAACATCCCATCACCTGTGGGTGAACACTTTTCACAAAGCCATCACTCTCTCTGACCTATCAGTCCTCATCCCCAAGGGAAACCTGCACAACACTTTCAAAAGATATGCCTGGGAGCTTAAATTCCTAATTCTGCTAGGTACTAACAAAGACACTGGATTTATGGCTTATTAGACTAATCTGTAACCAACTAACCTCTCCTTCCCCTTTTTGTCCCACCACTGCACAGGTGTTAACAGCACATATTCAAGGTGGAGAGTGGCCAAACTACTTATACTAATCAATCTGTTCCACCTTGTATTATTAAACAGACACTCACAATACCGTTCTTCTTCCCTGCTGAGCTCTGTGTAGCTTGAAAGCTTGTCTCTCTCATCCACAGAAGTTGGTGCAATAAAAGTTATTACTCCACTCACCTTCTCTCTCTAATATCCTGGGACTAACACTAACACTGCATACAAAAGGTAAATTTGTAATTTTATCATGTCACATAACAACTTTGCATCAATCACTTAAAACAATCAAGTACATGGGACAAATTATCAAAATCACCCAGTGTTATGGTCCTGCCCATGCAAACACTTAGGGTGTAAGTGTGGGCCTGAATCAAGGCTTAATGAAGTCAGTTTGGCTTTGGTTCAAGCTATATATGCACATGCATAGTGCCACTGTGTTATTCATGTTTAAGTGTTTGAAAGACTGAGTGATTGTTGAAATCAGAAAGTTGATGATATACAACACACAAGTGTTGAGGATTTTAATGATTAATCAACTGTCCAACCACCAGAAAGTTTTCTATTATGGAACAGAAAAATAAAAATCACCATGTAAACAATATCACATGGACACATCCCTTTCCTGTCATATCTAAGAATACCCAATATAAGAAACACTACAATGAATTTCACAACACCTTTTATCTACAGGCTAACAATACCAAGCAGCGAAATCTAGCAAAAAACCTCGGACCTGCTGTATTAATTTAGATGGAATAAGTGGGTCAGAGGTGTTAACATTCAAAGGTGTTAAACAAGGTCCGGGGTTTTTGGTGTACAGAGATTTCAGTCTGCTGAATGCCATGACAAATATGCCATTGACATTTTCTAAACCATTTATTAAAGATACAGAAAAGTAGTAAAAACAGTTAAAGCATTTGAATTGTAAAATATTAAGTAAGGCTTTTATTTTAACAACATTCTTGTTCCCTTTAGCTGGAGAGCATTAGAAGAAAAGAGTCTCTGGTTGACAGTCTTTTAGAAGGTATTAAAGATTGTACTAATTGTCTCTTTGGGTAAAAGAGAAGTTAGTTGGCATGAGCTGGAGCTGTTGCTGCTAAAATCCAATCCTGTTTCATTTTAGGTGGTGTTTGGGATTCAGTTGGAGCTGGTAGGCGTGGCAATATCATCTGGAGCCCTCATGCTGGCCTGAGCTGGTCATGACATCCCTCAGGATTAAGATAAAGACGGTCTGGGGTCCCAGGTGATGGGGAGAACAGAAGGGAGCAGCAGCCGCCACGATGGGGAAACTTGTTCCAGTAGCCTCTATTTGTTTCCTGCCCCATTTTATTTAAGGGCTTAAAAAGGGTGTAATGGGTGGAATAGCCCATCTCCTCATTATATGTCAACCACTTAGGTCTAATATGACACAGCAGTTTTGGCTTATTAATTTCCAGACTTGTATTTCCTTGTTTACAAAATCTGACATGTTTAACAGTCTGACATATTATTAAGCTTTGTTGTTTGCACTAATCTAGTTTTTCTGTTGGTTTTCTTGCACCTATTTTTAATCATTCTTTATTGAAAATAACAATCTACTTTCCATGGTAAATTCCTAAGCAGGCAAAAGTTATGGACCAATTGTCACAACAGACCTTTCTCCATATATTGGGATGTGTAACTGTAGGGGCTGGAGGGTCGGGGGTTAGACAACTCTGATTACTTTAAAGAGGCACACCTGAGAGGAATCAAGTGATTTCCCCTACAAATAGTAACTGGCAGCTGCAATGATAAGATGTAGTTTGTTGAGGAATGAGAGACTGCTAGGAGTGAGCAGGTGCAGACAGAAGATTGGGACTAAGACTCCAGCCGGGTAGGGCTTCATAGTGGCCTGCCAAAGCAGGAAAGGCCTGGGAGGGGTAACAGAAATGTGTTTGGTAGAGTTTGAGTTAATCTTCTGTGAATAAACCCAGACCCCCAGGAGGAGTATTTTGAACATACACTTCTTCTATGTAATGGACCGTGAAGAGGGGAGAAACAGAGGCAGGGTACTACAGAGTGACCTCTGGCCATAAGGGGGTTCTCTGGAGGCAGCCAATTCTGTTACAGGATGTCTATTGTATGTAGTGAACAGCTCCAATACCAATTCTTAGAGCTGAAAATCAGTGACCCCTCCTCCCCCAAAACACAACAGTTTCCAGGACACAACTAGGGCAGATTTCTATTTCAGACAGAATGAAACATAATGCCATAAATCTTTTGCTTTGACAATTATTATTTTTATTAAAGGAAAACTTATGTTCCTGAAGCTTGTGGAGGAATCTGGATGTAGTCCTAGAGAGGGTGAGCCAGGAAAAGGGGAACAGGGATGTGCATCTTCCCACCACTGAACCTTTGGTGGGAAATCCCAAAAAACACTAACCACTTCAAAGTGCAGTTTTTGGTGGGGGTTTCTTTTGTGGCATGCGCTCCATGCAGTAGAACCTCAAAAAGGGGGTGGTTGTTTTAGAGGCAGTAGTGGGTCTTTGCTGTGAGACTCTATTTGAGCAGCGCAGTAGGCCTCTACACTGATGCCCCTGGCTTGGGGAAGAAAATCAGATCCTGTGGTTTTGAGGGTTAGGCCAGTTGTGTCTTCCACTAAATTCATGTTAATGAGGTGGCTGGAATGACAGCTATTGCTACAGGAATTATGACATGAAAATTAAAACTTAAATTTCAAATGAATTGGAAATCAGAAGATGCACCTGAGTCACTGTTCATATCTAAATACAGTTTATAATCAGAACACCCACATTCAGCATGACCATGACTTAACAGTGTTCCTGCCACTGCAGAACTTTTCTAACATTCTTTTTAGATGTTAAAGAGTGAGCTTAGGCAAACTTTAAATGAAACTTCAGTTCAGTAACACAGAAGCGGAAGTATTATTGTAGAACACAATCCCTGCTACATCAAAGCAATTATGCTCCTGGTAAGCTTCAAAGCAAGGAGACTCATGGGGAGATAAGGCAGAATACACAAGGTAATCTTTCATACTAGAAATGTTTCAAACAAACAATTTATGCTTTATATAAGGCTTTTATTAGGGAAAAATCATCAAGTTCCTTATCTTCCTAATAGAAGAATAGAAAACAGTCTGGCTTTACAGATGTGAAACTAGTAAGATGACAAGAGGAAGACGTCAGTATGGGAATTTTTAGTAACATATGACTATCTAAGCTATGCTACCATGGAAAGAAAACAGTACATTTATATAAACTGAATGGGATACTAGTTTAAAACTGTACAAGTTAGCAGGCTGAAAAGGTGACATATGCTTTGGCCATCTATATTCTTGTGTTTATATACACAAGAATATATACAAGACCTGAAAAGGCAGGATACAACATGCATGGATGCATGCGACTGTGATAAGGAGAATCACAATTCTGTGATTATTCCTTGGTGAGCAACCAGCAACAAAGTGGACAGTTTAATTAGTGCTGCAGTCCTTTATGGGGGAATGCTAGTAGTCTTATCAGGAAAGGAATTAAGTACAAGTAGATGTGGGACCAAATTTTCCAACAGGGCTCAGCGCACACAAAACCCCCCTCAAATTTTCAAAAAAAAAAAAAAAAATCTCAGCTCTCAGTTAGACAACTAAATAAAGTAGGCAAACTTTCAAAAGCAATCAGCTGGTCTCCTTGTTCTTAATAAGAGGTGCTGGGTTTTGAATGCTTTAAGACTGTCACAGTTGTGGGTGTTGAGCCCTTCTGAAAATTCTGGCCATATAGGCTAAGTCCTCAGCTGGTGTAAATTGGCATAGCTCCATTAAGTTAAAGAACCACAGTGTTTTACACCAGCCAAAGAACTTGGCTCAGTATTTTTAAGACTGTTATATTTATGTCCTATCAGCTCTGAGAGTCACTCCAACACTGAATATAAATAACATTTCATTACAAATATGCTAACAGGTACAAACACACACATTGTGTTTTGTATCAGAGAAAGGAAATACACATTACATAGCATTTATGGTAGCTCTCTCTTCAAATTACAATATCACCTACGGTTGTGGTTGCTTCAGCTACCATAGCTAAATAAGGTCAAGGTAGGTCAGTACTTACATAGAAGATAGGAAAAACCCAGGTGCTGCAGGAAATGGTGTTGGCGATTCAGAAGGTGGCACTACTGCCTCTGAGTCAGTAAATTAACCATTCCCCCAGCATGGTAGTCAGATGTTACACAATTTTTGTATTGATCTAATTTTTCTTAATTCAGGGGTGTGATCTTTTACTGAAATAGTTCTCAGTGCAATCCCTCCTGTTGACATAGGTATAAAAGTATAAAGGTTCCTTATACTAGTATAGCTCTTTCCCCTTCCCATATGGGGAATAAAATACTTTTACACCGATATAGTTGTGTCCATATGGGGGGGGGGGGGTGTATAACTGGTACAGTGAAAGCAGTACCGTGTGTATGTAGACAAGCCCTCAAACTGCTTCAAGGGTCATCTTTCAGCTGAAGTGTGAACCAGAAACCTTAACTGTTGGGTATGTATCTTGTATCTGTTCTAATTTGTTTTATTTGAACTGTTCTTTTAAATGGAGAGAAGATCTCTTCTCTGCTGTAGAGGCTGTATCTATTTTGTGATCAGATGCATACCAAAGAGGAGAGACTCACTGGGTGCTCCCTTGCTGGGACCTCACTCTTGTTCTCTAGATATAAAATATAGATTATTGTGTCTGTAGAGGTATTGGAAGAAAAACAGTATCTGATCATTAAATCTCACAAGTATCTTTCACAAGAATGAAGGGTGACAGCAGCAGTGACCGTGCCGTGCGTATAATTACATTCTGCCTACCTAAACTTCCCACTGTACATGCAGTTGAATATTGTAATTCTTCTCACTGTTGTGGAGTACTTCTGAGTGCTGTTGAACTGGATGAATTTCAACCCAGAAGTGACTGCACTTTTGTAGCAGGTGAAGCTATTTCTATATACTCGTTCTGAAGTACTTGCGGATATTTAGGAATAAAAGGCACCATGTGGATGTAAGATTATAATAATACAAGTAGCTAGGTGTGATTGTGGGCTATGATGGGCATCATGGGCACCATGTCCTCCACCAATGCAACATAAGGGCAATGCATACTACCCCAAGGCATCTTGTGTAATGTACACTATTTCTTCCCCTTCCCAAAGATTAGCAGTCTTCCTCTAAATGGAATATGTTCTCACTGTAGTCTATAGATGGGCAGGCAATTAGCTGCCTAACTTACAGGAAGTGAAAAAGGAAAAGCATTGTTAAAAATCAGATTTACTGAAAGTGTGCTCTTATGTTCCTGAAAGGCTGGCACAGGACAATGAAACTGTTTTTATACCTTTTTGTAACTTCCCTCAAGTCACCCAACAGGTTGTTAGGCAAACTGTTGTGAGTTATGTCTTGTACTAAAAAAAAAAAAAAAAAAAAAAAAAGACAACTGGTTTTAATGGAGTTTGAAAGAATTGTGAACAGAAGAAATCTAAGTACAGGAAGATATGGTTTTTAGCTTTAGATGACTCACATTCTGTACAAAAACGAAGACCCTTTAGATTGATTGTTTCCAAAATACCTTTAGCCTAGTCTCTTGCACTTGCGCAGTAAAGTTCATCTAATTCTCTGAGGCAGTAACACAATGACTAGAGATGTTAAGTATTGAGACTTACCATTCAGGACAAAGTATTGAAGGTAGGGGGCCAGGTCAGCCACCGGTGTAAATCAATGTAACACCATTGAAGTCAAGACAACTACAGTGATTTACACCAGCTGAGATCAGTCTCCTTATGTACTGTTTAATATTTAATTAATCACTCAAGTCAGAAGACTAGACAGCACTTAATGAACCCTAGAAAAAAATCACCTGAGAAATCTTGGCCTTTTGAGGCATCACTTTACCAACACTGATACCTGCTGCTGGGGGAGGACTGAGAAATCTCCCTTGAAGACTCATTCTGGTCTCAAAGCATGAAGGGAAAGGCTACCAAGTAGAGCTAGGCAGGAAACAGTTTATGTCCAATCCATATTTTTGAGAGAAGATTTCTCATCCTGAATCTTAAAACATCACTCTCATTTTCCTTAAAAAAAAAAAAAGCCTTTCAGCCTAACAGACTTAAATTTCTAAATAAAGAGCTGTTTTGAACTGGAAAACTGGAAACTTTAATTTTGAAAATGTCAAAACAAGACATTTTGACAACATTGATGCATTTCAAAAAGCTTGAGTCATGAGATTGACAATTTTTTTTTGTTGAAAAAATGCCAAATTCCAGACCAATTTGTTGAAACTGACCAATTTTACTATCAATCTTCCCCCCAAATAGTGTTAATGGGAGGTGTCAGAGGAGATGACACAAGGAGGACAAGTCATGAACAGGGCCCTCAAAGATTTAGAGCAAGCATGCACAGTTCTGGATACTTGTCTGATCCTCCAAACTTTGAGTTTGTGCCCCCTCCCTTAATTACAATATAATCACAGCACAGAGGGAGCAATACAAAATGCTACATACACCATATGCATCTGTTGTATTGCATTTGCCAAACAGTATCATCTAACAGTGTTAAGTAGCTTTTACATCCCTGTACAAACTCTGTGATCATGTAATTAAATATTTATTGAAATGCATATGCCGAAGAGGGGGGAGTTAAGGTCTATGTGACATCCATAAGGCCCAATCTTCGCAGGTGAACTGCTGCACCTACATGGAGTCCCAGTTGGGCCTTGGTAAGTATTTCCTGTTTAAATACACAATCATGTTTATGTAGGTCTGATGACACTGCTCTCCTACAGGATGGTACAATATCATGCAAAATATATTACAATAAGAAATGGCTACATGTACCAGGACTAGTAAGTTATAGTTTTAACAAAACACTGGAAAGTGCTCAGATACCATGGTGACAGGCACAACACCACACATTATGAGAGAGGAAACAAAAGATACAAGAGCCTATGGCCATCTGCACACATGAGACTCCGACTGATTTCAGTTGTTGAAAGCAGCATGTTCCTTAATGCTGTGCTATGCTGTTCCATTAATAGTACCACTACACTGACAGCCATTCGGCATATTATAAAGAAGTAGAAACAACAACTTAGTTTGTTACTATTTATATATGTATTACTTCATATTCCAGCATACTGATAATGAAGATGTACACCATGAGTGTCCTTGCCAGCAATTTCTCAAAAGCCTTCTTAAAATGTTTAAAAACAAATTTATCAAATTGAGTGTATACACACCCCCTTAATGCTAAAAGGTTCACATCAGAATATTGGTGCCGTTCCAGCAACAAACACTTCTCTACATTTCATCTACTTTTCGATGTAGTTTTCTTCCATGGGAATATTTTTTTAAAATTACTTTGCCACAACCAGACCACCACTGAGAACTGGTGAAGCAGCTGAAGTCATTCAAAAAAAGTTGAGGGGTTGTCACTGTAGATGGGCACTTTTCTCCAAAATGCCTGATTTTACACCACCGCTAGTGAGAGCGAAATCATACCCAAAGCCTCTAGTGCCGTGACTCTGCCTTGTTGTGAACAATGCTGAGGACCTCTGTTCTTAGGTCTTATAAATACAGATTATTGTTACTGTTGATTAATTTTATGGTAGGTTCCTTTAAAAAAATTAATTGAGCAAAGAAATCACAAGACAGGCCCCCAGTTTAGGTCCAGAAAAAGAGTCGTGTGATGAAAGTCCCTCCCCCCATATTTCTTGCAACAGAATTTTCCCCTCATGATCTGAAAAATCTCCCATTCATTCACCCTGTCCCACCCACCTGTGCTCAGCCCCTGCAGAATAAAGCCACCTGTGGAAGCTACCGGAGCTGGGGGGGGAATCGTTTTCTCCCATGACTGGCTCACAGAGCAGTGAACAAACCCTCCCCGCCCTGGGACCTCTGCAGCCGCTTCTGAACACAGCCCCCGCCTGTCAGCCCCCACAGAACAACTCCCCCTTCGCCCGCGCCTGCCCCAGACAAGCCAAGCAGCCCGCTCGTCTCCCTGCCCCTGGCAAACCCAAAACAGGGCCCTGGCGGGACTCACGAGCACCCCGAGTCCCCATCCCCCTTTTCCTCCTCCCCAGGCAGGCACTTCACTTCCGTCTTTCTGTCAGGATCTGCAGGGCTCCCCCCAGGCAGGCTGCCCTGGTTACCTGTGTGCGAGCTTCCGAATAGAGGGGGAGAGGGGCACGAGTTGCCCCCAAACCGGGGGCGGGGGCCCAAGGGCTGAAGGAGACGCAAGCCGACTGTAAATGCGAGAATAAAACGAAGAGGAGCGAGCGGCCGCGGAGCAGCTCGCCGAGTGGCTTCGGGGGCGTGCGGCTGGCCCGCTCAGAGCTGAGCTGAGCTGCGGCTACGGCTGCGACGCGAAGGCCGCGCAGGCCTCGGCTGCTCTGCCCAGCAGGACAAAGACAACGGCTGAAAAGTGAGTTAAACTTACGAACTCCTCGGGGCTCAGGCGGCGGCGGCACCTCTCCCTGGAGCTGTGCAGGAGCAGACTGCTCTTCCCTAGCCTCACTCTCTTTAACCCAGGAACCAGCATTTACTTCCTGTGGTGTCCCACACCAGCCCCAGCCCATGTGACAGCATACGGGCGAGCATCACAGCTCTGCCCTTTCCCCCCAGGTCAGAGGTTACCAGCTGCTGGATGGTTAAACCAGACATAACTTCAAATGTTAGTAACTGTAGCAAACACACACTTTGTACTGCAACGTGGACGTTAAAAGATCCCCAGTAGCACTTTCCTTAAGAACAGGAGAAAGACTGTTTCAGTGCCTTTAGCCGTCTCTCCTCCATTCACTTTTGTGCAGTATTATGTGCCAATTTTCTGCCTGTTTGTTACCCCCCACTCCCTACCAAAGTGGCTGCACTTTGATGCCCAATGGAGTGATTCCTCTGTTCATGCCGTTTGTAAAGTTGCATATGTGTGATAAATGTATGAGATTATAATACATTGCAGTTCCAGAGAGCACCTTTCATCCAAGGATTTGAAAGCATCTTTTGATCCTGTGTATTGGTTTAGGGTGACTCTAAACTTTTCCACACAATTAATTTTGGCAAATAATTCTGTTTCTCTAAGTTGCACTGCACTGTCGCTTTTTGAAAATAACATTAGAAAATAAGCTAATCAATCATTTCATGTACATGTTAATTATGGATGAATAGTAATCAACCAGAGCCAAGGTTGCAACTAAGTTCTCATTATAACCTTGAGTTGCCTCTGCCTCATATACTGCTCTCTCCAGCTCCTGTAGATCTCTTTTAGGACCTCGGGGGAGGGGAGGAGACTAGACCTGGGAGAAGATCTGGGTCATCCCCCAATCTCCTTCCTCTGTCCTTCCTGATGTCAGCAGGAGGGAAGGATACCCCCCGGTAAGCCTCAGGAAAGTCATTGGGTCCCATACATATTCCTCTTGGGAAGCTACCCAGTGACCTTAGGAGGTGAATCAAGGGCCACTCTGACCCACACCATCCCCTGCCCCTCTGAGCCTTGGGAGGCTCACGGAGGCCTATCCTCAGTCTCCCACAAGGTTAGTTAGTCCATGATAAAACAATTTTTACTGATAAGAGGCTGACAACTCTGTTTTTGCCCATTTAGTGCTACTATGGCTATGAAGACAGCCACAAGGAACCTAATTAGTCTTTGAGCCCTCCTCAGGTGAGGCCCTCACAAGCCTCCTAAAGCTTGCTAAAGGTTCTCTCCCATTACAGACCCCTGGGCATCTACAAGAAAGGGGGAAGTAGGCTCTCAATTTCCTCCATCGGGGCTTTAACCATCACCAGACATAGAAGGCTCAAATTCTCAAGCAATTTAATTTGGGGGTGGGGAGGTATATAAAGCTTTTTATGGTTTTTTGTTTGTAAAGTAAAAAAACAAGATTTTTTTGTACTGATTCAGTCCTGCCACCTATGTCTGTACTTCAGCATTCTGCTCTTCAGCTCCAATTTGTCTGCTCATGAAAATGACCCCAATAAGTAGCTGAAATGACAGAACTCCCGAGCTGCTGTATTCAATTCAAGCTGTGCTAAATTTAATACAATTTAAGCCACATTAAAAACAGGCTAAGTGTGTCATAAATCAAATAATGTTATCTGACAACAGTGAAGATAATCCAGTATGTATTCAGCTGGTGTAAATTGTCATAGCGCTATAGATGTCAGTGGAACTATGACAATGTATACCAGATGAACAGCTTCCTCAGGGTATGTGCTGTTGGTTTTACAAGAAACAGAAGTTCTCTGCTCAAACTCTAATACACTCAGTACAAGTTTCATGTTAATTTATTAAAGCTGCCAGAGCAAAAAGTAACATCCATTTAGAATTTTTTTCAATTCATAAGAATGGCCATACTGTGTCAGACCATAGGTCCATCTAGCACAGTATCCTGTCTTCTGACAGTGGGCAATGCCAGGTGCCCCACAGGGAATGAACAGAACAGGTAATCATCCATCCCCTGTTGCCCATTCCCAGCTTCTAGCAAACAGAGGCAAGGGACACCAAATACATGTACATTATTCTTCTATTTAGCACCTTGTCAGTAATATCATTTTGTGATATGCCACAAGGAAAGCTAGTCTTTCCTCCTTGATCCATATTTAGCATTATTTTTCTCTTTCCCCAAGCATGATTTGATATATAAGGTGGTACATGCTGTACAAAGGCCTATCCTAATTTTCCTCAGAAATCTCCAACTTCTTAAGTAAAAATCTAGTTCTATAGCCTTTCTAAAAAGAAAAGTAACTCTAAAATCACAGTGTAAAATCTATACATTCTAACAGGATTACTGGAAACCAGGGGTGTGAAAATATTTTGGTGGAGAAGGCCAAGTTCCATTTTTCATTATGGTCCATGGGCTAGGATATAAAAGTAGAACTGGGCCTTTGGGGAGTTAAGACAGAGGCTCCAGCCAGGTAGGGCTGGGGTGTGGCCTGTCAAAACAGGAAGAGCTGGGAGGAAAAAGAAAAGTCCATTTGTGTGGACTTTTTGATGGGCTTGAAAACTTTAGTTTGAATGTTTGTTAATTTAATAAAGTTAAACAACTTAAGAAGGGATGGGAATGGATTGTTTGAGTTTCTTGAACAGTCCAAGATGGGATACTGAGGCAGGCTGCCTGTACTGTGACCTACAACATAAGGGAGTGTATTGGGGGCAGTGGGCCCACTACAACCTTATTTCACATTTAGCATCACTCACTGGAAGAATATATTCCCCTATACGATCACGGATATTTCTGCCCTTTGTTTCTTTTCCCCATCTCACTTTCTCTTTTTCTCTTCCTCTTCTTCTTCACTGTATTTGTGCCTCCTCTCCTCTTCCCTCTGTACATCCTTCCCTGCAGCAACTCCCACTAGCTATGGGCTTCACTCCCACATCAGTATTTGACACTATCATTAGTGATATTCAAGTGGCATCATTTTAGTAGTAACGTCACAATGAGATTAGTGTGGGTGGAGGAGTTCACATTTCTGAAGTGTTGTTCCAGGCTGCCTGCAGTCTTATTTGTTATACTTGGTCTATGTTTGGAAGTTGTTCTTTGTGGCTCACATTCTGCACAAACTGAATAGGTCAGACAGGCCACATAACTACTTCAAGTGGGCTGCAGCTGGCCTCAGGCTGGGTGTTTGACACCCCTGCCATAAAGGACAGTTTAACAAAAGATACAAATACTTCACTCTGGGGTCAACATACAAAACATATTATTGTAGATAACATCAGTCAGGCTACTGCCATTGTAAATCAAGTAGCAATAAATTGTGGGGTAGAACTTACTACACATATGTTTGCAATGCAATATAACTTCAGGAAGATTAAATTTAACTATTAGTTTAAGGATGATCCTTCATGAGGTTTTATTGCTCATACATGAATTGGCCTCTACAAATCAACTTTCAGAAGCTGAAAGGTTAAAATGTTTCTCCAAGCTTCTTTATGTATCCACATTTTCAAACACTAGGTGGCCCACGTCAGATGTTTAATTTTTTTCCCCAGGACTATTAACTTTTACAGGGAAAGCATAGTACATTGTGAGGCGCAGACACAGCTTTTGGCATTGTATGAATTGAGAAGTTGGCGTTACTCTGGATATTCACAGAAAGGTAATTATCAGACTAAGAGAGGAGACCAAATCTAAAGTTTGGTCACAGAATTAACATGTCAGAATTAAAGAGAGGATCTACAGTACGTTGATGCAGATGGAAAGTATCACCTCTGGGCTGGAGAAAGAGAAAGAGTTGTGGAGCAATTTAAATGAATCTGTAGAACTGTTATAAGATAGAGGAGACTAACTTTTTTTCTGAGAAAGTAGTAATCTGTAAACTTTAGCTATATGTAACATAAATTTGGTTTTGGTTTTGCATGGAATATTTTCATAGCAGACACAAATGCACAGAAGGCTTGAGTTCCAGAGACTAGCTAAACAACAGTTATCTTTAAATGCAATTTAAAAAAAAACAACCTTGGTGTAATCTATAGTAATAAGGCAAAGATGAGTACAATTACAGTATTTACGTCTCCTCTTGCAACCTTACGATAGCAATACAGTAAGACAATAAAGATCATAATCTGACATTGTTTAATTATTTCAGTTTGACTGCATGCAGTCTTTTGCCTATAAGCTATAGCAGCTAAAGTTTTTGATTACCTTGTAAGTAATCTCTTTAAGAATATTTTTCTTCGGTCACTTTCTTCAGTAACAAGATAGGCAATTTTTATGTAGTCTGGAAGCTTTATCAACAGGATTTTGAAATGCAGCTCAGTCAGTCTCCTATATTGATTATGACTGACGATAGCTGGGAACTTCCACTGAGAAATCCCCCACTTAAGAACTTCCTTGTATGCAGCTGCAAACAACCAATCAGTATGAGATATTGCCCACAACAGAGCCTTTTAGCAGAAGACAATCTGTAAACCAGCTATGGGCCTGATCCTGCAGTCCTTACTCTGCGTATTTCCAATTATTTTAATGGTACCACTCACATGAGTAAATGCTACTCTGTGTGAGTAAGGGTTGCAGAATCAGGCCCTATTAATTTAAATGGCTGCTTCTTCAGAGCTAATGTAACTATTCCATTTGCAACTAGTTTTTTATGTCTTGATGGGGGGAAAAAATCTAATATTTTGCTAAACCTTGGTCCCAAAATTCACATGAAGTCTGTGTCACTGACAATGCTGATAGTAAAAAGCAACAACTTTGTATATACCTGGATAAAATATATAGAGATTAGATGTATATGGTACGTAAGTACAGGGTGTAATTCATCACTCTGCAGAGAGCCTGAGCAAAACGTAGGCACCACTTAAGTCTCATTTAAGCTCTAAAGCAGTGGTTCCCAAACTGGGGTTGTGAACCTCTGGGGGTTTGTGAAATGTTACATGGGGTTCTCGGGAAAAAATTCCCTAATGGTGGACAGAGCTGTCCTTAGGGACCCCGGGCATCACGGGGCCAGCAGCCCGGAGCCCCTGGACTTCCAAGGGCTAAGCAGATCAAAGCAAGCATATCTATCACAGTGAAGAGATTTAAACTTCAAGACTCCTTACAAGAAATGGAGAGGGAGGTGGATATTTTTCGCTCTTTTTAAAATTAAACAGGCAGCTAGTATTGTTCTTAAAATTATTATGAAGAACAAGTTTAAGCTTTGTTGTAACGTGCGTTGTTTGCCTGGACTGCTCAAGACCTGAATGCTTGTGTAGGAGGAACTCTTTGAGTTGGCTTTTTAAATACCTTCATGCTGTTTCACATCTGATACTCCTTGATGAAACATAGGAGCCTTGTCTTATAACAGGCTTATTCAAAGTGATACAAGCTACAAAAGTGAGATCTTGGAAGAGTGTTACCGTTTTCATAATGTAATAAAAATACTGTAATGATAAATAATAATTAATAATAAATAGTGTGTAATAAGCATGTCATAAAAACAAATTTTATATTTCCAAGATCACTGCTTTTATAATTTATACTCAGGTAAAGGAGAAAATCCCCAGAAATATTCATTTTTAGGAGGGGGTTTGCGAGACTTGACATTTTAATGAAAGGGGTTCACGGGTTGTTAAAGTTGGGGAACCACTGCTCTAAAGGGACTTAAGTGCTACACACCTTGGGCTTGGGTGAATTTTATCTCTAGTGAAAATTCTTTTCCCCCACCAAAAAAATGTATAGTGAAATTTACAAACTGAGTTTTGCTATTAGAATATGGAAGAGAGCATCTGTCTGGGAAAAATTCCCCTTCTTCCCACCTCGAGGAGCAGCAGCATATTCTCTTCTCACACCCTTCTGATGCAGGGTACTCTTAGTGATGTCACACTGATGCAGACTTCCAGGAATTTCCCTACATATGATAACCTCCTGTGGAAGCATCCTATATGATGTTGGAGGAGCAGGTAGCAATGCAGTCTCCAACTCCTTAGGATATCCATGAGTTTAGAAAAACAAACTTTCTGCCCAATTAATGGAGGGAGATTGGAAGGTTGTAACCATGGTTTCTGAAATGATGCTGAACAGTTTGTCCTTTGTTACACTTGCAATTACACTATGGTCAGCACTGACTCAGCTGCACATTTTGTTGGCTCCTGTTGGCATAAGAGACACCAATTTATCAGCACAGCTTCAGTTAGACTTAGATCTCTTGCTAGCAAAAGTGGCAATGCAAGAACCCACAGAGAAACAGCAATGTGACTTACCTGCTAGCAGCATAGGAGAGTTTAATAAATGTAGGAACTTCTCAGTCAGGAAGTTCTCTAATTACTGCTTGAAGGATGACTCTTCGTGTTTATGTCATGCTTCAGAACCCATTGTCAACAACAGGTACATTCAATAGTGTAGACGAGGCTTAAAAAGTGGGTTACAATAAATCAATTAAAAAAAAAAAAGAAAAGGAGTACTTGTGGCACCTTAGAGACTAACCAATTTATTTGAGCGTGAGCTACAGCTCACTTCATCGGATGCATCCGATGAAGTGAGCTGTAGCTCACAAAAGCTTATGCTCAAATAAATTGGTTAGTCTCTAAGGTGCCACAAGTACTCCTTTTCTTTTTGCGAATACAGACTAACACGGCTGTTACTCTGAAACCTGTCAATAAATCAGTTGTGGGGGTGAAATTCACCCCATGCAAAGGGCCTGCACAAGGCCTATTTACCATTTAAAACTTCACAATTGGGTGTGAGAAGGTAAAGATGCTGCAGTCTGTAAAGGATTACCAAATTTCAGCTGGATACCTGGCTACTAGGATGAATCAAAGGGAAAGGGGGAGGTCTCTGGGGAAATTATTGTCTTGTGTTTTGCACTTGATTTGCTTTTGTGATTGTTTGGTGGATAATAATCAAGCCTTGAGGAAAAGGCATTGCAATAGTGAGGGGGCAGGAGTTTTATTTCCATTCCTTGACTGATAAAACCAAACACAGCAGATTAAATGGGATTTACCTGGTGCAAAGGCTTTGGAGTGGCCTGCTGCCAGGAGGTGAATGTCATCCTAGTAGCACTTTAAATTGCTTCAGTTAGGAACCAAACCATTTTCCATTGTCACCCATGTTTTTTCATATGCTTGTGACTGTATGAAAAATGCTGTCGTTTTCCAGGGTTGTTTTCTTCCCAAAGGTAAATTATTTGGGAAAACTTTAAAAAAACAACAAAAAAACCAAACAAAAAAACCCTTCAGCCATTTGATTCAGAGGAGAATTTAAAAAGAAAAAACAAATACTGTCTCCCTTTTCTCTAAACATTCTTTGTTAGAGCATGCCAAGAGAAAAATCAGCTGAAAATATTTGTACATACTAAGGCTGTTGATTAATCACGGTTAACTCATGCAATTAAGTCAAAAAAATTAACAGCAATTAAAAAAATTAATTGCAATTAATTGCACTGTTAAACAATAGAATACCAATTGAAATTTATTAAATATTTTAGGATGTTTTTCTCCATTTTCAAATATATTGATTTCTATTACAACACAGAATACAAAGTGTACAGTGCTCACTTTATATTATTTTTATTACAAATATTTGCACTGTAAAAATGATAAAAGAAATAGTATTTTTCAATTCAACTCATACAAGTACTGTAGTGCAATCTCTATCATGAAAGTGTAACTTACAAATGTAGATTTTTTTTTTTTGTTACATGACTGCACTCAAAAACAGAACAATGTAAAACTTTAGAGCCTACAAGTCCACTCAGTCCTACTTCTTTGTTCAGCCAGTCGCTAAGACAAACAAGTTTGTTTACGTTTACGGGAGATACTGCTGCCTGCTTTTTATTTAGAATGTCACCTGAAAGCGAGAGCATGGCACTTTTGTAGCCGAGGTTGCAAGGTATGTACATGCCAGATATGCTAAACATTCGTATGCCCCTTCATGCTTTAGCCATCATTCCGGAGAACATGCTTCCATGCTGATGATGTTTGTTAAAAAAATAGTGCATTAATTAAATTTGTGACTGAACGCCTTGGGGGATAATTGTATGTCCCCTGCTCTGTTTTACCCGCATTCTGCCATATATTTCATGATATAGCAGTCTTGGATGATGACCCAGCACGTGTTGTTTGATTTACGAATACTGTCACAGCAGATTTGACAAAATGCAAAGAAGGTACCAATGTGAGATTTCTAAAAATAGTTACCGCTCTCGACCCAAGGTTTAAGAATCTGTAGTGCCGTCCAAAATCTGAGCGGGACGAGGTGTGAAGCATGCTTTCAGAAGTCCTAAAAGAGCAAAACTGAGATGCGGAAACTACAGAACCCGAACCACCAAAAAAGAAAATCAACCTTCTGCTGGTGGCATCTGACTCAGATGATGAAAATGAACATGCATCGGTCCGCTCTGCTTTAGATCGTTATCGAGCAGAACCCATCAGCTGCATGGATGCATATCCTCTGGAATGGTGGTTGAAGCATGAAGGGACATATGAATCTTTAGTGCAACTGGCTAAATATCTTACAATGCCGGTTACAATAGTGCCATGCGAACGCCTGTTCTCACTTTCAGGTGACATTGTAAACAAGAAGCAGGCAGCATTATCTCCTGCATATGTAAACAAACTTGTTTGTCTGAGTGATTGGCTGAACAAGAAGGAGGACTGAGTGGACTTGTAGGAACTAAAGTTTTACATTGTTTTATTTTTGAATACATTGAATTATTTTTTGTACATAATTCAACATTTGTAAGTTCAATTTTCATGATAAAGAGATTGCACTGCAGTACTTATATTAGGTGAGTTGAAAATACTATTTCTTTTGTTTTTTACAGCGCAAATATTTGTAATCAAAAATAAAGTGAGCACTGTACACTTCGTATTCTGTGTGTAATTGAAATCAAGATACTTGAAAATGCAGAAAACATCCAAAAATATTTAAATAAATGGTATTCTATTATCGTTTAACAGTGTGATTCATCGCGTGATTAGTCACCATTAATTTTTTAATTGTGCGATTAATTGTTTTAATCGTTTGACAACCCTAGTACATACTCTTCCTGATTTCATTAGTTTGGATATACTTTCCTGGGGCTAATTAGACTAAACATTTATAGTGATATCTGAAAGTCAGATAATGCTACTTCTCTACATACTGAGTGCTAGTATCTCTTCTTTTGAATCATTCATTTCCTCTGTCCTTTTTAAAACTGTCTTAACATGAAAAATCTATTTCTTTAGAATCTGAGTGCTTACTGCTTTTTTTCTGTATTATTTGACTGCAACCAAGCCATCAAGCTTACTGGCAATTGTTTATGTTGGCAGATGGTCAAAAAGAAATCTGTACTACTTTGAAAATGTAGGGGTCTGGAAACTTGAGTCACAGCACAGGGCTTTTCAGGATTGTTCTCGAAGGACTGGTGATATCCATCCTCAGCTGTCCTCTGTAAGGCTTGTATTGGTGAAAATGGTGAAATAACTTTCATGGCTCCTTAGCTGATGATAGTATTTATAAAAGCAATTGGCCTCTGTATATGGTTTGTCTCTTATACAACCTTTTTTAAGACTCAAGTGTTTGGCTTTAGTTCTTATTATCTTCTCTAAGGAGTCTAAGGAGAGGGGAAGTTCCCCTACAAAGTACTTTTGCCACTTTTATGATTTTCGTTTAATTTCACTCAGTTGTCCCATTTTAAGGGCACTCGAACTTTCTTTCTGAATATTGTAGTACAGTACTAGGCTTTTCAGTGCTATGGACTTCCTCTGACTCCAGCTGATTTGGGGGAGTGGCTCTCACACAGCCTCCCTCTGTAGGCAGGAGAAGCAATGGCTCCCTCTTACTGAATGTTTGTCAGCTGAGGTAGAATGATGGTTCTTCCTCACTTTTTCAGCTGTAGGGTCTGCAAGGGAAGAAATACTTCCCATTGATTGCAGTAATCTGCATAGTTCCTCCTGACCTCAGCCTGCTAACTCTAGCGTCTCCTCCCTTCTCATTAGAGCATAGGAAGGCCCAATAGAAAACACCTCATGGCTCCCAGAAAATTGATGGGTTCCAGAAATCCTGCCCCCAGCCCCTGTGCAGGGAAACCATACTGTCTCAACTGCATCCAGGGGTCCCTTAGCCCAAGGAGGGTGAGCAGAATTTACCCCAGTATCTATCGATACTGTCGGCAGTAAGATCAGAATTTGGCCTGTATGCTGAATACATGCAACAGCCAATGGAGTTACATATGTGTGACAGACCCTTTGGCTACATTTTAATTAATACAGGGAAAACGCTATAACTGACAAATTGCTAATTGTATGGACAGATTCCTTTGTATACCGAATTCAAAAAGCGAAAACATGTTCTGTCTTGGCTGTAACTGCTATAAAGCCTTTATATTCTTATTTTAGCATTTATTTAAAACACTTTCAATTCAATGTTACCAAACAAGTCAATGGGCCAGTTCATGAATTATATTAAGGCCCTTTTATACTATTCTGACAGGGTAACGTGGATGGAAATAGCCCCCTCTGTAAAACTAATTATTAGAGCTCTACATCAACCCTCTTCTGTCATCACTGGCATAGGCAATGGATTTGGGGTGTTGCTAGAGTAGACTGCAGTATAGCTATTCTCTGCTTCCCAGGACCATGAGAAGCAGAGTGAATTACAGCAGTCCTGAGGCTGCTCTAAATTATCCAGAGAACTAGGTAAGGCCCTGCAAGGCCTCAGAATATAGGGAGAATAAAGGTCACTTAAAGCTACCTTAGGCCCAGCCTCCCTTCCCTACCTCAGACAAAGGAGTGGAGTAGCTGGGAATCAGGCCCAACATATCTAAGACTGTTCAGTGCTCGACATTTAACAGGGAAACACAGAGACATGGGAACATCATTTGGACAGTTCTATTGCTCATGCCAGTAATTTCAAACATTATTGAGGCACATGTAATATCAGTTTACAACCAGTGGCTACAAAAGTCAAAAGGAATCTTCTTGAACTCAAATCCTATGTCAACACAAGGCCAATTGACAGCGCTGACTTTCCAGAATGGGAGCCAAATCTGAGTAGAAGGCCAGGTTTAATGACAAATCATGTGGGTTTTTAATTAACTATTAGTTAGTTCACTTCATCTCTTCCCCCTCATCTACCAGATAAAGTTAAGTCTAGATTGTAGCACTAATGATGTACGTTAGAGGTGAATGATAACATAAAGGGGTGCCACAAGGGGGAGCAATTATTTGGGAAGTTAGCTAGTCATAAACAAAACATGTCTAATTCTGTCCTGTGTTCCTAATTATTGTACTCTCCGCAGCACAATAATCATGTCATGTCCCATTATCGTGTCCCATAATCATGACAGTTCTGTCATGATAATGGGACAACAGGTCAGTTTAAAATGAGTAAAATTAAGTTAAGCTTGCAATCCATATAAAACTGCAGCAGTAACCTAGGATATATCTTACAAATTTCACCTCTTTGCCACATCGTTCATTGCACTTTTCCATGTGCCATTACTTATAAGGGAAAGATGATCTGAATGACACCTCCACGCCATCCAGTGTTTTCATTATTGTTCCTTGCTGATCTAATTGCTCCATCTTCCTGTTTTAAAATTCTTACTGTTTTTAGAATAGGAAAAGTGGCTTTGTGGCTCAAGCACGAACTGGAAGTTGGGAGAACTGAGCTCTGTTCTTGACTCTTCCATACACTCGCTGTGCAAGCTTGGGCAAGTCACTTTGGCCTGGATGCACAAAGAGACATAAGTCTTGCAATGCTGAGCATTACAGTGCCTAACTTTTATGAGCTTAGAAAATCACTGGGACAATAATGGGATTCACAAACCCTGAGTATGGCACCTAGGTTCCCTATACAACAAATGTGGCGAGACAGGTACCTAAGAAAGGGACCCAAAAAGCAAGCACACTAGACAGGCAGCCACCTAATATAGCCACTGGGAGATGCCAACAAGAAGGGTGCATCCTAAGCCCTGCCCCTGTCATGGAGTTAGGCACCTAAGCCCGGTATGCAGGGAGGCATCTATCTCTGCTTGCAGTCTACAGCTGGGAATCACCTCTCGTACAGTCAGGTGGCTTAGGTGCCGAAGTCATTTCTTATGAGAATGAGTTAGGCACCCGCCTCACTCCACACAAAATGGCTGGAGGAGGAGGTAGCCACCTTACAGCTATTAAGCCAGTGGCTAGCACAATTACCTAGGAGGTGGGAGACCCAGGTTCAATTTCCCCCACTGCCTCAGGAAGAGAAAGGAGACCTCTGTGCAAACCCTACCTCTCAGGAGGGTGCTTTAATCACTGAGCTATAGGATAGTCTGACATGGGGGTTCCCTCATTCTCATCCCCAGTGAACATCCCCTAGAGTGATAGATTGTGTCTGGGAGCCTAGAGTGAAGCTGCAGTGCTCGTCACCACAGGGATAGAAACTTAGGCATGTAGGGAACTTTTATGGTGGAAAAATTAGAGGCACCTACAGCGGTAGACCACAGCCAAGCAGGAGTTTTGTGGATCACAGTGGGCCTTTACTTTTTCATGCCTCAATTTCATCTATCTGTAAAATGGAGGTAATATTTACCAACCTCCATTTTACCAATAGATGAAATTGAGGCATGAAAAAGTAAAGGCCCAGATTCCCAAAAAGTACTTAGGCACCTAAACCCCAGACTTAGGCACTTAAGCTCCAGTTCTAAGCCCACTGTGATCCACAAAACTACTGCTTGGCTGTGGTCTACCGCTGTAGGTGCCTCTAATTTTTCCATCATAAAAGTTCCCTACATGCCTAAGTTTCTACCCCTGTGGTGATGAGCACTGCAGCTTCACTCTAGGCTCAAAGCCAGGTGAAATTCACTTGTTTTCAGCAAAAGTCTGTACCGCTGCCAGGTTTGCCTTAATGTTTGCTGAGGTCCATGTACTTTCAAAAGAAGTTTCAGGTGAAAGAAGCTGAAATTTGAACAAATATGGGATGAATTTAGGGCCGATCTTCTTCCTCCCCCAAGGTATAGACAATTATCAATTGTGTTTGAAGCTATACGCTAGTTGGTGATTTTGCTTTGACATTTTGTGTTCATTTGAATCCAAACCGCTGTAAGAACTAAGCCAGATGAAACAATACAGACTAACCCCTTGCAAACCAAAGCCACTGTCTTTCCATAGCTGTACTCGCAGGTGTTAAAAAGAATGGCAAAATTATTCATCAGGCTGGTTTCCCAGCTCTTATTCACACAACAAGTAATTGATAATAATTTTAACTTCCTGAAAGAGTTGTCATACAACTTGTATTTATTCTTTAGATGAAGAAGGAAGAGAACAATATGATCAATGGAATTAGAGATTTTGCATAATTAGTTGGGGGGGAGGAACAAGCACAAAAAACATGCACACGCTTCATCTGGCACAACTTCAATCTTCTTATTCACCAGCTGCTAAATAATTTTCATATCCCTTGCTGCTTTCTCCAAGTGAAAACACACCTGTTCCTTCAGTATTGTACCCATTTATTGTTGTCTGTCTGTAAGCAAGAGATGTAAGAGCATTTTGACTTGCATCACAGATCTGTCATGATAGAGCTATTTAATGGGGCTGTGGCCATATTAACTGCTGATTCCCTTTAGTTGTGTCCACAGCTATAGCTCATTCAGTGTGTGAGCAGTATTATATGTGCTGACTGACATGCTCTCTTACATTTATTCTAGTGATAACATGCTGAGACCATTAGAAAATACAGTCCAGTTTACTCTGGTTTGGCCAGTATTGCTGCACACTTCCCAATAGCCCTCTACATACACAGCAGTTATAAACTCCATCTCCATCAAGTCAGTTGGTCTGAGAAGTGCAGGCAGAGCTGTAGAGGTAGAGCCCAGCAACGGAGACTTACTGAATTGCAGTCTATGTTGCAGGTGGAAGAGCAGGTCATAGGCGCCTAGATGAAAGCGATATATCAGGGTAGGGATAATGGCAGGAAAGACCGAAAGAATAGCAGTAAGGAAGTAGAGTGATGATGCCTAGTAGAAAGCACAGGATGACTATGAGGTGAAAGGTGCTATGGGATAGGACGAGAGGAGAGTAGCAAGTCATGACTTTGTGCCTGATCATACCCTACTGTAGGAAAATCCAAAGAAGAGACTAAAGAGGAGGAAACCACCAGTTGGTTCCTCTCATTGAGAAATTCTCATTCTTTCCATTGGAAGCCAGGAATTTACACACATGGCTGTGGGCCTTGCTTGTAAGATCTGGTAGATCCCCTAGAACCTACACACATCCTGCAGGATCAGTGGGAGGGTGGGACTCTCTGCATGGAAACTCTGGGTTTCAGGTGCTGCTCCCATTCCACACACACACCTTGCAGTGGAGCCACACTGACAAAGCTTCTGTAGCATATCAGCATTATAAGGAACAGACCAATGGTTAGTTGCAATCAATGACTAGACACTTTTCAGGAAAGGAAACAATTTGCCTGATTGTTGCCTGCTACCAACACTAGTCTGCTACAGTCAGTCATAAAAGAGGCACTATCATCTAAGTCAGGGGTAGGCAGCCTATGGCAACCATGCCAAAGGCGGCACGCGAGCTGATTTTCAGTGGCACTCACACTGCCTGGGTCCTGGCCACCAGTCCCTGGGGCTCTGCTGCCAGCCGGGGTTCTGTCCACTGGCCCCGCTCAGCCTGCTGCCAGCCCCAGGTCACAGCCACCGGTCCCAGGGGCTCTGCTGCTGGCCTGGGGTACTAGCCACCGGCCCACTGCCAGCCGGGGTTCCGTTCGCCAGCCCCCTCAGCCCGCTGCCGGGCCCAGGTCCCAGCCACCGGTCCGGGGGGCTCCGCTGCTGGCCTGTGGTTCCGTCTGCTGGCCCCGCTCAGCCTGCTGCCAGCCGCGGGTCCCGGCCACCGGTCCGGGGGGCTCTGCTGACGGCCTGGGGTCCCGGCTGCTGGCTCGGGGCTCTGCTCCTGGCCTCAGCCCGGGGCTCTGCAGCCGCCCCAGCTGTGGCCCTCTGGCCCCAGCCTGGGGCAGTGAGGGGTGCAGACAGGGCCAAGAAGGGGCGCAGCTCAGCGTGAATCACATGGATTCTTATTACTGGCACGCAAAACCTTAAATTAGAGTGAATAAATGAAGATTCGGCACACCACTTCTGAAAGGTTGCAGACCCCTGATCTAAGTACCGATTAATAATAATTTGTAGCACTTATATAGCACTTCACAGACATTAGTTCATTCTCAGAATACCTGACCAAGGTAAGTATTCCCACTTTACAAATAGGAAATTGAAGCACAGAGAGGCTAAGTAATTTGCCAAAGGCCCCACTGCAAGTCTTGGTAGAGCTGGAATTGGAGCACAGGAGTTTCTAGCTCTCAATTCTGTGCTCACACCACTGGTCTATGGTTTCTCTTATTTACCATGTGACACCAGCAGTTTTATTTGGTTACTATCCAGCATCCGTAAGTTTCTTTTATTCTAGCAAATTGCCTTTTTTTACCAGTGTCTCTCAAGTGGCTACATGCTCTTCACCATCCTTGACAGGATTTTTCTACATTGTTTTTTTTTTTTTTTTTTTTTAAATTCCAGTATGTATTCTTCCCATCTGGCTAGTCCATCACTCTTCTTAATTAGTAAAATGCCATCCTGTTAGATTCTCTCCTGCCGGGAAGTCATTCAGCTACCAAATCATTTCTTCATCTCCATCATATATTTTAACATTTTAAAACAGCAAAACTGTAACATTCTTCTTTAACAGGAAAAAGTGAAATCAACTAAGTATAGTTTAGCATTAGCTTGAATTTAAAACAGTCCTCATGAGACTTCAGAGCATGTACCCAAAGTATCATAAAATATGTAGCCACACTCCTTCTCAATTAACAGTCATTTATTTGGGAACAAGAAAAAGAAGCAACAAACAGGCACAACCTGTTCCTCGCTCCTTTTCTCTCTAGTATTTATCCTCTGCCCAGCAACACCAGACTGCTTTCTCTGCTTGCCTTCCAAAAAAGAGCTCCTTCTTGTGTCTGGGGAATACTAAGGTAGTTACAGCATCATTATATTTCCCTTTCTTGAGCCTTAAGCATGTTTTTACCATTATAAAGCTACTTAAAGACAAAATATTGGCTATTAAATTGTAAGCCTTATGTTGAATGTATCAGTTGTATTACAAAAAGGTCATTATTTTACTTCTGTCTAACACTTACACCAAGTGGAATGACAACCATTTCAGATCACTGAATGCCTTAACTTTATTTACTGATGGTGAAGAAAGAAAACTTAAGACAGTCACATACTACCATAATGATGTCTTTTTAAATGTAAAATTAATTCTTTATTAATTTTATAATAATATGATCATAATATAGCAATCATATGGAGACATATTCCACTGTTTTTTTAAGCAGTCAGACAACTTGTATGAGAAAGTCACATTTAATAAATAAGAATAGATTCAATGAGAAATTACTCTAGAGATTTATAGAAATGAATAGAGATCATTTCCATTCGTCAAGAATTTTTTTAGCTGTCCTGTAGTATTTTATAGCAGAGATGTAATTTTCCTAAATTCTATAGGACTCTTTTATAAGGAAGAACTTTAAAATAAAATAAAATGCAATATAATGAAACATTGCTAAGTGTATAAATATGTACAGGTATAGTGCTACAAACTATTTTAAGACTATGTAAATGCTCTAATATCAAAATAAGCACACTGAAGTAAACAAGTTGTGTGGAGTAGAAAGGAGCAAATTCCTGTTAATCAGAAAAAGGCCGATTCTGCCACATTTACTTGTGAGGAGTGTTACTTCGCTCCCCATGCAGTCTCATTGAAGCCCTGAGACCAACTGCCTGAATAAGATACCACTCACTCTCTTTAACAGACAGATTTAGGCTATGGCATTGGGAGATATGTAGAGAGCAAAGGCCGCTATGCTCCCTCCCTTGCTATGTAGCTTCTGGGGAGTCCTCTGTGTCAATAATGTGTGAACAGAATTCTGTGTTAATTCAAAGACATAGCCTAGCAGAAAAGGAATTGGAACTAGGGAACAGACAATCTACATGCAAAATGTCATGACAGGTTCAGCATTAACTCACCTTCTTCACTTTAACCCCCACTGGAGGAGTCAGAAGTGCCAGGTGCCACTTGGGGAGCTGTAGCATAGTGGTAAAAGAGCAAAACTTTGCTTCTAGCATTGTGGCCTGACAGAGAAGCCAGCACTTAAATCCGTAGGTTGAGACCTGTGGGGCTTCATTCGGCAGTGTCCTGCAGCAATCTCGCTTACATAACATCCGATGAAGTGAGCTGTAGCTCACGAAAGCTTATGCTCAAATAAATTGGTTAGTCTCTAAGCTTATGCTCAAATAAATTGGTTAGCCACAAGTACTCCTTTTCTTTTTGCGAATGTAGACTAACACGGCTGTTACTCTGAAACCTTACATAACATTGTGACTGTTCTTTCAGACTTAGAACCAGATCCATTCCTGATACATGAGTACAGCATGACCAATATTTTAGTACATGGGAGCAATAGTATGAATAGCTCAATGCATGTAGCTAGTCTCAGTTCATCATTGTCACTTTGGATAGCATGTTGCCTCCTCAAATGTTTGTCAGACTGGTGGCCTAGGGCATGCATGCCTGGAAAATATACTCTTATTTGGGCATTTTGAATAACATGGCACATCTCATTAATAATAAGTAACTTCTTTTGACAGAACAACATAAGACTTATTAAGCACAACTTTGCTGGGTTCACTCAATGTCTAAACAGGTGCATGTATCAAATCCCTATTTACAGGCTGTAACATACATACAGTAAATTGCCTTAGGCAGTATCTCAGTGGCTCATAGGAATAATGAGCATAAACAGTGATAATAAATCACATGGCCCCTTTAATATAAAAGAAATGAGAGCACCATCCTCAGCGTTGCAGAAAGGAAAACACTGGTTAACAAAATATTGAGGGGTGTTCAGTATAATAAAAAAGGTTACTTATGGAGAGAGCCAAGATACCACCATGGTTATGGATGAAGTAAGTCCAGTTTTGACCCCTCCTCCTATCTTTTCCAAACCAAGTGTAGTACATGAAATTTCTCAGGCATGATGATATGCAGTTGAGTGATTTTTGCCCAGAAAGTTGAGGGTCACTTCATGAGGCTCCCAGAAGCAAATCTTCCCTCCTTTCACCCTGACATTCTCTGTTTCTGTCTTTCAGGTTAAATTGTCTTTCCTGTGTGCTGCTTCTCCCAGAATCCTATACTGTCTTTCCAGTTCCCTCTGTCTTTGTATCTGCATTCTTCCCCAAAGTTCCCAGTCTCAGTTGCCTTTGCCCAGACCTACCATCTCTTTCCCACTCACCTGTTCTTCCTCAGTCTTTGCCTCCCACTCACCAGAGTTCCCACCACCAGCCTCTGATCCCCAACACCTCCCATCCCCAGTCTCTCCCTCCCCAGCAAACCTGTCTCCTCATGCTGCCTTGTGTAAGATATGTATCCCAGTTGGATGTGTACTTTATAAACACCTCATCAGCACTATGCACAACAGGCTGGCAGTATAGCAAAACCTCTCACAATGCTTCAGGTGAGAAGGGGGGAAGATTTCTCTTTTATGGCACCAACATTTCAGTAGGGAAATGTGAGGCAGTCACAGTCCTGGGCGGCGTGTGACTCCTGCATTGGGGAGGCTAGGCGTGAGTGCCGGAAGCTCCCTAGAAGTGGGAGGGACCACCAGTGCCTGGACCACAGCCCCACCCCCTTCTCCGCTCAAGGCCCTGCCCCCACTTGGTTCCCTCCCCGAAGGCCCTCCCCTGCCACCGCTCATGCCTCTTCACCACTTTCCCTGAGCCCTCCCTTCCCCCCCCCCCGCCACTCATCGGCAGACGGTGGCGGGGGGCTCAGGGGAACGGGCGGAGAGGCACGAATGGCGGGTGAGGTGATCCTGGGGAAAAGAGGTGGAGCAAGGGCAAGACCTCAGGGGAATAGGTGGAGTGGGGACAGAAAGAGGAGCAGTGCAGGTGGGGCCAAGGGCAAAAGTGGGAGCGAGGCTTTGGGATGGAGTGCGGGTGGGGCTATGGCCTGGGCACCCTTTTGGTGGTGGCACCCCAAAGGCAGTGGGCTGGCATACCTCCAGATGGAGGTGCTGCTGCAGAGAGACAGAGAGAAGGGGGATTTATGCAGTTAAGGAGGTGTCCAGAAGGAAGGGAGAACAATAGGTTCAGGCATAGGGCGTGGGAGACATTCCTGAGGAGAGGGAAGCACAGATGCACAATGAGATCATCCTGAAGCGTGATGCATGTACTTATGTCACTTGAAGACTTAAGTAGATGGATGTGCGACAGTTATTGACCTTGGGTCCATTGTTTTAAATGAATGGTTTATGAAAGATTGTGTTCTACTCCATGGGGAAGGGTTACCACTGCTCCTCCAGGAACTAAAAGCAGTGGGTGGTGATGAAGTCAAATCAGCCAAGTTGTAACCCCCTTCACTTGCAAGAGGTACCACTTCCTGGGGAAGCTCACATAGACTAGTTCAAACTGGATTCTCCAGAGGGCAGACAAAGAAAGGATTGGTTAAATAGCCTGAGTTTAAACTGACTCAGGCCCTTCTTTCTGATCCAGGAAATGGACAGGACCTTCTGTCCAAGGGGAGGCCCCAACCCTGGCTGAAGTTTGGAAAGGTTTGACCTACTAGGGCCATACAAGATTTGTGGGTGACCTCTGGTAAACTTTTAGCATGTGCATAGGAACTTTTTTGCTTTCTGTAATGCTTCTAACTGAAGAATAAATGTGCTTGCTTAGGAGGAGCTGTGTGGTGACTTGTAACTGCAGGCAATACACTGGTCATAGCCTTCAGAGAGAAAAAATAGCATAAGCACTGGCCTGTTTAGGCAGTCTGGCTTGCTGGGTATATCACAGTAAGGGGGTTTTCCGGCCTTAAAACCCCTGGTCAGGAGGGAGTGAGATGCGGATCTTTACCTAACAGAGGTGTTAGCTGTGTGCCAGAAATCTTTAACAGTGCACCCTTGAACCACGGAGGGGGAATGAAAGTGCAGATACCCTGAAACTGTGACAGGATTAATCTAATTTTCTGTGTAGTACAGCTTTAAATGGAAGGAGTTTTGCTAGGCCCTGGTTCAATGGGGGTGAGGGGCATGCTCTGTGGTAGTTCATGTCAGCTGCTGCTTGTGCAGACTTTACTTTTGTTCTTTCTTGTTTTCCTTAATTTAAAATTAAAAGGTTTCAGAGTAGCAGCCGTGTTAGTCTGTATTTGCAAAAAGAAAAGAAGTACTTGTGGCACCTTAGAGACTAACCAATTTATTTGAGCATAAGCTTTCGTGAGCTACAGATGAAGTGAGCTGTAGCTCACAAAAGCTTATGCTCAAATAAATTGGTTAGTCTCTAAGGTGCCACAAGTACTCCTTTTTTAAAATTAAAAGTAATTCAGGTGGAAAATACAGGTTTTCTCATAGTGTATAAAAAACATAACTAAAGACACTGGTCTTTGGAAAGTGAAGAGGGAAGGCTGGTAAAGCAATCTCTATGACAGATAGGAGGAGTAGAAGGGAGGACAGCAGTGGTTCTAATCTGTGCTAGTCCTACTTACCTCTCGAGAAACCTCAGGATTCTATTTCCCCATGCCACATATTCCCATCTGCCTATTCAACCACGCCAGCTCATCCCCTCCCCAAATATCACATTTGGGGCCTTCAGTTAATTTGCCTTTGGGACCCTTATTCATAAATCCACTTAGCCGTCAGAGAATGTATTAAATGGGGCTTGTTGTTCTTGTTATTTAAACCCATGTCTTTTCAAAGGCAACCAAATTAAAAACTAACATTTTTCTAGCTACATTCTTGTGATACAAGAACATCCTCAAAACGCCAGGTTGGCAGAGTGGAGACCATATATACACACACATTAGTGGACTTGTTTCTTTCATCAGACTTTTTTTTCTCTTTCCCCGCTGCTCCTTTTTGGCATTTGTGTGAGTTTGGCATTAGGCAAAATGAAGATGACTTGGCTGAGGATGAGAAAACAAGAACTGACTTCAACATTTTTTTTTTAATTAAATGAGATTCTTACCTTAGCTTTTCAAGACCATCCATGCTGCACGTACCAACACCCTCCCCATTATTAACGTTTTCCTTTTCTATTGTTAACACTTGAGAAGATGAGAATGTGTATATTTGCTAGTTAGCATATCTCAGATGGTAATAGCTTAAATAATACAAAGAAGAAAAATGAGTTACTGGAGAGTAAAAAAAGCACTGGGAAGATTTGAAGTGCTGTCAAATACAAAAGATATTTTAGGACATCTGTTCAAAATGCTGGCTTCTCATATCCTTCAATTTCATATTCCTTTTTTATATGTGGGCAATAAAATTGCATGATTCATTAAATACATATTTTGGCATCTGCGTTTACTGTATATTTTTGAATACTGGAAGTCAGAATAGAGAACTTCCTTCTCAGCATTTTTTTTAATGGTACACTTTGAGCAGAACATTACAGATGGTGTTCCCTGATTGCTCATAAAATTTCAGGTTTAGGCTGTAGTTCCCTGATAATTCTCCAAAATAGCCTGAAGGATTGCAGAACTGTATAACTGAGTTTTGATCATATATGGACTTACAGGTGAACAGAACAAACTCAGGATTATTTAAAGGCCAATTTGTTGTTGAGCCTAGGGTGACCAGACACCAAATGTGAAAAATCGGGACGGGGGTGGGAGGTAATAGGAGTCTATATAAGAAAAAGACCCAAAAATCGGGACTGTCCCTATAAAATCGGGAAATCTGGTCACCCTAGTTAAGCCATATATATGATATACAGAAGGCTAGGTGCAAGCATTTTCAGCTTTCATAGCTTAGATCCCATCTTAATACAGCAATTGTTTCATGGATACCTCCCCCTCCATTCACACTCATGTAAAGTACCACCCTTCCCATTCACAATCACATAACATCCCTGTGGCAACTACATTTGCTTACATGGATGTTTAATATTTTTTTTAAAAAAAGTGATTTAGCATCTGGAAACAAGGAAAAGAGTTAGCCCCATCTGACCAGCCAAGTCTTCTCAACAAATCACTCATTGCCCATGACCACAGATTAAGGACTGTTAGCTAAGCATCAGGTTGGATATAACTTGAGTAGAGCCAAGCAAAATTTTTTGTGCAAAACTTTTTTTTTAACAGAAAAATAAAGATTCAGGTCAACCAAAACAATTAGCAGATTTAGGCCAATTTTGTCAAATTGTGCCAATAAAAAAACAAAACGGGGAAAAAATAGTCTGAAAAAATTGAAATGTTTCATTTCAACTTTTTTTGAAAATGAAAGGTTTTGATCTGAAACAAGCTTTCATTTTGAATTTTATTGATTCTTTAAAAAAAAAAAAAAAAAAAAAAAGGTTAAAAATATCCTGAAAACTAAACGAAACTTTCAGTTCAGGTCATATTCAATTTCGCCCTTCCCTCCCCTGTTTTTTTTTTGTTTGGTTTTTTTTTGGTTCAGCCACTTAACCAAAAAAAAAAAAAATTATTCACACAACTCTAAACTTGAGTTTTTGAAATTAAAATGTATTGATATTGTTTACTCAGTGTTTTGTCAAGGTAGGTAAAAAGTCATGGAGTTTAATGCATGTGCATTATTTGCATATGACTTGAAAAGCTGTGATAAAAATTTACAAATTTGAGCACTTTGACAAAGGCACCACTTACTCCTCATGGTCATGGCATAGCTTTGCCTCATTTTCCCCACCAGTTGGCAGCCTCCCTGTGCCTTTCAGAGTTTCTATGAAGTGTTCTTAAAACTACAGTACCCACCTTCTGAAGTGAAGAAACAGATTGACAGAGCCAGAAGGGTACCCAGAGATCACCTACTATAGGACAGGCCCAACAAAGAAAGTAACAGAATGCCACTTGCCGTCACCTTCAGTCCCCAACTAAAACCTCTCCAGCGCATCATCAAGGATCTACAACCAATCCTGAAGGATGATCCCTCACTCTCACAGACCTTGGGAGACAGGCCAGTCCTTGCTTACAGACAACCCCCCAACCTGAAGCAAATACTCACCAGCAACCACACACCACCCAACAGAACCACTAACCCAGGAACCTATCCCTGCAACAAAGCCCGTTGCCAACTGTGTCCACATATCTATTCAGGGGACACCATCATAGGGCCTAATCACATCAGCCACATCATCAGGGGCTCATTCACCTGCACATCTACCAATGTGATATATGCCATCATGTGCCAGCAATGCCCCTCTGCCATGTACATCATGATCAAACCGGACAGTCTCTACGCAAAAGAATAAATGGACACAAATCAGACGTCAAGAATTACAACATTCAAAAACCAGTCAGAGAACACTTCAACCTCTCTAGTCACTCAATAACAGACTTAAAAGTGGCAATTCTTCAGCAAAAAAACTTCAAAAACAGACTCCAACAAGAAACTGCAAAACTGGAATTAATTTGCAAACTGGACACCATCAAATTAGGCCTGAATAAAGACTGGGAGTGGATGGGTCACTACAAGAACTAAAAACTAATTTCCCCATTCTAATTTCCCCCTACTGTTACTCACACCTTCTTGTCAACTGTTCGAAATGAGCCACCCTTATTACCACTACGGAAGTGATTTTTCGTCCTGTTGATAATAGCCCACTTTAATTGAATTGTCTCGACCCCCCACTTGGTAAGGGAACTCCCATCTTTTCATGTACTGTTATATATATCTTCCTACTGTATTTTCCACTCCATGCATCTGATGAAATAGGTTTTAGCCAACAAAAGCTTATGCCCAAATAAATTTGTTAGTCTCTAAGGTGCCACAAGTACTCCTCATTGTTTTTGCTTTCCCTCTGTGATAAGGAAAGTCCAACAGAACCAAAACCACTCCTTCATCCCTTGATTGGATCCTCCCATAAGCTACAGCTCTCTCTCTAGGTCCACACAATCTTCAGTCTTTGGTCACAGGGTTCACAACAATCCGTTTACCACTTGGTCCCAGGCATGTTGTATTTGCCAGAGACAGTTTGGCCTGCCCCAGGACAGAGCAAATGTGAATAAGCCTCAGGCACAAATTCAAAGTGGTGTTCCCCTAAAAAGCTTTTGTGACTCATTTCTCATGCTCCTCTCCTCACCCCCACAAACATAGCCCCTTTTCCCTGACGGCTACCTCTTCCTCTGCCTCCTCCTCTTTTACCACCACCAAAACTCACCCCTTCCCTTGGTGGCTGCTTCCTATTACACCTGCCACCATCCTGTCTCTCTTTTTTCCATTGGCTTCCATCTCCTCCACCGCCACTCTTCTCTTCTTTCCTTAGTGGCTGTTCCCTTTGAAAGCTCCACTTAACTTTTCTAATGGCTTAGTGGAGCTGACGAGCATGCCTAGGTGAGTGGCCCTGCCCCATAGCTGTTTCACTGTGGGGAGAGAGAGCATGTGTTCTCAGATGTGTTGCTTCCATGGCTGGCTCCATAAGGGGCCACGGTGGAAGCAGGAGTGAAGGGGTTAGAGGATACTAGAGTTCAAAGTAACTGACAACTAGTTCCTTTCCCCTCCATGTAGCAATGGCACTCTGCTTCCCTATCACCTTTTCCTGGGTCCTTCTTCCCCTCACCTATCCAGTCACAGATAGTAAGTGAAATAGAAGCGGGAGCTTCAGTTTGGTTCTTCTTTTTATGGCAGTTCTTTGTGTGGTCCTCTTGCAGCCCCAAAGCAGCCTGGGGGCAGTTGAGATGGGAGTCATACTTCCTAGTGAGGCCATCCATATTTTTATTTTTAGCTTGATTTCCTCTCAAGTACATTTGTGATTTCTACCGTCCTGATACCCCTCAGAATGACACACATATCAATAATATTGTTGCTCGTTGGAGCCTTGCCTGGTTGTACTGTTAGGAGGAGAAATTGATCTGAGTCAGGTATTTTGTTGTGCAATTCTGTTTATTTACAAAGAATGTGCACAAACTTCTGTTTCCCTGAACACAGTAAGAACAAACAACAGCAGGCAGTTTCCTTGCTCAGAATTTCCAAGCTGCCTTTCTAGTCAGTCCTGTGCCCCACAGAGCTCTATCTCTGCTCCCTCACAGGGCCCCACTTATGACTGCTTCCCTGACTGCATCGAGGTCTATTAGCCAGGATGGGCAGAGATGGTGTCCCTAGCCTCTGTTTACCAGACGCTGGGAATAGGCGACAGGGGCTGGATCACTTGATGATTGCCTGTTCTGTTCATTCCCTTGGGGCAGCTGGATTGGCCACTGTCAGAAGACAGGATATTGGGCTAAATGAACCTTTGGTCTGACCCAGTATGGCCGTTCTTGTGTTCTGGCTTTCTGCCTCTGACACACATAGTTCCAATCAGCTAATGCCCTAGCCCAGGGGTTCTCACAACAAATTTTTCAGTGACCTCAGAGTGCGGCCACCAACTCTTGCTTGTGGCCACTCTGACAATTTTTCATAAAATACTTATTAACTTTAGGAAAAACAATAAATATTCACATACACATGTCCAAATCATTGTAATTCATTTATGTAGGGTTTATTGCTGACTCAGTAATAAAAATAATGTTCAGTTGTCTTTATTCTTGACTGGACCTAAACAGAATAGAAACACAGATAAGGTGCTTTATACGTTCTTGTCTTTTTTTGTTATTGTATCTTTTGAGTTTTTTGGCTGATTTTTTTTTTTTTTTTTTTTTTTTTTTAGATTTGCTAGTTAGTAAGTCTGCTCCTGTGAAAAGTGATACTTGTATGTTGATATCACTTTTCACAGCCTCCCAGCTAGCTACTAAGTTTGAAAAGTGATATTAACAAACATACAAATATCACTTTTCACAGCAGATTTATTCATCCCTGGCAAGCCTGGGGACAAATTAAGCCCTGGATGGGGAGGTGGGTGGTGAGGCAGTGGGGGCCAGGGATGATGGCGGGGAGGTTAGCCCGGGGGACAGAGCCCAGTGCCCTGCACCTGGGGGATGGAGACCTGCTGCTGGAGACTGCTGCCCGCCATCCCAGGACTGAAGCCTGATTCCCACTGCCTCTGGGAAGGTGGGGAATTCAGTGACTGCCTGCTCCTCCAGCATTTGTGTCTCCAGAGGAGGGTAGGGCCCAACTCCTGGTGGTGGTCCTGGGGGAGGGGCCACTGCTTTGCCCCCCAAATCGCCACCCAGGAGACTGTGGCTGCAAGAAAAGCCCCTGGTGGCCGCATGGGCCACGATGGCCACATTTGAGAAAATGCTGCCCTAGCTCCTGCATTTACAATTAGTCACCAGGGAAACCTCTTGGCTCTGCATACAGGCGAGTGCCTTGGGTGGTGGCTCTCTTTCTCTCCAGCTGTTTTACTCCATAAAGGAACTTAATTGCTTCTTCCTTTTAGCCTGAATGAAGGGTGGCTAGCATGCCCATCTGCTCTAAGGTCTGTGATTTCCCATAGATCAAATACACTCCTGATGGCAGCCACTAACACCTTCCAATATAACAATATCCTGATCTTTTATAGTGCATTAAAACTCAATTTTTCCTCACTTCTCTCCATAATTAACACAAACACTGTCTCATCCTTTTTTCTTCCCCTTTGTATCTTTTCCTATTCTTAGTATTTTTGTGATGCAAGGCCAAACTGTGCACAGTTACAATCCTTCTGGATTCCCTCTTCAGACATGGTCCTAATAATCTCCGCTTTGTACTATATCCTGCTATGTATCCCAGTGTTTGCTTTGCTTTGCTTTTCTTGCTGCTGCCAAATATTCTATAATGTGATGCATTTAAAAAATAATTGTTTTAAATATTGTCTGGATAGAGTTGAGAGGGAGGAAGGATTTTCTACGGTTCAGCCTCAAGATAGGAACTCAGGAAATTTCACTTCTATTCCCAGCTTTGCTATTGCCCTTCCAACCTTGTCTAAACTAGGGAGTTTTTACCACAAACTCCCACCATTGCTCTCACCAGTTGAGCTGCATCATCATTAGCAATATTGGGAGGATGAGTGCAGCCTTGCTTTGGCAGCTATTTTCAGCATTGTGTCAGTGAAACTCGGTCAGAACAAGTCTAATCGGCAGGATGGTGAAAACAGCTGCCAAAGTCAAAAGAGGTGTGTCGTCACACCAGGACAGCTGATAGCAAGGTTGGGAGTTTCTGGGGGGAAAAAAATCCCTTATGCAGTCAACCCTTGTTGTCCCTCACTTTCAGGATTGCTGGGAGTAGGGATGCTGTGAGTGCATCAGCACCCCCGGCTTGGAGTACAAATATCAATGAATGTATGGCTTCCATCATAGATAGGGTTTACAGTTTTTCCAATGGCTTTCTGCGCCCTCACTATAAAAATTGTTCCAGTGTCCCTGCCCACCCACAGACTCCTCCTGTGTTAAATGAGGATAGTAAAACTTATCTCAAAGTTATTGCAAACATTAGTGTTTGAGAAACAATTTGAAATCCTTGAATAGCAGGCATAACAGGAATGTGGAGCATATAAAATTTGATTTAGATGTTTGAGAGGCTTTTCTTCTTACTTTCTTCAGTATTAGAGAATACCTTTCCAAACAGATTGTAAGAAGGGCTGTTTAATGATTATTCATTATATCACCTCGGATGTTGCTGCTATGTACTCTTTTAGAGAGACTAGTAATTGAAAAAAGACATGGGTGGTGGCATTAATGAAGATATGAAGAGGGCCAGATGTACTAAAGGGCTGTATCCTGTGAGCCTTATTCAAGGGAGTCATTCGTACTCATGTGAGAGTCCTATTGGAGAAAAGATATAACATTTAAAAAGCTGTGAGCAATACATAAATGTATATTCCTGTAATAAAAAGTTAGCACAGAAAAGCATGTGGAACACATAACATATGGCATTCTCTCACACCTCATCTGGCATTTGCCATATTCTGCTTGTAACTTTCTAAATTTTGTATATTTTTTCCTCAGTTTCAGTGAATTGGATTTTTGGCCGGGGGTGGGGGGGCATATACTATAATATCAGCAGGAGATGATTTACAACTACATTTGCATGATCTGAATCAGGGGGTTTAGTCTAGACCACATCTTAGTAGAGACCACCACACTCATTAGCAATTGTTCAGCTCATAAAAATCTCCTCCTGTTTCTGATTGTACATCCTGGCAGTAATGACAGCAGTCTTTCACGTGAAAAAGAAATATTAGAGAAGTGATGAATGTATTTTAGCTAGCTTCTCATGTGAATTTGACAGCTGGAAATAAAGAGAAGCAGCACCACGTGACCAACCTGCTCACGACAGATCACAGTTTGGGAAACTCTGATCTAAATGGTTAATGGGCGATTTATTTTTATTGGTCATAAGACTGAAAGCACTGGGGGTTTTTAGAGGCAGTGGTTGCAGATCTGAATTTAGTAAATGTGACAGACTGACTTTATTTGTCAATAATTCATGTCTGATACAGAGTAGAAATATGGGTAAGGAAAGATATCAAACATCAAATCAAATATCAGGCAGACAATGAGTTATTTTCAAGATTAAAACCTTTGGTCCATGCCAGTAAACATTTGAACGATGTTTAATTAGCATCTCAAAAGGACCTTTTTCAGCGCCAATTACCTGGAAGGTAGATGAATACAACTGTGGGCTGAGAGTCAGTGGTTGTGTGGATACACCTTCAAAGGAACATTTGGAGAAATCAGTGTGTGTAACAGAAAGAAAAACAGGAACCCAAATGTCTTCACCCAAAGATTGATTAATTAAAATAGGGAGTAACTTAAAAATATACAGTGGATTTTCCTAAGAAACTGTCCTATTCCCTCAGAAAGTGCATGTATATAAATACTTTAGCTCACATGCTGGGACTAGGAATACAGGCTAACATCTTGAGCATCAAAAGGATCATCGTCTGTAACTGCGGTGGAAGGGGACCAGACTCCTAAGAGTGGAAGATGATCTAAGACACCAGAAGAGACTGGTGTGTGTGTGGAGAGAGAGAGAGAGAGAGAGAGAGATGCTGCCTGACAAAGAGAGTGGTAGGGAATAAAGAATACATGCTCTACTAGGCTGTAACATATTGCTTGTTCTCCTGTAATGGCATGAAGGGGACCTGTCTAGAATAGCTTTTGCAGAATTTCATACTAGGCATGCTATGAATATCCCTTTCTTTTTAATCCAGGTTTTTCTTTCTCCTTAACAAATATTGTTTTGAGACCATCTGAGTCTTAGATTGTTTTGAGGTAAAGTCCCTTCAGTGCATCCCTGAAGAGGAGAAGATCTCTTGTGAGAGGCAGCTGAACACAATACCTGTCCCATAGCACTCATCTGAGGCAACCCCCAAATAAATGCTCCCCAGTAGTGATTGTGGTCAGTAGATTGATAGGAAAGCTGGGTGCCCTTGCAGAGTGGGAGGAATAGGGGAGTGAAAGTTATAGTAATTATTTATACAAGGGCTCCGAAGGCCATTAGTCAACACAGATTTAAATTTCCAGTCACTTTTCTGTTAGTTCTTGTTAACGTAGTTCCTCCCTGTGACTCTTTCCACTGATGACCAACGAAGAAGTAGTTTAGAAGCCTGTTATTCTTTCCAGAACATATGTATCTTATAGAATGAACAATATTAGTTCTCCCAAAGTATTCGTATTCTTCCGAGACTGCAGAAATCTGGATAAAATTTATTACAGACATGAAGCTGCTCACCTCTGTGATATTTAGTACCATGAAGCTAATATGTAATATCAGATTTCAAATCCTTAGTTATGTTCCCTGTTTAGAGACTGTTAAATTTCAGAATGTTAGATGGTTCCCTGTTAGTCTTGCTTACAATTATAAGAAATGATCAATAATACAACAATCAATAACACTTTTCTGTAACTTGTCAGTGAAATACAGTAGCTTTTGAAATAGCAGTGTCTGCTTATCTGATTTGTTCATTTATATCTTTACAGTCCACAGATGTCCTTGACCTCTTTATTTTACTTGCCAGATGGCAGTAGCAACTAATTTCCCCCTTCGCCCCCCCACCTACTTTTCTATATTCATGCAGTTCAGAATGTTTTTTAATGATCTCATGGCCTCGATTAGTAATTTATCATTTAACACATTTAAAAAACTTACATCAAAATGTTCTTTTCCCTTCCCTCTTCAAAACAAATGGAAATATTTTTCTCCTGCTAAAACCCACTCTCACAACTCATGCATTTCTTATGGATATGTCCTGCACAGTTCTGCAGTAACAGAATTTGCAGGGAATTATCAGCCTCACTTCAAATCTTCTGTGGGTCAGGGAGTAAATTGGATCAGGGAATAAAAAGGACAGCTCCAGCACTCAGGTACATATTGTCTCTGCAGGCAGAAGGGATGAAAAACAGGTGAATCTGTCCAGAAGAGTGAGGAATGGTCAGGTATGGGGAAGGGAGTGCTATCTATCGCATTGTACCGAAGACTTCTTGGAGCCCATCCATGCGTGTTCAGTGGGGTTCAGGCTCTACAGCTTTGGAGGGGCTGGGACAGAGCCAGAGGGAACAGTTACTCTCAGCAGTATTGCCTCTCCCACTTGCCTACAGTATTGCCTCCTCCAAGCCTACAGACTTTTGTGAGGAAGTTAATGCTTATTCTACCATAATCTCTGTCCCTCCTCTTTACTGTAAAGCTTTCTTTGGCAAACAGGAGACGAGCCCCTGACTACAAAGGGACGTGGAGGGATGAGTAACCAATGCAGATGGTTTTAGCCTCATGAATCGTACAGAATCTGCTGGTTTGTGGGAGAGAAACCTCCGGCCACTTCCCCAGGGAGAAGGGGAAGCCCCTGAACCTGAATGAAAGACTGCATCAGAAATTCCACCACTGCAGATGGAATTTCCTACATGGAAATAACATGGGCACGGGATGGCGTGGCCCTATGTTATCTAGCAAGGTGATACAAAACTGAGTCACTGTAAATTGGTGTCTATCAGCAGTGACAGATTCATTGTGATGTCATCATTGGGCTTCCAACATAAAATCAACAGAACTTAGGACAGTGGCAAGAAGGTAGGTGGAACTGTTCTTTTAAATGCTTTTCTACCCTTTTTGTAAGGGTAGGTTTTCTGCTCCCATGGCTCTCATGCTGTACTGCAGTAGGTTACTGTCCTCCTTTTTGGAAGTAGTTGCTTTCCAGGGGTACCGAATATACAGAGCTTCTAAAGTGCTTTTGGAGCCAGGATGAGAGGTGTTAGAGAAAATATTATCAGTATAACATTTTAAAGCAGATTTTCTAGAGTGGATGGGGGAATGGGGAAGGTAAAAAACTGAAGGCCTAAAAACTCTGGTGGCAGAAGAGGAGCAGGCTGGCTATTAAACTGATTGTGTAATAAACAGTTAAGAGAGCTACTATGATGATTGATGGAAAGAAACACTTCTGGCAGCAACCATAAACTTTCAGCCTGAATGACTTTCAGAGAAATAACAAATCTAAAGTAAAACACAGAACAAAAGTATCTCTCGGAGAGCCCCAGCACACATCTCCTCTGTAACATGCTGCATTAACTTTTTCCTACCCAATGGCAGCTATCCTGGCACTCCACCACAGACATTTAGAAATGTACCCAGAGAACAATCATAACTACTACATATATTGTCATAATACTTAAGACATAACAGTTGAAGCAAAAAAAAAAAAAGAAAATTACATAAAACATCAATCAACTAATTCTATATATTTCCTTCCCAAGAAGTTGGTTGTACAGACAATGCCAGAAACAGAAATATATTTTCAAGGGAAGTTATGACCACCCCAAAATGGAGGCCTGATTCTGCAGCCCTTATACACATAAGCACTGAAATCCTGTTATGGTATGTGTAACCTACATGCTTGAATAAGAAATCCTCAATGAGCCAGGGTTTCCCTAGGTGTTTAGGAAATGTAAGAGAGTGAAAGGCTGAAAATCTTTTCCAACCAGCAAGTGAGTTGTATAAATTACCAAAGGGAAGCATCAGATAGGAATTGAGTGGGTGGAGGGACTATTGGGTGACTGAACAGCTATCTGAAGAGAGGAGAAAACTAATCCATTAAAGCCTTTCCTTCCTCCTCAAATTCCTTCCTCAAAACCCACTTCTGTGTTGGTTACAAGCCAGCAACCAACCAATAAGTGCGAGGCTGAGCATCAGCTGGGGATAGGTGATCTATATAATTTGCTTTAAAAAATATTCAAGAGCTTTGGAACCATGAGGTTGTAAAACAGCTAACCTATAGAAACACATCCTTGTCCTTCTCTTTTCCAATAGCAAATTTCAAGTTAAATTGCAGTGACCATGTCTTCCTATGTGTTTATACAGCATGTGGCACAATGAGCTCTGGAACTGACTGGGGCATATGTATGCTCCCACAATAGAAATAATAGTAATCAATCATAACAGCAAGACTAAGGCCCTGCCTGAGTCTATAATCCTTACATAGGTAAAACTCCCACTGATTTCAAGGTGAGTTTTGCCTAACTGAGGACTTCAGGATTCAACCCCTGATGCTTAGCGCGATCTTGTTCTGCCTCTGAACTTCCTACTGTTCCAGTTAGTAGGACATTATTTGTTGCCTATTTTGATTAGATTATAAACTCTTTGGGGAGCAGGAACTATTTTATTTTGTGCTGTGTACAGCACCAAGTACATTCTTTGGCCTTAATAAATAGCAAATTAAAAAAATATAGAACACTGGAGAACTATAGAACTCAGTTATCAGGGATATCTACTGATCTTGTCCTTATTGTTAGTTATTTAAAACCTAATTTGTTGCTTTGTTTGTTTTTGAGTTTAGAGCTTAAGCATCTGAAGAGATTTTAGTTTCTGGACCAAGAAGAGTTATTCCCATAGTACAGAAAGTAGACAGCTCATTTGTTCAATGGATCTGAAGCAGTTCTGTGTCTTTACTCAGTAATTAGCATGTTTTTCTTTAGTATAGCATATGGCATGCTTACTTGTAAACATACCCTGAAAAACCCTTTCCATGTAGCTGGCGTTCTGAACTAAGCTGCAATTTCATCCACACACGCTTGTGGAAATACAGTGGCAGTTCTGAAAGCGCTGATATTTTAACAAATTCTATGTGACATGCCCGTAATCTGAATTTCCTCTGTGAGTTTCATCATGAGAATTGGATTACACCTTGCATTCACAGTAGGCCTGGTTCTCAGTTATGCTAAGGCCACTTTACGCTGTTTGACAGCATAAATGGTCTTCAAAGTGGGCATAGACAGCCCCCTGAGAACGTCACCTGTGTGGAGGGCCTCTGTGGTCAGTGTACAGCCTGGCTCTATGCTGGCCCTGATGCCAGCCTCCAGTTTAGGGTCTGAGGTGGGGGGCGGGGAGGGGTGGAGGAGGATTGCATCGGGGTGGCTAGTGTTCAGTGGTCCATGGAAAGCCAAGTGTAAGTTCGAGCAGATCTGGGAAACATGCAGGTGGCTTAAATTCTCCGCTGGCCCGAATACGGTAGTGTATTAAATGAGAATCAGGTCCTATATGTGTAGTTTAACCTCAGTGGAACTCATTTACAGGGTGAAATTTACCACTGTGCCAAGGGCTAACCAAAGGCCTCTGTACTAAGCTCTTGCAAGGAAATATTAAGTAGGACTTAAGTGGCATCACCGGCCTCATGCCACCCCTCCATACTGGGATGAATTTCACTCATTAGCGAGGTAGCATAAAAATTTCAGATGCTTTCAATGCATTTCAAAGTGAAAATGGCAGTGTTGTTATTGTGCTCTCTCAACAACTCTCTTTTTTCTGGACACAAAAGCAACTTGGCGTGGATATTAGAGTAGGGTTTTGTTGGAAATTTCTGTAATCAACCACAAAGGATTTGGGGATGGGAGCTTCAATTCAGTATAAGGTGATAGGTTGGGCCATGGGCCATTGATAAATGGAAAAATATTTTTTAAAGAGAAAAATCTCCATTATCTAGACACTAGAATTAGCTATACAAATGGCCATATAATCATATTGTCCTCCCCCTTCTCCTATCCTTCCTTATGCTATCATCTTTCTCCTTTTGTTCTCAACTTAATTTAGATGGATAATTTTTCAGGGCAGGGTAACTATTGTTATCTGTATTGTAATGTACATGTACATCTGTGGCACGACTTAAGTAATAAATAACTATCATAATTCCTCAGTGAACAGCAGACTTATTTATATAGCACCCATTAACATTTTTCTGGTTTCTGTATCAAAGTTAAAAACAAAAATCATCTATTTAAATGGATCTAGGCCAAATGAAACAGAGAGATGTAGCTACTCTCAAAGGCAGGCAGACAAAAAAGGAGAAAACAGCCCTAAAAGGAAGATGTAGAACAGGAAATGATCTGACCCAGCTACAAAGGCTTTGCACTAAGCCTTGAAGATAGCTACAAAGGGAGGGTGATTGACTTTTTCAGAAGGGGAAATCTACAATCAGGCTTTCTGAATGGAGAGGGCTCAGTCCCCAGACTGGTAAGCCAGACTGGTCCATGGAAAATTACAACTCCTTTTCCATGCGCAATATGAAAAATCCTCTGTGACTGGACTAGTTCAGAGAGGCTTCAAAACCTATAGCCAGAGCAGCTTCTAGTGAAGGTAGGGCCTCAAGCATTGGGTCTAAGTTTTCTGGGGAAAGAGGGCCAGTGAGAAGAGGCTCCAGGGCCAGTACAAGCAGATCCAGTGTCCCCTTCAAAGAGAGAAGATTGGCGAACCCCTTATGATACCTTTTTAAACTATAAGACCCAACACATGGGCAGATGCCCTTGACTTCGACACAAACTGGGATCTTCTGAGCCACAGATTTAGCAACATGTTCATATGCTATAATGCTTCGGTTCCAAATTAGGGCGGTCAAGCAATTAAAAAAATTAATCATGATTAATCGCGCGATTGAAAGATTAATTGTGATTAATCATGCTGTTAAACAATAATAGAATACCACTTATGTAAATATTTTTGGTTGTTTGCCACATTTTCAAATAGATTGTATTCTGCATTGTAATTGAAATCAAAGTGCACAGTGCTCACTTTATATTTTTATTACAAATATTTGAGCTGTAAATATAAAAGAAATAGTATTTTCAATTCACTTAATACAAGTACTGAAGTGCAATCTCTTTATCATGAAAGTTGAACTTACAAATGTAGAATTATGTACAAAAAAAAACTGCATTCAAAAATAAAACAATGTAATACTTTAGAGTCTACAAGTCCACTCAGTCCTCCTCCTTGTTCAGCCAATCACTCAGACAAGTAAGCTTGTTTACATTTGCAGGAGATAATGCTGCCCACTTCTTGTTTACAATGTCACCTGAAAGTGAGAACAGGCGTTCGTATGGCACTGTTGTAACCGGCATCGTAAGATATTTATGTGCCAGATGCGCTAAGATTCATATGTCCCTTCATGCTTCAACCACCATTCCAGAGGACATGCGTCCATGCTGATGATGGGTTCTGCTCATTAACAATCCAAAGCAGAGCAGACCGACACATGTTCGTTTTCATCATCATGAGTCAGATGCCAGCAGCAGAAGGTTGAGTTTCTTTTTTGATGGTTCGGGTTCTGTAGTTTCCGCATCGGAATGTTGCTCTTTTAAGAGTTCTGAAAGCACTCTCCACACCTGTAGCTATCTTTAGAAATCTCACATTGCTACCTTCTTTGCGTTTTGTCAGATCTGCAGTGAAAGTGTTCTTAAAATGAACAACATGCTGGATCATCATCCGAGACTGCTATAATATGAAATAAATGGCAGAATGCTGGTAAAACACAGAGTAGGAGACATACAATTCTCCCCCAAGAGTTCAGTCACAAGTTTAATTAACGCATTATTTTTTTAACGAGCATCATCAGCATGGAAGCATGTCCTCTGGAATGGTAGCCAAAGCATGAAGGGGTCTACAGATGTTTAGCTTATCTGGCACATAAATACCTTGAAATGCTGGCTACAAAAGAGCCATGTGAATGTCTGTTCTCACTTTCAGGTGGCACTGTAAACAGGAAGCAGGCAGCATTATCTCCTGTAAATATAAACAAACTTGTTTGTCTTAGCAATTGACAGAACAAGAAGTAGGACTGAGTGGACTTGTAGGCTCTAAAGATTTACATTGTTTGGTTTTTGAGTGCAGTTATGTAACAAAAAAAATCTACATTTGTAAGTTGTGCTTTCACAATAAAGAGATTGCACTACGGTACTTGTATGAGGTGAATTGAAAAATACTATTTCTTTTGTTTATCATTTTTACAGTGCAAATATTTGTAGTAAAAACAATATAAAGTGAGCACTGTACACTTGATTTCAATTACAACACAGAATACAAATATATTTGAAAATGTAGAAAAACATCCAAAATATTTAATAAATTTCAATTGTTATTCTATTGTTTAACAGTGCGATTAAAACTGTGATTAATCGTGATTAATTTTTTTAATCATGGTTAATTTGTTTGAGTTAATCATGTGAGTTAACTGCGATTAATCGACAGCCCTATTCCAAATGCTGTCTACTCCATTAGATGTAATTACATAGCATATTTGCAATTAAGCTATTTTCAGATATAGTCTATATGACTGTAATGAACCTGTTGTGTTTGAAGCATTGCTGTGATGCACCCTTTCCACTTCCAAAATGCTCCATATAACCACTTTGCTGGTTCCGATTCACAGACAGTGTGAAGGGAGGTACCCAGGTGCTGTGCAACTCAGTGTATCACATGGAGAAGCCATTGTCATCCTGCATAGTCTGCCTCTACACTGGAAGTGCTGTGCAAGCAGGCAATTGCCAATACACACTACAGAATGATGCAGGTTCTGGCCCTTAATTACAACCATTCTCATCTCACTGTGCAAGGATTTGGATTTAGGAATTTAACTGATACTAATTCTAATGTTTCACCTAATGAAATACCTGTACTGGCCAGATCAGTTTTGAGAGGCTTTAATATTCACATACTAAGATACAGAAGGAATATGTTCTGAAGGGGCAAGGATTTGTGTATGAAATATCTACTCATTCTGACAAATGAATAATTTTTCTAAAGACCTTCTTCTCAAGTCATATTATAATTACAGTACAATTGTTTTAGGCACCTCAAAAAGCATGACAAAATACTAGCCATTTCAAGCTAATAACACTTCTAAAACTGTGACCCAAACTTTGTGAAGATGGAATGAACTTTATTTCAAAGGATGATGTATATTTTTCCATGGGAGTAAAAAGTACCATTTAATTAATCAAATGTTCAACTAACTCATCCTTCCTTCTAACAATGATCTACCTTTTGCTGTTATAAATGCTAATTTGCCTATGTCACATGCAACAAATTACATTTTAGAAAATTTGAACTGGATGATTATATAAAAATATGTGCAGTGTTGTACCTGGGGTTAAATTGTTTTCATTTATGTCTCATATAAGTTCTGCACTTAATGGAATATTTCTGACTGTCATTGATTATACAATGAAGTCCCTTTGACAGAATGTAGATTCTAGAAGAGTAAAACCTCTCAAATATGCAATATCCTGCCCCCACTGATTAAGTAGCATCAACAGCTGCACTGAAGTACAGAACTATTCTGCTGATTGACCAGGCAAATCAGACCATATGAGTCTCATTTGTTCCCACTCAGAAGAGATAAAAAGCTGAAAGTTGCTTGAAAAAATAGAGGGTGGGGTCAGGAGGTCTTGAAAGCGAAAACTGTGAATAGTCAGTTCAGGAGGAAAACTGGGCCAAGTTTGTTGGCCTATTTTCAAATAGAGCACTGCTTCAGGGCTCTGTTGCTTGACTAAACTCACTGAGGAAGTTGAATAAAAGAAACCATTAGAAATATGGTAGGTTTTAACAGCCAATATTTCTAAGTGTGGTATTTTTATGAGGACCATGCCCTCCTACTTACACACCCTGTCTTTACAGTCACAGCTCTCATTAACAGTATTGGGAGATCTGTTTGTGTGAGGTTCGACTGAGCTAGAATGATTATCTTCTCCAAAAACGTTAGGCTTCTTTATCAAGCACATTTTTGTAGCCTGGATTTATAGAAGAGCTGGCCCGTCACATCAACAGGATGCTATGAGCGTCTGACTCATCTTCAGTGCACATGTTTAATTCCATTCTTATAAAAACCTATTATAGGTGGGATTGGTACTGCCTCCTATTATTAAGGCTGACCACTACTTCCCATTATAAAACTGTTTTAATTGCTTTGAACTTTCTGAAATTGTCTGTGCTGTCTCCTTCTTTGTTTTTGTTAATCTTAGCCAAAAAGGTTCAACCATTTCTGAGACCAAGGCTAGGGGGAAATGTCATTTTGCATATGTTAAAAAATTCTGCTGACCTTTTGTTTGAAATGCTTTAGTGTCCCCATGCTTTGGAGCAGGCACCTGAAATGGGCCAGGGAGTGGTCTTTGTGTCAGGGATGTATCTTTAGCCATCCCTGTGAAAACCCATGCAAAGTTGGCCACATTGTAAGTCTGGAAAAAAACCACTTGCACATGCTCAGATTTCTTTGATTTTTAGCAGTTTAAATCGCTGAAGATTCTCATTCTTATGTACTCATTAAGCATATTCAAGCCATTCACAGCTCCTATGTGTGACTGAACTGTGTCATCCCCACAGAGCAACTAAGCATTTCCAGGCCATGGCTACAAGGGATCTGGACTTTAATGGCTTCTCCAGGCCAGGATAGAGCTGGGCACTGGAAGGGAGAGCAGGGATCCTGTTTCACCTGTGCTGTCAATAACCCCTCCTGCTGGTACCCAGGCAGTATAAAGGAGGAATCTTCCTGGTTTGACTGCACAGGGCACAAAAGTTTGGTTGGAGGAGAAGGAAAGGAGTAGACTCTCACTAGAAGTCTGGTGAGACTGGGAGTTTGGAACTGGCTGGCCAAGAGCTAGAGTGGGATAGGCTGGGATTGGTACAGGGGGAAAGTTAGGCTGGAACTGTTTGGCAAGGAGACTATGATTGGAAGTAAGGGGGGCACTGGAACTGGTGAGGGAAGCAGAGCAAGTGGGAGCTAGTTGGCTGGGGCAGATGCCGAGATTGGATGAAGAGTTAGAGGAGGAGGAGGAGGCTGGGGCTGCGTCTTGACAAAAAGACTGGGACTAGGAACCAGTGTGGGAGGGAACAAGGGGCAGAGAGATCAGATGCGGAGCTGGGAGAGGGATGAAGACTGGGACTAGGATGAGAAGCCTGAGGAATTGAGACTGGCTGGGCAAGGAGCTAGAATGGGCTAGGCTGGGATTGGGAAGAGGAGCTATGCATAGATAATGGAACTGAGACAAGGAGCCAGGGGTGGGAAAGAGACCAGATTGGGACTGGGAGAGAGACAGGTTGGAGGGGATGGGGCGAAAGCAATCAGACTTGTGGGAAATGGGCAGATCAATCCATACGCATTAGAGCACATGCTTCTCCAGAGCTTTGAATGGAACCCAGATTCCTGAGTGTCACCATTCCTCTGCTGTCAGCAAATACCTGTGAACCCACTGACCAAGTGTCCCATTCCTCCCTGATTCTGATCCACATAGAGGATTACAACATATTATTGCTATTAGTTACTCCATTCGCTCAAGTGACAGAGGCAAGGTTGCACCGGCAACCTTAATTCTGACATTTTCTAACTTCTGAGTGTTTGACTTTACAGCCTTAATAATGTCCTTTTAACATAGTTTCTGTGTGTGTAATATTAAAATAATTTTAAATATATAAATCTAGGTTTGAAGATAATGTTTATTGATAATGGAAAATACTATGGCTGGATTTGAAAAAGGACAGGTTAATTTGATGAGCCCTAATAACATTTGTAGCTATGCAAGCTTGCTGTAACAGTAATATTCAATTTAAACAAATCTCATACTTCAGGGTTCAAAAACTGTAGAGGTCAGGAAGCATTGCACTCACTCCCCCAAATATACACAATATTACACACTGGCTATGTTACATAGTGTTTTTCACTTTCTTCTGAAACTTTAATGGGGAAGGGTACTGGGCCAATGGTCTAATCTGATACGGAGAAACTTATGTTAGTCTGTTTTTATTTTATTTTATTTCTTTATTTATTAGGTAGTGCACATCTTAAAGAAGAAAGACCTATTTTGTTATTCCTGATTTTTAAAAGCATTTATAGATGCATTATTCAAAGAGTAGAATGTTATGGCTAAACTAGTCCATCCAGACTGATCACTGAAAGCCAAGCCAATCACTTTAACATAGAGCTGGTACACACCAGACTTTATTAGTTGTTGATGCTTAAGCAGTTGGGATTTATGAAGACAGAGCATCCACCATATCCAAGTTTCTTAGGGAACCAGGTTGGCTCTAAACCTGCAATTTATAGTATGTGCATTAGTACTCTATGTAAGCAGAGGACCATTGACTTCAAGGAGATTCTGTGCAGGTGCTGCTTTATACCCACATGCAGTAAATTGCAGGATCAGGGCCTGGTCATCAAATATTAATGCCATGTGAATTGTTAAGCCATTGGAGAAATTCAAAGTGGACTAATATTTAATACAAGTTTTTTTCTCTTTTCTGGTTATTAAAATTGCTCATTCCCTACAAAATTCCATGGTGACTGGGTTAGTAGGATGAGCTACTTTGCTGGACTATCAGGGTAAAGGTGGACTGAAATGCTATTCAGACTTATAATACAATACAAATCTGTTTAAGATCCTAAATCATTAGTTGAATATTTTTAGCTTCAAAGTTAAAGAAATATATTAAAAAAACCAAAATATTTTAAAATCATTTCCATGTTTATATATATGCCAGAATCTCATGTCTCAATGTTTCCTTGTAGGCCCATGTCACTCTATCTACCTGTTGTCTTTTCTCTTCTACTCATATTGTAAGTTCTTTGGGGCAGGTTATGAAGGCTAGGACTATAACAGGGTTTAAAAGAGAACCGGATAAATTCATGGAGGTTAAGTCCATTAATGACTATTAGCCAGGATGGGTAAGGAATGGTGTCCCTAGCCTCTGTTTGTCAGAGGGTGGAGATGGATGGCAGGAGAGAGATCACTTGATTATTACCTGTTAGGTTTACTCCCTCTGGGGCATCTGGTATTGGCCACTGTCGGTAGGCAGGATATTGGGCTGGCTGGACCTTTGGTCTGACCCAGTGTGGCCATTCTTATGTTCTTAGGTACTGTCTTTTCGTTCAGCATTTGTACAGCATCTAGCACAATGGGGTCCTGGTCCAGGGCTGGGGCTCCTAACCTTATAACAAACAGGTTTAAAACAAACAAAAGGAAACATTTCTTCACACACAACACAGTCAACCCGTGGAACTCTTTGCCAGAGGATGTTGTGAAGGCCAAGATTATAACACGGTTTAAAAAAAAAAAACTAGATAAGTTTCTGGAGGATAGGTCCATCAATGGTTATTAGCCAGGATGGGCAGTGATGGTGTCCCTAGCCTTTATTTGCCTGAAGCTGGGAATGGGTGACAGGGGATGGATCACTTGATGATAACCTGTTCTGTTCATTCCCTCTGTTCATTGGCTACTGTCAGAAGACAAGTACTGAGCTAGATAGTGTGGCTGTTTTTATGATATAAAAATGCCTATGTCAGACTGTCTAGAGTGGCTCATGATCATGAATGCCAACCTCAGGGCAGACTGTTATAAACCAGGGCACAAACCCCAAACTGGTTGTATGTTCTATAATTAGATTTCACCAACCAAGGATCAAGTGTGAATTCCTCAAGCACTATACCAACCTTAACATGGAGTCACAGACACTCTTCTTGGGCACTCCAGTCTATCTTGCCACCCAGACAAGCCAGCCTTTGTGATAGATGGTCCCTTATACCAAAAAAACGCAACAATATTCAGGTCACTCCCACACCCAAAGGACCAGTCACTTACCCCAAGTCAAGTGTACCCGAGATCTCTCACCAGTGAAACACTTGTTGCCAATTCTTTGTTAAATTAACTAAAGGTTTATTAATTATGAAAAAGAAAGAAGTTATTTACAAAGTTAAAGCTGGTAAACATACACATGCAAATGAGTTGCGGTGTTAGGTGCCAAAAAGTAATAAAAGCTGCTATAATGTGCAAGCTCTATACTTTATGACCTTTAAGGTAAGCTGCTCAGGGATCCCTTGCTTTTGTTTAGAAATATCACCCTCTCCAAATTGCAAGCAGTATAGTGAGAGCAATTTCTTCTTGACAGGGATTTTTATTCCTTTTCCCCAGAGCTCAAGCTGAAGGGATGAGTGTTTGTACATATCTCCTCTTCATGGGTGTAGAGGGAACAATCCACTGATGTTCTGCAATAGCTTGTCTGATGTTTAGAGGCCTTGTTTTGTTGGGCAGGAGATGACATCTCTTGTGGTAAACTGATATTTCAGACTTGGTAATTCTTCTCCCCTGACTGTGGAGGTTTCCAGTTTCATAGCAAACACCTTTATAGTTACAGAATAAAACACTTAAATATTACCTTATAACATAGAGTATGGATATTATAAATGAACTTAATGCATGCAGCAACTCACAAGCATTATATTCACATTTAATTGCTATACGATATGGCACTCAACAGGTACAAACATCCATGCAGAGCTTTTTCAGCCTCCTCCCCTGGTTCCAATGCCTTTTGAGGTCTATGTGCCCCCTCCTCACTAAGGATTCATAGCCCAAAAGGCAGACATATATTCAAGTCTAGTGCCCATCTCTTCCTTTACCAGCAGTTTGACCAGCAATCTCAAAAGTGTTCTGCTACATGTCTCTGTAATTCAACAAGAGTAATTATAAGTAATATTTCTTCTACCATTACAGTAGAATAATATTTTGTTATTCTAGTAAAAGCAATTTTTTTTTAAGCGATGATCTTTTTGAAAATAAAAAACGTTTTTCATGGCTGTCAAGAGGTGTATAACTAGTATGAAGACCAGTCTCATTCGGCTTTAGAGACTTGATAGCTCAGATAATTATGCAGAACTAATTAATTCAAAACCTGTTTATCAACAGTAGCCTGTAGCTGCAGCATTTCATCACAGAGGCATTAACAAAGGCTTATCACCTGCTTTCTTGATGCTTTTTATCTCAAAGGCAAATCAATATGCAGAGTATGGAAAAAATGTTATTCCCACAACTAACACTTCCCATAACTTGCAAGAAATTTTAGTGTCTGATACCAATTAGTTTTCCTAGGTTAAATTTTCAACAGTTGTACTTGGAGATGAGAAGTGTTAAACACCAAAGTTTCTAGTACATAAAGTCTGTTTATGAGAAAAAATTTAAATACAAATAAATGTTTAGAAAATTTAAATCTTTGTTTAACCCTCCCAATACCTAGATTATTATTTTCATATTCATTTTCACAGTGTATTTATTTTACTGTCTGAATGAGCTAAATCACCTGCTCCCAACTAATTGTGTACATCCTAAAAATTGTGTACATCCTATATTTGATACTTTGTCTTCCCTGCTCCCCGTCCCAACCCACGTTTTTTTTCTCATTCACCTCTCATGCCTTTTTAGATTGTATGCTCTTTGAGGCAGGGACTGTCATTCACTATGTATTTGTATAGCAACATAAATGTGTAACAGTAACAGAGTACACAGACCTTCCCACAGTGAGTTAGCATTTTTCTGCATGGTCCTACCATCAGCTAACACAGTGGATCAGCAGAGGTGCTCTACCACCCAAAATGTGGTAGGCCCCATCCACTCAGATAGGAACATGCAGTCGCTGCCTCAAAAGGCTTACAGTTCCATTTCTAGAGTGTACCTATCACTAAATTATAGGTATGTGAATACATTTATAATTGAACCGCTTTTCAAAAATAAATCAAACTCCAATACCAAGCAAACCCCACTTCACTAAGTCTGAAGATGGACCTGAAGGTCTCTCCACTCAACCACACCTGGACATTTAAAGTCTGGGTAACTAGACAGGCTTAGTAGCTTATCCTGAAAACCATCACATCTGGGCTTTTGGCAGTATGAGAAGTGAATTTCAGAGCTGCTGTGAATACCCTGTTTACAATTCCAGATGAACAAATCTAGGGGTCTGTCATTTTTGGTCACTTCATCTGAACCGAGCAAGCACAGTATGACACAAAATTACACCCAAATCATAAAGCGTAAAAGCAATAACATTACTTGTACTCAGGAACAAATTGGATGCCAATACAGTTTATGGACCACTAATGTAAAGTGCTCTTATTTTTCAGGTTGCTATATAGTCTCCTTGCTGAAGTTGCAAACTCTTTTTTAAGAAAAGCCCCTTGTAGATTGCACTGCTTTAATCCAGTCTGGAGATGGCAAAGCCATGGATGTCTGTCAAAGAGATTTACATCGGGGGAGAGGTCTCAACCTCTTGGCCAGATGCTGATGGGGAAGAAAGCACTCATGTACATTGCTGCTAATGGGAGATTATTTTACTAAGGGATATGGTGGATTTTCCATCACTTGAAATCTATATCAGGATCAGATGTCTTTCTAAAAGATTGCTCCCTGTTGAAGTACAGTATATGGCCTGTGTTATGCAAGAGATTGGGGGAGATGATCATAATGGCCCGTTCTGGCCTTAAAATCTAAGGGGAAAATCCTGACCTCATTTAAATCAATGGCAAAATTCCCATTTACTGTAATATGGCCGGATTGCACCTTGGGAATCTATAATAGCCCTCAGTGGTCCTAGTCCAGTGGTCCTAGCCCACAATGGGTCCAAATGTGTAAATTTATCTATATGCATAAGTGATTGAAGGACTGGGGCCATTGTCAGTGAGTTATTCATAATATTCAGCTTAAATATTTTTCTGTCCTTTAATTACACCTGCTTATACTCTCTAGTAACATCTTTAATAATTCATTCTCTTCCTGGTGTTTACTTCCTTCCAAAGAGAACAGTACTTATACACATCTATTAATAAAAACATTCACTGAGACATTTCTCTGTATGCTGCAAAATCACAGAATTTGTTGAACAAAGTGGGGAGTTTTTTGAGGGGCGGAGGGAGAAAGGATAATTGTCTCATGTTGCTTTATTTCTTTTTATAGCTTTGTAGCACAAAAATGGGAATAGATCAAGGATACAAAGTACAAACTAGCTAGAAATATAATGCCCATTCCTTTCTTCAGATAAACTACACTTATGCATGAAATATCCACTGACTATACTAGCTACAGTTCTAAAATGTCTGGAATAAAATGCAGGGTGGTTTATGCCTCCTGCTCAGCATTGTAAATACTGGATATAATGGTTTCAGCAACAAAGAAACGAAATGGTCCCAGGGTTATACATTGTCTGTATATTCTGCCTGCTCACAGAAAACTATAGGTATAGCAATAAGAAGTGATGCTGGAAGGGTTAAATCACTAAATTTTCAGACTTATTTCTTATCATTTATGAGATTGTTAAATGTCAAAAAGTGGATTTTTTTCTTTTACTATCAGTATAAAACTGAACATACTGTGAGACATAAGGTAGCAGGTGTCTTGGCGCTAAACTATCAAGTCTGTGGGCATTCTGTTATAACAGGTGCTCCAAAAATTCGAACAGATTTTAACAAGAGCTATATGGGCTTTTTTAATTAGCCTGGTTACTCAGCATGTGTAGAAAGTACTAGGTATATGCTTAAAACATCATAATGTCTTGCAAACAAATGCTTCATATACCCATAGTCATTCTTTGTGGTTGTTAACTTAAGATTCATTTCTTTCTCACATTAGGATTTGATCCTTATAGTCATCCCTTTATTATATGTCCTGTTGAAAAGAACAGTCTTACTAAAAGAATGTAGAAATTCATCCAAGCTGTCAGTGAGTGTTTAAAAGCTTGGATTTACCTGATTTTACCTGGGAATTGTACTCTGCATTAAAGAACTAAAGGATCATATAAGCCAGAAAAAATATTTGCTTTGGTTCTCTCTCATATTGAACAACAAGGTGCCACTTTTCTTCATTTCCAATTGTGCTTATTGCATTGTCATGAAACACATCAGAAGAATTATTTTAAAAAGGAAAATATATTGATTTTTAAAAGATTTTAGACTAAAATCAAAATACCTAATTGTTTGGAAATAGTATCTCTGTATTACAGAATCTCATGCGATATCTATGATATCTAGTACCTGACAAGACAGCTCATGCTGTTTCAAATAAGTTTGTATACAATAAGGTAAAAAAAAAAATCCCCCTAAAGAATAAGCCATATTACATTGAAAAAGTATAGAAGGGATAATATAACTGAGGCTTTTACTTGAATTGTTCTATAGCAAAATTTGAGATTTGATTTATGGACTCTTTTTCTAGTCAAATAAAAGATGAAATTCCTAGTTAATTGTTCAGTGACTCTAATGCAGGTATCCATCCCCAGATTTTGCTCTCGTATTTGCCAGTATTTATTTAGAAATGACTAGATACATTCTATCTATAATGCTATTTTATATATAGTTTAATCTGACATATCTTAACTAAGGGATCCAGTTGCTTTAACCTAGTACATGAAGAACAAATTGTTGAAATTTAATGTGGGTTTTCACTTCCTAGATGTTTCTTGTACCTTAAAACCCTTGGTCCAACAGAGAAAATGATCAATCTTTGTACATGAACATTCAAAAAACCTGTTTAGTTACAAAACTATTGAAAGCTATTTATTTATTTTGGAGGGAAAAAACTAACATTTTTCACAGTCCTTTTTCTTTCTTTCTATTGTTGTTTATTTGCTAAACACGAACAGTATGCTCAGCACTGTAAGAAAAACATGTAAGGACAGTTTCATAACCCTATATCTTCATAGACTAAAATAATACTACTTAGCACTTAGTGTTTTTAATCTATGTATCTCAAAGCACTTTCAAAGTTACATAAGCAATATTATCTTCACTTTACATTACGGTGGGGATTTGTGATACAGAAAAATAAATGACTTGACCAAGGTCATGCTGCAAGTCAATGGCAGAGCTAGGAACAAATATATGGACCATGCAATGACATATACAGATGATAAGAATCACACTGGGAAACACTGTGGTGGTGTTAGCTTACGATGATGATTTTTTTTTCCTATTTTTCTCCTTAAATAATAACAGAATCCTCGCTCTCTGCAGACTTCCAAGTCCTGGAGAATAGTGAGCAGAGAACATGCTACAGCAGTGCAGGCTTCATGGATCGTCCTCACAGCTACGTTATATACCTGCAATTTCCTCCAAAATGGCATTTATGCTGTTCATAACATGCACAACTGAGCAACCGGAAAGCTGTAAATATCACTGCTGCAGGAGCATAGTTTGCACTAATAAGGTACAGTATGTCAGGGTCAGTTGTCGGTTTGTAATGATAAATTTCAGGCAAGACACTAGGTGAAATTCCTGGTTCCACTGAAGTTAATAACAAAACTCCTATTTCACCCACTGAGTTTATGCTCTCCAACTCCCCTTTGGCAATAAAGCAGCTGCTTTGGAAATATTGCCGGGATTGTCTCTTTATATAAATATCACTTTAATTAATGATAATAATATCTTGCATGTATATACCAACTTCACAGTAAAGGATACAGAGGGTTTATACAAACTATGGACAGAATTCTCCCTGATGATCTGTGTCTCGGATCTCTTCTCCAAGTGGGTAGAGAGTGAGTTGGGGAGAGTTTGCTATGGCTGATGGGATATCATTCTTTGTTCCCCTCTATTAAGCAGTATCTTTTAAATGTTAGTACTATGTCCAGTACATTTGATGGGCACTTCCACAAAAACAAATCTAAAAATAAACACATGCATGAACCACACCAGGCACTACTGAAAGGCAGTTACCTCTGGGAGGGGAGAGGTCAGCACAGTAGCACAGCTTAAGATAGTTGTTTGTGAAGTATACAGCAAATGAGACTATTGGAGGAGTTCTTATAACCAGAAGTTAGGAATCACTGTTGCAATATTAGGAGATACTGAGTGGCATGGGCTATGACTAAGGGGAGTGGGTTGTCACAGTCAGAATCCAAGAGATATTTTTGTCATTGTTTATGACAGCAAACACTATACAGTTGCAGCAACCTACTGCTCAGACTGCTAAGGTTAGTAAATTAATGTACAATACCAGCAAGAGCATCTCTTTTCAGATTTGGGGCTATAAACAAAAAGCATCTGCGTCAAAAGTTAGCACTGTTATAGGTGATAATTCCCACAGATGTAATATTTCACTTGCGAATGCAAAGGCTCTGAATGGATCTCGCAATGCAGGAAACTGCTCCCCATACTGGGATACTCCACACGAGCAACAGAGCAAAAGCACCATTTTCTGGGATTGGGGAGTTAATGACCCTCTTGTTCACATAAAAGAATATCAAAAATAAAGGGGATTTTAACACTACTTGTATAAGTGTCAGAATATACAGGGTGAGATTAATGCAGGGATTCAGTTATTCTAATAAAATCTTTGAAGCCAGGATTAGGGATTTCAAAAATATATATATATTTCATTACACAAAGTAAAAACTATTTCCCCATGTTTATTCCCTCCCCGCCCCCCCACTGCTCCTCAGACGTTCCTATTAACTGCTGGAAATGGCCCACCTTGATTATCACTACAAAAGGTTTTCTCTTCCCCGCTCTCCTGCTGGTAATAGCTCATCTTAAGTGATCACTCTCCTTACAGTGTGTATGATAACACCCATTTTTTCACGTTCTATGTGTATATAAATCTCCTCACTGTATTTTCCACTGAATGCATCAGATGAAGTGAGCTGTAGCTCACGAAAGCTTATGCTCAAATAAATTGGTTAGTCTCTAAGGTGCCACTAGTACTCCTTTTCTTTTTGCGAATACAGACTAACACGGCTGCTACTCTGAAACCTGTAAATATACAGCAAGATTTCAAAGGAACATCACCTTGGTTTGGTTACGCAAACAGAATTTGTGTGTGCCATTCAGGTATGAACAGATCTAGCTAACTTCTCTTTGTGCGCAAATCCTGTGTGTGAATTAAAATTCTATTATTGCAACACACAAACTGATTGTGCCTGTAAAACTGTAAGTGCAAATTTAGTCCCCGATCCTGCAAATACTGCCAAACCCACACACAAAACTTTAAGCATACACGTAGTCACATTGTAGTCAATGTAGTCACATTCCTAAAATTAAGCAAAGTCTTTCAGGGAGTCTTTGAAATTTTGGTTTAAAATAAGCTGGACAGGAAAGAAAGTGTCACTTTCAAAACAGAGTGAATTCTGCAGCCCTGGAAGGAACTTTGAATGATGTACTTAATATTCATCACTATTTTATTTCCTATTGAACGTCTCTATGGTGCTTACTGCTTGCCTCCAGAAATAAATAATATATATTTCAAGTATCAGAGGGGTAGCTGTGTTAGTCTGGATCTGTAAAAGCGGCAAAGAGTCCTATGGCACCTTATAGACTAACAGACGTATTGGAGCATAAGCTTTTATGGGTGAATACCCACTTCGTTGGATGTGTGTTGTGGAAATTTCCAGAGGCAGGTATAAATATGCAAGCAAGAATCAGGCTAGGGATAACGAGGTTAGTTCAATCAGGGAGGATGAGGCCCTCTTCTAGCAGTTGAGGTGTGAACACCAAGGGAGGAGAAACTGCTTTTGTAGTTGGCTAGCCAGTCACAGTCTTTGTTTAATCCTGAGCTGATGGTGTCAAATTTGCAAATGAACTGAAGCTCAGCAGTTTCTCTTTGAAGTCTGGTCCTGAAGTTTTTTTGCTGCAGGATGACTACCTATAAATCTGCTATTGTGTGCTCAAGGGATATTGAAGTGTTCTCCTACAGGTTTTTGTATATAACCATTCCTAATATCTGATTTGTGTCCATTTATCCTTTTACGTAGGGACTGTCCAGTTTGGCCGATGTACATAGCAGAGGGGCATTGCTGGCACATGATGGCATATATTACATTGGTGGATGTGCAGGTGAATGAACCGGTGATGGCGTGGCTGATCTGGTTAGGTCCTGTGATGGTGTCGCTGGTGTAGATATGTGGGCAGAGTTGGCATCGAGGTTTGTTGCATGGATTGATTCCTGAGTTAGAGTTACGATGGTGTGGTGTGTAGTTGCTGGTGAGAATATGCTTCAGGTTGGCGGGTTGTTTGTGGGCGAGGACTGGCCTGCCTCCCAAGGCCTGTGAAAGTAAGGGATCGTTGTCCAGGATGGGTTATAGACCAAACATTATAATCAAAGAGGCTGATAAAGGAGGTGCTGTTTTCATCATGAACAGGTCTGACATTCACCTGCACGTCGGTTAGTCTATAAGGTGCCACAGGACTCTTTGCCGCTTATGTATTTCAAGAGATTCATTACATGGTGCCCAACTTCTAAAAATTCAGCCTTAAAAACAACTTTTAAAGAAGATATTGCAATTATGAATAATAGCAGGGAAATATGAAATGGAAAATTAGGAGTTTAAGTACTAATTACAGTTTGTTTATTTTTCCATTTGGTTTGGCAGTTCTGACTATCTTTCACTGTACAATGTCTGAGGTCAATTAGGATTCAGCTGATCTTGGAGTCAGTTGACGCTGATTATAATTAGATGGAGTAAAGGGAGGAGGAGGATGTTTTCTCTTTCTCCCTCATTAGGGCTAACTGGCTGAGCTAGTTTTATTGCTATCTTAAAGGCAGTAAAAAAGGTCATGTGACTGTTTCCCAAATGAATTGTTTTGAAAAATGCTGTTGTCTTTTTATGGACACTTCCATCCCTGGGATGTATAAACAGTTCTTATTAAAATTAAAAGTGTGGAATTCGTCTTTGTTAGCAGTCAAAATGGGCCGTTTATTTAGTTGAATCCCACCCATCCAGCTCTTGAACTGTTAGGATTCAGATCAAATAGATCCCTGCTCATAACTACTGAGTCTAATTTTGCAGAAACCTGGACTACAAGGGTTGGAAAGATCAAAAACAAACTCAGCTTCCCCCCTCTTACCTTTACTTAATCATCATTGCCCTAAACTACTATCATCTACCTAAATTTCCCCACATCAGATCTTAGGAACCACAACCTGAAACATTCCAGCTTGGTGTCAATTTTGCAAAACAAAACCACAGCCAGCAAGACTTTGTGAAACTGAAACTGCCTGAAGTTTTGTGTTTAGCTGACAAGAATGAAAGTGTCTGTCTAATGATTCATTACTGTATGCAAAAGGCATACAGCTCAAAGAAAGCAATTAGACGGTCACACTGACCCCAGTTTCAGAAATTTAAAATGCCACTTCACCAATTCATTTGTCTCTATGTTATCTCTGTAAGAAGCTAACCCTGTTTTGTAAGTGTATTTGTAATCCACTTAATGATAGGTTTATAAATATTGCAGTGTTTTCCTTCTTTATAAGTGTACCACTGATTCTATGTTTACATTAAATAAGAAATGAGATGCACATTATATTTTGGGGGTGTTTGGTTACACCACATATCTGCAGTTTTACAATATAATAACCTTTTACTTTGGGAACAGTACTGGAATAGTAAACAAACTTAAGAAAGAACACACGCTAGTCCTGTTAGAAAAGAAAAGCAATCTCTCCAGTTATACAACTTGAAATTAATACCAACTGACACTTGGGCCCTCATGAGGGAAGTAAGAAAATAAGAGAAAGAGACGTTTCATCAGATTTCATGCAGCTGTAACATCAGAACTCAAGCATTCCATACATGCAAATGTTCATCATTCTTGCATGAATACGCAATGGAAAAAAGATTACCACTTTTAATTATTGTCTACAATTCTGTCCTCAATGACATATATTATTCTCTCATAATAAATAATTTCTTCTATAATTTTTTATCCAAGTCAGTGGCAGCAAGAGTTTTTGCAGAGCCAAGTTTATAAAAATTACACAGAATAGTAGTATTTACATTAAATCTGCCTGCAGCTAAAATTTTTTATTAAAATAGCTTCCAGCAGTCCCTGCTAGTAATATGTTGCCTTCCTTCAACGCATACAAGGCAATGGAGAAATCTGAAGAAGGTAAATAACTAATTAACTTGTGGAAAAATAAAATGTATATTTTCTTTATAATTTTATTTCATTTGAAGAGAGGAAAAGCGAGAACAAAAAGCCAACACTTCCTTGGCAAAGTAGCAGATGAGGCCAACCTTATATAGCTATTTTTTTTTCCCGGTGGCTTTAGAAAAGAGATAATTCTTTATTATTATAATGCAGCACCAGCAGAAGGCAGCAATAACATTTTGGCCTGTTGGTGTTTAGAATTTTAGCAAAAACAAGTCAATGGACAATGTTACCCTTTTAGTCATCATCGCGCTTAAAACTGGGGATAGTAAACTCAGAGGCTTGCAAAGCTCTCAAACTATATTTAGGGGTTCACAAAACTAGTTTATGGATTCCGTTTTCCATTTAAACCATGTGCCCTATTACTAGGCAGATTCTTTTGAAAAATACAAACATGTTTACAAACTAAGAAAAGACCACTGTGTCTTGGGTCCAGAAGAAAACCAAGAAGCCTGGCTGATACAGGTCAACGCCTGCACACAGTATATTTATTTGGCTTTCTTCTTTCTCTGTTCCTCTTTCTTCCACAGGCCCCTTCTAAGCAAAACACAAACCTGATCACGTTCAATAAGTGTCAGAGTGGGTTTGAGATTAGGCAAAATGGGTTTACCCATCCCAGTTTAAAATACATGTAGGTAGCCTGGGCTTTTCAACATTCCTTTTCCCCTTTAAATGGAAATTAATATTACTACTGCACTAGCCAATGCCTTACTATTTGTTCAACCACCATCAAACAATATTTTAGGATTTGCAGTGTTCAATCCTGGAAAGGGCAGAAACTCTGCTGAACTGTGGGGCACACAGCAGGCTAAAAAAACCCCCCAAAACTAGTGCCCAGTTCTGAAGCCATACAATTTTTAAGTGCTTGTGACGGGGTATAAATGACATTCTGGCTCTGAAAGGGTGGATTTGGGCCTGAGAGGCCAATTAACCCCATTTAGCTGCACCTGGAGGATGGTTCAGGCTTAATTAAAGATGAAGGTGAGATGGGGAAGGAGCTGAATGGTGACCATAAAGAAGAGAAGCACAGATTAGAAAGAGACTGCAAGGAGAAACTTTGTAATCATTCTCTGGGATTAGTGAGATGAGGAGGGTCAAGGAGGAATCCTGGGGGAGAGTTGGCCCTGTGATCCTCTCCTATGTAGAGATATATGGCTGGGATGAAAGATTAAGCCTGTGGAGGGCAGAAAGTGGGTTAAGTAGTACTTTTTGTTTGAGGCTTTATTGGGGGATTCTAGAGGAGAGACTTGAGAGCCAGCCAGCCCTGAAAGAAGGATGAATTTCTTTGGAAGAGGCCTGCTGACAGACTGTGACAGGAAGAAGTCCAGGGAGGCAACTACAAGGAGTCTGAAGGAACAGACCTTGGCTGCTGGTCATAGGGTCCCTGGACTGGCCCAGAGTTGGGGCCAAAAACCTTTTGTAAGGACATTAGACTGTTGTTTGTTGGACTTCTTGTTACCCTGGAAGGGGTCAGACTACGATGTGAATTTGCCAGAGGGCTGAGTCACAAGGAGAGGCAGACTACCACAGGCCTGGAGTGACCATTGACAGAGCGAAGAGAACCTGCAATGATGTGCTTAGTCACAAGGGGGTGCTCAAGCAGTAATTCGACTCACAGTGCTTAGTGAAAATCACTGGTATCTAGGGACCTAAGTCACCTATATGCATTTAAAAATTTTCTCTGAAGTCTATGTTCTGACAAAATGCCTGTCATGGGATGGAAGGATGGTCTTATGGTTAAGTAGTTAAAGTCAGATGCAGATCTGGGATTCAATCCCTGATTCTGCCACCTTGGGCAAGTCAGTTAATCTGTGCCTCAGTTTCCCTTCTGTAAAATGGAGGTGATGATACAGTATAACAAGGATGTTGTGAGGATAAACCCTGAAATATATTAGAGCTGTTGCCAATGTAGACCATAAGTGCCTAGACAAAGAGAAAACTCTTGGATAGTGGGTTTTCTATGCATTACGGTAATTCAAACAACAAATTATAGGACTTGCTGGTGGCAGAGGATAGGTATGTGCTTCAAGATGACTTGTAAATGAGGAAGGACACAAAGGATGGCAAATAAATTGTCCAGGGTTAGCTCAGCATTCAGCAGCAGTGAGGGATCAACATTGTAGAGTTATCACTGTAGATCATAAAACACTTATACAAGTACTTCTGCTGGACCACATCTGCATATCTCGCACATCCAAAATCTGTTGATTTCTGTGAGCAAGTAATGTAGGTTCAGACCCAGTATTTTCCATTAATTTCCATTATTTCCTGCATGTTAACCTCAGAGTAATAACCAATACCTTTGGGATAACTGAATGTACATAATCTGTTCCTTCAAACCAAATCCATTCCCATAACCCCAATGCACTAAAGTGCCTATCAAAAATCCATATCACTGCTGCTGAAAAATAATGCAGCGCAGCTGAGGAGTCCTCATTGCATTGTATAGAAAGTACTGAATCTAGTGAAAAGATAAAACTCACTGAAGCATCAAAACATTGAAGCTAGAGCCAGTTGGCTGCCCTGTTTAGTGTGACCAAATGCCAGTACAACCAAAATCCTCACTAGCTATGAAGACCTCATGCTGAATGAGAAGCTGTTGCTTAGAAAGAGGAAGCTACTCTTTGCACGAGTTGTCATCTTTTCTTCCTTGGATTCTCCAGCAGAGAAGATAGTTTAGACAACAAGGAACGTCTGTCTCATCAATTTCTGATAAATTAAGAATTTTCAGACCTTGAAGAGTGGAAGCTGATGGAACCAAAGCACTGAAGAACAACTCTGCAAGTATGCAACAATGGAGAAGCTTGTCCCGAGAGAGATGCTGATGTGACTGAAAACTACGAAGGCACTTCCTATTGCAGAAAGTAATATGAAATGACTCTGTATTTGACAAGCAAAATGATTTGGAGATGTTGGCTCTGCAGAAATTCATTGATGAGGCTGTCATTTCTAAACCTTGATGGATAACACTTCCCTAAAACTTCCAAAGCAAGTGTTTCTCCACTAATCCTTAATGCCTTCACTGAATACATACTGTGGATATGTGTTAGCCGTAGTCTATAGGAAGGTTCCACTTTATAAAACAGGACTCAGTTATTAGATGTGGGCAATAAAAATAAAGAATTGTTAATGTCATCTATGTAAATTGCAACAAAACCTCTTGACTACATTAGCAATGTAAATAAAGCTGTACCTTTCTCTACAATAAATTTCTCTTAGTACTTTTCTTCTATTGCATTCCCAACATCATCATAAAATACAGTGCTATATATATAATATATATATATATTACTCCCAAGAGTCTAACAAGCAGGATTCACACATTTAAATGAATTCAAAAAAAAGCTGAACAGTTTCCAAATTCTTCTATCCAAGCATCACTTAAGAAACTGTTTGTTCAGTTCAGTTTCATCTCTGCAGCTGCCAAACCACTTCAGTTCTGCCAGCTCTGATCTTTGATTGCAAAATAAAGGGTGGTCACTTAACAGTGTATGCAAAAAATATTCCTATTTTGTGAAAAATATGACATTTAAGAAGTCTTTTCAATGGTAAATTGCTAGACTATTAAGTCTATTTAAGCAAAAATGAAGTAGGCTTTGTTCAGTTCTCCCTGTCTTGCTGTTAAATTAGTGAACATGGTATACAGGGTTTGCATTCTCTAAGACTGATGCACTTTGCTGCAGCTTACATTCATAAATATTTCTGTAGTATAATAGACTGTCAAAACAAATCTGTTTTCCTTGTGTGTGTATGTCAGGGTGTCTTTACTGCTGCTTGTCCATCTTGAGTGAAAACAAAAGGAATTTTACTTTGCACAATCTAGCAAAGCTCATCTCAGTTTTTATAAGTCACCAAAAAGCCCAATAGGGGCAAGAATAAAGTAAATAGCTACTTAATATATGAAAAGTGTTTGTGCATAAGTGCATTAGCCATTCAAAATCTCTCTGAATGTCTGGCTATCCATCTTGTGGGTATACTGCATGCAGCAGTGCAAACAAAGACATTCTGTGCATTAGAGATCTGGTAGGTCTAACAGGTAAATAAGAAATGTCCACTTTACACAAACATTAGCCACACAGATTTTTGTTAAGGGTATAACCTGCATACACTCATTGACTCACTGGTGACTAAGTGAACAGATACCTAGTGTACAATGCAACACAATGTAACAATAAACATCTCACATGTTTTTTTTTTTCCCCTCAGTATTTTTCCCTCCCAAAAGTAAAAGAGATGGAAATATTAAGCTGGTTATTGGGCAGCTCTTCTAGTTTCCAAAGATTTTTCTTTTTGTAAGGGAGGGGATTATTCCTCTTACATGAAGAAAAAGTTAAAGGCAGTGCTTGATTTGTGCCAGGGCTTGCCAGGTCTGAGCCCTGGCACCTCTAGCCATTCGTAGTCCCGGCACCTCTGGCTTGCCATGTCAGTTATAAAAGTAAACAAAGTACTTGAGCCCTGGCACCTCTTTCATTACAAATTAAGCACTAGTTAAAAGGGTAGTAATTATAAATGAAAAAAGAAACCGATTATAATAGGGCTTAAGTTAGTTAGCCATAGAAATATTTGAGCATCTCTGCTCTTCTAAAAGTTGTTTGACAAAGACCACTAGATACTCGATGTTGCCATCCACTGAAGCCATATGGGAATTTCATCAGTGACTTCAGAGGGTGTAGGATTGGATTGTAGATATGAACACATCTGTAGCAGGATTCTGATTTTCCATGCAACGAGAACCTTGTATTGTTCAAAGTGCTATTAACTTAGAGTCAGATTCTGTTGCTTTTCCACATATTGAGAAGTACCTTGCTGCGCAAGCAGTCACATTGATTTCAGAGAGACTGCTTGCAGGGTAAGGAACTACACAATGGTGCTGGTCTCCATTACTTTGTACCTTGTGTTGTCATATATGCTAGTGCAGAAAGAGTAAAAACTCGGGATAAAACACGACCAAATCAGAATGGTAGTATTTTGCACACACGCCAACTTCTGTGAATGACCACACAAAATGCAAACTATGGAGACCTGAGTCCAATGTGAATAATGAGGGCAGAATCTGGGCATCGTTTAGTTATTTTTCCATTTAGAAATGTAACTTTTTTAAAAAAAATCAGCCCCATAGTCAGTATTTAATGTAAGCATTGACTAATGTAGTGCCCATCTTTAAAAAGGGGAAGGAGGAGGATCCTGGGAACTACAGGCCAGTCAGCCTCACCTCAGTCCCTGGAAAAATCATGGAGCAGGTCTTTAAGGAATCAGTTCTGAAGCACTTAGAGGAAAGGAAAGTCATCAGGAACAGTCAGCATGGATTCACCAAGGGCAAGTCATGCCTGACTAATCTAATTGCCTTCTATGACGAGATAACTGGATCTGTGGATGAGGGGAAAGCAGTGGACGTGTAATTCCTTGACTTTAGCCAAGCTTTTGACACAGTCTCCCACAGTATTCTTGCCAGCAAGTTAAAGAAGTATGGGCTGGATGAATGGATATAAGGTGGATAGAAAGCTGGCTAGATCGTCGGGCTCAACAGGTAGTGATCAATGGCTTCATGTCTAGTTGGCAGCCACTTTCAAGCGGAGCACCCCAAGGGGCGGTCCTGGGGCCAGTTTTGTTCAATATCTTCATTAATGATCTGGAGGATGGTGTGGATTGCACCCTCAGCAAGTTTGCAGGTGACACTAAACTGGGAGGAGAGGTAGAAATGCTGGAGGGTAGGGATAGGATACAGAGGGCCCTAGACAAATTAGAGGATTGGGCCAAAAGAAATCTGATGAGGTTCAACAAGGACAAGTGCAGAGTCCTGCACCTTAGGACGGAAGAATCCCATGCACCGCTACAGGCTGGGGACCAACTGGCTAAGAAGCAGTTCTGCAGAAAAGGACCTAGGGGTTACAGTGGACGAGAAGCTGGATATGAGTCAACAGTGTGCCCTTGTTGCCAAGAAGGCCAATGGCATTTTGGGATGTTTAAGTAGGGGCATTGCCAGCAGATCGAGGGACGTGATTGCTCCCCTCTATTCAACATTGGTGAGGCCTCATCTGGAGTACTGTGTCCAGTTTTGGGCCCCACACTACAAGAAGGGTGTGGAAAAATTGGAAAATGTCTAGCGGAGGGCAACAAAAATGATTAGGGGACTGGAACACATGACTTATGAGGCGAGGCTGAGGGAACTGGGATTGTTTAGTCTGCGGAAGAGAAGAATGAGGGGGATTTGATAGCTGCTTCCAACTACCTGAAAGGGGGTTCCAAAGAGGATGGATCTAGACGTTCTCAGTGGTAGCAGATGACAGAACAAGGAGTAATGGTCTCAAGTTGCAGTGGGGGAGGTTTAGGTTGGATATTAGAAAAAACCTTTTCACTGGGAGGGTGGTGAAGCACTGGAATGCGTTACCTAGGGAGGTGGTGGAATCACCCTCCTTTGAGGTTTTTAAGATCAGGCTTGACAAAGCCCTGGCTGGGATGATTTAGTTGGGGATTGGTCCTGCTTTGAGCAGGGGGTTGGACTAGATGACCTCCTGAGGTCCCTTCCAACCCTGATAGTCTATGATTCCTTGATTCTATTATTCTAATTCTGACAAGCTTCACTTCATCTGTATCATATCACGTGAGCACTAAGGTGGGGGGCACGGATCAGCATTACTTGAGCTGGGGAAGTTAATGATCCATCCAGTGGACCAAATTTGATGATGAATCCTGGTCATGTGCCACCTAAGACACATTGCACACACTCTAAGAAGAAGCACTAAGTTCCCTGGGCCCAATTCTGCCCTCACAGAAGTGCATGGAAACCCACTGATGTAATGGGCATTGTATATGTGTATCCAAGGGCTCATGCTGTATTAAATTGTGAACCCAAAAGAAATATTCTTTGCAGCACAGCTATGCCCAAATGCCTCTGCAGCTAACACTACCATGGCAGGGGCATGATGGGTTTATCATTACTGATACAGCTTAACTTCTGTACCCGGAAAGATAATAGAGCAAATAATTAAGCAATCAATTTGTAAACATCTAGAAGATAATAAGGCGATAAGTAACAGTCAGCATGGATTTGTCAAGAACAAATGATAGCAAAACAACCTGATAGCTTTCTTTGACAGGGTAACAAGCCTTGTGGATGGGGGGAAGCAGTAAATATGGTATATCTTGACTTTAGTAAGGCTTTTGATAGTCTCACATGACCTTCTCATAAACAAACTAGGGAAATACAACCTAGATGGAGCTACTGTAAGGTGGGTGCAAAACTAGTTGGAAAACTGTTCCCAGAGAGTAGTTATCAGTGGTTCACAGTCATGCTGGAAGGGCATAATGAGTGGATCCCCTGCAGGGATCGGTTCTGTTCAATATCTTCAGCATCGATTTAGATAATAGCATAGAGAGTACACTTATAAAGTTTGCAGACGATACCAAGCTAGGAGGGGTTGCAAGTGCTTTGGAGGATAGGATTATAATTCAGAAAGATCTGGACAAACTGGAGAAATAGTCTGAAGTAAATAGGATGAAATTCAATAGGACAAATGCAAAGTACTCCACTTAGGAAGGAACAATCAGTTGCACATATACAAAATGGGAAATGACTGCCTAGGAAGGAGTACTGCGGAAAGGGATCTGGGGGTCATAGTGGACCACAAGATAAATATGAATCAACAGTGTAACACTGTTGCAAAAAAAGCGAAAATCATTCTGGGATGTATTAGCAGGAGTGTTGTAAGCAAGACACAAGAAGTAATTCTTCCTCTCTACTCTGCGCTGATTAGGCCTCAACTGGAGTATTGTGTGCAGTTCTGGGCACCACATTTCAGGAAAGATGTGGAGAAATTGGAGAAAGTCCAGAGAAGAGCAACAAAAATGATTAAAGGTCTAGAATACATGACCTTCGAGGGAAGATTGAGAAAATTGGGTTTATTTAGTCTGGAAAAGAGAAGACTAGAAAGGGACATAACAGTTTTCAAGTACATAAAAAATTGTTACAAGGAGGAGGGAGAAAAATTGTTGTTCTTAACCCCTGAGGATAGGACAAGAAGCAATGGACTTATATTGCAGCAAGGGCGGTCTAAGTTGGACATTAGGAAAAACTTCCTAACTGTCAGGGTAATTAAGCACTGGAATAAATTGCCTAGGGAGGTTGTGGAATCTCCATCATTGGAGATTTTTAAGAGCAGGTTAGACAAACACTTGTCAGGCATGGTCTAGATAATACTTAGTCCTGCCATGACTGCAGGGGACTGGACTAGATGACCACTTGAGGTCCCTTTCAGTCCTGTAATCCTATGATTCTTATGATAAAGCTTAAGGGGATAATATATTGATATAATATATCTCTAAAATGCACCAAATTTCCACATTATCTTTAATGCTAAAAATATATGCTGTGGGTGTGGAGTGATAGGGGCCATACCCCACCCCCACAAACAGTTTCTTTACCACCCCATCTGCCACCCCAAATGTTAAGTCTCAGGAATACCACTGCTTTGCAGTACATTTTCTTATTCAAGTCTTGGTGGAAGGAGAGCCACACAGAGAGTGGGAACTGCAGGGCTAGAGAAACAGAGGGTCAAGCTTAGATCCAGGTAAGCAGTGCAGCTGCACTGAGGCCAGGGTAGTTGTACATGCTTCCAGTGGGTCTGAATTTGCCCTACCCAGCATAAGGCAAGAGCAAAAACTGCTAAAAATCAGCTTGAATGTTGCAAATAAGGCACAGAGAAGATGTGAGCACATTTATCAAAGAATTAATAAAGAGGCTAAAGGTATTTATGTAGGCAGGAACATATGGAAGAGGGAGAAGGCAGACTTGCTGAAGAAATTAGTTTGTTTCATTTAAAAAAGGGATGAGAATGGAAAATAACAAAGTTTAGACTGTTCTAATGAAGCTATTCAATAGATACAATGGGAGTTAGGTACTTGGGGCCTGAGCTATAGCTCACAGAAGTCTATGGGATGACTCCTATTGGTTTGGATCAAGCCGTTGAAATACAGCTGGATAAGTGTCAAATGTTGATGAGTGCTAATGGAGGGATAAAGGACAAAGAGTTTGATCTGAAAACACTTATTGGCTGTCTGCACTATTGGCTGTTGCCAGAAACATGTCCTTTGTTATTATCAGTGTTTTGAGCCCTACTAGTGGCTACCAACATTTTTAGTCACTGTGTCCTCTAATCTTGCTCAGCGCATATTTAGTAGTTAAAAGTACGGTTGCCCCTTTTAGCCTGAGCAGTTAGACAATTTTTGGGGCCTGGCTGGGAGAAGGAAAAATTGATGATAGTCAAGTATTTCTGTGGTGCAATAATGTTTATTTACAGTGTACACAAAGTCTGGTTTCTCTGAACAGAAACAAACAATATCAGGAAAGAAACCATCTCCTAATTCCAAATCTGCTTTTCCAGACAGAACTCTGTCCAAAAGAAGTGCTCTCTCTCACGCTATGTCGGTTTGCGCTCCAGGCCATGCTACCCATGCTTCTTTGGGTTTCTCCTGGCTCTTTTGGCTGCTTTCTGTTTGACTGGATTATAACTGTGTGTCAGTGTCCCAGCCCCTGCCTTGGCAATTGGTTCCCAGGGAAATCCTTTTTATTCTACATGAGTTAGTTCTAGTTCGGACCTTCCATGAGACAAGGAATTTGTGTGGTGGCTTTTGTTGTTTCAGCTATATTACTCCATAAAGGAGCTTAATTGTTTGTTCCATTTAGCCAGACCCATGAGTGGCTAGCATGCCCATCAACATCAGTGAAATCTATGATTGCCTATGGATGAAAGACATGCTTGCTGGCAGCTACCAATACAGTCCAGCATAACAATACTGCTACATGTAGCAGGAATCTGATCACGTACCTTTATTTCACTAAAGAATTGCTTCAAGTTAAATACTATTTTAATCTGATTTTGCTAGCCAGGGTGAACAGGGACAAATTGTTTTAAAACAAACAAAAAAACACGACTAAACCACTGGTTCCTGGGAATGCTGTCAACTCAGATTTGCCCCAGTGTTTTGATTTTGCAAAATCAAACTCTTCTAAAACCTGAAACCAACAGAAAAGTTCAACAGTTACCATAAAGAGTAAAAAGTAAAAGTGGATGTTAAAACCCTCTCTAGTGTTAATAACACATGATGGTGTTGGTAAAATGGGTAAGAACAGGTGTTTATTTACAGTGGCCCTGATTGTGCAGATTACAATGGATTACAACACAAAGTGGACTTAAAGTGGCGAGAAACAGCCAGGGGAGAATTCATGCTCTGCAGGCAATTTCCCCACTGGAGGAGCTGGTTCCTGAACAAGCTGCTCTCCAAACCCCCAGTGTAAGGGAAGGAGTGGGTATATTAGGGTATGCCAGGGGAGCTCTGCATGCCCCATTCTCCAAAGGTGTAAATTCTCTGCAACGCGGGTCTAATTTATGCCAGGGTTGTGCAATGCAGAATCAGGGGGCCACAAATGACTTTTGGATGGTCCCTCCCTCCCAACTGCATGCAAACAGAGTTCAGGTGGGGCAGAGAATCAGGCCAATTGACTTCAGTGGGATTGTATGTGGAGTAAGATACTCTTACTCATTCTGAATTGTATCAGACTCTGGCCCAATATCGTTAAACTGACAGCGTCCTGATCATATAAATGAAGCTACAGGGCCCTTAAGATTCCTTGGAACCACAGATTCAAATCCTAGCATAAGTGGCGCAGCCCTTCATCCGGAAAACAGTAAAGAGCTGTGTAGTACTGTTACATGTAACGTACTGTGTAGCAGTCATTTGTGAGACACTTCCAGGCTGATTCCCTTTTGCTCCATGCAGCCAGTAGAGATCCCATGGCACTTTTCTCAAGAAAACTTCTATTCTCCTCCACTGGTGGAAAGTGTCCTACAAGTTTTGTTGGCTGCCTCTCTCTACTCCAAAGGTATTTCACTTGTGTGATAGGTACATTACATAGCTTGCAAAGCATTCTGAGATGAAAAATTCTATAATATGAAAGTTACTATATTGTGTACATGCATTTGAGTAGGGGGGAAATAGATATCCCACATCCTGCATGCAAATGATTAATATAATCAACCTATGTGGACAAAGGTTTTTGATGAATAGTAGAGAGGAAAAGACAACACTGCCAACTAAACAGGACTCAGCATATCAATGGGGTTGCAGTATTTTGGTTCTATAGAAGGGAAATTTGGAAGGGAAGGGAAATCTGAGTTCTCACAGTTCTGAAGCTAAGAGAAGTATTAGCACATAATCTAAGACTTAGGGTTTAGGTGTTAATCCTACTGGACAGTTTTACATGATCATTTTTATGGGTAGCAGAAATCTGTTTTTACAAAATAACTTCTTCAGCACAGTCAGAGCTACATTTGCTGAGAATGGGTGGGACCAAAGCCACATTGGTTACCTGGAATACTTAAACTTGACATTCCCAACACAGTAGGAAGGGACTGGGACTCACAAATTGTCTTTATCTAATTGTCTTTTGGCTCAGTTTGGGAAATGCAAATAGGCCTAGGCTGCAAAAATTAGTTCAAGAAACCCTAACAAGATATCAAGTATTAGGCAGTACAGAGCAGATGGTAAAATATTTTTAAAAAGCAATCTTCATGAAGTTTACAGTAGACTAGTGAGTAGGAAAATAGTTCCCTTTCCACCTGTTATCATGTTATGAGTTATCAGTTTTCTTTTCAGCAGTGATGAAACTGCTCCTGAAATCAGTAGAAAGGCGGTAGAGATGCACTTGGGAGTTGGGAGTCATGTGCCACAAGTGAGAGTTGACAAAGATGTAACTATTACTACAAAAATTACAGAAGAGGATGATTGTCTAATAAATTATAATATATAGCCTAATTTTAAAATTAAATTCATACCATGAAATCTAGGACCTTGGTATTTCTGACAAAGAAACACAAACAGCAAATCAAGAGAGAGAATTTCTGGATTATATAGGCTGTCCAGTTAAATGTTAAGGAACGTACGTAGCAACTGAGATTATGATCATCAGTGTGCTTGCAAACATAGGACACACAATTCATACCCCAATGTGCCTACAATCTACAATTGAGACAGACATTACAGTTCAGAAATATGATTTATAGGATGAAATTCTAAATTTGAAGCAGTGAAGAACTGGGAATGTGGGTGACACATTGTATCTTTGGTAGAACAAATACACTACCAGCAGGAGTTAGAAAAGAAAGATAAATTACTGTGGTCAAACAGATACAAAGTGAAGCAAAAGATGGTGTATGAAATTCCAGTCTTTAATATAAAAAAAATGGAAAGAAATATTGAAATGTAATTATCATGGTGAGTCTGCATCTACAGAGTCTGAAACACCACCAGCAGAGAGATGTGAATTTCACCATTCATCTTAATGTGGCATTACGTGCTAAGCCTAATTATGACAAGTTAATTGCTAATGGTATTAACTGTTCGTTTTCTGAACTGTGTACCAGATATCACCACTATTCACTAATCGAACATGGTTGGGCTTTCCTGGTACAAACTAAGGCTTCATTCATCTGAATGAAAATTTAGGAAGCTGTTGCTGAAGTCCATTAACCTTCCAAAATCAGCCAACACGCCAGCCACAGAGATAATTCAGGAGAGTCCATGACAATGAAGTAGTTTTCAAATCTTATTTCTATTCTTAATCAGCTCAATTATCTCAAGTAGCGTTTACTTGTGACAAAGTTTGTCTCTCTCTGCAGACTTAGTCATATTGCTTCAGACGTCTTTTTCTCTCTCTCTGTCCCCTTGGAAAACAGGTCTCTTTAGATGCTTATTTCAGTGTCTTGAATGACAGATGTGTAGAAGACACTGTCACAGTTGGAGCATGAATAAGGTAGAAAGCCACAGGACTCCAGCCTGGAGAGAAAAGAGTTAAGGGACAGAGGTCAAAAACAGCTGAGACTTGTTAATGCTTATAGAGAGAGAGGTATGAAGCTACAGGGGAGTGAATTAGGAGCCAAACTACACACATAGAGATGGAAGAGCTTCTCTGTATCTTCAGTCTATTAGCAGCACCTACACTGCACCAGGGGATTGGCCAGGTAACTGATTCCCCCCACTCTATACAGGAGCTGGCCTCTGGGGACAGGGGCTGGAAATGTAAAGGAATTTCATTTACAAGGAGTGCTGCATGGGGGAGATTCCTGTAAATCAAGAGTGAAAGAGTGAGCACTGAATGATTGTGAAGCAGGCTCCTGCACTCAGGGTGCTGTGCTTGCCTATAAATTAAACTAGCAGAGAAATCCCACTCCACATTTTCGTACCTGCCCACTTCCCACTGGAAGAGGGGAATGCTGCTCCTAAAGAGTTGCTCAGTTCTGCCCATGTGGAGACCAGGAACTGGCTACAGACAGCTGGTTGGTGCAGGGGAAGGGCTGCCTGGAGGCCACATCGTGGGTGGGGAGGGCATGTTGCTGCAGATGCTGTTGCAGGGCCAAATGCTGTTTGAACCCAGGCCTGCTGGCTGCCTAGCCATATCTAGCCTGGCAGAGAGTGCCAAGCATGGCAGAAGAAGCCCTGAGGAGCTTGCTGATTACAGGAACAGACCCTCCACTCTGAGCTCACACCATAGCCAAGCATCAGTGACCATGGCAAAGGAAAGAGCTACTCTATTTAGAGACTGAGGCATGGGGCAGTTTAGACCATTTGTGAGTTAATTTAGGGTTATTCTGTTGTGTAAATGGGGGCTCAGTTCACTATTAGTGCTGGGGTTATACATGTGACTTCTCAGGGGAGACCCTTAATGGTTCCTTTTAATGATTGTAGTTTTTTCTCTTCCTGCTAGAGGTCAGATAGTCATTCCTGTATCACTCAATGCAGCATTTATTTCTCGGTAAATCTCTGAACATAAGAACAGTCATACCGGGTCAGACCAATGATCTGTCTAACCAGTGTCCTGTCTTCAACACTGATCGGTGCCAGAAACTTTAGAAGGCGTGAACAGAACAGGGCAATTATTGAGTGATCCATCCCCTGCCATCCAGTCCCAGCTTATGGTAGGCAGATGTTGAGGGACACCCCGAGCACGGGGTTGCATCCCTGACCATCTTGGCCAATAGCCCTTGATGGACCTATCCTCCAGAACTTATTTAGTTCTTTTTTTTAACCCAGTGATACTTCTGGCCTTCAGAAAATTCCCTGGCAGCCAGTTCCACAGGTTGACTGTGCGCTGTGTGAAGTAGAACTTCCTTAAGTTTTTGTTGTAATGTTTACGTTTGTTGTTTGCCTATTAATTTCACTGGGTGACGTCTGCTTACCATTCCTGTGTTATGTAAAGGAGTATGTCTCCACACCATTCATGACTTTATAGATCTCTATCACATCCTCCATCAATTGTCTCTTTCCCAAACTCAGCAGTCCCAGTCTTTTTACTCTCTCCTCATATGGAAACTGTTCCAGACCCCTAATCATTTTTGTTGCCCATCTCTGTTTTAATTCTAATATATCTTTTTTGAGATGGGGGTGACCAGAACTGCATACAGTATTCAAGGTGTGAGCATACAGGAGATTTATGCAGTGGCATTATGATATTTTCTGTCTTATTATCTATCCCTTTCTTAATAGTTCCTAACATTGTTAGTTTTTTTGACTGCCGCTGCACATTGAGTGGATGTTTTTTCAGAGAACTATCAACAATGACTCCAAGATCTCTCTCTTGAGTGGTAACAGGTAATTTAGACCCCATCATTTTGTATGTATAGTTAGGATTATGTTTTCCAATGTGCATTACTTTGCATACATCAACATTGAATTTCATCTGCCATTTTGTTGCCCACTCACCAAGTTTTGTGAGACCCCTTTGTAACTCTTCTCAGTCTGCTTTGGATGTAACTATCCTGAGTAATTCAGTATTGTCAGCAAACTTTGCTACCTCACTATTTACCCCTTTTTCCAGATCATTTATGAATATGTTGAACAGCACAGATCTCAGGGGGACCTTGCTATTTACCTCTCTCCATTCTGAAAACTGACCATTTAGTCCTACCCTTTGTTTCCTGTCTTTTTACCAGTTACTGATCCAGGAGAGGACCTTCCCTCTTATCCCATGACTGCTTACTTTGCTTAAGAGCCTTTGCCTCTGCTTCTCCAAAGGTTGTGGAAGAGAACCAAAAGGCTTAGGCCGAGCGAGAGGCAAGTGGCATTCTCCACCCCAAGGCATTTGGGTTGGAAATTGGGGACAGTTTAGAGAACTAGGGTGCCCCCACCACATAGCAAAGAGTACCAAATGTCATGGAACCCACAGTGCCATCTCAGGCTTATTTTCCTTCTGGCATTCCTCCCTACACCCTTCAGCCAGTGATACCGGCGTACATACTCCATTTGTCACCTTCTTCCACAGGGATTTCATGTCATCTTTCTTGCTGCCTGTTATACCTGGAATGTAGTTTCCAAATGTATCCCAAAGCTATCACCTTTTCCTCATCTGTATCATGCCTAAAAAAGTTACTTTTATATCATCACTTATTAAAAAAAAAAAAAAAAGTGAATCTGCACACAAATAGTGCCAACACCACAAATATGAACCATTAAGATGAGTAAAAAGGGTTTCCATACAGTCTTTTTATAATCCAAAATCATCCTTTCCCTTCTTCATTCCTGTGTCTATATGATATCCACTTGTCCATTTAGTTCATCACTTAACTTGCAATCTGCAAAGTCATCGGGACTACTCACAACACATATATTTAAATCTTTGTAGGATTAGACCCTTGGATTGTAAGGTCCTCAGGGAAGAGACTCATTTGCTGCGTGTGCACATTTGTATGTGCTATTAAACATTTCTATGACACTCTCAAGAAATAAAGCACAAGATAGGTAACTTTACTACTTTATGAACCAAACCTTTGGAGGCTCACCCACTACGAACTGTGGGATCTTTGAAAATATATTTAAGAATCCTATTGAATTGTACAGTATGTAGCATAATGTAATCAATACAAGATGCTGCATATAAATAAACTGTTTGGATTCTCACACATTTTAAGATGAGAGAGGGCACCATTCCCAGCAGTATGCCCCCTCCCTCAGAATTCACACCTTTTTTGGGGAGGGGAGAATGATTGCAAAGTATTAATTTAAGCCAATAACCAAAGCTTATGTTATTCATTTCTCGGTGATATACATAGTGCTCTTTTCGTATACTATTAGCCATGGACATATGTTTTTCGTTTGACTATGTTACTTACACACACAATTCTTTTTAAAAAATATGTAAAATATAACAGCTGCTACAAAAATATATTTTTAGATCACTGAAGTGCTTAACAAGCTGTAGTGCACAACAAAAAAAGTATCTGATCTATATATCATGTCTATGACCAAAAAAAAGCTAATGCAGTTAGTCATCTACTAGACTCTCTGTTTTAAAAGAGAATGAAATAGCCTTTTTGTTGTGCTCAACTTGTTCAATATGGAGTATATTCCCTGGCTATAATGGCAAGGTCCTTATAATTAAATACATTATAGAAATGACACAGTGGACAAGCCAACTTCAAAAACAGCAGTCCAAAAGCAATTGTGTAGCCACCAACTGTATCTTTGCAGTTGAGCCGTGCTTTGACATTGGAGCTTTTTGATGGTTAAAATAGACCTGCTTCCTGTCTGTATCAATGAGAGAGATTAAGGAGTATGTTGAAAACCTAGTTTGCTTTGGATGTGAGCTTTTTTCTTCATGAATGATTGAATACATCAAATAACCTACTAATAATACTTCTCAGCAGAGTGTGATGATCGCTATTTCCAAAAAATCTGTCATGAGCAAATGTTGGTAAGGGTGAAGCAGTATAATCCCATGCCTGCAGATGATTAAGGATAAGAAGACATGTAGGATTCACAGCTAGCACTTCAGTATAAATGGCAGTGATGAAATTCAGCCTAGACCCATAGAATACTAAAGCTGTGAAGTGGAATTTATGTGGTTTCTCTGCACAGTAGTGAATTTCATGCTTGGAGAATACAAAGATGAAATTTCTTTCACTGCACCTTTTTTGGCTGCTACTATATGAGGGAATTTGAAGCATCAACAGCAGCCAAAGCTGAATGTCTGTTCCATCTCCCTTCCTGCTGATGGAGTCAGGAGAGGTAAAATGTGCTCTTGAAATCAGTAATGTGGTGTTTCGACGGAAGGATGAAAACCCAAAATTTTCAGCTTCCTGACTAAGGCCCCAATCCTACAATGTACTCTATACAGTGACTTCAAGTAGAGCTACATTCAGGATCAGGGTCTGAGAATGGAGCAGTGCTTTAAGAATAGTTGGCTCATGTATATAGTACTTCAGACTAATGCAACACAACTTCATTGTCTATAGTCTTTTATACAAAATGTATTTAGGGTTTCTACCTGCCCAGGTTTTCCCAGGATCATCTGTTTTTTGAGGTAGCTGTCCTGGGAAATTTGTGAGCATGATCAGTACACACTGCCAGCTATTCAGTTTTATGGTCTTAGGATCATCCTGAATTTCCTGGTTTTTTAATACCTCAGTGGTGGCAACCCTAACTTTATTCTAAAGTGCTTTACTGATGGTACAGTTGTACTGTAATACAATTACAGAGATGAGTAAAGGTAGAGGGATTAAGAGGTTTAGCTAAGGTAGTGGTGTCACATCTGAGTTTGGAAATGAGATGGAGAATAAATGTTGCTGCTCTTATGTGCTATGAATGCTGTTTATTGCAGTCATCTCACTGTTATCTTGTATTCCCCCGTCTATTGTACCATCCATTGTCTCTTGTTTTAAAATTGGATTGTATGCTTTTTTGGACAGGGACTGTCATGTATGTACGTATAGAGTACCGGACAATTCTTCAAGGGAGATGGGGAGTTGGAATTGCCCATCAGCTACATTCAGCAGTAAGTTTGGAGTGGCACTTACCCTTCATTTTGTTCTGCAAATTCCACTAAAGTTCAGGAAGGAGGATTTTGCCGTATGTTGTTGGGCCAAATGTAAATGGGAGGCATTCCTAAGATGCAAGAGAAAATCAATGAAGTAAGAAGCACCCTGCACATCTGTCACCTCCAGGGAAGCGAGTTACTCTCCATCTACTTACTACCAATGCAGCCTGCTAGTAATAATTAAAATTCTATTTGTAGAATGACAGGTTTCAAGTAGCAGCCGTGTTAGTCTGTATCCACAAAACGAAAAGGAGGACTTGTGGCACCTTAGAGACTAACAAATTAATTTGAGCTCACGAAAGCTTATGCTCAAATAAATTTGTTAATCTCTAAGGTGCCACAAGTCCTCCTTTTCTTTTTATTTGTAGAATGCCATTGATGTGCATCTTAAAAAGAGAGTTTTGATCCCTACTCTGTGGCATTTATAGGGCAGGGAACTTGTCTTAAAGTAACAGAAAGGAGTGGGAGTGTGTTTTCTTGCACGATTTTCAAAAAACTTAGACACAAATGCTATTTGTCCTCAAAATAATTGCAATGCAATCCCTTTAAGTGCATGTGAAATGAGACATGCATTTCTGTTCATGCAGCGTGTAGCAACATTTTGGTTGTTAACATCTAGTGAGTGAGAAAAATATTGAATTCAATGGGAGTTTTGCCACAGCAAAGACTGCAGGATTGGGCCTATTGATTTTATCTTGACGTGGACTATTCATGGAAATAAAATAAGACTCCAAATAATGTCAGTTGACATAACCTGTCCTCACAGCACTACCTATCAGTCTCAAATTATGACAGAGTTTCAGGAACAATATGGAATGCTAACATGCTCATTGAGAACTGCATATGGTGTAGTTTTTACCATGGTATAGCAATCAGATTTTTTTGAATTAATATTACCATTATGCATGATTTAAAGTCTAGCATACTTTGGGCATGCTGTAAATAACTCTGGGCCAGATTCTGATTTCCCACCTGTTTCACACTGATGAGACCTCAGTTCATTTACTGAAGTCACTTCTAATTTACATTGGTATTAATGAGAGGAGAGTCAGATTTCCTGGCCCTGACCAGGAGAACAAGTGTCACATTTTTGTCTTCTTGTGGCTCGTCCTTTTCCAAAGGAGCTAGTGGTGAAGAGGAGGATCCGGGTTACAGTGACAGGATCATGAGTTTGCTTTGATGGCTTGTTATGGATTTTATTTTTAATATGACAAATGATTTTAACTTTTTAAGCTTTTTGAGTTAGAAATGGGGGAGAGTGGATGGGGGAAAATACTGGATGGGGGAGAGTGGATGGGGTTGAAATCAAAGAGTTGAGACATCCCCTATGTTATGTGCGGTGTCTTGCAATTCTTTTGGAAGAATCTAACGTTTATGGTCAGACAGTGAAGGGAAACTTGGAATAAATAACTCTAAGCAATCAGAGAAAATGAGTTGAATTCTGAGCTACTTCAGAAGATAGCTGGTAAAGGGAGCTTTAATGACTGAGTCTGAAGACTCATATTGTGGGGAAAGAGTTTACACTAGGGGGCAGCCTATAGCTGATCTGTTAGATTATAAATTCTGTATCTGATTTCAGTAAGAAGCTGTGGCCCAGTAGACTCATATTCTGCACAGCTTTTAAGTGAAAATTTATGCAAATAGAAACTGTTGAGTCAGCACTGTCTCACGGTGTGAAGTAAAGGTCTTGCACAACATTAGAAGCCTAGCACAAAAGGGATGGTTAATGATGACATTTCTCTATGCCATGAAAATGAAATCCTCTCTCATTCTAAGCAATAGAACTTGTTCTGACTTCAGATTTTTCCAATGCAGTTGCATTTTTAAACAATGTTGTTGGGTTTTGTTTTGTTTTTTCAAGCTCATCCATCTTTACAGAGGTGTTTTTTATTTTATTTATTCATTTATTTATTTTTTGTGGGGCGAGTTGGGAGAATTTCCTCCCTAATCAAAATGACCCGAGCAAATCACAGTTCCCAATCCAAACTGAAGGCAATTCTTTAGCTATGAAACATTTTTATATATTAAACCTCTTCTTTAACCTGAAATACTTAAAAATAGACATTGCTCAACTTTCCTGTTTAAGCAATACTTGTTAGTCAAATGACACCTCTAAAAACGTAGGGTGAATTTATTCCTGTTCAGTAAAGTACTTAAATCCATCCCTGTTCAGCAGAGGATTTAAGTATGTGCTTAAGTGCATTCCTGAACTGCGACCTTAGTGTTGCTTCACAATAAGCAGTAGTAGTGCATATTCCAAATAACCATTGCTCTTCAGCTTATCAAGACCCACCACAGCTATGGATGAGGTCATGGCTCCATGTTCGTTACTTATTAGTCTCTCTGCTGGTACCAACAAGTGTGTCAGTTAGGGCCATTTGTGGTGGCTACAAAGAACTGTAGGGACTTTTGATTGTGGCAAGACACCATAGTTTCTCCTGGGTAGGAAAAAGTACAGCTTCTTTCCTGTACTTGATATATACGTAAGCACTTACATAATGACATTTGTGTGAGGATCTCAAAAACATCTTGCAAATATGGGTATTGCTTCTCCATTTACAGCTGAAGGAAACTGAGACACAGAAAGTGAAGTGATGAGCCCAGGGTGAAGCAGTGGTAGAGCTGGAAATAGAACAAAACTTACCTCACAATATCTAGACTATGCTGACAATGAATTGTCCTGTTGCCGCAGTACTTTTCTTATTGCTTCTTTGTTAAAGTTCATGTGAATGTATGCTAACTTGCAGTGACGGAGAAGGGTGGTACTGTCCAGCTCTTCTCTCCTCTGCATTTGAGGTTAGGCATATTCCTCTCCTTTGTTGTCTGTGCACCAGCAGGGGAGGTCACTGACAGCATGAGAGAAAATCTCTCTGCTCTCTGCTCTGGTGCCTGCCAGGAGCTGCAATTTCAGGGGAAGTCCGGCTGTGCCCATGTAGCCTTGGGCTCAGTTGCTCCATTGGGATAGTGCATGCACAGTCCAGTCACTTGCTGGGGCTGGAGCATGCTCAATGCAGACAGAAACATCCGAGATTTTACCTGTAGTGCTCTAACAAGTCTCTACTGAGCATGTGTAAATTGAGATTTTTTGAAAGGGTTATAATGTGGCCAACTTTGGGGCAAATTTTCACAGGAATACCAAAAAGCACATCCCTCACACAAAGGTCCCTTGCCACGTTTCAAGCCCCTGCTCCAAAACACAGGGGGCACTAGAGCTTTTCAACAAAATGGTTCAAGATTTTATTTGAACAACATATTTTCCCCTGACCTGATTACTTCATTATTGGAAATGGTGAAAATTGGCTGAAATTTAAATAAATAAATCAGCCTGAGGCAGGCATTTGGTTTGGGAAACTTCAACCCAAATGGTTAAAATTTGCCAAAGTTATAAGCAATTGAAAACAAGGGTTTATCATGGAAAATGTTGGGCAATCTTAATATGTGGCACTGCCAGCTCAGCCTATCACAATTACAAAGAAGGCCCACACATGGGACTTTCTTGATTCAGTTAGCTGAAAAGCCCTCTTGTACAGCACAGGTAAGGAGTGAATAGAGCCCAGAGGATTACAACAAGGGTAGCCTTGTTTACTCATGGGCAGGGACAATTTGACCCCGGAAAGTGTGCAAGGTAGCTTCCTTCCCTGCTCCTCTCCCCTCATACACTCTGCACTCTGGTCAGTGTAGTGTGTTTCTTCCTTGCAAATCACCTGAAGGGCCTGGGGTGAGACTATGGTCTGCCCTTTTCTGCCTTGACTGGCCTGCAGAGCTGGCTGGAGTGGCTGCTGCACCCAGGGAGTGCATTGTGTGCCCTGTGGTGTGCCAAGCAGCCATTTCAGCTCCCGATTTCTCTCTGGTGTCTTACGCTCCTCCTCAGGCTCCCAGCATTAATCCCAGCTTTCTAAATGAAGCTGTTCATTGATTTATTACGTTCTGTCTGCATCAGCAAATCAGTAAACTAAAATGCAGTTTGTCAGATGACCCATAGAATTCTGGGCAATTATCTTCCCTTTTTGGATGAATGCTAATGTGTCTTGCTGAAGAAATGAATAAAAATAAGAGGTTTGCTTAGAACTTCCCTGCTCTTCTTTTGTTGTAGAAGGCTGGTTTGGTTAGGAGACTGCCTGCATGACATGATACCCCCTGTATTCTATAGGGAGCTAACATATTTAACATATGTAACTCCCTAGAATTAGGGGGAAATGGAGCATTGAATTTAGGCTAAGGCCACTAGAAGGCCATTTATTTCAGTGCTTATTCTCCCCAAGCTCAATAATAATAATAGCCTATCTTGGTGATCCTATTTTGTTTTCTTCTTGGCATACAGTTTTATTTATCATTTTCTAAATTAATCAAAAGCTCAGGTTGCTTTGTGACATTTCCTCCTGCTTCTCAGAAACATCGATCCAGCCCCAGGTGACCATTCAACATGTACTAGAGCTGTACACTGTGAAATTGGGCTGTGGAGTCAAGCTCCTCAGGAACCCATATAAAGTTCAAAATAGCAGTACTCTGGTTCAGTTGAATAAGCCAAATACCTAGTGTCTGTGTTGTTCTTTCACCCACTTTTTAAAAGCCTCCAGGAGTTACTATGGGGCCAGATAATGCAAAATCTAGATGTTTCTACCATTCAGGAACACTTATACTGCAAGAAGACCTGAACTTGTGTGTGTTTGTACAGTGCCTAGTCCTGGGGTTCCTACACACTACCACAATACAAGCAATAAATCTTGGTCCCAATACCAGCAGTAAATCTTGGTCCCATAACTCCCCAATAAACCTGTGCTGTATGACTTGCACTGGCTAGCAGTTTCCAGGCTGATCTTTAGGTGGTTTTGACCTATAAAGCCATCTGGGACCTGCCTCTGTCCCTGACATACTGCTACAGTTGTGATCAGTGGAGGCACCTGAGCTGGATCCTCTGTGCTAATAGAAGGGGAGGCTGCTAGGATGTTTTACACTGGGGCCCTGCACATTTGGAACTTGCACCCACCCCCCATCCCTGGGAGTTTATTTTCCTTCAGGGTGTTCTGCAGGGCTTCTCTTTTCTCCTTCGGCCCTAGAGAGAGAGTTGATGGATAAGACTGAGTCGTGGTGGGATGAGCCTCTGGGGAGTCAGCAGCATTAACATAGATAATGCATCAACAACTGCATTTTTTGCTTTACCTGATCATGGGGGTGGTTGATGGGTCAGTTTATTTATTAATGTACTTTTTAAAAGGGCACTCGGAGCTCTGGTTAGGTGCTGTTTTGTTGTAGAGTAGTAAAAGGCTATACTGAAATAAAAAGCCAGCAGGAAATATTGCCTGCACAACCTTTGAGAAATTCTTGGCACTATTTAGTAATAACTGCTTTACCACCATTAGCCCCATTCTGGCACAAGCTCTGTTTCCCTAAACAGCGTAATCAAGGTCTAACCGTGCCATAAAACCATTTTACAAACCAGCAAGCTCCCCCATCTCCTTTGTGCACTGTTTTCAGATTCTCTTCTTGGTGATTCTACCCACGTTACTCAACTTTTGGATAAGATTTATGAACTTTGTTAAATTATTATTTTGAAGGGCCAAAGGGCCCTAGTTATGGACCCCATTGTGCTAGACATTGTACAGACACAGCACAACAGGACAGTCCCTGCCTCAAATAGCTTATAAACTAAGAATAAGATAAAAGACAGATGAGACAGACGGGGGAGCACAGGGAAATCAGACAATATGGGTCAGCATGATCAACAGGCAAGTAATTCTCTCTTCTTTGCATTATACTGTGGTAACTTGGGAGAAGACTGGGGGTGGGAGCAGGATTATTTCTAGCATTACTTCTAAGTCTTGGTTGGTGTTGGTTACTAACAGCATTATTAAACAGATATCAGCACACGCTAGGGCCGATCTCCAAGTAGCCTATTTGAAGTTACACACAGCTGAGACCATTCACAGCCAGCTGTGATGGCTGGGTTAATGTTTAAATAACCTCCAAAGATCTTGCCTGTGGCTTCTTCTGTTTTAACAATGGTTGTAATATAACAGGAATTCTGGTCTTGTTCATGTCTAGTGTTTCATGCATTCTTAGTTTGGAGTTGGTTTGTCCATGGTTAGCAAGTGAGGACGTGGTACAGAAGTTTGCACTCACCTTAATCTCTCATAGAAAGTCTGAGTGTCATCCTAATCCAGAAAACTGAAAACCTACTCAAGGTAAAGCAAAAAATCTACCTGGTACTGAATGCATTCTTGATCAGAAAGTAGAACTCACTGCACACCTTGAGAGGATATTCCTCATTCTCCTTATTGAACTATTCCAAAATAAACCCTCTCTCTCATTTCCATCAAAGTAATAGGTAAATTTTAAAATGGAGCTAATTCACCAATCCACTTCTTAGCATATGCGCAGTGTGCCTCAGGTGGCATGTGACCAGGATACATCACCGAATTTGGTCCACTGGTTGTATCATTAGCTTCCCCATCTTGGGCTGGGTACTGACAGGGAGTGCAATGTGAACACTGATCCATTCCCTCCACCAGTCCACTTGTTTGGCAAAAATACCTGCAAATAGGCAGATCCCAGAAACCTCAGCCAAACCCTGCCTCATACATTGGTGTTTGCTGTTCTCCGTTGAAAAGCTTGCAGCACTGTGGGGAGTAAACTACATAGACCTTCTTTCAGCCTTTTACTTTTAGGACAGATCTTTTGGCTAATATTGCAGACACAAATGATGAGGACCGGCTGTTCAAACTGATGAAGCAGAGAGCTTTAAATGAATCACCTTTACTTTTTTCCACCTGAACACATACAGTAGTATCCTGTATATGATCAGAATTGGACACAAAGTCAGATACTGTGTATATAAATGGTGGTGCTCTTACAAATATCCCTGGGATTATGCTTACACTCAGCTGCCAATTATTGTAGTAAATTTTAGAAGAACTGAACAAATTTATTCTCCGTGAGTTTAACTCAGTCTAGCTCCTCTTTCTGCTCATGGAATGCTACTTGCTGGTCATGATTTCTTCAGATCTATTTGTGATCTGGATTGATTGTCAACAGTTCACTGCTACAATTTAGTACTAGATCTTCTAGATTATTGTTGGATTAGCTATACAAATCACATGGAATTATCTGTTTTCTGAGTAGATGAACGTACATTATTTAATCAAAGAAGGTGGTTTGAAGAAGCCCCTGGGGGTTTGAATCTCTCCTGGAGAAGTAGTACTTTAAGAGGAGGCAGCAGATCAGCATGCTTAAGAGAATTTAGAAAGTTTTAACCTTTTCTTTCTGGAGCCAGATAGTCTTGCTCAAGTCTTCATTCCTGGGTGGGGGAAGGGGTGGAGGGGAGGGGAGGGGGAAATAGGCTGCTGTAAGATTTACTGGCTGGACAGTTTACATTTTCTCACGATATACAGTACTTGCTCAGTTGTAGTTTTCATGCATAGTTTAGATTCAGAGTGTACCATCTAATCTTTGTCTGCCTTGTTTAATTGTGCCAGAACTCTGGTAAGGGTTTTTGGGAATCACAGAATCACAGAATCTTAGGACTGGAAGGGACCTGGAGAGGTCGTCTAGTCCTATTACTAAGATCATCACTTGGCTCTGTATGTTCTCAGACTTTTCTGTCTGGGTCTACATACCCTACTTTTCAATTATCTCCCTCCTGTTCTTAATGTTTTGTTAACCTTTTTTGTTAATTGCAAGGCTGCACACTTTTCTTCTGTATAAAATCATAGAATTGTAGGACTGGAGGGGACCTCAAGTGGTCATCTAGTCCAGTCCCCTGCAGTCATGGCAGGACTAAGTATTATCTAGACCATGCCTGACAAGTGTTTGTCTAACCTGCTCTTAAAAATCTCCAATGATGGAGATTCCACAACCTCCCTAGGGCAATTTATTCCAGTGCTTAACCCCCTGACAGGAAGTTTTTCTTAATGTCCACCCTAAACCTCCCTTGCTGCAATATAAGCCCATTGTTTCTTGTCCTATCCTCAAAGGTTACGGAGAACAATTTTTCTCCCTCCTCCTTGTAACAACCTTTTATGTACTTGAAAATTGTTATCATGTCCCTTCTCAGTCTTCTCTTCTCCAGACTAAAGAAACCCAATTTTTTTCAATCTCCCCTCATAGGTCAGGTTTTCTATACCTTTAATCATTTTTGTTGCTCTTCTCTTGACTTTCTCCAATTTCTCCACATCTTTCCGGAAATGTGGCACCCAGAACTGCATATATTACTCCAGTTGAGGCCTAATCAGTGTGGAGTAGAGTGGAAGAATTACTTCTTGTGTCTTGCTTACAACACTCCTGCTAATGTATCCCAGAATGATGTTTGTTTTTCTTGTAACAGTGTTACACTGTTGACTTACATTTAGCTTGTGATCCACTATGAATCCTGTCCCTGTGCTGTGTCATACAATGTCCCATCTATATAAATATTGCATTTACTAGTCTGTAATTTTGTCACGAATATGGTAATTGACACAATGTAATTGTAAGTCTGTGAAGAGCCTTAGCTCTAAAGCAGGGGTGGGCAAACTTTTTGGCCCAAGGGCCACAATGGGGTTGCGAAACGGTATGGAGGGCCAGGTAGGGAAGGCTGTGCCTCCCCAAACAGCCTGGACCCTGCCCCCTATCCGCCCCCTGACTGCCCCCCTCAGAACCCCCAACTCATCCAATCCCCCCACTCCTTGTCCCCTGACTGCCCCCTCCTGGGACCCCCTGCCCCAACTGCTCCCCCGGGACCCCACCCCTATCCAACCCCCCCCCCCCCGCTCCCTGTCCCCTGACTGCCCCAACCCCTATCCACACCCCCTCCCTGACAGGCCCCCGGGGACCTCCGGCCCATCCAACCCCTCCACTCCTTGTCCCCTGGGCGCCCTTATCCAATGCCCCCCCCCCAACTCCCTACCAGGCCACTCAGAGCGGCAGGACAGGCTTATTGGAAAGCCTGGGAGGTGGGCGGGCGCAAGCCGCACTGCCTGCGCAGCGGTGTAACTATGAGGGAGGTGGGACAGCAGGGGAGAGGCTGGGGGCTAGCCTCCCTGGCCGGGAGCTCAGGGGCCAAGCAGGTTGGTCCCGCTGGCCGGATGTGGCCCACAGGCCATAGTTTGCCCACCTCTGCTCTAAAGGATGAGTCAGATCCTTGTCTGGCTCAGCTAATTGCTTCTTTTCGAAGGCACTTCCAAGCATTTTGTGAACCTTGTCCTTCTACCATTAAAAGAGAGTATACCACTTCTAGTGTGAATATCTGAATATGTGAGCATAAAACGCCATTTCTGTGATCAGTTACGTGTATCGCTGTAATATAGTCCCAAAAAGTAAATGCACAAGGGGTATGTGCTGAAATAAATTTACTGTTACATTTGAGTAAATACGGGACATTTCCCCAGTATTTAGCTATTTCTAGTGGATGATAAGTTATCAGAAACAAACCCTGGCATGTTTGGCATACTGGAATTAAAAGAAAAGCACTTAGCAAACACTTGGAGCTATGACAGCTAAATACCTTTGCTGCCTGCCTTCCACTATCTATTTAGAATGACTTTGTAGTTCTGAAGTGGACAAAAAACCCAAAGCTGAACATGAGGAAGAATGGACTTAAAAAATCTTTGAATATTTGTACTAGAGTTATGATGCCAATCTTTCTGATCCTGGGGAGAACTAATTCAGTTCCCATGTCTCTCCTCCTGTATAGTGCTGCTAGCTCCTTTTTTCTTTTTCTTAAAAAATAAAAGTTTTTATTTTGTAATAATTGGTCAGGAAAGAAAACTCAGATATACCATCTGTTCCACTCACTGCTGACAAAAATAATAGGCCAGAACCTCAGTATCCCTCTCACCGAATCCTGGGCCTAAGCATTTCTCCACTTTACACCAACAGCCAAGACTTGCTGGGACTTCAGAGAGGCCTGAGTTTGGCCCCTTCTCCTAGGCCTACCTCCTGCTGGGAGAAAGGGTGAAGATGCCACCTAAGGATTTCCCTAACAGAGAGAACCCTCCAGCGACTGTCTGGGTTGGCTTTAGGGCTTTTGCCCTGCCAAAATAGATCAAAGCAGCCCTTACATAGCAGAAATCAGACCTGTTATGTACAACTGTACTTCTAGTATGGTATGTATTGATCAGAACTGGAACAGATCTGAAGTTCTTTCTCAAGGCAGTGTAGTCTCCTCCATAATGGCTTGGAGGTTTATATTCCTCCAGCTCTTTATTTCAGATGTTGTTATTTGGTCAGCATGCATGACAACCAGTGCGCTAGTTTGGTTGGTCCAATGACAAATTAAAATTCAGAGGATTAGAAGAATACATCTAAGAGCAGTATCTGACCATTATACTTCTAGAAAATGCACTCTTCCCTGACTGCTAACTGCTTCCCCATCAAACATGTATAGCCCTACAGTAAATCTATAGACTCTCAAATCATAAATGAATGAAAAGTACTTTTTGGGGAATAAAGTGATATGTTTTTACTGTATTTGTTTACTTTTATGTAAGCTCTTGAGATGGCTAACAAGCTAGTTGTTAATCACACCATCTGTTCAAACCGTACTGACTAAATGCTTCAATTCATACTTCTCTTCTTAAAGCAGCTTTTTACAGAACAATATGGTTGTGTCTATTACCCCATCATTTGGCAGTGTAATATGAGATTTTAATTTTCCTATTTATTGTACATGGGTTTTCCATCTCCAAATATTTTTTTAAAAATATGCATACACCACAGAAAAGCTGTGTTATTGATTTCTCTAACATTGCAAACAGTGGAAAAATCTGTTCCATTCTGCTGTCAGATTTTAACCATTTGATTATATTTAAATGAGTTAGTTCGGTGCATTTCAGCTGAATGACCCTCTTAAAAAAGATTCATGTCTTGCACTGAAGATGGCAGTGGTGTACAACCTAGCAGCGGTGTCTACACTGTTGAATTTACTTGTTTCAGATTCCAGCTACAGGAAGCTGCAAATTAAGAGCAAAATTCTGCTTGCACTTAAACCAGTTGGAGAACACTTCATCCTCCCTGGACACTCAATTACAGACCTAAAAGTAACAATTATTCAACAAAAAAAACTTCAAAAACAGACTCCAACAAGAAACTGCAGAACTAGAATTAATTTGCAAACTGGACACCATTAAATTAGGCTTGAATAAAGACTGGGAGTGGATGAGTCATTACACAAACTAAAAACTGTTTCCCAATGCTAATTTTCCCCCTACTATTACTCATACCTTCTTGTCAACTGTTTGAAATGGGCCATCCTGATTATCAATACAAAAGTTATTTTTCCTCCTGCTGATAATAGCCCACCTTAATTGATTACTCTTGTTAGAGTTGGTATGGCAACCCCCATTTTTTTCATATTCTCTGTATATATATATATCTTCCTACTGTATTTTCCACTGCATGCATCTGATGAAGTGGGCTTTAGCCCATGAAAACTTATGCTCAAATAAATTTGTTAGTCTCTAAAGTGCCACAAGTACTCCTCGTTCTTTTTGCTGATACAGACTAACACAGCTACCACTCTGAAACGAGGCAACCTCATTACTCTTGATGCCGTTGTACTGATGTAACTCCAAGAAACATTTGGCACTAAATATGGAAAGAACAAGTTGGAAGAAATAAAAATCAAACTAAATCTTCTCTTAAAATATAAAACCAACCACTTCCAAAGTTCAGAAAAGTTTAGTTATCTAGTTTGTTTGTTAGAGTTTTCTTTGTGTTCCTCTGTACTTCCTGGCTTTTGCTGAAATTGGAATCACAAATACCAGGAGGAAGGCTGCTCTATGGTACTCTCGGTGTAGCCAAAACCCAGGCAGATTTGAAACCTCTCAAGAAAGCCACATTCCTCTGAAACTTCTAGCCTGATTTCTAGACCACAAAGGTTCAGTTCAGATGAGCTTGGATCAGCTCTTGTCTTGCTAATGTTTATCAGAAGTGAACATTTTGAAATTCACCCCTTTTTACTACTATACAGTAAAAGGAGGAAAACTTGGGTTGAACACCAGGAAAAGTTCCTGACAAAGTTATCATAGTGAGGGGGATTGTTTCCCACTGGAAATGATAAAAAACCCATGGCTAGGGATAATTGAAAAATTGGACAAATTACACTGTTAGGAACATTGCTGCCCCTAGTAGCAAGATTGACTTGGTGATTTCATAGATCTTTTTCATCTTTAATTTCTGTGATCATACAAAAAAACACACCTGGAGATTCTAATGCAATCATTGTTAGCCATGGCTACTATAGGTCGGATTCTGCTTGCATGATCCATCTCTGAACCAGTAAATGCTGCATCTTGGATTGTGTCATTCAAGACAACAATTCCACCAGTGACCCAAGAGTCCAGTTATCAGAGGTCACTCTGCCTGCCAAAGACAATACTCCCAGAATTCAACACTTCCAGTCACAATCTGTTTTAACCAGTGCTACTTTTGGGAGATATGTAAATAGATTGGGTCCCACTTCAGGCGCACTCTCTCAGGCAGAATTCCTGTCACGGTAATATCAAAGAGCTAATTATAATAATTAAGAATTTTACTGAGATGCTCTTAATGGATTTATCATCTGCCCTAGCTTTGGTTGCTTATGCTGACCGCAGTATTTTTGGTTTGTTTTGTTTCTTTGTTCTCCACCTTCAGTTATTGAAGTAGGGCTTGAGTTGCAGTCAAGGTTCAAGGATGGCTTTAAAACTGAAGATTTATTAAACTTAATATAAAAAACCCAAACAAATGCAGCCTGCATAAGTCCCACACCAGCTCAGGTTCACTGGGACACCAAAACAACCCCCCTGAGACCATACCTTGTTTCCTTACTGTGTTCCCTTTTCCCCTTCAACAGTGCTCCAAGTTAACCCTGACATTCCCTTGAGAGCTACACTCCTCCCTTGTAAATGTAATGTCATCCTGACATTTCTATTAACAACATATATGTAACATTCAGTCCATTAATTTGAGCTGTTGCTCATGAGTTCCACGTGCTTATAAACAGTTGGGGTTTTTTTTTAACACCAAAAATCTGTGGTACGGGTAGTTCCAATATTCAGCAAAATAGCCCATTTTGACAATTGAGTCATCTGTATAGGTTGCTGGTTGTGTAATTTGGTATGCATTTGCAGACTAGGGATCTCTCCCATGTCTCCAACTCTGGAGAAAGCCTTGGACTTCTTTTTTAGCATCTGCTGGGTCATTTTTCTTTGCATCTCTGACAAATGGTTCAGGTTCAAAAAGATCTTGATTATCGCTTCTGCTTAGAGGCTGTTTCTCCAGTATTTCAACATTGAGAGGGAAGAAAATGAAGTAAGAAAGGATACAGCCGTGGGTAGGAGAATGGACATAAGGAGGAAGGGTAGCGTACATACCAGTCTAATAGGTGATACTGGCAGTAGAATGTCTGTGCCTAATTGGGTAAAGAATATGAGCGAGGCCAAACAGCAAAAATTAAGATGTTTGTACACCAATGCGAAGAGCCTAGGTAACAAAATGGAGGAACTAGAGCTATTGATGCAGGAAGTAAAACCAGATATTATAGGGATTACAGAAACATGGTGGAATAGTAGTCATGACTGGAGTACGGGTATTGAAGGGTATGTGCTGTTTAGAAAAGACAGAAATAAAGGCAAAGGTGGTGGAGTAGCATTGTATATCAATGATGAGGTAGACTGTAAAGAAATAAGAAGTGATGGAATGGATAAAACAGAGTCTGTCTGGGCAAAAATCACATTGGGGAAGAAAGCTACTAGAGCCTCCCCTGGGATAGTGCTTGGGGTGCGCTACAGACCGCCGGGATCCAATCTGGATATGGATAGAGACCTCTTTAATGTTTTTAATGAAGTAAATACTAATGGGAATTGTGTGATCATGGGAGACTTTAACTTCCCAGATATAGACTGGAGGACAAGTGCTAGTAATAATAATAGGGCTCAGATTTTCCTGGATGCGATAGCTGATGGATTCCTTCACCAAGTAGTTGCTGAACCAACAAGAGGAGATACCATTTTAGATTTGGTTTTGGTGAGTAGTGAGGACCTCATAGAAGAAATGGTTGTAGGGGACAACTTTGGTTCGAGCGATCAAGAGCTAATTCAGTTCAAACTAAATGGAAGGATAAACAAAAATAGATCTGTGACTAGGGTTTTTGATTTCAAAAGGGCTAACTTTAAAAAATTAAGGAAATTAGTTAGGGAAGTGGATTGGACTGAAGAACTTGTGGATCTAATGGCGGAGGAGGCCTGGAATTACTTCAAGTCAAAGCTGCAGAAACTATCAGAAGCCTGCATCCAAGAAAGGGGAAAAAATTCATAGGCAGGAGTTGTAGACCAAGCTGGATGAGCAAGCACCTTAGAGAGGTGATTAAGAAAAAGCAGAAAGCCTACAAGGAGTGGAAGATGGGAGGGATAAGCAAAGAAATCTACCTTATTGAGGTCAGAACATGTAGGGATAAAGTGAGAAAGGCCAAAAGCCATGTAGAGTTGGACCTTGCAAAGGGAATTAAAACCAATAGTAAAAGGTTCTATAGCCATATAAATAAGAAGAAAACAAAGAAAGAAGAAGTGGGACCGCTAAACACTGAGGATGGAGTGGAGGTTAAGGATAATCTGGGCATGGCTCAATATCTAAACAAATACTTTGCCTCAGTCTTTAATGAGGTTAATGAGGAGCTTAGGGATAATGGTAGGACGACAAATGGGAAGGAGGATATAGAGGTAGATATTACCACATCCGAGGTAGAAGCCAAACTTGAACAGCTTAATGGACTAAATCGGGGGGCCCAGATAATCTTCATCCAAGAATATTAAAGGAACTGGCACATGAAATTGCAAGCCCATTAGCAAAAATTTGTAATGAATGTGTAAACTCAGGGGTTGTACCATATGACTGGAGAATTGCTAACATAGTTCCTATTTTTAAGAACGGAGGGGGGGGAGTGATCTGGGTAACTACAGGCCTGTTAGTTTGACATCTGTAGTATGCAAGGTCTTGGAAAAAATTTGAAGGAGAAAGTAGTAAAGGACATTGAGGTCAATGGTAACTGGGACAAAATACAACATGATTTTACAAAAGGTAGATCATGTCAGACCAACCTGATCTCCTCCTTCTTTGAGAAGATAACAGATTTTTTAGACAAAGGAAACACAGTTCATCTAATTTACCTCTGTTTCAGTAAGGCATTTGTTACGGTTCCATTCTTTTTGTAGTCTTGGTAGGAAGGTCTCTGTGGGTTAGTATGTTGTTCAGAGGTGTCTTGGAAATATTCCTTGAGCTGGAGATGTCGAAAATAGGATTCTAGGTCACCACAGAACTGTATCATGTTTATGGGGGTGAAGGGGCAGAAGGAGAGCCCCCGAGATAGGACAGATTCTTCTGCTGGGCTAAGAGTATAGTTGGATAGATTAACAATATTGCTGGGTGGGTTAAGGGAACCACTGTTGTGGCCCCTTGTGGCATGTAGTAGTTTAGATAGTTTAGTGTCCTTTTTCTCTTGTAGAGAAGCAAAGTGTGTGTTGTAAATGGCTTGTCTAGTTTTTGTAAAGTTCAGCCATGAGGAAGTTTGAGTGGAAGGTTGTTTTTTTTATGAGAGTATCCAGTTTTGAGAGCTCATTCTTAATCTTTCCCTGTTTGCTGTAGAGGATGTTGATCAGGTGGTTCCACAGTTTCTTCGAGAGCGTGTGGCACAAGCTGTCAGCATAGTCTGTGTGGTATGTAGATTGTAATGGATTTTTTACCTTCAGTCCTTTTGGTATGATGTCCATCTGTTTGCATTTGGAAAGGAAGATGATGTCTGTCTGTATCTGTATGAGTTTTTCATGAAGTTGATAGATTTCCACTCCATACGGATAAATTCAGTGCCTTGTATAATGACAGATTTCAGAGTAGCAGCCGTGTTAGTCTGTATTCGCAAAAAGAAAAGGAGTACTTGTGTCACCTTAGAGACTAACCAATTTATTTGAGCATAAGCTTTCGTGAGCTACAGCTCACTTCATCCGATGCATTCAGTGGAAAATACAGTGGGGAGATTTATATACACAGAGAACATGAAACAATGGGTGTTACCATACACACTGTAACGAGAGTGATCAGGTAAGGTGAGCTATTACCAGCAGGAGAGCGGGGGGAAAAAAACCTTTTGTAGTGATAATCAAGGTGGGCCATTTCCAGCAGTTGACAAGAACCTCTGAGGAACAGCGGGGGGGAGGGGGTGCGGGGGAGAATAAACATGGGGAAATAGTTTTACTTTGTGTAATGACCCATCCACTCCCAGTCTTTCTTCAAGCCTAAGTTAATTGTATCCAGTTTGCAAATTAATTCCAATTCAGCAGTCTCTCATTGGAGTCTGTTTTTGAAGTGTTTTTATTGAAGAATTGCCACTTTTAGGTCTGTAATCAAGTGACCAAAAAGAAGGATTCTGGGTGGACTCCTCCTGAAGGTCGAAACAACAGACTGGACTTCTACATAGAATGCTTCTGCCGATGTGAACGGGCTGAAATTGTGGAAAAGCAGCATCACTTTCCCTATAACCTCAGCCGTGCAGAACACAATGCCATCCACAGCCTCAGAAACAACTCTGACATCATAATCAAAAAGGCTGACAAAGGAGGTGCTGTCGTCATCATGAATAGGTCGGAATATGAACAAGAGGCTGATAGGCAGCTCTCCAACACCACTTTCTACATGCCATTACCCTCTGATCCCACTGAGGGTTACCAAAAGAAACTACACCATTTGCTCAAGAAACTCCCTGAAAAAGCACAAGAACAAATCCGCACAGACACACCCCTGGAACCCCGACCAGGGGTATTCTATCTGCTACCCAAGATCCATAAACCTGGAAATCCTGGACGCCCCATCATCTCAGGCATTTGGACCCTGACAGCAGCATTGTCTGGCTATGTAGACTCCCTCCTCAGGCCCTACGCTACCAGCACTCCCAGCTATCTTTGAGACACCACTGACTTCCTGAGGAAACTACAATCCATCGGTGATCTTCCTGAAAACACCATCCTAGCCACTATGGACGTAGAAGCCCTCTACACCAACATTCCACACAAAGATGGACTAGAAGCCGTCAGGAACAGTATCCCCGATCCACAGCCTCAGAAACAACTCTGACATCATAATCAAAAAGGCTGACAAAGGAGGGGCTGTCGTCATCATGAATAGGTCGGAATATGAACAAGAGGCTGCTAGGCAGCTCTCCAACAGCACTTTCTACAAGCCATTACCCTCTGATCCCACTCAGGGTTACCAAAAGAAACTACACCATTTGCTCAAGAAACTCCCTGAAAAAGCACAAGAACAAATCCGCACAGACACACCCCTGGAACCCCGACCAGGGGTATTCTATCTGCTACCCAAGATCCATAAACCTGGAAATCCTGGACGCCCCATCATCTCAGGCATTTGGACCCTGACAGCAGCATTGTCTGGCTATGTAGACTCCCTCCTCAGGCCCTACGCTACCAGCACTCCCAGCTATCTTTGAGACACCACTGACTTCCTGAGGAAACTACAATCCATCGGTGATCTTCCTGAAAACACCATCCTAGCCACTATGGACGTAGAAGCCCTCTACACCAACATTCCACACAAAGATGGACTAGAAGCCGTCAGGAACAGTATCCCCGATAATGTCACGGCAAACCTAGTGGCTGAACTTTGTGACTTTGTCCTCACCCATAACTATTTCACATTTGGGGACAATGTATACCTTCAAATCAGCAGCACTGCTATGGGTACCTGCATGGCCCCACAGTATGCCAACATTTTTATGGCTGACTTAGAACAACGCTTCCTCAGCTCTCGTCCCCTAATGCCCCTACTCTACTTGCGCTACACTGATGACATCTTCATCATCTGGACCCATGGAAAAGAAGCCCTTGAGGAATTCCACCATGAGTTCAACAATTTCCATCCCACCATCAACCTCAGCCTGGACCAGTCCACACAAGAGATCCACTTCCTGGACACTACGGTGCTAATAAGCGATGGTCACATAAACTCCACCCTATAGCGGAAACCTACTGACCACTCTGCCTACCTACATGCCTCCAGCTTTCATCCAGACCACACCACACGATCCATTGTCTACAGCCAAGCTCTATGATACAACCACATTTGCTCCAACCCCCCAGACAGAGACAAACACCTACAAGATCTCTATCAAGCGTTCTTACAACTACAGTACCCACCTGCTGAAGTGAAGAAACAGACTGACAGAGCCAGAAGAGTACCCAGAAGTTACCTACTACAGGACAGGACCAACAAAGAAAATAACAGAACGCCACTAGCCATCACCTTCAGCCCCCAACTAAAACCTCTCCAACGCATCATCAAGGATCTACAACCTATTCTGAAGGACGACCCATCACTCTCACAGATCTTGAGAGACAGGCCAGTCCTTGCCTACAGACAGCCCCCCAACCTGAAGCAAATACTCATCAGCAACCACACACCACACAACAGAACCACTAACCATTAATAGCTCACCTTACCTGATCACTCTCGTTACAGTGTGTATGGTAACACCCATTGTTTCATGTTCTCTGTGTACATAAATCTCCCCACTGTATTTTCCACCGCATGCATCGGATGAAGTGAGCTGTAGCTCATGAAAGCTTATGCTTAAATAAATTTTTTAGTCTCTAAGGTGCCACAAGTCCTCCTTTTCTTTTTGCGGATACAGACTAACACAGCTGCTACTCTGAAACCTAATAATTTACTGCAGCATTGAGAGAGGTGTAACTTATTTCTCTCCATGTGCCAGCTCAGCTGTCCAAAGAACTGTTTTGGTGAAATTAAGAAACTGCCCAGTACACACTCCTCTCTGTCCTTTTCCGGCCCACCTGGTTGGAAGGGAGTACCAGGCATGCAGTCCCTGCCCCCAGAAACATAATGTGGCCATCCAGTGGGATAGTTGGGGGTCCTAGTCCCCTGTATAGTTGCATTACGGTGAGTCCCAGTCTGGCCCTTAATGTTCTGGATCTGGGATAAATTGCTTTGTTTGTATAAATCAGAGTCTTGCAGTTTATTATTTCATCTTGTACTCAAAGTTTCCCATATCTATAGGAATGTTGCCCTAAAATATTGTGCAGCATGTTTCTCTGAGAAGCAGTAACTGAATTTGTGAGAGTTATGCTGCTAGCACCTGTTAGTGGAAGGTGGAACTACATGCATAAGAAGTCCTGAAGCTATGGATCCTAAAATGCCTTGGCTGCTTTGTCCCAAATACTGGTTTAATGCAATTGGTTTAATACAGTCAGTGAAATTCGCACACAGCTCAAGGTCCAAGTAGGAGGCTTTTGTGGAGGAACTACATGAAAGCTTAGGGTATGGGATCCACACTATCCCCCAAATTGTGGGAAGGGCACAAGACAGTCCATTTGCCCCTCCACAGCATCATTACTGTATCCTTGGTGCTAAAAGTTTCACCTCCTAGATCCATGTAATTTCTGATTTGATGGCTAGGCGCAGGCCCCTCCCTCACATTCTGCCTTCCGCCTGACCTACATGGAGATGATGATGATCCCAGCTCACTAGGCGTATGGAGACCCATGCACATCTATTCCACAACCTACTTTCACCCTGCTCCCCATTGGCTGCATGGCAGTGTGGTTTTGTCTCATACTAAGGTAATTCTTTAAGTGGTGACATTCTGCTTAGGAATGGAAAGGGTTCAATAAAAAGGAAATGATAATTATTGCCTTCTCTCCCTTGAAACTTACTTGCACATCTATCATTTCTCCCCTTAAACTATTTTCATGACATAAGGAAGCAAAACAGTAACTCCACCCAAGGTGGGAGACTTATCTTCAAGAACTGCATGGTGAGTGTTTTCAAATAGAAGCTAATTCCTACATGAATTTATTTGTAAACTTTTCCTTCTAATTTGGGTTGCCAGCATTGTAAAGTAAAGGACTGTTTTCTTAGCCCATCCCTCCTCCTGATATTATTATTTATTATCATTATTGTTAATATTAATATTATTGTTAATAATAATTAATATTAAGCAATACTCACCTAAATTTGCCAGGGGTATTTCTTGCTGCTTTTTGCAGCACTCAGTCACTCCCAGTCTTATTGTACAGAGATGAAAAAATAAGGGACATCCCTTGTAATAAGGGACTGTTGCCAACCCTACTTCTAACTAGCTACTATACAGTGATTTAATTCACAGATCACACCTAAAAAGACCAAAATAATCTAATCTTACACAATTCACTAAAACGTAACATTGATCTTAGTTTTTTTAAATGTTCTATTTTCTGTGTCAGTGAAAGACATCTCAAACTAGATTGGGAAAATAAAATAAAATGTTAGCCCTGGAAAACCTTTTTCAGAGGGGTCAGAGATAAGACATGGACCAATATTTTTTGTCTACTTAGTATTTACATAGTATAGACAAAAAAAAAATCTGAAGAATTTAAGAATGCTGTAAAATTGCTGACGTGATAAAGTATTTCAGTTTTATTAGAATCTCAAGCCTTTTTATTGCATTTCCCCTGTCTCCTTAACCTCTTACTTCACTTGTAAACTCAGAAATTAAAAATCAGAAGTGGGCACCAGTAGTATAAAGAACTTGCAGACAACATGCAAGCAGATTCCAAACACTAGAATACTTATGGTTCCAGAGGTAGAATAATGAGACTCTTGCAGGGAGGGTCAAATGGTAAGGCCCCTCATGCATCCAACTTTATGGAAGGGCAAATGCAAGAAAAAGTAAAGGAGCAGCATCGCACATGATTGATGGAATCTGAAAAGCAGCCATAGTAATAGACTCAAGTAGTTGGTTTTTCCCTTGTGGCTGCTGTTGTACCATTTAATTGGACAAGAGAAAACAGCAATTGTGTTGGCATTTGTTGCCATCTCTCACAGGAGAATATCAAAGCTGTTTTTAGTCTGCACAAAATTATAGTGAGGCTGGAATTGCTGCTATATCTAGGTTTGTTGTTTTTTTCCTTTATTATAATGCTTGTTGTTCTCAAAATATAATACTTCCTCTATCTCAGACTGCACTGAGCTGAACCACTGTATTCAATGGAATCCACAACGGGTTAAATTGCTTTCTTCCCACACAAACCCTGAGTAATGTCTTTATGTAGGGAACCAAGTGCAGGACAGTACTTCTATTTTGACCTACAGGAAGGCTGTAAGCTGAAACCAGCCATTCAAACCTAGAAGAGGCTGCCAGTGCCTTAGTTTCTCCACTGGAAATATTTTCTCCACTGACTGTTTAGCTGCAGATCAAGTGACACCCCTGATTTAGATGATTTGTTTCAGTATCCTCCCCACCCCAAAGACATAGTTTTACCATGGGATTTAAGCAGTGTGGAGAATCTTGTGCTCTACATAATTACATTTATTATTTGAGTATTGCCCTGTGTGCTATGTGTTTTAAACAAGTGTTAAGATAGGCCCTGCCCCAAAAGGCTAGGTTACAAACCACTAGTCAATGGTACCACTCACAGTTCATAAAGCTGAGCATGTGCATAAGTCTTTGAAGGACTGGGGTTTAAGAATAGTTGCCAATATTGCATTCAAGACAGTTAAGCAAAGAAAGGAATCAAGCACAACAAGAAAAGTCAAATTCTTGCAAAGACACTTGACGCACCCTGAAGCATCCACACCCAAAAAAATCAGTCCACTCCTGAAAAACAGACCAATTTAAATACGTTGTAGTATGAGATGTACAAAGGAGTTGAGTCTAACTTTAATATTGGAAGTGCCTTTAGTTACTATCACTTATTAGAAACTGATAGCATAGTAAACTCTGAAATACATTTTGCTTCACAGAAGAATAATATGTAAAAATTTACATTTAACAATTATGTGGTAAATCTTCAAGTTGTGTTTTCATTTTCATTTCAAACTTGTGTACAATGTTCTTAGCCCATATTTTATAACAAGTTCTGTATAAATTAATTCTGTCGTTTTATATTAAAGTGTGCCTGTTCCAAACATTGGTTGTGGCTGTGTTAAGAATATATATGTAAAGTCATAGAATGCTAGCCTACTGAAGAGGAGTTCATGCACTATACCACACTCATATCTGGAAGAAAAACAGTTCACTCTCCAGCTGAGACTGTGTGTGTGTGTACCAAGGCTCATTCTGGAAACTGAATGATGAAACTGGGATTTATAATGGACTCGCTGACAGTCTTTAATGAGTTCTACACTATCACTACAAACTAACCACTACAAAATGTCCCTTGTATTGGTAGAACATTCCACAAGTACCGTTTACGACTTTGAACCTTTGGAGGAATTGTGTTAGATGTTATGGCCAGTCTCTCCCCCAGGAACCAATGCATATATTTTTGAATGTTCCAAATATTTATTTCCCATTAAATTCTATTTTCTCCAATGCATGACATTGTGGAGTGTTTTGAGACAGATCAGGGGACTGGAAGTCAGAACCTCCTGGGTTCTGTTTCCTGTTCTTCAGCTGTGTCTCCTTGAGCAAGCTAGTCTCTTGGTGCCTGAGTTGAGCCATCTGAAAAAATAGTTTATTACTTATAGGTACCTCTTAAAGATGTTATGAGGCTTGCTTAATGGCTTGTAAGTGCTTTGAGGTTCTTGGATGATAGCTACAGTACTATAAGTGCAAAGTACTTTATTACAGTACCTCAGCTAAGAGACTATGTGAAAGCCAGTTTTAATCTGTTTTTCTATTGGTTTGTGGCTTTTAAAGAGCGGCTTCTGTTTTTATTTTAAAAATGCAGTGTAAGAGCAGTTGTATTTTATGCATGCAATAAGAACAAGATATTTTCACCATTCTTCCACTTAGATTTGTCTTTTAATATGTGCTTTCATGTTCAGCATTATGTTCTCATTTGATTCTTTCCTCTCCTATTGCCTGCCAATTATCTGTGACAAGGGGACTCTCATATTCTTGGAGAAGTGACAAAGAGTTTATCTAGGCAGACAGAATCAGGACAAAGTTGCTATGTACTATACCCATCTTTTAAAATTCTACTCTCATGGCCATCTTTGGCCAGTAACTATAGCTACAGAGCCAAGTACTCTTTCCCATATCTGCCTCTCTTGGGGTATGTGGGCAAAAGTCTAAGAACAAAATAGTTTCAATAACATTTGAGAAATGTCCTTGCTACATTTATAACATGTCCACTGTGTGGGAGAGGTTCGTGGCACCAGACCCTACATGCTTTTCCATGTAAAACCACATTTCTCTACAGTATTTAGAAATCTATGGTCTCATTTCAGGGCAGAGCTGGCACTAGGCATAAGAAGACTAAGTAATTGCTTAGGGCTCCAAGCTGCTCAAGGGGCCCTCTATTTGCTTATTTTAGTATGTTTCATGTGTGGGCGCCCCTGCCCCAATATTCCTGCTTAGGCCTCCAATAGGCTAGACCCGCCTCTGTTTCAGGGTAAAACTGGATAATTGTTTTAAAAAATCTTTGCTGGGCATGTGGCCCACTATGTTTATCTTGCCTAGAGCAGAAGACTTAAGGAAAGGTGAGCTTGCCCATTCCAGCATCTATAACTAGTAGGCAGATAAAATGAATGAATGTTGACATATATAAAAACAAATAAACAAACTACACACACATAAACAAACTACACGTATACCAGGTTAAAATCACATAGTAGTAAGCTTTATCGTATGGTAATGCCTACCTGAAAAGTGGTATTCATGCAGTTTATGGGCAATGTTTGCATAGCTGAGTGGTTATATATAGTCCCCTACTAAATACACTTTAATTAATCTTGTTATTAAAATTCTGTTGTAGGTCGAAGAACAATGAATCTGCTCTGCATAAGAGATAGGCCTGTGAATGTTCCTACAACAAATGTCAGCTCAATAGTAGTACAATGAGAGCCTGTTAATTTGTACATAGTGCACTGAACTTACTAGAACAACTACAATATTGACATAGTTGGCTGCAAGAGCCATTTGCTCAGGGGAAAAACAAACAAATTCATCATTACAGTCCTGTAGAATGGTTTTTTGAAAGAGGTTTGATTTCCAGGGAGGTTCAGATTTTATGCTCTCACTTACCTCGCTTATCAGAGAAAACAGTGGCCATCTAGTAATTTCACAATTGATTGGCCCAAGACTGAACACAGTGGCTTCCAAGAACTTTATGGCAAGAGTGGGGTATAGAATTCTTCAGATCCTCTCCCTCTAAAAACACAGACCACTTGAGCTAAAGGAGAAGAACCTCTGTTAGATTTGAAAACCTGATCAGTAGAATTGCTAGTGAAGTGGGAAAATGCTACCTGTGAAAAAAAATGTCTAAGTCACTTTCATCTCACAGGTTTCAAGCAGGAATGGTTGTTTTTTTTGTTTGTTTGTTTGTTTTTGAGAACTATTAAAATGTTTGTTGGAAATTTTTGCTTTCAAAATTTTAATTTTAATTTTTTGGGGTTCAATTTAAGAGGTTTTTCTTTTTCTGGAATTGCTGGCCCACTTTTTGCTTTTCTATTTTGCCACTGTAAATAGAGGATGAACAACCAACTCAATTTTTGAATGAAAGTTTTTTGTTGCTGTTTTAAGTCAACCAACTCTATTAACTGGTTTGTTTCCAGCCAGTAGCAGTGCACATACAAGTCAATCATGGTTTATTCTTTTTTTGCCCCTCGTCATGGGGATGAAGTGGTGATCAGGGGAAACTTCTCTTTCTGCTACCCCACTATTTTCCCTATTCCCACCCCTCAATTGGATATGAGAATGTGGCTTGATCACTTTTAGCTCTTTATATTATCTGAAAACTTCCCGAGGAACTGCAAATTGTCTGCTCACAAGAGGTGATTTTTGGCCTCTCTGGAAAACCCAGACAACTATACTAGGGATTTTTGAGGCTTTTCTGGTTGGTTGGTTCCCTTTCAGAGATGTCCCAGAGAGCAAGATAAAGGAGGCCAGGCCACACAGAATTGACACTAGAGTCAGTTATTTTAAAGCATTACAGTGATTATGGGTAACTTAACATTCTCTATTCTTCCCTGCCTATTCTCTATCATTCCTCCCATTTGTGCTGATAAAATCTCCAATAGAATTGTTTAAAGGTGTTTTTTAGTGGAACCACATTTGTGCTTCAATTACATGTTGTCTCCATGACTCACGTGGAGAGGGAAAACAGTTATACATTCAAAACAAAACAACCGGCAAGTAAAACTAGTATTTAAAATTGTATTGCTTCATAATTATCCTGTTTACAATCTTTCTTACATCTTTTCTCACAGAAAAATGTGGATTTGGATTCTAAGTATAACTAAAATGCCAGAAAGTTTTGGCAAGGGTCTTGCTGCTGCATACTGAAGGACATTGTATGAAGAAAAGACATGTGTTTGCAATTAGTAACAAACAGACCAGTTCTGTTTACATCTGAGAAAAGCCCAAAAGATTAGCTTTCCAATGAACTGAGTCTGTTAACCTACGGCTACATATACGCTGCAACTTGGATCTTGCTTCCCAGCTTGGGTAGACCTATTTGTGCTAGTTCTGTTTGAGCTAATATGCTAAAAATAGCAACGTGACCAGGGGTAGCTCAGGTTAGTCACCAGAGTACAAACCCACCTGGACCCCGGTTCATACTCAGGTGGCTACCCTCAGCCGCCACCTGTGTTACCTCTTCTATTTTGAGCATGCTACCTAGAATGTGTGTCTACCCAAACTGGGACGTACACACCCTGAATGGATTAAAAACTCAGCTTAGGCTAGAATAGTTAAAGGAAATAAATGGGGGCCTACTTAATGGGGCATACTATTTCACACTCTCTCTTGTTTTACCCATTTCTGAACTTATTCTTGGTTAAAATAATCATTTGATGTTCTCTAAGGTTCAAAAAGTTTAAGTGCATTTTCCTCTCAAAACATACAGCATGCACAAAAAGCCTGAAACAATGCCCATTGAAGTTAATGGGAATCTTTCCCTTAGCTTCAGTGGGCACCAGACCTGGACCAAAGAGAGAAATTAACATTTATTAAAACTATCCAAATGCAATTTGATTTCAAAGAAGACCAGCAAAACTTAAATCGCAAGTGAAGAGTCACTCACAACAGAAACTTCTACTGTATTTAACTGCCTGAAATTTGACTCCCAGCATTCCAGGGATTCGTGACAAGGATCTCTTGATACCTCTTTAAACCATTCAGCTCAACAAGTTAGTGCTGAGCCATTAACCTTGGAGACCTGTGCTTTCACAGCAGACCAGTAAGTTACAGGTGCCGAACCAGTAAACTCAGAGGCTTGTGCCCTGATGTCACCAAAGTAACCTAGACTTGTTGAACCAATGACCCCACAGAAACCTCTACCTTGAAATCAGCACAGCAAGCTGCAGCTGCTTAATGAGCAATGTTAGAGAAGCCAGCAAGTTAGAGCTGTGGAGCTTGAGCTTGCACAGATGCCTGTGCATTTGTCAGCGCAGGAAACTAAAGCTTCTGAACTGGTGTCCTGACAGCATCTTTTCCCTTGACAATGTATCAGCAAACCATTTCTACAATGCATGCACTTCAAGCGGCCACTGTTCTACCCTCAAGCCACATAGTTAATTCTCTGTCCCAGGTCAAAACCAAGCTGGGAGTTCCCATTCCCTCCCAACTGACTTAATGTATGCTATTCATCCTAGATCCTCAAGAATAATTATAGAATTTAGAAACTAAGTAGAACCTGCCCATGTAGATCTGAGATGAATGTCTGTACACACTCAGTGTTGAAGCACCATATGTACTAGTGCATCTAGATGAGAGAGAGAATAGATTTGGTTCCTCACACTCACCTTTGAATGGGGATGCCTGTGTCATCTGGGAGAAAGGGAGGCCCAGGAAAAATTCAGCTCACAGTGTTTTTGGCACAAACAGTTTATAAGATGAAGTATTTTCACTGCAATCAGTGCTATGTGGATAAGTCTTTGGGGCCTGAACTTAATTCAGCACATACAGTTTAGTTAGAACATAAAAACAGCCATACTGGGTCAGACCAAAGGTCCGTCTAGCCCAGTATCCTGTCTTCCAACAGTGGCGAATGCCAGGTGCCCCAGAGGGAATGAACAGAACAGGTAATCATCAAGTGATCCATTCCCTGTCACTCATTCCCAGCTTCTGGCAAACAGAGGCTAGGGACACCATCCCTGCCCATCCTGGATAACAGCCATTGATGGACCTATCCTTCATGAACTTATCTAGTTCTTTTTTGAACCCTGTTATAGTCTTGGCCTTCACAACATCCTCTGGCAAAGAGTTCCACAGGTTGACTATGCATTGTGTGAAGAAATACTTCCTTTTGTTTGCTTTAAACCTGTTGCCTATTAATTTCATTTGGTGACCCCTAGTTCTTGTGTTATGAGAAGGAGTAAATAACACTTCCTTATTTACTTTCTCCAAACCAGTCATGATTTTATAGACCTCAATCATATTCCCTCTCAACTGTCTCTTTTCCAAGATGAAAAGTCCCAGTCTTATTAATCTCTCCTCATATGGCAGCCATTCCATACCCCTAATCATTTTTGTTGCCCTTTTCTGAACTTTTCCAATTCCAGTATATCTTTTTTGAGATGGGGTGACAACAGTATTCAAGATTCGGGAGTACCATGGATTTATATAGCAGCAATATGATATTTTCTTTCTTATTATCTATCCCTCTCTTAATGATTCCCAACATTCTGTTCGCTTTTTTAACTGCCTCTGCACATTGAGTGGATGTTTTCAGAGAACTATCTACAATGACTCCAAGATCTCTTTCTTGAGTGGTAACAGCTAATTTAGACCCCATCATTTTATATGTATAGTTGGGATTATGTTTTCCAATGTGCATCACTTTGCATTTATCAGCATTGAATTTCATCTGCCATTTTATTGCCCAGTTACCCAGTTTTGAGAGATCCTTTTGTAGCTCTTCACAGTCTGCCTGGGACATAACTATCTTGAGTAGTTTTGTATCATCTGAAAATTTTGCCACCTCACTGCTTACCCCTTTTTCCAAATCATTTATGAATATATTGAATAGGACTGGTCCCAGTACAGACCCCGGGGGACACAACTATTTACCTCTCTCCATTATGAAAACTGACCATTTATTCCTACCCTTTGTTTCCTATCTTTTAAACAGTTACCAATCCAAGAGAGGACCTTCCCTCTTATCGCATGACATCTTACTTTGCTTAAGAGCCTTTGGCGAGGGACCTTGTCAAAAGCTTTCTGAAAATCTAAGTACACTATATCCACTGGATCACCCTTGTCCACATGCTTGTTGGCCCCCTTAAAGAATTCTAGTAGATTGGTGAGGCATGATTTCCCTTTACAAAAACCGTAATTTCTTCTCCAACAAATTATGTTCATCTATGTGTCTGACAATTTTGTTTTTACTTGTAGTTTTAACTAATTTGCCCAGTAATGAAGTCAGGCTTACTGGCCTGTAATTGCTGGGATCACCTCTGGAGCCCTTTTTAAAAATTGGCATCACATTAGCTATCCTCCAGTCATTTGGTACAGAAGCTGATTTCAATGATAGGTTAAAGACTACACTTAGTAGTTCTGCAATTTCACATTTGAGTTCCTTCAGAACTCTTGGGTGAATACCATCTGGTCCTGATGCCTTATTACTGTTCAGTTTATCAGTTTGTTCCAAAACCTCCACTAATGACACCTCAATCTGGGACAGTTCCTCAGATTTGTCACCTAAAAAGAATGGCTCAGGTTTGGGAATCTCCCTCACATCCTCAGCCATGAAGACCAGTGCAAAGAATTCATTTCATTTCTCTGCAATGGCCTTATCGTCCTTGCGTGCTCCTTTAGCACCTCCATCATCCAGTGGCCCCCTGGTTGTTTAGCTGACTTCCTGCTTCTGATGTACTTAAAACAATTTTTGCTATTGCTTTTTGAGTGTTTGGCTAGCTGTTCTGTTTTGGCCCTCCTAATTATATTTAGTTCTGGCTATATCATTCTGTATGATGAAAATTCTACAGCACAGACTCTTCTGCCTTGAAGGATTATTGTTTGAATTCATAAAATGAATGGTGCCCATTCCCTTTTCCCTTGCAACTGCCACTGACTCTTCCAGCTACCCTAATATTAAAGATGTTGGGTTTACTCCTCATACCAAGGACTGTGGCTAAAGAGCTTCCAAATGCCAAATATCCCATTTGGAATGGAAGTGCAAAAAGAAACCCTGCATTGCTTTGTCTGGAAAGAGGAGGTTGATAGCCAGTAGAGAAATTGGACTTTCCAATAAAATAGTTCTATGTACTGAAGTCAGTGCTTTCAAAACTCCATGCAGATCTTACATGGTCTGCAGGAGCCTAACTGATGTTCTTAACGTCCTTTCTTTCTCTATATAAAAACAAGAAAATTCTCCTTGTGGTAGTAGGAAAAGTGAGGCCATGTCCTCAGTTGGTGGAAAGCTGTGTAGCTTCACTGAAGTCAAGGTAACGTATATTCCTAGCCATGGAGTGAATTGTGCCCGATAGGTGTCTCATAGTGCTGTCTCCGCTCTTCTGGGGAGTGGTGCACTTATGCACCATACCCTACTCAGGACTGTACCCAAAGGGACAATCTAGGATCTAGCCTGAAGTATCTAAGACCCAACACCAGTTATGCATATCTTTTACACACATACTTCACACATGTGAGTAGTTCCTTTAAAGTTAAGCATTTAAGTATTTGCAGGGCTGGGATCAAACACTAGCTTCTGTTAAACATATAGTGCCTGATCCTCAGCTGGTATACCTTGGAAGACATTCACTGAAATAAGGTGTGGTGCATAAGTGCACCGTCCTGAAGAGAAGCACAAGGAGCCATTATGCCTCCTACACATCTCTCTGAGGTACGTTCCTTTCAGGGCTTCCATCTGGCACCAGAACATTAGTGTGAAGCAGGCTTCTCACTGCACACCCAGCAAGTATTTCTGGTTGATGTGTTAAAAGAGGAGTTATGGGGTAGGGTATCTGCAGAATAGCCCCTGCACTCCCCTAAGTGTCAGGAGCCACAGTGGATTTCAGGGGAACAGAGTGTGTTGGAGAATGTGTGAATTGTAAAAATGCTCTTTGATTCTTGAAGGAATACTGTCAACTTGAAAATCACCCTTCTGAATGAGATGCCTTACCTGATATGGTTACAAATAACACCTTTGAGGATATGTACTGTAAGAGATTGGAGAAACAAATCATCTTTTCAGTTTGCTTTGAGACTTGGAAAGCATTTTATGTATGTGCTGTTATCTTCCCATGGTTGTGTAAAAGAACACCACAAACAAAAGTGGAGAGAGAAATATTTTTTAAAATAGAAAAATATGGTGGTACAACTCAAATTGGCAGGGGGGAATCAGGATCAGGTATATTCTTTGAACATGGTTTTAGGAGTTTGGGGTTTTTTTAATTGATTAACTTTTATATTGACAGAGCCCCTATTAATATACATTCCCTTAATTTACCCTTCTGTAAACTTTTAATTTTAGGGTATTTCAATTGTAATATTGTTGGTAGGTTTTACTAATGTTTGTTATATTCTGTAGTAACCTTAATTTTAGTTAATGAAGTTTCTTCTCTGAGGTGCAAGAAAGAATAATTGGTATAATCACATTTTAACAAGGGTATGGTTACTCTCAAGGAAATGCTGTGAAGCATTTTTCTGGAAGCAATTAGAAGCTTATTGAGGTTTATCCTTTGAGAGTTATCAGTCCCTCCATCCCACCCTCCTTTTTTAAAAAAAAATCTTCTATTTCTTGTGTCTTGACTGTCCCCAGTGATTTCTGGACTTGCGTATTTATTTTACCTCCAAAAATCAAATCTCGCCTATTCTTCATAGGTTTGTTTGTAGGAATGTTTGACATACATTCAGAATTTGTTTAAACTACAGACCTTCCCCTTTTCTGAGTCTTTTTTTTAAATCTTCTGATGATTAAACATTAATACCTTCACATTAGTTACATTACACTTCAGAAACCTCTTTAAATTTAGTTAAAACATGTTCTTCCCTCCCCAATCTCTAGTCTTGTACAGATTTAAACTATATAGTGGATCCCTAAATCTCAGATTTGTTAAGATTTGAATCAGTGTAGGCCCAGATTTTAATCTCAGCTGCAGAATGAGCAACATCGTTTAGGTTAAAATCTCTCTGCTCTTGTGAATACTGTGCATAATTTAATGCATGTCTCCATCTCGTTTGGGAGATTGATGAGGACAGTCTGAATTTCAGTTGTTCAAACTGAAAATTGTTCGAATAACTAGAGTCCAGTTTGCTCTTCCAATAGCAGGTGTTTTGTTGTTGTTGTTTTGTTTTGTTTTGCTCTCAATCATATATATAGTATTTTATAGTCAGTTTATATTAATTTGGCACATTAAAAGATCAAGATGGTCACACCTGGGGCCTGATCTTGCTAACTTTATTTAGGCAAAACTAAACTCCCAGTGATTTTAATGGTACTTTGTCTGAACATAAGATTGAAGTATCAGGTGCTTTATTTATTTAATTAAAATGCTTACATAATTTTAGTTTTTAAGGTTTTACTGAATGCTGCTTTTCTCATTTGCAGAAAGATTTTGTTGATACAGTGAGAATTCAGAAGTGCATCAAGTTGAAGGACACCACATTATTGAATTCCTGAATGTTTCTTGAATGTTATTAAATCAATGCAAGCAATAAAATAGGAACGCTGCCTGTAAATATTTCTCCCTGACAGTTTTCAGGGGCTGATTAAATATTTGCATGGTTCAGTTGCAGACCTATACAATCAGGCACAAAGCTCAGGAATTCATTAAAGTGTAACTCAACACCATACCTTGGTGAACTTTCATTCTAATTTCATTTGTATGTAAAAAGGCATTGAATGTTGTGTACTGAAGTACTAGCTTGTTGAATACAGATATATCATTCCATAAATGACTGTTTTATATAGCTTTTAAAGTGGAAGTACTATTATAAAAAAAATCCAGACTTTTGTCTTTTCACATTTTCCCCTCTGAATATAAAATATAGAAATTGTATGCATTCAATTTCCCAAATGCAGTACTCTGAACACACATGACTTATTCTTTACAAAATGATTTGGGTGAAAAATAGATGAAGTAATACAAATAAATTTAACTCAGAAATCTCAAGAAAATCTGCAATGTTTTATAATTTTCATTGAGCACTTACCATTGGAAAATCATTCTACCCAACTTCACCATCTTCCCTGGGTAAACTACATGTTTGTGCTACTGCTCTCTGCAGTCGCTGCTTCCTTTCTTCTTCATCTGCTACTGGCCAGGTCTTCACTCCATAATTAAGGCATGTACCATATAAAAAGACAACCACTGTAAAGAGAGAAGATGACCTTGTGATGAAAGCATTGCACTATGATTCAAAATCTGGGCCTATTTCTTGTCTCTGTTACAGACTCACTGTGTGACCTTGGGCAAATGACTGAATCTTGTGACTCAGTTCCCTTGTCATCTATAAAATGGAAATAATGGATCCTTTTCTCCATTTTTGTCTTTTCTGTTCAGATTGAAAGCGCTCTGCCTGGAGTAGGACTTTCCTCTTGCTTTGTTTGTGCTCACTGCCCTGATCTCCCTTGAGACCTCATGGCACTAACCATAATACCAGTAATAAAAAGGGAGGTATGTTGTTCTTTAAAAAAATCTGTCAATAAGGAAAGTTTGCGTGGATTGTCATCATATTTTTATAAGCTTTTTGGGGTAGGAACTGTGTTCTGTGTGGGTGGACTGAATACAAACAACTAAAGCAGCCCTTGGCCTACCTTTTTAAAATAGCAACCCTTTTATCTGCCCTACTCAATGCAAACCATAGCAATAATGTTTAGTGAAGCACTCAAAAAGAAGAGTGTTTAGGACAAGGCACAACACTTATCAGGGCTTGTCTAAACCAGTGGAACCTTCTGTGTATAACTAAAGATGTGATGTTAACTAAAGTTTGCAAGCTAAACTGCTATAAGCCAGATTTGAATGCCTGAGCACAAAGTTGCACCAGTTGAACTGACTTGGTTTAACAAGGAACAGTAAGATAAGACTGCTCATGCTTCTGGAGAGATCTAGATCACTCTGGGTATGCACACATGCTTATACACAACACAGACTAGATGATCACAATGGTCTCTTCGGACCTTAAAGTTGGAGTCTAATGCAAGTATTAGCATAGGCACTTTCTTACGAACATAATGTTTTATTAGTATAGTCATTCTCCTACTTGTAGCTTGATACCTAACCTTACACACCTCATGTGTAATTGATGTTATTTCCATTTATACTGCAACATGTACCTAGTAGAATGTAAAACATGATGGTTTTGCTTCACAGGAGTCTATGCAAATATTTGATTTGATTTGTATTCATGTCAGTTTGCACCCATCCAAGATTTGCTTTGACTAAAGAGTTTCTATGAACCCCAAACTCAAGGGTGAAATTTACTTGCAAGTATGTTGGTTTCAAATTTTGCATGATTTTGACCTAGTGCCAAAAATTAGGCTCAGTTCACTTGAAACTGGGTTTATAGTTGCCTGGAAAGTGTTTGACCTTTTTAATCCATAATTTAAAATGAAGCTTTCTAAAAATATTTCTCTGGCTTAATCCACCTCTCTGCTCTCCCACACACCTTCCAGGTCACACATTGCAATTACCATCCTTTCATAAAGTCCTCCAGGTCTGGGATCCTCTTCAGAGCCTGTCAGTCTGTACAGGGTTGTGAGCAACTTCCTCCTCTAGGATTAAATGTGTTTGGCTCTGACACTCTCCATTCTTCCTTATGAACGTGTAATCTCAAAATAACACCGTGTGGGGAGCCATTCTTTTAAAATAAATATGTATACTTGATTTTTGGGAAAGGCGTGCATTCTAAAGGCAAACGGCAGATGAAGTACTTGTGAATGAGCCGTAATAATTTCTTTGGCTATGAGGACCCTGTTTTGGAAATGGAACAGAGGCAAAATCAAATATAGGATTAATACGTGTAATAAATAAGATCCTGTGTAAATTCTGATTAATCTGCATAAAATAAAAAGGAACCTTTGTCTAGGCTCAGTGTGGATTGTTGTATGCCCCTGTGCACTACCATAAAGAAAGTAGTCATGCCACTATACAAACACATGCAGATTCTTATCTCACATTTATACTTGAGTGAGGCTCACTTTGTGCTTCCTAAGTCCTTTGTAAGATGGCCACATGATTCTTCTGTGGCACTTACATAAGGAATTCTATAGAATGCAGTCCTTTATCATTCTAGATTGATTCTTAAAAGGTTTTGACTTATCCTATGGCATCTGGTTTAAAGCAGGAATCAGATCTTTAGCACAACTACATTTGCACATAAATATTTAAGATTTTAAATACTGAAATGTGACTCTGTAAGTTAGATATCACTGCCTGGTATTGAGCCTTTTATGTTTAACTTTATTTAAGCAGATATAAAATATCACACGGGAGCTAATGAATGTCACAGCTCAGTTTTTGAGAGGATAGGTCCTAGTATGTCTTTTTGGAATAGTAAGAACAATAAGAAACAATTCTGTTTTGATTTTGTATTTTTTAAATTGACAAACTTTTTTTGTTTGTTTGTTTGTTTATAGAAAGTTATTTCTGACAAAAATAAAGTGGGCCCAGTCCTGTTCGGTAGTTAACCTGCTCTGCTCCTTTATTCAGTGAGATTGGTATAGATTTCAGTTATCTATTTGTGTTGTAGTAGCAACCAAAAGACCCCAGTTTGGCTGAGGGCTCCATTTTACTGGATACTGCTCAAACACCTAGGAAGACACTGTCCCTTCACTGAAGAGTAGCAAGTTTGAAGACATGATATCTGAAGGATGGAGGGAGAAAGGGTTACAGCATATAAGCAAAGTGATCCAACTGGTGACTAGCAGAGTTTTTACTAGTTTCATGGTTTATGTTTTGTATTTTTATGTAAGTCTCCTCAGCTGCTCATCCATATAGCCAGTGTTAGTTCCAATATTGCTTAAGTGTATAAACTATGGCCATCTTCTATTCTAGTTACCCTTCTGTCTCCAGCTGGTCTATTCCCAATAAGCAACCTCGGTTGTTTCCACGTCTTTTGTTTCCTACCTTACTGCTTCCCCATGCCCTTTTGCCTTACTTAGGACCTTGGACTGAGGGAGATGGCGGAGGAGAACACCCATCTACAAAATTTGAAAAATCTCCAAAATTTTCTAGATTGCAAAGTCTACACAGGCATTTCTGGCACACACATAGACCCTTTCCCTGGAGACAGAGTGGCCAGTGGGCAATGTGCAAAGGGCAATTAAGCAGAACATGTTCTGATATCAGCAGAGTTCTGGGCTGTTGAGAAACCCTGAATCGCACCAAGGGTATGTCTACACTTCAGTAAAATAGTCCCACCTGGCCTATGTCCTCTGGCGTGGGCTCAGGCCGCAGTGCTATAAAATTGCAGTGTAGAGGTTTAGGCTCAGGCTGGATCGTCCCCCCCTCCTGCAGCCCAGGCCCTGCAAGCCTGAGTCAGCTGACATGGGCTAGCTGCAATTTTTATTGCAGTGTAGACATACCCTCAGAGAGGAGTCCTACCTGGAGGTGCTGTTTTGGCTTAGCCCACGTGGACTGGGGAGGCAACTGGGGCCATGTGCCCAGGAACAGGGGGCTAGATTCCATCATCCCTTGTCCCCACACTGGGTCAGGTCTGGGGAGGGAGTGGTGGTAAAGGGAGGACCTTCCTAGGCCACATCATCCCAGCCAGTGGAGCTTCTAATCACAGTTGGAGAACTCCTGCCTGGTGCCGGGAGGGCAGGGGAGCTGTTGGTGGGAGCAGGACTGAGCCCAATAAAATATACAAAGGGTATTTAACTATTTATTTTCTAAAATTTCCTTTGCCCTGATTTTTAGAGTAGAGATTCACTTACACATACCGTAGGGCATGCATGTGCCCAGCCCAGTACACTGATACCATAAAAAGTGGAGGGAGACATTAATGCAGATTTATAACATACTATTGCCTGTATCATGCCAGTGACTTTTAATCAGAACTCCGCTCTTAATTCACTACGCAGTTTTGCTTAGAACATGATGGCCCCATACTGAACGGTTGCTGTTATTTTAAACTGTGGGAAGCAGTTATGAATATTTGTAGAAACTTTAATTTTTGACCACTGACTTGTTTTTCTGTTTAGAAAAATCCAGTATTTGTTAACTGGGTTCTACTAGATTTGATTTCTGTGGTGTGGCACAGTTTTGATCTGTAAAAGTAGATATTGAAAATAAGGAGCAAGTTCCACGGAGGTAAAATTGTTCCATTCTAAACAGTAAATGGAATGTTTTCCTAATAGGAGGCCAGTCCTCTGATCCTTACTCCAGCCAACCTCCCACTAAAGTCAGAGATGATTTGTTAAGCTTACCTGTCATGAAAGATCAACGGCTGGAGAAGTAAATCATTAAGTAGAATATTTTACAATCAGGCTTTTCTTTTTGTTTTATATAGGGAAGGGGCACCCATGTCACAATCAATAAAAAGTACACATAAGATGGATGAAAAGGCAAAGAGACAGAGTCACAGAATTAATTGTTTTATATCTTTCCACTAAACTTTAGTAGTTTTTCAGCTTGAACAGTGGCTCCATTTTGCTCCACACTGGTCAGATGATAAGGATTAATTTGCTGTGACCTATTTCTTTTAACCTTTTAGTGACCTTTATGCTTTTTTATCCCTTTCCCTTACACTGTCTGTCATCTACCTTGCGCAGCCAAGTATAACTTCAAAGCAATGTTCTCCTGGATACTTAGTTTTACAGCATGGTCATTTATTCCAGCACATAAAACACCACTTGCCCATAAACATTGTGCCTGAAAATAGGGGTAAAAAGAGTCAATTTTAAACTCCCCATGTCATGCCTCAGGGTAAATGTGCAAAAAATGCATTACATACTCTTTCAACTATTTACACTTGACATATAATTTAGCTCCTATGGCAACTTTACATATAGAACCTTTTTAAATATAATATGCCATATACATGGGGAATATATTTTAAAATCAGTTTGGGGCTTATACCACACACTTTCCACTCCTTTTCTAGCAGTTTCGTGGCTAAATTCCCATGCAGCCCTTTGAACGTTTACCCATCTGTGATTACTACAGATGAGCCTCAGCCACAACATTCTGATCTAGATTTCAAACTCTGCAAAGTTTCACATCGGCCTTCATCACATCAGGTTTTTTAGGCTGGTTTGGACTTACCGGAATTTGCTTTGCTACACCTCCAGTTGTGTGTGTGTGTGTGTGTGTGTGTGTGTGTACGTACATGCAGAAGCACACAGAATGATGCTATTTGTCACAGAAATAGTTTCTCTTGCTCCTCTGATTATCTCACCTGCACTCATTCATTTTAATTAATCCATTTCATCCAGGGCTGAGCACCACATTAAAAAAAAAAAAGTCTCTTCCTGGATACTACCAGGAGAGGTAATATTCAATCTTTATCAGTGTAACGTTTTAGGCCCAATATCTCCCCACACAACTGGTCTAGAAATGAGAACTTTGTACTATTGTAGGGGAGAATCCTAGCTTTCCAATGAAATACAACACTCACTCTAGCTATGGAAGGTCCCAAGGCATTGGCATTAGAGCTGTTACACCTTTTATTGATAGAAGTGCAATAACGCAAGAGCCTTTAAAGTTATATTAATTACCATTTGTCTCATATTACTAAAGGAGCCTGGCCCTACAAGTAGAGGGATAGAATACAACTTGTGAATAATACAACTATCCCAGATAAAACATTTTTATTACGTCTGTAAAATAAGCACATGCCCTCTACTATGATCCCTTACCTATTCCTCTGAATTTCCCTTTTTAGGAAATCTCATTTTGTTCATCTGTATATACAGAAGCTTTCTTTTACATTACTTGTGCACCTAAAGCTCCTGTTTTCTTCACAGGGAGTCTTTTGGCATGAAGGGAATACAGGAACAAGCTCTTAGGCCCAATTCAACAAAGTACTTAAGCACATGCAGAGCTTTACACACATGTTTAAATTCCATTGAAATAAAAGTCAGAGCATCTGCCAGAGAACACAGTACATGCAAGCAGTTTGCTTGGGTTTTGAGAGGTATGTTGAATAACTTTTTTCCCCCTCTGGAAATGCCATATAAACATAGCCAGACTAAGTTTTGGGCATGGATAATCAGAACAATCTGCAACGGTTTCCCGTCTGTGGCTAATGGGATGTTTCTCCAAGCTTTGTCACCATGGCAAATACTTTTTAATACATAAACATTTGCTGCGTTGAAAATCCACCCACTCTTGTTGAAAGATGGCCAGGTTTTGTAAAATTATATTTCAGCTACCCTGCTGATTTTCGAGATAAGCCCTTTCAGTTAACATTCCATGTGTCTAACAAAAGAGGTGTGAAAAGTACAGTTTATAAGAACATACATGGAATTTTACAATTTCACTTTTATATTTTCATGAGAAAGCTAAATCAAAGAAATATATTTCTCTCTCACTCACACACTTTTTCTTCACTAGTTTTTTTTCCTTCTTCTTCTTTCCCTCTTTATAGGGACAAGCTAGTAACTCCATGCCAAGTTTCCATCTCATCTCTGCTTTCTAGCTCTGGCAAGAGTTCTGTGATCATCCCACGTATTAATGCAGTTTCCTAGCCTTTATCAAGAAGGATAAGTGTGCTGGATAGTCAGGTATCTGCTTCATTTAAAAAAAAGGCTATTACGGCTATTTTTTTCTCAAAATAATTAAAATATTTAATATATGAATAAAACCCCACAATACTGTAAAGCTAAACAACAATGAAACAAAAACCAGACATCACCCTGAGGTAACAAGCAGGATCACCTGTCCAGCTTTCATTTTAAATCTCATACGGGTGTTTGATGCCAGAGGGGACTGTCCAAGCATTCCTGTGGGGCAGTTTTATACAAGAAAAGACTTCAGAGAATATTTGAGAGAAGATGCGAGTTACAGCAGCCTCAGTGAAACAATAACTTGCATGCTGGCAACTTCTGTGGTGTTTTACAAGACTTTTAACTCTGTCCATCAAAAAAAGCCAATTTACCTCTGCTACATCAAATGGCATTTTCACTAACTCAAAGCTACAAACCACAGATGCACGTTTTCTTTCAGTAATTCACACACACTTACCAAAACCACAAGCAGTTTTTATGATGTCTTTTTCCCCTTGCCCTTTTATAAAATGGGAATTTGGTAGAGGTCTGTCTAAAAGCTAAGCCTCCCCCAACTTTAGCATGCTAACATACATGAAAGAACTTGGTACAGCCCTGTTCATGCCCAATTCCTTCATACACAAGCACTGCTAGGGACATCATGGAAGTTACTAGATCGCAGGCCCTGGTTCTTATGGGAGACTTCACTGACCCTGATATCTGCCGGGAGAGCAATACAGCGGCGCACAGACAATCCAGGAATTTTCTGGAAAGGGTAGGGGACAATTTCCTGGTGCAAGTGCTGGAGGAACCAACTAGGGCAGAGCTCTTCTTGACCTGCTGCTCACAAACCGGGAAGAATTAGTAGGGGAAGCAAAAGTGGATGGGAACCTGGGAGGCAGTGACCATGGTCAAGTTCAGGATCCTGACACAGGGAAGAACGGAGAGCAGCAGAATATGGACCCTGGACTTCAGAAAAGCAGACTTTGACAGTCTCAGGGAACTGATGGGCAGGATCCTCTGGGAGAATAACATGAGGGGGAAAGGAGTCCAGGAGAGCTGGCTGTATTTTAAAGAATCCTTATTGAGGTTACAGGGACAAACCATCCCAATATGTAGAATGAATAGTAAATATGGCAGGTGACCAGCTTGGCTTAACAGTGAAATCCTTGCTGATCTTAAACACAAAAAAGAAGCTTACAAGAAGTGGAAGATTGGACAAATGACCAGGGAAGAGTATAAAAATATTGCTCGGGCATGCAGTAGTGAAATCAGGAAGGCCAAATCGCACCTGCAGCTAGCAAGAGATGTTAAGAGTAAGAAGAAGGGTTTCTTCAGGTATGTTATCAACAAGAAGAAAGTCAAGGAAAGTGTGGGCCCCTTACTGAATGAGGGAGGCAACCTAGAGACAGAGGATGTGGAAAAAGCTAATGTACTCAATGCTTTTTTTGCCTCTGTCTTCACAAACAAGGTCAGCTCCCAGACTGCTGCACTGGGCAGCACAGCATGGGGAGGAGGTGACCAGCCCTCTGTGAAGAAAGAAGTGGTTCGGGACTATTTAGAAAAACTGGACGAGCACAAGTCCATGGGGCCGGATGCGCTGCATCTGAGAGTGCTAAAGGAGTTGGCGGATGTGATTGCAGAGCCATTGGCCATTATCTTTGAAAACTCATGGCAATCGGGGGAGGTCCCGGATGACTGAAAAAAGGCTAATGTAGTGCCCATCTTTAAAAAAGGGAAGAAGGAGGATCCTGGGAACTACAGGCCAGTCAGCCTCACTTCAGTCCCTGGAAAAATCATGGAGGAGAGGAAAAGTGTTCAGGAACAGTCAGCATGGATTCACCAAGGGCAAGTCATGCCTGACTAATCTAATTGCCTTCTATGACGAGATAACTGGCTCTGTGGATGAGGGGAAAGCAGTGGATGTGGTGTTCCTTGACTTTAGCAAAGCTTTTGACACGGTCTCCCACAGTATTCTTGCCAGCAAGTTAAAGAAGTATGGGCTGGATGAATGGACTATAAGGTGGATAGAAAGCGGGCTAGATCGTCGGGCTCAATGGGTAGTGATCAATGGCTCCATGTCTAGTTGGCAGCCGGTATCAAGTGGAGTGCCCCAAGGGTCGGTCCTTGGGCCGGTTTTGTTCAATATCGTCATTAATGATCTGGAGGATGGTGTGGATTGCACCCTCAGCAAGTTTGCAGATGACACTAAACTGGGAGGAGAGGTAGAGACGCTGGAGGGTAGGGATAGGATACAGGGGGACCTAGACAAATTAGAGGATTGGGCCAAAAGTAATCTGATGAGGTTCAACAAGGACAAGTGCAGAGTCCTGCACCTTAGGATGGAAGAATCCCATGCACCGCTACAGACTAGGGACCGAATGGCTAGGCAGCAGTTCTGCAGAAAAGGACCTAGGGGTTATAGTGGCCGAGAAGCTGGATATGAGTCAACAGTGTGCCCTTGTTACCAAGAAGGCCAATGGCATTTTGGGATGTCTAAGTAGGGGCATTGCCAGCAGATCGGGGGACGTGACCGTTCCCCTCTATTCGACATTGGTGAGGCCTCATCTGGAGTACTGTGTCCAGTTTTGGGCCCCACACTACAAGAAGAATGTGAAAAAATTGGAAAATGTCCAGTGGAGGGCAACAAAAATGATTAGGGGACTGGAACACATGACTTATGAGGAGAGGCTGAGGGAACTGGGATTGTTTAGTCTGCAGAAGAGAAGAATGAGGGGGGATTTGATAACTGCTTTCAACTACCTGAAAGGGGGTTCCAAAGAGGATGGATGTAGACTGTTCTCAGTGGTAGCAGATGACAGAACAAGGAGTAATGGTCTCAAGTTGCAGTGGAGGAGGTTTAGGTTGGATATTAGGAAAAACTTTTTCACTAAGAGGGTGGTGAAACAGTGGAATGCATTACCTAGGGAGGTGGTGGAATCTCCTTCCTTAGAAGTTTTTAAGGTCAGGCTTGACAAAGCCCTGGCTGGGATGATTTAGTTGGGGATTGGTCCTGCTTTGAGCAGGGAGTTGGACTAGATGACTTCCTGAGGTCCCTTCCAACCCTGATATTCTATGATTCTATGATCACTGCGAGGTGAAAGAGCTATCTAGGTACTGATCGGCAAACTAGCAGATCTAGTCTCTTTCTTGGTGCACTGCTTCAGATTTCCAGATAACTACAGTTTTATAAGATCGTCAAGATTCTGTAGTAGATGTCCTGTATGCGCAAACATAAACCACATACATAATTACTGGAAACATCTTGCAGAGAGAGCTGTGAGCTAGTCCAGGGGATGGGAATAGAACACAGAAGTCCTGACTCACAGTCCCCTGCACTAATGTAGTTCCTATTTGTGTAGAATGTGTGTAATATCTTTGGGGGTCTGTCTTCTAAAGTATGTCATATTTCATGTTTGAACCAGTTTTATGATTTAAGACCCACTGGTTTTAGAGTCAAATTAATTGAAGAAGAATGAAAACAAAGCTTCCCTCAAAAAAGGGGATGTCTTGCAAATGCCATCATGATCTCAAACTCTCATTCAAAACGAAAGCAGAAGATGATCCTGGAAAATGTTCTCTTTTGGCTTGCAGACCCATATGAAGTGTTCCTAGTCAACTTTGAATGCACTTGAGGCTTCCTACATTTTGAAAATATGGGAAGAATTTTCTGCCCTGATTAAACATCTTTAGTCCAAATGCCAGTTTTACTCCCTCTCCCACACAAGGCACTAGGATTCCTACCTACTTTTTTTATAGTTCTGGAGGCCTCGTACACCCCCACTCACCCCATTACCACCATTACCTCCATGCAAGTGCCTCATACATCTCCAAAAGATGTTGACTGGTTGCTGCTCATGGACTCCTAGACGTTAAGATCAGAAGAGACCATCATGATCCTCTAGTCTGACCTCCTGCACATTGCAGGCCACAGAACTTCACGCACCCACTCCTATAAGAGACACCTAACCTCTGCTGCTTTCGAGAGTCAGAAAAGAGTGGAAGTGAGGCAATGGTAGGAAGTTTTAAGCAAGAGAAAAAAAAGACTAATATAAAAAAGCTCTAGACTCCAGCCACCAAAGAGCACAAAGGGCCTACCCCAAACTCCCATTGATTTCAATGGGCTTTGGATCAGAATCTAAATGAATTAGGAAAAGGTTCTTCTAATTTGTGACATGCACCAAAATTAATTGAGGCTGGGAACAGAATCCTAGAGATTCAACTTTAGCCAAGATTTCACTGGCACAAAAACATTATAATGAAACACTGTCTATTTGTGGGAGAAGCTGAGTCTCAAATATGGGCTAATTTTGAGTTCTCTGAAGATATTACAATCCTTTCAACTCAATTCATACTCAAGCCAATACCAGATTTCTCAAGATGGATTCAAAATGCACTGTTCATCTGCAGTTAGACTCTAGCACAGTAATTGCTATGGCTAAATCTTGTATTAAAGCTTGTGGGAAGTTTACTTGCCACTGCAGGATGAAGGTTTCTTCCAAGAACAAGATTATTAACGTAAACAGGAAGTAATTAACTAGAATATTTAATTCTATTTAAATAACACCAGAACTGTACCAAAATATTCATTCCCTAACTGTGAAGCACATGAAATCTGGGAATTCCCTATGTCTTCTAATAAATCAAAAGCATACTAAATCCGGCTTTCATACAAGAAACATCTGGTTATTTAAGTTTCTTTCTTTAATACTAATTTTAACAACTCCCGAACGTGGATAGAAATACTACCTTATACTTTGTTTAAAGTTCATTTCCTGTCCCTAGGACATTCATTGACCTTTCAATGCTGGCCATTTTGCTCTCCGCTTTCTTATTCCTGTTCTCATTGACTTCATTCCATTCTTGACCTCTCTTCCCCTCAGGAAAATTAAATACAGCCCAAAACATGTTGGACACCAATTAGTTTTACAGCTCTTCTTACCTCCCCTCATACTGCATTCTTTAGTCCATTGAGTCCACCCCACCTTTATACTTTCAATCTCCACAAAAACCTTACGGCCTCACTGCAAAATGAGCTCTCTTCCATGAAGTTAAAACCTCCCAGTTTTTTTCCTGCTGACTATAATCAACTGAAAACAAATGCCAGAAATAGGGGAGACATATGACTTCCTTTCCAGCTTTGATTTCTGAAAATATTTTTATTTCTTTAGTTCTTCTTTTATTATTTCTGTGAGGTGTGGCAGATGTATATGGAATTCTACAACAATAATTCTGCACATAACAAAACAAGATAAAACCCATTAATTAAAATAAAATATCCCCTCTACCTACTGTGGCATCTTTTTAGTTAGAAAGCTATGTGATGAAAGGGAGAAACATCTTTCTATTTCCTAGAATGTACGTAATATAGGAAAAACCATATTTCATTTTTTAAAAATACATTAAAGAACAGGAAAGTACAAATGTAGGTCCTGATCCTACTGCTATTAAAGTAAATGGAACAGATCATGCTCTGTTGTGCTGGCTTAAATCTGGAGTTTCAATGTAGCTAAGAGTGGGATCTGTCCCAATAAGTGTTTTGCTATTGGCACGTGCCCTGGTTCAGCAAGATATTTAAGCACATGCATAACTTCAAACACTTAGATATGTAAGAGGGAACAACCTCTCTTTTGGCTGTTAACATATGTTCCAAACTTCAAGTTAGGCATGTGCTTAAGCACCTTTCTGAATTAAGTTCTTAAATGGAAGCAAGATTAGTTACAATCTTTATGAAGATATTGGGCCAGATTCTACAGTCCCTACTTCAGCAACCTCTCACTGCCACTCCCCATCCCCACCAAATTCTCTGTAATCTGGTTTTGCTATCGCCTGTACGGCCTAGTCTACACTACAAGTTTACGTCGGATTTAGCAGCATTAAATTGAATTAACCCTGCACCCATCCTCACAACGAAGCCATTTTTTTCGACTTAAAGGGCTCTTAAAACCGATTTCTGTACTCCTCTCCAACGAGGGGATTAGCGCTGAAATCAACATTGCCATTTTGAATTAGGGTTAGTGTGGATGCAATTCGAAGGTATTGGCCTCCGGGAGCTATCCCATAGTGCACCATTGTGACCGCTCTGGACAGCACTCTGAATTCAGATGCACTGGCCAGGTAGACAGGAAAAGCCCAGGAACTTTTGAATCTCATTTCCTGTTTGGCCAGGTGAGCTCATCAGCACAGGTGACCATGCAGTCCCAGAATCGAAAAAGAGCTCCAGCATGGACCGAATGGGAGATACTGGATCTGATTGCTGTATGGGGAGAGGAATCTGTGCTATCAGAACTATGTTCCAAAAGACGAAATGCCAAAACATTTCAAAAAATCTCCGAGGCCATAAGGGACAGAGGCTACAGCAGGGATGCAACACAGTGCTGCATGAAACTTAAGGAGCTCAGACAAGCGTATCAGAAAACCAAAGAATCAAACGGATGCTCCGGGTCAGAGCCCCAGACATGTCGCTTTTATACTGAGCTGCATGCAATTCTAGGGGGGGCCTCCACCACTACGCAACCCCTTCCATGGACTCCGATGATGGGGTACTCTCCGCCATGCCTGAGGATTTTGCGGATGGGGAAGATGGGGAGGAGGAGGACAAGCTTGAGGAGAGCACACAGCACACTGTTCTGCCTGACAGCCAGGATCTTTTTATCACCCTGAACGAAATACCCTCCCAACCCAATGAAGCTGGAGAAGGGACCGCTGGGGAGTGTACCTTTTAAAATATAATACATGTTATAAAAGCAAGCGTTTTTTAATTATTAAGTAGCCCTGAGGACTTGGGATGCATTCATGGCCAGTACAGCTACTGGAAAAGTCTATTAACGTGTCTGGAGATGGAGCGGAAATCCTCCAGGGACATCTCCATGAAGCTCTCCTGGAGGTACTCTAAAAGCCTTTGCAGAAGGTTTCTGGGGAGAGCAGCCATATTCCGTCCTCCATGATAGGACACTTTACCACGCAATGCTAGTAGTAAGTAATCTGGTATCTTTGCATGACAAAGCCTGGCAGCATACGGTCCCGGTGTTTGCTGGCATTCAAGCAACATCCGCTCTTTATCTCTCTGTGTTATCCTCAGGAGAGTGATATCGTTCATGGTAATCTGGTTGAAATAGGGGAATTTAATTAAGGGGACATTCAGAGGTGGCCATTCCTACTGGACTATTTGCCTGTGGCTGAAAAGAAATCCTTCCCGCAGTTAGCTACGCGGTGGCAGGGGAGGCACTGGCGCTGAGCTGTTCGCATTTGGCTAGCAGGGATCTTCCATGATACCAGCCATGTGGTGGGGTGAAGGGTAAAGCAATCATCCCAGAGAATTGGATGGGGGGGGGTTAGTTTGGTTTCTGCTGCTGCACGTTAACAGGAAAACTGCAGCACAAAATGGCCAACTCAATGTGCTTTGCTTGGTATGGGAAAGGAGGGGGCTGCTGTTATGAAGGTTGCAGAAGCCGAAAGACTATGGCTTACCGTGGCCTCCTGCAAGCCGAATTCTGTTGCCCGGCACTGCGTGTGTGATCTCTAACACCAAAGCCGCAGGCACTCAATATAAGATGCAAAATGTGACCTTGTACCAAAATCACATGTGCTATGTAATGGAAATAGTGTTGTTCACCATGAAAGAGTATAGCCATTGTTCTGTAAAATGTATCTTTTTAAATACTTCACTCCCTTTTTTTCCTCCAGCAGCTGCAAATGTTTCAAGCCTCCCTCTTCCGTCCCAAAGGCTATCTCAGATAAAGCGGCGAAAAAAACGCACGCGCGATGAAATGTTCTCTGAGCTCATGCAGTTGTCTGGCACTGGCAGAGCTCAGCAGAATGTGTGGAGGAACACAATAGCAAAGTACAGGAAAGTGGCCAATGAACGTGAGGAGAGGTGGCAGCCGGAAGATCAGAGGAGGCATGAGGCAACACTGGGGCTACTGTGGGATCAAACGGACATGCTCTGGCGTCTGGTGGAGATTCATGAACGGCAGCAGGATCACAGACAGCTGCTGCAGCCCCTGTTTAACTGCCCTCCCTCCTCCCCAAATTCCATAGCCTCCTCGCCCAGACGCCCAAGAACGCGGGGGGTGGGAGGAGGCTCCGGGCACCCAACCACTCCACCCCAGTGGACAGCCCATGCAACAGAAGGCTGTCATTCAACAAGTTTTAAAGTGGCCTTTTCCTTCCCTCCTACCCTCCTCCCACACCCCACCCGCGCTACCTTGTGAGTTATCTCCCTATTTTTATAATCAACTAATAAAGAATACATGTTTTTTAAATGATAGTGACTTTATTTCCTTTGCAAGCAAGCTGTGATCGAAGCAGGGAGGGCGGGTGGCTTACAGGGAATTTAGAGGCAACCAATGGGTAGGGTTTTCATCAAGGAGAAACAAACAGAAGTGTCACACAGAACCCTGGCCCATCATGAAACTGGTTTTCAAAGCTTCTCTGATGCGCAGCGCTTCCTGCTGTGCTCTTCTAGCCGCCCTGGTGTCTGGCTGCACGTATTCGGCGGCCAGGCAATTTGCCTCAACCTCCCACCCCGCCATAAACGTCTCCCCCTTACCCTCACAGAGATTGTGGAGCACACAGCAAGCAGCAATAACAATGGGAATACTGGTTTTGCTGAGGTCTGAGCGAGTCAGTAAACTGTGCCAGCGACCCTTTAAATGTCCAAAGGCACATCCTACCACCATTCTGCACTTGCTCAGCCTATAATTGAACAGCTCCTTGCTACCGTCCAGGGTGCCTGTGTACGGCTTCATGAGCCAGGCCATTAAGGCTGGGTCCCCAAGGATAACTATAGGCATTTCAACATCCCCAACAGTTATTTTCTGGTCTGGGAAGTAAATCCCTTCCTGCAGCCGTTTAAACAGACCAGTGTTCCTGAAGACGCGAGCGTCATGAACCTTTCCCGGCCATCCCACGTTGATGTTGGTGAAATGTCCCTTGTGATCCACCAGTGCTTGCAGTACCATTGAAAAATACCCCTTGCGGTTTATGTACTGGCTGCCCTCGTGGTCCGGTCCCAAGATAGGGATATGCCCCACCACAGTTAGGAAATCCCATTGCAGCAAAGCCATCTAGTATGACCTGCATTTTTCCCAGAGTCACTACCTTTGATAGCAGCAGCTCAATGATTGCGTTGGCTACTTGGGATCACAGCAACCCCCACAGTAGATTTGCCCACTCCAAATTGATTACCAACTGACCGGTAGCTGTCTGGCATTGCAAGCTTCCACAAGGCTATTGCCACTCGCTTGTGAACTGTGAGTGCTGCTCTCATCTTGGTATTCTGGTGTTTCAGGGCAGGGGAAAGCAAGTCACAAAGTTCCATGTAAGTGCCCATACGCATGCGAAAGTTTCAGAGCCACTGGGAATCATCCCAGACCCGCAACACTATGTGGTCCCACCACACTGTGCTTGTTTCCCGGGCCCAGAATCGGCGTTCCACAGCATGAGCCTGCCCCAATAACACCATGATCTCCAAATTGCCGGGGACCGCAGTTTTAGAGAAATCTGTGTTCATGTCCTCATCACCACACTGCTATCGCCTCCTCGCCTGGTTTTTCAGGTGCTGGTCTGCATAAACTGAACGATAATGTGCAAGGTGTTTACAATGGTCATAACTGCTGTGGTGACCTGAACAGGCTCCATGCTTGCCATGCTATGCCGTCTGCTCAGGCAATCCAGGGAAAAGGGCGCGAAATGATTGTCTGCTGTTGCTTTCACTGAGGGAGGGAGGGTTGACTGACGACATTTACCCATAACCACCTGTGACAAATTTTTGGCCCCAACAGGCATTCGGAGCTCAGCCCAGAATTCCAATGGGCAGCGGGAACTGTGGGATAGCTACCCACAGTGCACCGCTCGGAATTTCAATGCTTGCCACGGTACTGTGGACGCACACTGCCGAATTAATGTGCTTAGTGTGGACGCATGCACTTGACTTGATACAATCTGCTCCCAAAAATCAAGTTCTGTAAAATTGGAGTACTTTCGTAGTGTAGATGTGGCCTAAGGGTCTTATCCTGTACCGACTAAAGTCAATGGTAGGCCTTTCATTGACTTCAGCATAACAGGCTCGGACCATAGGCATGTGTTTTCAGGATGATCTTCAATGTTTCTTTCAATGCTCTGTACTAAAACGCTCTGAGGGAAAAGGGATTGGTTTGTTCACATTAACTGAAATGAATTGTTTCATATGCATGGAAAGAGTTTTTTCCCCTCTATCCCTCCATTATATCTGATTTGAACAATGTGGGCCTACAGAACTCTCTTGGTATCTTGTTCAAATTACAAAACTTCTAACTAAAAGGCAGATGAGTAACAGTTACTTATGGCTGATGTTAAAGTACTTGCTAAATTGGGTTGTTAAGATTCTTATATGGAGAAAATTAATGAATCAGTTTAAAAGTTCTGATAGTTCTGAATGAATGAATTAATTTGATCTAAATAATGACTTGCTGTGGGAGGGAAGAAGGGAGGAGGAAAGGAAAGGAAAACCAGGGAGATTCTCTCTTCTCCACTCCCACAATCAATGAACTCCTTCTTTTGGCTGCAAACAAAACTTCAGCAACTTCAGTCAGGGATTGCATCTTTCTACTGAAGGATTTTCTCAGGTACCAATCACTGTAGTATCTGTCTGCTTATATCTACATCATAGATCCTTCAAGGGTTTGTAATATTGTTTGCATTATTTTTTATTAGCTCTGCCTGTAGTTTTGAGACCATTTGTGGCCCTTTCCACCAAACCAGATATTTCCCTAGTAGATCCCTCTCGCAATGTAGCCTTTACAGTTTAAAGAGATTAATAAAACTGAAGCAATCTCCATGGGGTATGTTTAGTGTTTCCAATTCTCGGTATTTAATTTTTTCTTTCAGTGTCAATAGGTAATGGGATTGCGCTCTTAGGGTCTGTCTACAGTTAGACACCCACGGCTGGCCTCTGCCAGCTGACTCAGATTCATGGGCCTGAGGCTCATGAGGCTGTTTAATTGAGTTTAGCCATTCAGGCTTGGATTGGAATCTAGGTGGGAGGGTCCCAGAGCTTGGGCTCCAGCCCAAGCTCACCATCTACACCTCAGTTAAACAGCCCCTTAGCCTGAGCCCCGAGAGCATGAGTCAGCTGCCAGCCACAGGTGTCCAATTGCAGCGTAGACACAGCCTAAGGTGTAAAAGACAGGTTTTTAAACCCTGTGTTTAAATGCGTTTTCTTAAAATCAAAAAGCGGCTGTTCCAAGGGATGAATACTTAAGTGTATGAGAGAACTTTAGGGTCCACTATCCCCCTCTCTAACCAGTTTTCAACCCTGCAGGAGTGGTGAGCTTCAGTCATTTTTGTGTATATTTAGTAAGCCCATTCTCATTTTTGTTGCTATTAGTCTGAACCTAAAAGAAGAAATCTTCGGCATATCACTAGCCAACTTAAGCTGAGAGATAAAGTATTATGGCCTCATTAGTAACACTGCTATATGCTTTGCATTTATCTTTATCTATGGTTGCAAGTAAATAACACTTTTTCCTGACTAAAATGCTTATGAATGGTTAATTATTCGCCAGTCCAGAAGAGAAGTTTGTACTAGGACTGTCAATTAATCGCAGTTACCTTGTGCAATTAACTTAAAAAAATTAATCGCGATTAATTGCACTTATCACAATAAAATACCAATTGGAATTTATTAAATATTTTTGGATGTTTTTCTACATTTTCAATATTGATTTCAATTACAACACAGAATACAAAGTGCACAGTGCTCACTTTATATTATTATTTTTTATTACAAATATATGCACTGTAAAAATGATAAACAAAAGAAATAGTATTTTTTAATTCACCTCATACAAGTATTGAAGTGCAATCTCTTTATCGTGAAAGTGTAACTTAAAAATGCAGATTTTGGGGGGGTTACATAACTGCACTCAAAACAACAGTGTAAAACTTTAGAGCCTACAAGTCCACTCAGTCCTAATTCTTATTCTGCCAATCGCTAAGACAAACAAGTTTGTTTACATTGACTGGAGATACTGCTGCCTGCTTCTTATTTACAATGTCACCTGAAAGTGAGAACAGCTGTTCGCATGGCACTTTTGTAGCCAGTGTTGCAAGGTATTTACATGCCAGATATGCCAAACATTTGTATGTCCCTTCCATGCTTCGACCACCATTCCAGAGGACACTCTTCCATGCTGATGATGCTCGTTAAAAAAAAATGCGTCAATTAACTTTGTGACTGTATTCCTTGGGGGGAGAAGTGGATGTCTCCTGCTCTGTTTTACGTGCATTCTGTATATATTTCCTGTTATAGCAGTCTCAGATAATGACCCAGCACATATTCATTTTAAGAATACTTTCACAGCAGATTTGACAAAACACAAAGAAGGTACCAATGTGAGATTGCTAAAAATAGCTACAGCACTCGACCCAAGATTTAAGAATCTGAAGTGCCGTCCAAAATCTGAGAGGGACGAGGTGTGGAGCATGCTTTTAAAAGTCTTAAAAGAGCAACTCTCTGATGCGGAAACTAAAGAACCCAAACCACCAAAAAAGAAAATCAACCTTCTGCTGGTGGCATCTGACTCAGATGATGAAAATGAACATGCGTCAGTCTGCACTGCTCTGGATTCTTATCAAGCAGAACTCATCATCAGCATGGAAGCATGTCCTCTGGAATGGTGGTTGAAGCATGAAGGGACATATGAATCTTTAGCGCATCTGGCACGTAAATATCTTGCAACGCTAGCTACAACAGTGCCATGCAAATGCCTGTTCTCACTTTCAGGTGACACTGTAAACAAGAAGCAGGCAGCATTATCTCCTGCAAATTTTAACCAACCTTGTTTGTCTGAATGATTGGCTGACCAAGAAGTAGGACTGAGTGGAGTTGTAGGCTCTAAAGTTTTAAATTGTTTTATTTTTAAATGCAGTTTTTTTGTACATAATTCTACATTTGTAAGTTCAACTTTCATAATAAAGAGATTGCACTATAGTACTTGTATGAGGTGAATTGAAAAAATACATTTTTTTGGTTTTTACAGTGCAAATATTTGTAAAAAAAATAAAGCAAGCACTGTACACTTTGTATTCTGTGTTGTAATTGAAATTAATATATTTGAAAATGTAGTAAACATCTAAAAATATTTAAAATAAATGGTATTCTATTGTTGTTTAACAGCGCGATTAATCACGATTAATTTTGTTAATCGCTTGACAGCCCTAGTTTGTAATGAACATGTTTTAGGGCAAAATAAGCCACACACATATTAATAAATCTTAGTTGTTACACACACACACATGGTTCAGTCTTTTTTAGTTCTGCAAAAAACCACTGTGGGACCACATCCTTAGCTGGTGCAAACTGACAAAGCTCCACTGAGGTCAATGGAGCTACAGCAGTTTACTCCAGCTAAAGATCTACTTCAGTATTGTCAGGAAAGGTGAAATCCTTTAATGAGATACAATTAAAAAGCAGGCTGAAAATTGAACTGGTGAGAATTATGCACAGAGAAGCAAGAATATACTGCCAAAAAGTGACAATGCAACACATGCAGATGTTGTCCACCTCAGGATATACAGACTCTTATAATTATGTTAACATACTGTGAGGTGAGCAGAAGATATGTTCCATATAATAAAGAATTAATCTGACATGGATACCTGGCTGCAATACACAGTAGGGGAGGTTTCCTTAAGTCTTAATGATAAAGCTAAGCAACATGAAAATGAAGGCAGGAAGCATTAGAATGACTAACAGGACATGGGGGTAATGGACCACCATGAATGTGTAAGCAGGGTACTGTGACTCAAGCTGTGCATCTAATACTTATGACCCCAGCAAAGAAAGTGTGATGTAGCTCTGGGCAATGTCATTCCCTTCATTTCCTACTAAAGAACTACTTGTGTGCCCAGCTTTCTTTTGTGCAGCTTTCAGAAACCTCCTAAAAGAGTCTGAATAGACCACGGTGACGCATGATTCTGTCAACACGTCTTAGCAGGATCTTGCAAGATTGCCCCAGGTTTTGTAGTACTTGGTGACCTTCTGTTTCTGGCAGCAAGAACTTCGCTTTCCTGCTGTTGGCTACAGTGGCAGCCTGCAAGTGTCTCAAGACTGTCACATGAATGGTGGAGATAACAGCTGCAGGAAAAGACTGTAGGAGAATGCTGCTGGTTCAGGCCTCTGCGGTCCTAGGACCACCAGCAGCATCTTTGAAGGTGAATTCAATATTTTATTTTTTAAAATAAGACAGTTATATTTTCAGCTAATGGCTGTAGTGGTCAGAGTACAAAAATTCGTAAGCAGCCCAATATTATTACAGGCTGTTGGTAAGATGCACTGTATTAGAGCTGGATGTATTTGTTTATGGAATTAGAGGATCCCTTTTAATGTGAAAAGTATGTGAGAGCACCCAGAGAATGGGCTGGGCACCTTCATCATATTTTATAAATCAAAAGAAAGTGGTTTGTTTGTTTGTTGTTTTTTAAATTAATAGAACTGGGTGGAAATTTTAAACAGTTTAAAAGAGTTGTTAGAAAATGGAAATTAGGATCAATTTTGCTACCATGTTTTAATGAAACCTCTTGTGAATCTGAATGTTTGCAGTAACTCAAATTCAGTTATATTCAAACTTTCACTGGTTAACTTTGAAAAATCAGCATGCTTTCTGAAAGCTACACAAAGCACAAGCCCGGGAGCCACCGTCCCAAGCTCTGCTACTCACTGGCTTTAGTACTTTTCCTTTATAACAGATTTTAGTTTGCTCATTAAAATCCCCTATTTCCATGATTTTATTTTGGAAGTGCTGCATTTGTTTTTCACCACTTCCCTGCCTTTCATAAAGCTTCCACTCTTCGCATCATCTTAGGCAACAAAAAGGCTCATTACTGCTGCCACTCACCACTTTGGCCACTGAGGGGCAAATGCACTGTTTAACCTTCCCTAGAACCAGTCCAGTCTGCTTGTCAGGAGCTTACAGCCATCTTCTCCCAAAACTGCTTCTATTTGCAGAGTTAACTTTTCAACACTTTGTTCTCATGGTCTAGATTACAAACAATCTGCTGAGCAGGGAGAACCCAAGAGTCTGAGTGCCTGAGAAATGACTGCAAGATTTAGTCCTAAATATGTGATATTAACCTGATAATAGTAGCAAATTGTCACAGGAAAAGAACTACAGCTCACGGTTATCAAGGACGAGGAGTTTCACATACCGACCACGATCCTGTACATTTTGCTTCCTCCTAATAGAGCTGGTCAACATATATTTGGTGGCACAGTTTTCCATTCAGAAATGCAATTTTGTTGAAACTGAAACACTTCAGGGGAATGTGATTTCCATGACATTTTTTTATGAGAAAATTCAAAACATTTTGTTTAGACAATGTCAGTGTTTTGTATTGAATGTCATTTTGATTCATTTTATTTTGACTTTCATATTCTGTTTTAATATTCTTTTGATAACAGAATATAAAAGACAAAATGATAGTATCAAAACAAAATATTTGGTCCCAAAACAGAAAAAAAAATTTACGTTTCATTTCATGGGAAATATTAAAATTCTGTCTTTTCGTTCCCGCTGGAACTTTTTTTTTTCTAAATGCCAGAACTTCCTATGGAACAGAAATTCCGATTCCAAGCCAGCTATACTCCTTAGTCAAGAGGAGTTTTGCCTGACTGGGGGCAAGAACAGACTCAAAACTTGCTGCAGTTTGTGAAATGGTAAATGCTTATATTCAAGTGAAGGATCTCTCATTGGAAGAAGGATCACTATGTGTACAGTCAAAATCTATTCCAATAAAAGGTACAGTGCTATATGAATATAAATAATTAAAATTAACCATAAAATGCAAATCATGTGTAAGTTTCAATTTATACATCAAACTTGAACATTAAGAGCTGAGGCCAGTTCTGCCACCCATCTCCTTATGCCTAAGGATTGCAGTACGTTACAGGAGTCTTGTTTCCCCACTGCTGTAATGGGGATTTAGTCAAGTAACTACCCCGCTCCTCATCAGTGACGATAGGAATTCCTTAAGTTATGTAATTCCCCTGTGTTAATGAACTCCATTGTCAGAGCAAATTCTCAAGACCCTGACTATACTAATAAATGCAGGTTTTAAAAAATGAAATTCATGTTTAAACTAACCATAATGGCTCCCTGGGAACTGTAACTGTCTTTTGCATCAATACGATTGTTCGTTTTAAAAACAACACATTTACCTAAAAAAATAGCTAACCAAGACATTTGCCTTAGAGAATGTAGCACTCTGCTGTATTTCATGAATTATCTGTATAAAATCACACAAACAAAAATATAAACACATTAGCACATTTTTGAAGAACTCCAGTAAGGCCATATTGTCTAATGGCCAAGGGGACATTAGATCACCAGCACACAAATGAAATCTAGTGTGGTACTCAGCAATGCTGAGGAAGTTCTCATATGGCCCTCACCAGCTGCATCTAGTCCACTGTTCAGACCTCTCTTTGCTGCGTCTACAGCATCAAAGGATCGTGGGGTCTGGGTTGGCCATGGTTGTGTTCTAGGTACTTGATCCAAAAAGGATGAGCAACACACATAGAAGACAAGGCATACTGGGAAATCCAGATGCGTGGATAATTTAGGGGTATTTAAGTTATTAATTTTGAGGGGTCATCACAGAAAATGTGGGTTTTGAATGAGAGAAGGCTTGTGGTTTGTCATCCTGGGTCAAGGAGATTATTCCATCTACAGAGGCAACATGGAAAAATCCATGGCTAGAGGAGTGAGAGGAAGATATCAAGGCTGGCACTGTTGGCAGGGCAGAGAGTTTGGGAGGGTAAAATGTGTTAGGTCTGAGATGTGGGCCAGGGTAGTGTGGTAGTGTGTACACCATCTTGATGGAAGGAGGGAAATTTGTATTTTAGGTGATGAGGAAAGGAGAGCCAGTGGAGAAAGAGTAGGAGGAAGTGATATGATGAGATGATTTATAAGCCACGTTTTGGCTGGAATGGAACATGGTGGTCAGAGAAGAGATTAAGGGAAAAGAAAGTTACATGTTTAAATAAAAAGGAGAGTATGTAAAGGAGCTGTTAAGGCGTTCATGTCAAACCAAGATGATACTACAGGCACTTGAGAAATATCTAAGTTCAGGAAGAGTATTTGCAGCCTAGAAGTAGAAGGTGGGAGGACAGAAAAACAACATGCTTCTCAGTAAACATGTAGAAGTGCAGCAGGGCCATTTGGAGGAAGGTGAGCTGAAAGAAATTAATGTACCTTTCCCATCTCTAATACTGCAGGCCTCTTGGGAATAAGGAGTGGAAAAAAATTTCAGTGTGTCACATTTTCTGACTCCTCAAATGGTGCTGATTTATGAAAGCCCTTTGCCTCCTTTCCAATATTTTTTCTTCTCCAGTGAGCTCAGTTATTAATGATTAATGGTCACCCTCTGAGGAAAGAGGGTGAAAACAATCTTATCAGTGTGAGGAGATGAAATTCAGGACAATATCTCAATCAAATCTCCCTTACTGTAGCCTTAAATTTACCTCAGCCTCACCCAAGCCTGGGTTTGTCATTTATTTTGTAAGTTAGCTACAAACCAATACAAATAATAAAACTGAGGTTATAGACAATGTTTGTGCTAAAGTGAATCCCACATCTTTTGAAGCTTTTCATACAATGGCCCCTGGGGTCAAAAATAAATACTGACCAGATGGGAAATAATGCCTGGAGGGACCTTGAACATTCTGAATTTTCAAGGCACAGGGCGATAGTTTTTCACAGAACTCTGAAGCTGAGAGTTGTTATACACACACACAGCTGTGGTGAAGTTTACATTTCTAGGATATTACTTATATCAAAAGCTGGAGATGAACGTTCAAACTTAATCAACTTAAACAAGTTATAATGAAGGGAAAAAATCTTAGCCCAGCTCCAACAACAGTGGAGATGAGGTTGATACTGAGAGATTATGGGGGAAATAATTACAACTGAATGAGACTAGTATGCCAGGCTCTCCCAAATCCAGCTGGGCTAAAGTGCACAGTTACTTCAGTTCCAGTCATCAGCACCTTACCCTATCCCTGCTGTGATTTTCCCATAGCACAGTCATGTGTCTGAAGCTTCTCTGGATGCAGCTTCATTTTTGAAACCCAATACCAGAGTTACTGGCTCCACGCTGATGCTGAACTCCCCCACATGTGTCACTAGAATTTCTAGGGGCATATCCCATGGTTCTTAGCACTGCAGTAAACTGAGCTGCTCTGTGATTCTTTCCCATTAAATTGTGGGAGAACTTGTCTGTCTTTCTGGATACCTGCGGGAATTGTGGGACAGCATTGGATGACTATCACCACTTGAGTGATTTAGCCTATGCCCTCACTGCAAAGTGGGCAGGTTACTGGCCTGAGTGAAAGCCTATTCCCCATGATGGACCAGCTAGATCATGTCTAATGATTAAAACAAAGACATGTTAAAGAGGATTTGTTTTGTGAAATTTCACACCAGTTATTGTTTTTTCATCATGCATTATTTTGCAACTCTCCAATTTTGCTTTAGTCACAATTTTGACAATTATTTTCAAGTAAAAAATTAAAGTTTCACGTTTTCAATGTGAAAGCCTCGGTTTGAAAAGTGGATTGATTTTGATAACTGGCCTGGAATACAGAAAGGTTGTTGTTGTTTTAAATTGCGATCCTTTGCAAAACTAGTGAATGAAAATAGGCTCATTTTTCAAGTACATACTGAAATATGAAAAACCTTAAACTTTGAAAAGTTGTTCCTTACAATTATTTCACACACCCCGAACCAGAGCTCATGAATTCTGTTACTGGCTCTGTCACTTGCAGCAAGTTACTTAGACTCCTGTGAAAATCTCAGCCGAAGGAGTTTACACAGCAAAAAAACATCCATGGCAGCAAGTCTCAGAGCTTGGGTCAACTGAATTGGGCTCATGCTACAGAGATAAAAATAGAAGTGCAGATGTCTGGGCTTGGGCTGGAGCCCATACTCTGACACCCACCTACCCCCACTGGGTTTTGGAGCCTGGTCTCTGAGCCCCACCCCATAACATGAGCCTCACAAGCCCAATTCAGTTTATCTGGGCTCTGAGACTTGCAGCCACAGGTCTTTTTTTGCAGTGCAGACATGCCCTAAGGGATCTAGGCACTGAAATTCCTTTGAAAATTCCAGCCTTAATTTCTGACTTACTCAATTTACCCATTTGTGAAAATGGGTGTAATACCTACCCAGCTCACAGCGATATCGAAAAGCTTAGTTAGCGACTACAGAATGCATTCACATACTTGAAGACATTATGGGTCTAATCATGCAACCATTGCTGATTTCAAGTAGTCTTCATTTACAGGAGTAGTTCCATTGCTGTTAATAGTGCTATCTGCTTGAGTAAGGACTCTTGGCATGAGAAACGGTTGCAGCCTGAGACACTGAGTATTAATTCTCCTAATCAAGCTTACAAATCTAAAATAGGTACAAGTGCAGGGGCTTGCAATCAAAATGTTGGTAAATCAGAGAGTTATAGCCTGAAAAACAATATACAAACCTCTTAAATGTGTATTTCAAGAGTCACGTAACAAGCATAATTAATCAATTTCCCTCTTGTAAGCCTGCGGCCTACCTACTACTATGGGCAAAGAATGCCCATCTGTTCCTTCCCCAAAGATAAAACAATGGAGGAAGCACATGTGCTAGATTTGCTCCCCTTCCCTCCATTCCAGCCAGCAAGAGAGAGTTATCTGGTATGTATAATCTGGACTGCAGGGAATTAGCCCAGCCCAGCTATATTAGGTTAACCCAAATTTGATATTGTTTTATTTTTTAATGCAGTTTTTTTTTATATAATTCTACATTTGTACATTCAACTTTCATGATAAAGAGATTGCACTACAGTACTTGTATTAGGTTAATTGAAAAATACTATTTCTTTTGTTTTTTACAGTGCAAATATTTGTAATAAAAATAAATATAAAATGAGTACTGTACACTTTGTATTCTGTGTTGTAACTGAAATCAATATATTTGAAAATGTAGAAAACATCCAAAAAATTTAAATAAACGGTATTCTATTATTGTTTAACAGTGTGCTTAATTGCGATTAATTTTTTTTAATCACAATTAATTTTTTAATTGATTGACAGCCCTACTTTATACATATAAACCAGCTTGAAAGTGAGATAGATGTTTTCTGGAGAAGTCTGGACAAACCAAGGATATGAGGTTGAGAAACTGAAGTACATTTTGGGAAATAAAGATACCTTGTTCTGTCCAGCAGCGTTTGGATCCTTATTACATTTAAATATTTTGACAGAAATACAGTATAAAGGCTGATTATTATTTTTGAGATTATTTTTAATTGAGAAAGTCTCCTAAATGCGAAGTTTTACATAAGTGTTTTTCTATATTCTTCATGTGCCATAGAACAAAATTAATCTAAAATATCAGTCACCTGATTATATTTTCAACCCAACCTAAATTCAAACAAATCTTAATATGGTAATATTTTCTGGATAAAGATGAATGTAACTTAACGGATTGTTATCACTCCACTGCCAGGTTCCTAGAGAATCTGGATTCCTCTTATTGAGTCCCACCCAGACCCATCGGTCATTACTGTAAATATATATCAAAGAGAAACCTCAACGCGAGTGTATGTTCATTCTAGCACATTAAATAAAAAGATTAATGAGTCATTTTAAAAGCCTTCCTTTAAATACCAAACTTTTGAGACAAGTACAAAAATACAAGTATCGCGTCTAATTCTGCAAACCGTTCACTTTGTCTAGGAAGCCCAGTATGAATTACTAGTATTGTATCCCAGTTTAACCAGCCTCTGATGGTACGTATCAATTAAGGAAACCAATATTAATTTGGAGTCCCGTTACCTGGGATAGAGGATTTCCAGCTCTAATATTTAAAGCAAAAGTAGCATAGATGAAACAAGCTAAGAGAAAGGGGTTTGTGTTTTCTCTCTTCTCTTAAGTTCTGATTCAGCAAAGCACTTAGGCACATGTTTACTCCCCACTAACTTCAATGAACTTACAAATGCAGGGCTGTCTTTTTTATTTTTGTTTTTCATTTTTTAGGAGTGAGGTAATTCAAACTTAAAATTCTCAGCTCCATTTCAAGAGAAAGGTTGTCACTATAAAAGGGGATTTCAATGCATATACTCAAAACTGCAGTAATACTGTAGGTCTCTTTACTATTGATTAGGACTTTAAGGGCACTGTGACAGAATGGGAAATATCTGGGTCAGACTGTGAACTCCATTTGTATTGTAAGCTCCATTTTGGTTTAGGACATCCATTTTGTTCAATGTGCTGAACGCATGTCCAGCCTTGCCAAAGCAAGGTTATGAAGTGTTCTAGTCAGTTACGCTGCCTAGGGAACAGTTCTTGATTTATTTATAATCTAAGTCAAAATCATAAATAGAATTTACAAAGCACAATAAATTCTTTTAACACCTACTGAGTTACTTGATTCTGGGATAATTTCTGAAGATCATTCATTTAACACACACTCAGAAGTGGTACTGGCTAGCTCCAGATTCATGTGTAAAGATTTTGGTAGTCTGTAGTTTTTCTTAAACTCTCAACATACAGACAGTCCTATGCAGTATTAATATACATCATTCAGAAATGTGAATGTGCCTTCCTCCCTGATAAGGGGTGTACTCACAGGGCAAGCATGTTACTTTGTGAATGTGGAGTCTTAAACACACCAGGATCCCTGAATTATGATGACTTTTCTATCAAGTAAATTTGGAGATTAGTTCATAGTCCCTTCCAGGCATGAAGCACTGCACATTTTTCCATGCCTAAGCCCTTTTAGCAAAAAAGGGCCCCAAATATTTTGTCTAAATTCCTTGCTCAATGAACCACCAAGGAAACTTATGGAGCAATGGAATTAAAAGATTAAACCACAAGCCACTTGTACTAAATCTTTAAATGACTTATGAAGCATAGAGTTTACATAGTAACTGAGCCTGCAGACCCAATTGCTTTAAGAGAATTCTGAAAACTCATTCGTTTTTCTGTTGCCTCACTTAACCACTTTGCTGCCATGTAGCTGTGCTCATCTAAGATGTCTGTGACTTGTTATACACAAAAAAAAATTAAACAAAGTAGCATTTTTGTTTGGGGAACTTCTTTCAGCATGAACCCATGGGGTAGGAATTGAAAGAAGCATTGTTACATGAACACAATATTCATGGCTATGGGACTAGCTTAAAACATAGAGATTGCCATCAAGCAGTGTCCTAAGTGTGGAAATCACAACAGAAAAAAGGCTGTTTTTTTTAAAAACCTCACCATGTGGAAAAAGTGGATTGGTTACTTTAAGTTAAATAATAATTATTGGTTAGGTTGAGTACAAATTTAGCCTGTATCTGCGGTTATCAACCTGAAGATTTTGTGGTGCAGAGGAAGAGAATTACCCTAGCCCAAATATCGTGGGAAACAAGTATTGAATGATTGATAATCTGGATGTAAAGTAGATTTTAGTAGTGTAATAGGAGGTTTGGTACCTTCACAGAGAGGTAGTTAAACTACACTGCAGTTAGTTCTTAGACTAGATAGGAAGCATGAATAGCTAGAGGTTAGCGTATTCTTTTATATCATCTCCCAGATATATGCTGAGACTCTTATAGGCCTTGTCATCTGTTCTCACTCAGTGGTGGTTTGTTTTCTGAGTGACTGATAGTTCTGTAAGAGTGTGTGTGGGAATCCCCATGTCCTGTTGATAAAATTGATTATCTGTTTTCTTTTAGCTCCAGAGACACCAGTTAGGATTGGGGCACTGTTGTAATGTGCTGTACAGTCATATAGCTAGAGATGATCACTGCCCCAAATCGCTTATAGTAATGAAAGATAATAAATGGAGAGTACTGGAAAGGGAGAACAGGGGTAACACTGATATGAGCATGTGATTACAAAGACTAGCTGTTGGCAGAGTTTGTCTTTTTAAAGATACAAATACTTTACTTCTGGCCACCTCCTAGCCATAGTGAACAACGGTAATTAAATACCTATTATGGAGTTCTCAGAACCTATCCCAAGGTCTGACAGAGGATTTAAGAAGTTTGGAGTTATACAGTTTATACCACTTTATTACTGGACTGCTTCGAACCGTTTCCCCTTTAGTGAAGTATCAGGTGCCAGAGTGGATGCTATAAATCTATATCCATACATTTTTTCTTTCATACCTAGGTGATGATTTGTTTTCACCCGGGTTGCCTAGTTGAAACTTTAAGGTATTCAGAATCTAATACAGCATGGGAACAGGCTGGGAACACATTCCAGAGCATGTAATTGGTCCCCCCAGATTTGCAAGAGAAAGCATGGAGCCTTTTCCTGGTGGTAATTGTTTAGTTTAACTACTACTTGTAGTCAACCCTTCCTAGACTTTAGATTACTCTTTTTGTTTCCATATGTTGTGATTAGGAATAGTGCTATTGATTTTAAGTTCTGAGATAACTCCAGTAGGAGACCATCCAGAGTGTGACAGGTGTTTCAAAGACTTCCCCTTTACCAATCACAGTGAGGTAAAAGTTGAGATGAAGAGAACATTTCAGTAGATGCCTGATGGCTTTTAAAAGGGAAACTTGTGCAAAACTAGTTACAGTATTCCTTTAGAGGATAACAAGTTTGGGGTGAAACTTTATATACACACAGAGCTCGTCAAGAGCCCATCAAGGTACTCTAGGACCCATATGAGACAGGATTTCCAATGACCCTTTTGAATGTCCCCCTCCCTTTTTCTTGTGTCAATGACAACCTGGTTTTGGATACCACTTACATATAGACAATTTTCACTTGGGGATCCTACTTATTAAGATGTATATACTACTTATCTAACTGTAAGCAGTGAGTACATCTATCTAACTGAAAGCTGGCAATACAAGGGGCCTCTAGAGCACTAAACAGTGTTTTAGATAAACGCTTTGCCTTGAACAGGAGAAAAAAGTTAATCCTCCCCCAAAATGTGGTCAGCAGGCATGAAACCTGTTTGTATTCTCAATCATGGTTTTGATGTGAAAAATATAGCGTAGGTGCCCCGAAGCACTGCAGTTTGAAATAGCTTTAATAGATGAGCTGTTGGGGGAGTACATGCTTCTGTGAGAAGTACTGAGTCTGACCACCTAGTGAAATACTTGATGAATACCAAGAACCAGTTCTGTGACTGATGCAAATCATGAGCAGCCAGTAGGAGACAGAGAGAGCATGGTACTTAATCTTGATTAAAGCATCCTGATTTGTGGCAGACCTGGTTTCATCTGGAAGTCACTGCAGGAGGTGGTGATGGAGAAGCTAATTTTGTAGAAGCACAAATGAAGACAACAGTAATAAGAAGTACCAGAGGAGCAGTAAGAAAATCCCATCATATCTTACTACGCCTAAACCTAAATAAAAAGTTTTTCAAAATTATACTCAAATCAGAATTTAGAGGATAAATGGACTTCAGGAACATGCCTTTGTATTACAGCTGCAATCTTAAATTGCAGATTTAAAATGTTCATTTCTTTAAGTCCTTTTGAACATGAAGAACATGAACATGTATACCGTGTATACAATAATGCCATTGTACTACATTTTCTGCTAGCCATCTTACCTGTTGGCATTTGTTCTAGCATGGAGTTACTTTAGAGAGCAGTTAGAAAAGGGGAGTAAAAGGAATACACATTACTTTGAAAATATAAAGTTAATTTGCAATGGAAGTATGATTTTCTATAAGGTCTGCACTCTGAACATAATCTACCATGAAACACAGGAGTTACACTTGATAAAATGATCTCTGTCATTCAATGATGTATTCTTATGTATACGTATAAGAGTCCTTTTGACCTAAGTTTTCTGTTCTCAAGGCTACACTAGGCTGTAACCATACACCTCATTCTGCAAGTGTCAGCTCTTATAGACTAAGCAGCATCAGTCCTTGGATGGACAATCTCCATATATAAATGTTCAGGTTGTGCAGGAAGTGTTGCTGGCTCTTTAGTAGAAGTCTCTTCTATATGAGTCATACTGAATCAGTCTCCGAGGATAGCATTAGGGAAAATTGTACTGCTAGGCATTCTGTCATTCAGATAGGACAAAGTCCAGATTACTTGTGGTCAGTAAAGAGCCCCTAGCAAGCCTAGTGTTCTGATCACATTTAAACTCTCAAGCTGTGATTATATCCTACCTACTTCCCCCCATTATAGGGCAGAAAGTGAAAAATACTGTGTCCAGATTCTCTCTGGCTTGCAGACACTTTGCACCATTCAGGCACTGGAAGAATGTGGCCCTAACAGTTTAGTCAAGCATTACCCTAGTGAAGGGGAATGCTCAATGGGCATAAAGAGTCATTGGCTCCTACACCAACTGCCCTCGCTCACCCTTTGTTTGGAGCATATTGAAGGGACGTTTGAGGGCACGTAGGACAGCATCTGTGGTATGCCAATTCTCAGCTGGTGTGTAGTTGCTTGGGCACCACATCGAGCTGCTCTAGTTTGACAGCATCCCTCTCTGCACCCACTCCACAGAGGATGTGTGCCTATTCCAGCTCTTGATCGAGAGAGCTGGACTCTAGAGACTCTAGTTTAATTCCTGGTGTTGGGCAAGATGGGGGCACCACACCAGTAGAGGCTCATCCATTATAAGAACTGCTGTGGGCCTCAGAGACTCAAGATGAGCTTCCTCTGTCCAGAGGAAGTATGCAAGCCATCGGTCACTGTCTGTTGTGTCCCCTTCCCTACCCCATGCCAGATCCACCAAGGATGTGAGTCTGTTACAGGCCCCAGCTACAGAGGCCAGCTTTTTAGCTCAAGCTGTGGAGGTTCATGGTGGGAAAGCTGGAGTTTCCCAGTCCAGTACCTGTTATCTGCTATGATGATAGCCATTATACACACACTAAACAGTCTGGATACAGAATTCTTCTCTTCCTGTCCTATTGAAGTTTGGGGTGGGGAGGCATGCAGGGAGGAAAGAGAATTGTGTACAGGATGTAATCACAATAACGCTTCAATCAAAGAATCAAATTGTGAAAATGTGCACAATTTGATTACTTGTGGCACCTTAGAGACTAACCAATTTATTTGAGCATAAGCTTTCGTGAGCTACAGCTCATTTCATCGGATGTATACAGTATACATCTGATGAAGTGAGCTGTAGCTCACGAAAGCTTATGCTCAAATAAATTGGTTAGTCTCTAAGGTGCCACAAGTACTCCTTTTCTCTTTGCGAATACAGACTAACACGGCTGTTACTCTGAAACCTGTCACAATTTGATTGTAAAATACTTTAGGATGAAAGGTGCTAGAGGCAGAAGATCATTATCACTAAGTTAATTAGAGGTGGTCTGAAATTTTCCACTGAAATGTTTTTCCCATCAGAAAATCCCAATTTGTCAAAAGCAAAATGTTTGGCATATACATGTCATTTGACAAAAGTTTAAGAAAAACATTTCAAAAAGCCTTTTGTTAAGGTTAAAACATTCAGTTTCAACCTTTTTTGGAATGGAACATTTTGATTTCCCATTTCAATTTTTTATTTTATATAATAAAGAAGTCTGAATTGGAACAAAATGTTTTAATCAACCAAAAACAAATTTTTGGAATTGATTTTTTTGAGACTTTTCAAAATTTGTTTTAGCTCCATTTCTAAATTTAGCTTTGTTTTAGCTCCATTTCTGGCCTCTGTGGCATTCCTTGGGAAACACGAAGTGTGGTTCCCACCCTGCTCTGTTAATTAAAATTGATTTAAAATGTTTCTCTTTAAAGATTGTTGAAAACATTTGCTTTGCCCTACAGAAAGGAAGGGTAGTGACTAAAGATAGTTTCTTTAAAAAGTAAAGAACTAGATTAGAGGCCTCAGGCAATTTAATTTAGCCTTGGCCCTAATTCCTTAATGAATCATTGTTATTTAAATGGTTTAATAGTGTCAGTCAAACAAACCTAAACCTGCAATGTAAATGACTTTGCCAACTGATCAACACTTAATTTTAAGAAAGGATGTGAGCTACATTGCATTGTTATAAAATGGCTGATGACATACATATTTCACGGGTTAAGAATAACCGGATTTTTCAATGATTTACCACCTAAAAGTCTGGTTTTAAAGATACCAGTTAGATTAAGAGTATAGTTTAGCAGCTTTACCACATCCTTTAAAAAAAAAAAAAGGCTGCATCTTAGGGTGACGCAGGAGATGTATGGTAGCCTGCGGCTTTAGCCTGGGGCCCTGAGGCCGCAGTACAGTGCCATTGACGCCCCATTCCGGTGGGACGGCACAGGTGTAAAAGAAGATAATTGGGTCTAATACCTGGAATAAGCCCCTTTCCAAAGTTTGAAAATGCAGCAAGCCATTTTAGCTAATACAAAATGTGGGAACCCACAAGCCAAAAGGAGTAAAAAAGCATGGCCACACCTCCAAGGAGAGATTAGGAAAGAGAAATGCTACTCGTTGTTTACGAGTACATGTGTGGGCTATTCTAAGTCCCTCAAACTCTCCTCCCCATCACCTAGTCCATAGTTTGGCCTTGCCCTGGCTCAGGGAGCCACGGTCAGCCTCTCCCTTCAAGTCTGTAGAGCTACTCAGAGAAGCAAAATCCATGAGCAGTCATGCCAACCTCAAGCATTAAAAAAGCCTGAGATCAGTTTAACAACCATGAATTTTAAGAAGTAGATGTTCCGGATTATTGTCTTTTGAACCTCTAGGCGTTCCATGTTCAAACTCTTCTGTCATCACAAGTGCTAGAATCTTCAGGGTTGGGTTTGTTTTTTTATTTTGTTTTTTATAAACTGAGCTTCTGTAATCAACTGACCCTAAGGATTGGGGTGTAACACAACCAACTGGCACCAAATGATAAAACAGGAGAGCTGGCTACACTGTAAGAGTTTATCCTGAGATTTCTCTTAACACCATAGGCAGTCTCTCATCCTCTGACTAGTCAAACAGTTTATAGAATGACCCTTCATTTTCCCAGGGAAAGTCCTTCTCTCATTGACTGGACAGTTCCCCCTAAACTTTGTCAGGGCAGTGCCCTCTGAAACAGGTCTCCAGCCCTATATATTTTCCTCATTATTTAAGCAGGAAAGCCCTTCTTCTAGGCTTGACACTCTCAGCAGGCATTGAAAGATGGGATTGATTTCAATCCCTGTTTTCAGTGTGGACCATTAAGCACTTCCTGCTCTGGCCCAATATGTATTTTTCCCACCTGCAATGAAGCCACATCAGATTTATGGGGAAATTGCTGTTATCCCTCATGGCAGAATTGTTAAGTTTTAGACTATCAAAGACACACAGGAAGAAAAGCTCTTCCCTGGTAGAAGAATAAATAAAATCAGGATCCTTTACAGCTAGACATTCTAAGTGAAGGTCTGTACTGCAGCTAGGAGTGTGCCTCCCAGCCTGGGTAGTCAGACATGTTAGTGCTGATTGAGCTAGCCCACGAGAAGTAGCAGTGTGGATGTTGTGTCACAGGCAGCAGCACTGGCTAGTCAATGGAGTACAAGCCTGCCCACCCCCTGGGACTGGGTCCACAGCACAGTTGCCAACTTTCACGCAGTAAATAAGCACCCCGACTTTCACAATAAGTGAAAAATTAAGTGAATCCCATTTCAAAACAAGGCCAAAACAAGCCAATCCCTAAGAACCCCAACACTCTATGTGACTAGATCCCCACAGCGTGCAGTCTGGGGCTATGGTGGGCCCACTGTGCAGCCCTGAGTCTCTCCTCTCCTTGCCCCTGCTTGCCCCAGCTTGCCCTCCCTTGCCGCTGTTTGCCAGGAGCCAATCAAAAAAATAAAAGAAGCAACAAGCTACAAGCCAAACAAACAACAAGCCAAAAACTAGCCAACAAGCAACTCACACGATAATTAAGCAAAAAACAAGCCCAATTTCTGCATTTTTTTCGCGGGTTTGGAATCTCTGGTCCACAGTCAGGAGGCTATAACCCTTACCTATACCCCTGTGCCACAACATCCATACTGCTATTTTTAGCACAGAAGCTTGAGAAGAGCTAGCATGTGTCTGTCTAGCTCTGAGGGAAGCACTCTTCCCTCTGCAGTGTAAACATGCCCTTAAGAAGCCAAATATATTCATTTAAAAAACAATAACCTCTGAATTTATGAAAAATTTTGATCTCTTAACCCTGTCAGTTCATCCTCTCTCTTCTCCAAACATACAAAATAAATATTTTAAGTGACTATTCTCCCCCAACTTTAGTTCTCCTTGAACTCCATAGGACAAATACAATTTTTTGAGCAGTTATTAAAAACCTTGCTTCAGATCAAGTAAAAAAGAAATTACATTTTGAGGTTATATGAGCTTTCTGCTTGTACTTCATGATAATTGGAATACTTGAGTATCTGAAATATGGATGCTTTTGAACAGGCTGCCCAATAAATATCAGAGATGTACAAGACATAGCACAAATTTTAATGTTGTTGTCTCCTGGACATCTTCTGGTCACTGCATTCCATTCACAACATGCTGAAAATAAATATTTCAGAAGGTCAGTAAAGATATGAGTTTAGAAGTGAGAGAATATTTCACTTTACATTAACATTGTCAGATTTGATTTCCCTCATTTTATTAATATTAATATATTTCTTAATTTTTGATCATAAAAATACAGAGGTCTTGAGTTTTGAAAACCTAATGTCATAAAACAGCTTAAGGCTTGGCAGGACTCATCTTCTGGCTGCTGCAACTCTGTTAAGGAGAACGCACCTCACCATTCAAACTTTATAGGACATAATTTCATACCCAGCCCAGGTTAGCAGTCATGCTGGCCATAACATATCACCATCTGATGGCTGGTTGGTCTGTCTGAAACAAGTATGGGTCCTCATCACACAAACCATCATGTATTTGGGGATAACTGGTACCTTTGCTCGTTTCAGCAGTGAGATTAGGGATTGAATGGGTTGGACTCTGATTGTCACGGCAGCCCCAGGGAAGAACGGGGGGTCTGAATCCCAAACTATATAAGCAATTGAATCAACTGATTGTATACAGTATTGTGTATAACTGTGTCAAGTAAGGTCTTATGAAAGCGTGTAGTGTTCTGAACTTGATGGTCTTAGTAGATAAGTATACAGGTTATGGTTATGAGTGAATATATGTATAGAACATTGTAATTGTAACTAGCATGCAACTACAGCATCACCTCAGGCAATGTGGGAAAGCAATGAGGCAGGGAGGGGCAGCTCCCACACTCCCTTGTGCTGTGTAACTATGAATTACCATAGTCTGAGAAAAAGAAACAACCTCGCAAACCCTGTTCAGGTGGAAGGGGTTGGAAGTGAAGGCTATTCAGAAACACAGGGTCAGCATCTAAGCAGGGTGCTGTCCATGAAACACTGCAGCTGCTCTGACAGAGGGCATGCTGGGAAACTAGTAAGAGACCATAGGTAACTTGTATCAGAGAAGGGAATTTAGCTAATAGAAGTATAAAGCCTGAGGTTGTATCTTCACGATTATTTTTTGTGTAACTTGTGTGTTTGCTTTCTCTTACTATTTTGTCTCTATCTGAGATTTCTCTATTAGATAAACTTTTTTTTTTACCCTAAGCAGGTCTGTTGTCCAATCTGGGTGAAGTGTTCAGCCCCCAAGTGGACTGTAACTTGGGGGCAGGCTTCTCTTATTTTGGGAGCAGGGAGACAAACCGTAAGGGAGAAGTCTGAATGTCTGGTAGTTAAGAATTCAGAGGATGGATTTGGGGAGACTCAGGACCAGAAGAGCTATTGGGTGGGGGTGGGGTGTCACCTTGCAAGGAGTAACTAGGCAGATGGAAGCCTTTATGCTTGAAAGCTGGCTACTGGTGTCAGGACTCTGAGCTAAAGCAGTGTACTATTAAGGCACACAAAGTTATAAGGCAGGCAGTGACATCACCCCTTAGTAGTCTGGGTGATCCCCCAAAATATCACAATGTGCGTCGAGACCAAACTATCCCATCACTAAGAAGTGGCCCCTCCAGGCCAGGGCTGATGTGTATCTGGATGCCAGCTTGAGGTTAAATAGAGGATTATGAGGTCTGATTCAGAGCCCATTGAAGTAAATTGAAAAACTCCCATTCACTTCAGTGAGCTTTGAATCTGACCCCTAGCCTCCACTGCAGCACACCTTCTAACAGCCTTATAGTCACCTTAAGAGAGACCACCATGGGCCAAATTCTTTAGTAAATGGAGTGATACTAGAAGATAATTTGGCTGGGGCCCCATGTAATAAAATACACAGAATGTTAATGAAATAAGATATAATGAAACAAAGATAAATTCATCTAGAAGAATGAATCACTGAAAATGTCAGAGAAAGAAAAGTCCTTCTTAAGGCGTTTCAAAGGACTTACTGAGACATGTGATTGACTTAGGCCAATTAACTTTAATAAGGTATACAAGATTTTTTGCATCTAAATGGATTTGATGTTTGATATTCACTTCTTCAGCTTTCTCTGTTATATGAGTTACCAGCTTCCTAATATACTGTTGCATAAAGTAATGAAAAGGGTAATCTTGAATTGAAAGAATAAAACACAGTTGTCTGTTACTTAGATAATTGGGTGACAGACAATGGTTGTTGCTGGAAGCAAATAAACATTCCTGTAGCTATATTGTGTAAGGTAATAAACTGTGAATAAAACCAAGAAACAACTGCTGTAGAGATGTACTACAATTTAATGCTTGCCTGAATCGCTATCCAATAGTCTATATGGCAAGAGAGTAAAAATAATCAATTGTTTAAAAGTACGGTCTGTGTGAATACAAATTGGATAGGTTTTGACAATTTAAGTGGCCTGACAGCAAGCTTTACAGCTGGATTATCCTATACTCTAAATAAGTCTGAGAAGAAGTGAAGAGGAAAATATCCACCTACAAATACTAATATGCTCTGCTTTAAATCTAAAGCCGGCTTCATTTCTCTTAGGAAATCTGTGGGAACAGTGGATTATTGACCTAGCCTCTCCTCCCCCTCAAGTTAAAATATGGGTTAGGTAATTGTCACAGAGTCCACAACTGGGGGGAGAAGTGCAACCAAAAATGCAAAAGTAGGTCTAGGAGGAGCTGGAAAAGGGGCTGCAACCTGGCGCACTCAAGGTAGGCATGCTCTGGGGTCTGCCTCATGCCGCAAAAGGAACAGGCTTCAGGGATAGGGGTGAACTTCACTAGGTACCCACCTGTGCTCATGGCTTCATGAAGGAGCTACCAACTAATATCCACGGTGGGCTGTGGGACCAAGGTGGAATACAGGCCCACTGGGGTTCCTCACCTTCAACAGGTGACAATAGGTCCCGCAACTTAGTATCACGAGGGGGCATGAGGGTGAGGAATGAGCATGTACAGTTGTGCCTTTGGCGCGGTTCAGAAATGAACCAGCTGCAGATTGCACAGCCGACTTGAGGTATGCGGGTGGGACGGCCAGGGGCAGGGTTGGGGAGGAGGCTCACGGGGCAGAGGCCTGATGAAAAGATCTGGAGGGCCCACTGTTCAGGCCTTGCTAGGGTAGGCACTCCATCACAGTAACAAAAAACTCTGGACCAATTATTGTGCCAAGGCCTTGCCTTCTTGCATTCCAGATAGTACAGTTTTCTCCCTGCACATTGATTTATTTCTCCAGTCAAACAGTAATCTCCAGCCCTTCCAGTGTAACAAAAGTGAAAGTAAACAAAAGTCAAAAGGAAAGAAAACTTTGTCCCTCTTCAGGCTCTCCCAGCAGCCCCTGAGAGCTGAACGGGTGCTCCGTCCTTCCTCCCTCTTTGGAGAGCTCCAGCCTTGAGTTCTGGATATCAAAACATGCATCAGGTCCAACCCTGAATTCTCCTCTTTTTTTCTCCTTCTACTCTGCTACAGTCCCTCACTTCCCTCTAGGGACTTGGTGTGTCTGGCTCTCTTGCCAAACTACCCCAGTTCAAGATAAGAACATAAGAACAGCCATACTGGGTCAGACCAATGGTCCCTCTAGCCCAGTATCCTGTCTTCTGACAGTGGCCAGTGACAGATGCTTCAGCAGGAATGAACAGAACAGGGCAATCATTGAGTGATCCATCCCCCGTCAGCCACTCCCAGCTTCTGGCTTTTAAAGACTTAGGAGTCCCAGAGTTTGGGGTTGCATCCCTGATCATCTTGGCTAATAGCCACGGATATGGACCGATGAGTCTACTTAACTTCATGTTGGGTGTGTAGTAAACCCTGCAGGGAGACAGATGCTCATTACTCATAAGGTACTTATGAGTACCTCATATGGATGTCTCTTTTGACCTCTTCTTCCGTGACTGCATCTCAGGTGTCAGCCATTCCTCCTTTTTAGTCTCCTACTGGAGAAACCCACCAGCAGCACCAGCTCCCTCCAGGGCCCGCTGACGGCAATCTGGTGCCCTCGACACACCATAACACCCCCACCACACACTTAGCTCCACTGCAAGACTCTGCCCCCATGCCATTAGCAAGGACTTGTCTTCTGTCACAGTGGCCTGATAGCAAGCTTTGCTGAAGCTGAGATATATTTGTAGGCAAGCATAGAGTCATTGGTTAGGATGGGGCAGAGAGTCCTACTGGTAATATCTCATTCAGCTGAATAGAGTAGGGCAGTTCACATCTCTCAGAGCTATAGTTTCATGATCACTACAGACTCAGACAGTTATTGCTACATCAATTACAAAAAAAGCTTGAAAGCATGACCTGTGTCACCAACTTTTGCTAGAAACTTTCTTTTAAATGAAAGCCAAAATTTTGTTGTAATCAAATTACTGCAATAGCTGAAACCCTAGGTCTGGGCCTCAAGCACCGCTGCCTTAATCAAGTCCTGGTTCCCTCCAGCTTGCTCTCTGTTCTGAAGGAAAAGAGCTGGTTATATCCCTTGCCTCCCTTTTCCCAGCACTCCTTACCAGACTGTAGTTCCAAGGCACCTTTCCAGACGAGAAGTCCCAGTGTCTGTTGCTGTCGGAAGAGAGTAATGCTGGACAGTAGGCCTGGTTTAAAGGGCCATCACATTGTTAACTATGTACAATTTACTTGTCAGATTTAGCTCTATCTTCTGTTTTGACTTGTTGAACAAATCAAAATCGTCAAGGAGTGCCTCTGTCCTATTTTCAAAAGTGTTTAAGTTCCACCAATTTTCAATGAGACTCGGGAGGCAAAGTGCATACATCACTTATGAAAATGGCAGGTAGACTCCGAAGTAACTTAGGTGCTTTTGAAAAGTTATCCCAGGACTTTCATTATTTTGTTTGTTCAGTTAATAGGTTTTATAAGCAAATTTGGATCTTATCATGGGGTGCTCTACTCATTGCAGATGGCACCTCCTCATGATGGTTCTGGGGATTAGCTCTCTTCCAGGTCCAGTCTCTCTCCCTGTTGTTCTCTCACTCTGCAGCCCCTCTCTCGCTCCACGAGCTGCAGTTTCCTCTTCATGACTCATCCCTCTGGCCAGGTCACTATGTGCTTTCCTCTTCCAGGTATAGTGTCTCACTGGACCTGCTGTCCAGGGTATGCCAGCAGCTGGTAGGGGAACCCAGGCCCACCCTCTACATCAGTTTCCAGCCCAGGGACCCTACAACACACAGTCAACATCTGCTAAATCCTCAGCCTTGCTGCTGTCTCTCTCTGGGCTGCTTTGTAACCACCTCCCACAGGCTTTCTTCCCTCAGATCCAGACTCCCAGGGACCTACTCTTTTCCTGGGTTCCTTCCATCACTCTCCTAGACACAGAGAATAGTTACAGACCTTTCTGTTGCCAGCTTCCTGGCTTTATACTAGCTCAGCTGAGCTTCATCTTCATCTTCCAGTCACAGGTTGCTTGTCTAGCTAAGCCCCTCTTGTGTGGCCCTTTCTCAGCTTCCTTTCCCTTTTAGGGCTGGTGTGGGGTGAACACCCCATCAGAGTCTATGTGTTTCTATCAACTGTTTGTAACAGGCACTTCGAGTATGCAATATCCAGAGTTCAGTCTGTAATTGGTCACCTCAATCACATGGTATGATATATATCGTCACCCCGAATGGATAACGTAACCTTTAGAAACAGGAGATGTGCATGATGAAATTAGCAGGGCACTGAATCAGTGTAATCAAGAGGAAAGGGAGCACTTTCCAGAGACAAATATAGCATAAGGATACCAAGGAAATCATAGAATATCAGGGTTGGAAGGAATCTCAGGAAGTCATCTAATGTTAGGGCACTTTCAATATTTTCTGGTGCACCTTTTTTTTAAACCAAGAAACAGCATTAATGAATCGTTCAAATATTTTTGAACAACACTAAAAAATAAGGCAGCAATATTCATCCCCCAAATTCAATATTAAACCCATTGCCATCATGATCTTCAGCCACTCCAACACTCTAATCCTGTTGAAATCTCTAGTTTGTCCTTGCTGAATGCAAGATAGGAGCAGATGGTTAACCATTCATACCTGTTTAACGTTTCAGATTGATTGTTCTGTGTTCAGCTGCTGTATGTAAAATGTTCAGCTCAATTTCAATAACTCAACTGGCATTACAAGGTAGGCAGCTGTTGTCAAAGTTAGTGCATCAAGTATCTTTGTAAGGACAGGTTCCGAAGTGGTAATGGGGTTTTATTCAATGTCCATTTTGTATTAATGTCTCTTTCTGATTCAGTAGCAGGCTGCCATGTATCCAGGCAGTTTCTGCAGTTTTAGTCTTTTATTCACAAATTATGCAGTTGTTTCAATTTTCAGGGGGAAGCTTTAGTCCAATGATCAAGGCAGTCGTCTGGGATGTGGGAAACCTGGATTCAATTCCCCCCTCTACCTGATGTGAAGGAGGGATTTGAATTTGGGGCTCCCATATTGAAGGAGAGTGCACAGGGGTATGGGATATTTTTAATGGGGGTTCCTCAGACTCTCCTCTTTGAAGCTATTCCCCTTTTTGTAAATAAAGAGTCATAGGAGCTTCTGGATGATGTGGTTGCATTAGTTTCATATGAAAGGTGGGGAAGGGCATGGTGAGAAGAGGAGGAAAGGAGATGTCAAAATGAAGAAAGAAAATTCTTTCCAAATCCCTTCTGGCATCTGTATCAAGGAAATGGTGGCTATAAAGCTGAATCCACCACACTTCAGATGTTATGCCAGAAGTTACATTGTTACTTCAGAGCCAACTGAAAACACATCTGCTTTATTTAAAAATGTGCGCAGAATAGCCATGTCGGTCCCAGGATATTAGAGAGACAAGGTGGGTGAGGTAATATCTTTTATTCTTTCTCTTATTTCAAAATATCCATTTTAGGATGCTGAATGCTGCTTCCTTCTCTCTAGCTCCACCTAATGGAGGTAGCTCAAAACACTAATCTTGCAAATACTATAAAACGTGTGGCAGTTTATGTGTATACATATTTCATGTTTTCTGAAAATAAGTTAATTCTCCTACATTACCTACATCACACATAATACTCAACATATACTTCTTCTGCAGCTTGTGTGTGTGTCTGTGTGTGTGCGCACAAACACATATTATATGAAAACTTGAACTATGAGAAGTCATCAGTGTGGGCATGTGGTCAAAGCTTTGTTAGAGCTCTCCATTCAGGCAATACTTTGAAACTACAAGTAGAAGACACTGCAGAGAGCTAGTGTTTGATTTTCAGTGCTCAAATTTCATCCTCATCCTTATCATTAAGTTGGTAAGGGACACCAAAAAAAATAGATAAGAAGCTTCTCTTTGTGGTTTAAGCAAGGAAAAGGGAATCCCTTGGATCAGGCCATGCCTAGTGAATCATGAGTGAAAGGAGGAAGCTAAAAAGAGGATAATAAGAGGCATTATATTACTTGAGTCTGTTTTTTTGTTATTTTTCATAGCGTGGCCCCTTTCTGCATTTGATCGAGGATTTGTAGATTGTTTCTTTGTTTCAGATTCACAGTCTTTCCTTGCCATGGACCCTCTCTCTCCCATATTCTCCCCCCCCCCATCCTCATATTGGACAGTTCTGTTCCTTCTATTCACACTCGCAACTTCTCCCAGAGACTGCCGTTATTGCATCATTCATAAAACTAAGACAAACAAGTGCTCTCCAACTTTAGCGCCAGTCATACTCCATCAGTCATCTGCGGGGAATGGAAGAAAACTGAACCAAGAACATGTAACCATCACTCTCCTGCTGCACAATAAACAGAGGTGACAAAGGTCTTATGGGTAACGGTTTAGGATGGAGCAACATAGGAAGCAAGAGAGGGGAAGAGATGAGCATAATTTCATATAAGGAGAGGCTCAGTTTAGCTTTGAAACCAATCGAGGTCAAAGGAAGCAAGTTGGTCTAGGGGGATAGAGTCACCATGGCTCAGAAGTCATGCAACAGAAGGATACTGGACACTTTCTGAGAACCCTGACCCAGCCCACAGAATGCTCCAGAGTGGTGAGGAAACTGAGGCAGGGAAAAGTGTGTGGCATTTATTGTTTTGTATAAATCTGTATATTTCTCATGCTATTAAATAAGGACAAATGTTGTTTCAGGGTCCTGTGCAAAATCTGTATTTATGTTGTGTGTTACACCTATTATGTGCAGTTAAAGAGTTAACCTGTGAACCCAGAATGTCTACATGGTTGGATTCTGGGAGAGTGTGTTTAAGCTGTAGGGAAGTCTGAGGGGTCATCAGTGGCTAAGCAGTTGGACCGCAGAGGTGCTGTACCCAGAGAGTGTGACTAGAGGCCCCAAGCCAGGGGCAGTGCTGGGATTCTGTTCAGAGTCCGAAGGGTTAAAGTCCACAGCGATTCAGTGTTTGGATCCCCTCACAGCAATCTGGTGAGTGTCCTAGAGGGGGAGCTCAAGTGGATCTGTGACACCATCTCAAAGCCATGTCTTCTATATGATGGCAAACAGAGCTAGCTTTGCATTTCTTGGATCCAAAAGGGTGTAATGGAAGTTTTTGAGGCTACCTACAAATTTTCTTTTCACAGAGCACAGCCCTCTCATATTTAGCATGTTTCCTAAACGAACTTCAGCAGATATTTAGCTGGTGTTTATGAAAGGAATGACCAGCTGGCTTATTGTCAGTGGACATTTTCTATCTAAGAGAAGGCCCAAATGGGCCAGATGTTTTCCATCATAGCATACTCTCAAAGTGCTGTTATTACGCCTGAACTGACCCCACACGTCAGGCAGTAACCATGTACTGATTTCTGTTCTAATGCACACTGCATCATGAAATAAGTCACATTCCTTCTTGTTGACACATTGTGCTTCAGCTGCTGGTGTGGCAAGTTGTTTCTTCACTGAAGCTGAACTAAGAAATATCTGGCTTTATTAGACAGATTACCCTATTCCTATTTTCTCGGCAGTGCCTGCAATGACACTTGTGAGACCAGTAGAGCGTGCACATCCGGAATACTGAAAATTCATTCGACAAACAGATAACAAATAAGCATAGACTTCCATCATATCGTGTTGTGACAAAGTACGGGGCAGTACCTGGTCAACAGCAAACAGAGGGTTAACTTCAGCCCAACTTCCCCAGCCATTGCACAGGGACCTGAGAGAAGGGTATTGTGGCATGATTGGAGACTGTAGGTCAATCAGGTTCCTTGTCCTGGGTCAGGAAGACTTCACAGGCAACTTCTATAGGGCTGAGGTGGTGGTCTAGACTGGGGTTTCTCTCTTTACATTTTCTGGCAGTGTAAATCCAGTTTGGTTGGAATTATTATTCTCCACATATTGTGGCCTTAAAGATTGCAAGTGAATAACAGGTTTGTATATATTTGGTAGTTACAACATTATTCTAAAATATTGTTATGATGAAGATTGGGTAAAACATCATTTTGTGGGTGGATGCAGTAGCCATCCTTCATTCAGAATTAATGTAAGAAGCAGCATGAGTCTTTTTTAGAGTCAAATAACTCAAACAATAGGAGCCATCACCACAAACAGAGGCCACATGCAAAGCCAGGCAGATGTTATGTGGATGGAAGGGTTTTGCTAGGGTCTGAATGCAAATGCAGGGAGCTGGGTATTGTTTGGAGCTGTGGGGAAGGCCGCAGAAACTAGACAGAGACAGACAGCAAGAGCAGCTCTGGTAGCATGGTCCTGAAAGCAAATAGGGAGAGCTTTTTGGTCAGAGTGTTGGCTGGAAAGAGGCGAGGAACTTTGAGCCAAGAAACTGCCTCTGGTTGTTTAATTCCTATTGTGTTCAAAAAAGCAAAATGTTGTACATTCCTTGTAATTAAAGAGGATTGCATCAAATAGATGCCTGACTCTATCAATTTCTCCAACTAACAGAAACAACCCACAAGACCCCAAATATTTGGCTAACTGCTGGGTAGTTTCTTTATAGAAAAACATAACAAACCACTTTACCATTTCCATTACTACTGTGGAATTTCTCAGCTAGTTCTGCTGTACTGATGAACTCTGAACAGTAGCTCAGGACCAGACTAACCCTGCACTACTATTTACAGCAAGTCTACTGAACAGGAGTCAGTCTATTCTTCTGGGTTCATGTGAAATGGCTCAGGAAATTTTGAGCTGAAAGGCCAGAGAAGGAGTTTTCTCTGCATCCAGGAACTGGCTACTTACATATTATGAGAGCATAATATTATGTGCTATGGTTCCAGGCTGCTTTAAAGCTTGGAGACTTCTTGGCTTAGTCCATGAACTCATTTTGCTTTAGAAAACTACTGACTTCTGCTTGATCTATTGTAAATGTGGAAGAACTGAGGACCTGACCCTTGTATATAATTAAATGCTTTACTTAAGTCCTTGGGCCCAAATGTTTCCCTTTGCTTCTGCAAGTGGAGGCGACCAGAAACCTGTGGATGCTGGCTAGAGAGGTGTAGAAGTAGGGGAAGGAAGAGCTGCATGGTTTTCCTTGTATCCCTGATTCTGCTCTTCAGGGTTCAGGCTCTCCTGGTGAAGAAGCTGATGCAGCCACTTTGCTGGGTTTTTCCACAAAATCCAGAGGGCAAACTTAGGTCAGCATTACCTTGCACATCTAAATATTTTTTGAAGATCTGGAAGAAAGACTTCTAATTCCATGATACGTTAGCTCCCCAGATAGGAGGGATTCCCCAGGTGAGACAACCTCAACCATTTCCTACTTTGGAGTCCCTCTGCTAACTCCCAAAAGCCCTACAGGGATTTACTCATCTAACTCTGGGTACATCACTCCATCAGACTGCCATTTGTAATAGAAAGAAATAGAAAGAATAGAAAGAATATATACTAATATGTAATAGAAAGAAATCAATACTCATTTGGCTTGCAAAGAGGACAGGGAGTTCAAGAAACTTTTCCAGACATCCTGTGCTGGAAATACATTTTGATTTATTTAAAAAAAACTCCATAATGATCTAAAATGTAAGGAACAATTGGAGTCTGTTTGTCATTTGTGAATAATCAACATTCCTTTCCTTCAGTATTTAGAAATCTGTGTTAATGTTAATCTTAGTAATTACTGTTCTACTGCTATTTATTTTGTTATAATATCCAGGCTATTTGAACACCACCAGACTAGGCATTTAATCAGAGTATGTCTCTCCATAATGATCTGGGAACTGTCAAAACACTGTCTGGAAAAGCCCATGTTACTTAATCTTTTCAGAATAGAGTTCAGAATTTTCAAAAAGTAAGTTAAAGGCCAAAATGAAGCTGCTGGTGGTACAAATTTTCCTTGTGCTGGGTTCTGGTAATCCACATCAGCTGAAGAGAAACTTATGATTCTATATTTCACTTGCTTTTCTATAAATGAGACTTAATTCTGGGGAAATCAATGGGTTTTCCGTATCCTTAAACAGGCAGATACAAGTTATTTTAGTAGAATAATTAGTTTTAAAAATACAAATGTTTTACATATAGGAAAAATTATATTATTTCATATTTGCCTTGTAGTCAAATGAGGAATAACATTGTGATAACACAAGACGGGTTAACAGATTTTTCTAAAAACAATAATTACTTTTTCTAGGATTAATCAAGTTGAGACACAGGCCCTTCCAGGATGTAGCTGCAGTGCCTAATGAAAGTGGCCTGGCCTGTCATTCAAATTATTTAACCCTAGTGCAAATTGACAGAGTGGATTCTTATTTTTAAAAAAGTCATTGTGCATAATTATACTGTGTAAGATATTGAGTAGATTACAACACTTAAAGACTCTCTCAGAACTCTGCAAAATATTTCCATTGAGACTCAAAGTCACTTGCGCTGAGCTTTAGGTACAAGGATCCATACATTCACAAACCTCCACCCATGTGCACAAAAGACAGCTACACGGACTGAGGTTGTTCAAACTAATAGGAAACTAAAGAGCCTGAAATCCACACCACCACCACACACCTGACAGATGACCCCGTCTCCAAACAAGGTACAAAGGAGGATTCCCAGAGCTTGTTTGAGGGGAAGGAAATAGTTGTGAATATTTTCCTCTTGGCAGTTCAGGTTTAACTTCCAAGAAAACCTAAAGGGTGGGGAGGGACCATTCACTTCCATCCCCAGCAAACAGAACTGCAAGTCCTTTGTGAAACAAGTGCCGCAGAGCTAGGCACATTTCTACACATAAACAAAAAACTACATGCATACTGTGACAGCAGATAGTACATGCCTGCAGCTTTGTGTATGGAATCTAAAATTCTGTGATTTTCAGGCCTAGAAAAATGGAATTTAAAAACATCCTTCAGTTAAGATTGAATGAAGATCACAATCCCTTCAAGAATGTGCATCTTTAAATAGATTTTAAACTTCTAGGGCTTGATTCCCTGATCCAACTGAGCTGCCCCTGGCACAGGACTGGAAAATTGGGGAAGGAGTCAAGATTTTGCTACATTTTATGGATCCTCAATCCTGGGGCTGGCTGGGAGTCAGTCCAGCCTCTACTTCAGTTGTGCCCAGATGCCTATGACCAAGCTACTCTGACAGCAAGGGATCACCAGAGAGTATCAGTGTTCTGATTCACTTCCTTATGGAGGAGTCTATTCTGGAGGGTCTGCATAATCTCTTTCTGTCAGTAGGGATACCACTTACACAATGGGACTCTCCAGATAGCTGGTTAAGTTGGCTTCCTGTATGCTTTGTACTGCCAGAATGGTGCAAAAGAGGCATTGCTGGGGCAAGAATCTGGCCCTGGTCTGTAGAACTGGAGTGTCTTTCCAAGGAGCCATTGTTTGTTTTTGCAGTAGAGATGGAAAGGTGATGCTGTTTTTGGCCAACTGTGAGTTTGTGCCAGGGAAGGGTTTTAGTATGGCTATAACCCTACTAAGGCTGAGGCTGGTTTTTGTGGTTACAAATAGGCCTTAAATAACTGACTGGCAATAAGTTACTCAGTATTATGTTGCTTATAACTTAATGATAACAGAGCTGCATTATTACCAAATAATTGCTGTCTTGAATTTATTTTGGTGGGCTCTCTTTATGAAGGATTCATTTTGTGTGGCTCAGTTTCTGACAGCGAGGCCCTGATGTTCAGGATGCTGAGCTAGTACTAGTACTCCAGGTGAAGTCGGTGTGAGTTTTGAATGCTCCGAACAACAGACCCTGGGATATGGAGTTCTGAAATGAAATTAAAAGGTCGTTCTTGAAAATCTGACCCTTATCTGCCTCATTCTCCCACCTATAGATTGGGAATTATATGCTTCCAAATGTATCATGAGGATTACTCAGTAGTTGTGCATCACTCTGAAGAAAATATATGGGGAAAGTATTCATATTATGTAAAATGTTTTATTATTTTTAACCTGCTTACCTTGCCAGTATTGATAAAATGTGTAGAATTCTGTTATATGTATCATTGTAACTTACACACACCCATTGAATGAGTATTGTCCTAACTTATCAAATGTGGCTGCAGAGTTGTACAATGAGTTCCAGAGTTCATTGTCATAGGGAGAATACAATGAAATAATACACTAGCCTCTGTTCTTTAGGTACTTAGGAGATTTAAATAAACAAATAGTGTATATTTTTTAAATTAGAAAATAATACATACATCCTCACATAAGTTGATCAGTAAATACAAATCTACACCATAAAATAAAAGGAAACCAAAGAAGAAATAGTGTTTAAAAAATGAGCTTGTTAAAGCCACATACTTCATCCTCATCTTTCATCCTTAGCACACATGGAGTATACTAAAAAACTCAAAGCAAACAACTTTAGTCAGATTCATAGTCCTAGTTTTCCATTTGATATATTGCTTGGTTTATCTTTCTGAGGGCTTATAAAAGAATTGAACCTGAAAACAAGGAACAGTCAATAACTAAGTAAATGTCTTGCTGTGGCAGATATTTTGTCTTTTATGTTGAAGGTTAAAGCCAAAATTACTAAGATTTGTAACTTGCAAGTTAACTTTTTTGCTATTTACACTATATTTTTTCTTTAATTGATCAGATTTTCTGCAATGAGGATTTAGGAGTTTTCAAAATGGAGGTATAAGCACATGAAACGTAGAAAGAAATAAAATACAACCCCCCCACACCTACTTTTTAAAATATTTTTTAGAACTTTCAATGACACTTTTAAAAATCAAGAGTTGGGGTTATTTTCATTCTCTAGCCCAGAAGTGATAACCAAAGTGGTAACTGTGGAACAGTTACAATCCACAAGGTCCTACAACAAAATCAGTGGTGACCTTAACTTAATTGAGGAGCTGCACTATGAAGGCAGCTGTTTGCAGCCTTCAAAGCTCCATCTTGATCTTAGCGGGAAGTTCAATGGATTTGGGGGCATGGCAAGAAGGAATGGTGGATCAAGCCTATCTGCAAACATGGTGGGCAAAAGTGCTTTTCATATCATCAAAACCCCCGTTACTCTTTCAAATGGCACCAAGCACTGTCTTTTCCTGTTGAAAAAAAGGCTCAGGCCCAAATTCTGACCTGACTTACATCCCAGGCAAAAATCTCTTTTCACCACAAAATGGATGGAATTTTCACATAAATCTCAAGTCAAACAATTTAATGATGCTCCAAATTGTGCACCCCTTCCAAAATTTGGTAGCCCTGATATCATCATCCCAGTCTCTCCTAGTTCAGCTTTTACCAGCAAGATGCTTAGCATTCACATGGATCTTCCTGATCTGGATAAATAAAACATAAACCTTGTACAATTGTCATAAGTGTCATTCTCTCTCTTGCACTAACTCATTCCCACAAGTAGCAAACAGGAAACGTGTGCAAGTAGTAACATAATTATTAAGCCTTTTTGTCTTTACAAAATGCAATAGGATTATTTGTTTCTGTTCTATGCTTTCATCTTCCAAATGCACAGCAGGCTTCATTTCCCTAGTTGATTGGGTGATTAGACTGGGTTATCGGTTCACATATTTGATGTCCTCAAACATTTTGGACATACAAAAGTGCACATGCGCTTTAAAAAACTTGGCCCAAACTATTTTATTTTTAGCTCTTGGCAAAAGAATGTTGGATATTTTCAGTGGCTATTTACAGGTCAGAGGAAGTTCCCACAAGATTATAACCATTTTAAGGAAAGTCCAACTTTGAGCCAAACTGCTTCACAGTTCAGTCAGTATCTTTTTAAGGGAGAAAAAATCTTTTACTTTGCACATACAGTGCTTGCATCTATATAAAGGAAATTTTCCATAAGAAAACTGAGAGTGTTGGACCTAAATGTAACATATCAGTAAATCTTTGCCTTTGTCATGAGTCTTTGTTATGTCCCTGTGATTGGAAATGTAAACAAACTGCTGTAGGTCTGTTTTGATGAAAGAGCAGTCAAATGATACTATCCTTTATGCTGGATGGGAAACCCCGTGGACCGCAGTTGTAAAGATCCTGGTATCATTTTACTGTGACCAGAGAAATAAAATAAACTGGCTAAATAAACAAGTAGTAAATTTGACCTATCTTCAGCTGTAGGCAAAATAGTATGCAGTGTAATTTTGTTGACCGTATTATAACTTTGACTGTTTGTTCTCTCCTAAAGATGTTTTTTTGCTGGAAGAAAAACAGTGCAGAATTTTCTTATAACTTGCATTTAATTGTTATAATTTATTGAGTGTACACAGCCTGCTTAAAGCTAGCGGGAGACTAGCTCTGACCTAGCGGGAGACTCAGTCCTTGTCCCACAGGACTTTTTTATTACGGCTACAGAGAGAGCTTTGACTATATGACTTATATAAAAGAGATTAGTTCCAAAGATCAGCAGATTACTCAAACAAATACATGATGTTGTAGCGATCCAAGGAGCAATGCTATCTGCTCCAAACTTTGCATATATCATAAATATGGCAGGATGCACAAGCAAAAATCACTAAAAGCATCTGACAATGGTTAGAAAAACAAAACAAATCACCTTATTGGGAAGATGCAAAGGACAGCTCTTTTGACAGATGTTGATTAAATGCACAAATGTAAATCGGAGAACTCTGTGGAGGATTCTTGGATGGTAGGATCTCAAGGGCTTTCTAAAAATCAGGCCCTGCCACTGTGTCTCAAGTTGGGCACCCAAAAATTTAGGCACCCAAATCACTAGCCCCTTTTGAAAATCCTGATGTCAGTCTAGACACTTCCTCCTTTCATTCATTTATTTGTCATGAGTGGACTCAACGGCACAGAATAACCAAAATCCCATGTGTTGAACACCCTTGTTCTCTGGGTTAAACATAGAGCTGCATTAGAACTGTGTAGCAAAGGTGCATTTCTAGTTTCATCCTTTGGTTAAGAGTTATTGAATTTAATACAAAGCCTGTAGTCTGGGATGGGAGGGAAACTACAAATCTTTTGAAACCAGCCCTCTGCAAACAAGTTCACTGAATGAAACCTGAACATTGCAACATCATCATGTTGGGATGTTACCCCAGAAAATCTGATTTTTGACAGAGATGGGTAAGAGAATCCATCATAGAATATCAGGGTTGGAAGGGACCTCAGGGGGTCATCTAGTTCAACCCCCTGCTCAAAGCAGGACCAATCCCCAACTAAATTATCCCAGCCAGGGCTTTGACAAGCCTGACCTTAAAAACCTCAAAGGAAGGAGATTCCACCACCTCCCTGGATAACCCATTCCAGTGCTTCACCACCCTCCTCGTGAAAAAGTTTTTTCCTAATATCTAACCTAAACCTCCCCCACTGCAACTTGAGATCATTACTCCTTGTCCTGTCATCTGGTACCACTGAGAACAGTCTAGATCCATCCTCTTTGGAACCCCCTTTCAGGTAGTTGAAAGCAGCTATCAAATCTCCCCTCATTCTTCTCTTCTGCAGACTAAACAGTCCCAGTTCCCTCAGCCTCTCCTCATAAATCATGTGCTCCAGCCCCCTAATCATTTTTGTTGCCCTCCGCTGGACTCTTACCAATTTTTCCACACCCTTCTTGCAGTGTGGGGCCCAAAACTGGACATAGTACTCCAGATGAGGCCTCACCAATGCTGAATAGAGGGGAACGATCACGTCCCTCGATCCTACTTATACAGCCCAAAAATGCCATTAGCCTTATTGGCAACAAGGGCAGACTGTTGACTCATATCCAGCTTCTCATCCACTGTAACCCCTAGGTCCTTTTCCGCAGAACTGCTGCCTAGCCATTCGGTCCCTAGTCTGTAGCGGTGCATGGGATTCTTCCGTCCTAAGGTGCAGGACTCTGCACTTGTCCTTGTTGAACCTCATCAGATTTCTTTTGGCCCAATCCCCTAATTTGTCTAGATCCCTCTGTATCCTATCCCTATCCTCCAGCGTATCTACCACTCCTCGCAGTTTAGTGTCACCTGGAAACTTGCTGAGCGTGCAATCCATACTATCTTCCAGATCATTAATGAAGATATTGAACAAAACCAGCCCCAGGACCGACCCTTGGGGCATTCCGCTTGATACCAGCTGCCAACTAAATGTGGAGTCATTGATCACTAGCCGTTGAGCCTGATGAAGCCAGCTTTCTATTCACCTTATGGTCCATTCATCCAGCCCATACTTCTTTAACTTGCTGGCATCCCCAGGTTGAAAGGAACGACTGATGATCAGTCATTGTCCTTGACACCAGCCCTCTCATCACAACATCTCAAAAAAAGGAAGATTTAATTCAGATTCATCCTTCATTTTCTTTTATTTAACTTCATCCATCTAGTCTTCATTATAACCCCTCAGACCACGCTAAATCAAATCTTCTCTCTCTCCTTAGTGTTTAAATCCTTCATATACTTTACTTAATTTGCTTTGTTTGCATCTGAAAGTGAAAATGTACTAGTGTTAGCACTAATTTGGAAGAAGAAAATGTTGTATGAGTAGCAACCCTAGGAGCAGCATATTGGACAGCCAAGCATTTATCTAATTGTTCAGTCACCTTCATTTTGGTATAAACTGGCAAATTCTTTTTCTGGGTTAGTAACTTCATTTAATCATCATCATGCTATGACGATTCATAGTTCAACCCTTCTAACCCATGAATAAACGTGTCATTGCAAAGTCAAGTTTGCAAATTAGTGATTAAGCTTCTGAGGTCTCTTTATAGCATGTACTAGATCAGTGTAGCAAGCAAGTATACTGCAACAAAATATATTTTTCTGAAAACATTTAGTATAGATGCTACCACATTGATTTTACATTTCACATCATTTGATCTTAATAGTTTGCAAGCACACAAAGAATTTTGACAGATATAAAAGGGTCATTCTTTACTTGTACATATTTTTTAATTAAAATTGAAGAGAGAGAATTAGAAAGCGTCATGTTATTTATTGCTTTTTTAATTTTATGGGCCATATAAAGATGAACAGTAAAAGCCTTTCAATGATAATCCATCTTGTCTGGAATGAATATATATAATTCTTAAAAAATGCACAACTTCCAGTGTGGTCCCTCAGTCCTCTGGGGTCCCTCAATCCATATTCCTGATATGTTTGGGAGCCTGATTCTGCACTGAATTGCAACTCCATTTGCTTCAGAGTAGTTGCAGGGTTGTAAATTAGGGCATAAGGCCCTCAAGCTGTATTTAACTCAGCGCAGTCCCTACCAACACAAATAGCCCACTAAAGATAATAGGACTCTTCACATGAGTAAAAAGATCTGCAGTGTTGTACCCACTGTCAGGAACGATCTACTTCAGCTGAGCCTAAGGACTAGCCAGCCCAGCCTCCAGGCACATTAATGAGCTCAGCTGGGTTGTAATATGCAGGCAGTTAGAGCAGGTTCATCACCGTAATAAGGGAGTGCCTTATGAGGTCTATATGTAAGGATATTAATAAGATCTCTGCTTTTTTTCTTACTCTATTTTATTTTAATTAATATTGTGGGGAAGCCAAGTTGAAAAAGTGCACATTGCATTTTGTTCTGAAGATTCATGGCCATTCTGATCTCTTCAGGAAGTGAGTTTCTCAGTTACGAGACAGCTTCTGGCAAAACTCTGTTCCACACACTCATGAGTCTCATTCTTGTGGTTGGTAGATAGCTCCATTGCTCAAGTTGTTGTGGGAGGTTGTGGTTATGCAAAGTGAGAGATGGATGGTTTCTCAAGTAGTATAATTGAATCCAGTGGATGGCTTTGAAGAGTAGGACTAAGAACTTTGAAGATTAGACTCAAAACCTTGAAGTTGACACCAGAGAGCCAGTTCAGTGAGCAGAACACTGCGGTGGATGTGCCCTCTTTGAACTATGTTGCTAATGAGTCAAACATCTGTATTCTGAATCAATTGAAGCTCTTTCAAGTTGGCATATACTTTCTTTCCTAGGTTTGAAGAGCTGCCCTATAGCTACAGAAAAATAGTCCACTTCCCAAACTGGCTTTTTATGAGAAAGTATTCAATCACTAATGTGAAATGCTTATTTAATTCAATACACATACTTTTGGGGTTGGTGCTACCAGTATCTCCTCTCTTTTTAATTCAGTGGATGTAGAAAAAACATTTAATCAAGTAATCTGAAATTTGGAGAGTCTCACGGCCTTTAATTTTGGCTGAGATTTTGTTTCCTATATTTCTCTTCTGCGCTGGGATCCAGACTATGTATAATTGTCAGTACCACACACTCAGTCATTCCACTAAGCCGAAGGATGCGACAGGGCTGGGGGTTATTGTGGATCACAAATTGAATAAGTCAGCAATATGGTGCAGTTCTAAAAAAGGCAAATATCATTTTGGGGGGTATTAACAGGAGTGTTGTATGTAAGACACAGGAGGTAATTGTTCCACTCTACTTGACGCCTGAGAGGCCACAGCTGGAGTGCTTTGTCCATTTCTGGGTGCCCCATATGCAGAAAGATGTGGACAAATTGGAGAAAGTGCAGAGGAGAGGGAAAAAAATGATAAAAGATTTAGAAAAACCTGACCTATGAGGAAAGGTTACAAAAACTGGGTATTTTAGTCTTGAGAAAAGAAGACTGAGGGGGGACCCGATAGACTTCAGATATGTTAAGAGATGTGTTGTAAAGAGGACGGTGGTCAATTCTTTTCCCTGTCCACTGAAGGTAAAACAAAAAGTATTCTGCTTAATCTGCAGCAAGGGAGATTTAGGTTAGCTGTTAGGAAAAACTTTCTAACTAATAAAGATAGTTAAGTACTAGAATACTCTTCCAAGGGAGGTTGTGGAATCCCCATCATTGGAGGTTTTTACAAACAGGTTGGACAAACAACTATCAGGGATGGTCTAGGTTTACTTGATCCTGCCTCAGAGCAGGCACTTGGACTAGATATTTAAAGTCTCTTCCAGCCCTACATTTCTACGATTAACTTCAAAGTTAAGGCTGGTCTACACTAGGAGCTTACATCAGTATAGCTATGTCTCTCAGGGATGTGAAAAATCCACACCGCTGAGAAACACAGCTATACCAACCTAACCCCTAGTGTAGACAGTACTAGGTCAGTAGAAGACTTCTTCCCTAGCTACAACCTCCTGGGGAGGTGGATTACTTATGATGACAGGAAAATCTTTCCTGATGGTGTAGGTAATGTCTACATTGAAGCTTTCCAGCAGCACAGCTGCAGTGCTGCCCCTGTGACGCTGTAGCATTTCAAACGTAGAAAAGTCCTAAGTAATTCCATTCTCTCCAACAGTCAACTAACATTAACCCTATTCTACTATGTTATGGGTTTATTATATTATTTAAAAAAAAAGGTGAGGGAGGGAACAAATACAATGATGCACCTAAACTTTGTAATAATAATGGCCATGATTATTCTTACACTGTACACTACAGTGTTTATTTCCATTTCTACAGATTTGCATATTGTAGTAATTCTGTCTTCAAGACAATTGCTATAATAAAAAAATAGGATTTTTTTTCATTGTTTTGAAGAAGCCCTCAACAAAACTGAATCCTATCAGGCATGAAAAAGAATGAACTATGGAGTCTACTGTGTCATAATGTATTTAAAACAGGACCATGACCAGATTCTCAGGCTACCTCTAACTCAGACCAGTGGATCATATGCAATTGGTATCCTGTCTCCTTTTGTGTTTTTGTGAAAAGGACTATAAGCATCTTGGCTGAATCTTTGTCTAATTTGTTTATAACGTACCAACTTTACTGTTGATGCTCAAATTAATAAGGACACTGTTGCAATGCGGCACTGTTGGACTTTCCATTATAAACTGGAGTTCTCAGACTAGGAGGGGATTTTATTTGTAAAGTTCAGTCATATTTAATAAAAATATAATAGCAAAATACTCGTATAAATGTCAGTAAGTTAGTGCACTTATGCTCCAGCTCAAAAGCCTTTAAAGAAAAAATAAAGTATGCAGAGACAAATGTTCAGTCTAGTTGGGTTTGAATTTACAGCCAGAATTTTTATGGATGAAATACCATTTGAACAGAACAGTACAAAAAAGTTATTTTAAGGATTTTTCTATTTGAACTAAATAAAATATGTATGCAGGCAAGTTTCTGTGGAACAGAGGCAAGCATTCATAGAGAGCTGCTGCCTGTTTCCCTAAGCTTAGTAATACAGTAAGTAAAACTGCATGACTCACAGACCAAGAGCTCTATTCATCAACATATTTAGTTACGTGAGTGTATCTTCACATTTATGGTGGTTCACCAAGGCCAACTGCCTGTATAATCCATACAGCAATCATCAGCAAGGAGCCAAGAAAACTGTATCCTATTCACAAATACCTGGTTAGGGATTTAACATTATCTTGTCAAATACAGCAGAAGGAATTCCCTTATTAACTCCATAGAAGGTAACTGCATACTAGAAATAATTTCCGTCGGTGCAAAAGAACTAGAAACAAATAGGATTTAAGGCATAGCATGAAAGAACAGACCGATCGCAGTCATGTTCATTCAGACACTGCTGTTCCTAAAGACTAATGCCTGTGTATTCAATGATAGCCATGCAAGCCACTGAATACTTTCTGGTGGTGGGTTAACATTCACCCTTCCCCACCCAAGTTCGTCATAGGCCTATAAGATTTAAATCTACTATCTCTTTAATTATGCTGGTGCAGGAAGTCACATAGCATTACCAGTTGCTATCTAACATACTGTAGGACATTGATGAAGTACAGATGGGTTTATGGGAAGATTCTGTAGTTCATCACAGTCCTGGTAGACTTCAAGAGAACCGTAAGAGAATAAAAATATAAATAAAAAGCAAGATTTTGTTTGCCTATATACAGTGCTTAGAAAAACAGAAATGAAAAAATGGACTCTAGCTGGTTGCTGGTGCCTGAGTGCAAGTTGATGCTTAATCCAGTGGAGAAATTGCTAATAGCATTTCAACTTTGTGAAAATATTATCCCAATAGCGTTTGAAGCCTGTGTGAGCCTTCATTACTAGCCAAAAAGTGGCATCTGCATAAATTAGGCTTGGCCTTTTAAGGATTTATGCTCACCTGCCTCGGGCCACACTCTTTAATTATTATTTTATTTTTATTACAGTAGCACCTGGAGGCCACAACCATATTGGGGCTTCATTGCACTAGGCACTGTACAAACAGTAAGACACAAGGAGTTTACAGTCGTAGTGTAAGACGAGACATAACAGGTGGGTGGAGCAAATGAAAGTGTCGGGGACCGAAAGGAGAACAGGGCAACTTTTCCCTCAGATAACTGTGTGCAAAATTTAGAGGTTTGTTAATGGAGGGAAATAAGCCGTGGGCTGTCATTTCTCATTAAGGCCTCAATCCTGTGAAGTGCTTTGAGTCTTCAACTCTCATTGAAGTCACTGGGGGGTTAAGGGCAATAAGCACAGTGCAGGAGTGCTCAACACTTGACTTAGTTGTCCTAAACTGCTAGTGTGAATATTCATGAATACTGCTGCCACAGATTGCCCAGCGAAAGCCAATTCTCAAGGCTGTCTGAGAGCAAGTCATATGAATAGCATGTTATGTCATGTGATCCATGTGTAAAAGTCTGTACTGAATATCCTGGTATCTGAATGCCATGTAAGACTGGACAATAGGGACCAAGTTCAAACTTGGAAGTGATTGTAGCTGCATTGCTTTCAATAGAAATGTAACACCTTACACAAGCTTTGAATTTGATCCCTAGTTTCTAGCTAGTATTAATGTTTCATCACTGTAGACCCATTTATTTCCTATTAGCAGAACTGAGGAAGGTGACATCTCATGCCCAAAATAACCCAAAACATTGAACTCAGCCTGCTGACCAGGTTCCTATGATATATCAATGAATGAATTCCAGCTCATACTTAACTCAGTCACCTGTCAACTCAGCTTCACAGCATCACATGTAGTGATGTAGAGGTGGCCCACGGTTTTGCAGGAATCTCTGCCAAGTAAGATATTTGGAACCTTGTGAAAACATCCATAATTAAATAATTTTAAAAATTATTATTCTTAAACACTCTCCTCTTTTCAACAAACTGTTTCTCTTCTTCCCATCTGCTTTGCCTTCAGTTCTCCTTTCACTCAATTGCCTCCTTTTCCTCCACCAGTTTTGTCCCTCTCCCTCAATTTTCTCCTACCCACCACTCCTACATCTCTCCTCCACATCCCTTCTTTTTCCTCTTCCCCTCCCCCACTCTTGTTTTATCCTTTCATTTTTCCACTCTTGTCATAACCATAAGGGTAGCCTAAAATTCCTCCTTACCTCAAATAACCTGGTTGGCACCTGACCAAAGGAACCAATGGGGACAAAAGATACTTTCAAATCTGGGGGTAGGGGAGAGGCTTTGTTTTGGGTTCTTTGTTTCTGTGTTCGTTCGCTCTTGGAACTAACAGGGACTGGACATCAATCCATGTCCTCCAAACCATTCTGAACCAGTCTCTCATATTACAGAAATTGTAAGTGCAGCCAGGCAAGGCGTATTAGTTCATCTTTGTTTTCTCAACTTGTGAATTTTCCCTTTGCTGGAGGGAGGCTTATCCCTGTTTTGTTGTAACTTTGAAACTAAGGCTTGAAACTGAGGGAGTTCCTCTGTATTTTGTGCATCTTTTGTTACCCTGTAAAGTTATCTTCCAACCTGATTTTACAGAGGGGATTTTTACCTTTTCTTTTTTTTTAAATAAAATTCTTCTTTTAAGAATTGATTGATTTTTTTTTCAGTGTCCCAAAGATCCAGGGATTTGGGCTGTGTTCACTTTGTAACCAATTGGTTAGGATATTATTCTCAATCCTCCCCAGGAAAGGGAGTGTAAGGGCTTGGGGGGATATTTTGGGGGAACAGGAACTCCAAGTGGTCCTTTCCCTGATTCTTTGTCTAAATCGCTTGGTGGTGGCAGCATACTGTTCAAGGACAAGGTGGAATTTGTGCCTTGGGAAAGTTTTTAACCTAAGCTGGTAAAAATAAGCTTAGGGGGTCTTGCATGCGGGTCCCCACATCTGTACCCCAGAGTTCATAGTGCGGCAGGAACCCTGACAGCTCTCATTTACTTTTGCAGCATTTTCCTCTCTCTAGATCTCTTTGCCCAATATTTTCCTACCACCCATTCGAACCTTTGTGTAGTATGGGCGGCTGTCACTCACTCTGCAGAGCACCGGGAATAGAGGAGCTGGAAGATGGCTGTAAGGGTGGAAACAGAAAGCTATTTTCACTTTTGACACCTGACTAAACATGTGGCCATGGTTAAGAGTAAGTCCTGTAAAGGCCCATGTTTAAAAAAAATTAGCTGAATTCCTGGAGGGTCTGCTCCTGAGCTGCTGTAAATTGGCATAGCTCCATTTAAGTTAATGGATCCAGGTTAAAATCAGCTTGGGATCTAGCTCTTGGTCTGTTCTGTTGAGATTTTGCCAGCCTCCTTTCTTTTTTCCATGCCCAGAGCATGGTGCTATACTCACTGGCTGACCATAAACAGTTGCTTCACAGATGGGTGCTGACTGTGTTGTGTCTGTCCAAAACATGGTGCCCTGCTTTTACGCACATTCTGCTCTTTTACACTGGTGAAAATCCAGAACAACTCCAGAGAATACAGTAGACTGTTACTTTGGATTTATACTGGTGTAAGAGCAGAATCTGGCCCTTGGTGTGCCGATAGCACAAGCAAAGGGGCCAATGTCCCTGCAATTAGTGACAACTTCCATTAACTCCAGTGTGAATTGAAGTCCGCTCAGAGGGTCCAGCATCACCAGTTTTCAGCACTAACATTAGCTCTCAGTGCTAATGATCAGCATCCTGGTGTTGTGCGCATATCAACTTTTAAACTAGTGTACCTGCCTTTAACTAAATTCAGAGCCAAAAAAAAAAAAACCATTTTAAAGAGACACTATCAAGATTTTTGACCCATTCAAATAATTAATTTAAAAAATAATTTTGAGTTACATGTTTGGCTGTAATTTTCTTTTGACAACCAATCCTTGCAACAGCAGGACAAAATCATAACTGTGACTTCTAGGGCACTCCAGAAATAAACCAAGCTGTGTGTGCATATTCTCTCTAGCACAAGCATGCACGCACAGCTTTGTTTACAATAGGGCATAAGTCATGTTGTTTTTTAAATTCTTTTGACAACTGATCCTTGCAAGGTATTTAAACCAGAAAAGAAAAACATCTCTTCCTGTGTCCTAGGGTAAACAAAAGTTGTGCAGGAAGAAAAAACTATTGTTAAAGCAACTCATTTTGTAAGCAAAAACCTTGCAAGAACTCCCTTTAAAGTGGTTATTAAAAGGAGTGGTGAGAAAGCGACATATGCAATGAATTCATGATCCATGTATTTGTGACCTCCAGGCTTGATTATGGAAACGCATTTTGTCTAGCAATGAAGCCATGTACATTGAGAAAGCTCCATCAGGTACAATATGCAGCATCCTTTCTCTTTAGCAATATGGGTTGCAATGAACTAGCGCTGTCAAGCGATTAAAAAAATTAATCACACTGTTAATAATAGAATACCATTTATTTAAATATGTTTGGATATTTTCCACATTTTCAAATATATTGATTTCAATTACAACACAGAATACAAAGTGTACAGTGCTCACTTTATATTTATTTTGATTACAAATATTTGCACTGTAAAAAACAAAAGAAACAGTATTTTTTAATTCACCTATTACAAGTACTGTAGTGCAATCTCTTTATCATGAAAATTGAACTTACAAATGTAGAATTATGTACAAAAAACCTGCATTCAAAAATAAAACAATGTAAAACTTTAGAGCCTACAAGTCCACTCAGTCCTATTTCTTGTTCAGCCAATCGCTCGGACAGACAAGTTTGTTTACATTTGCAGAAGATAATGTTGCATGCTTCTTGTTCACAATGCCACCGGAATGTGAGAACAGGCGTTCGCATGGCACTGTTGTAGCTGGTGTCGCAAAATATTTACATGCCAGATGTGCTAAAGATTCATATGTCCCTTGGTGCTTCAACCACCATTCCAGAGGACATGCATCCATGCTCATGACGGGTTCTGCTCAATAACGATCCAAAGCAGTACGGACCAACACATGTTCATTTTCATCATTTGAGTCAGATGCCACCTGCAGATGGTTGATTTTTTTTTTTTTTTGGTGGTGGTGGTTCAGATTCTGTAGTTTCTGCATCAGAGTGTTGCTCTTTTAAGACTTCTGAAATCATGCTTCACACCTCATCCCTCTCAGATTTTGGAAAGCACTTCAGATTCTTAAACTTTGGGTCAAGTGCTGTAGCTATTTTTAGAAATTTCACATTGGTATCTTCTTTGCATTTTGTCAAATTTGCAGTGAAAGTGTTCTTAAAACGAACAACATGTGCTGGGTCATCATCCAAGACTGTTATAACATGAAATATATGGCAGAATGTGGGTAAAACAGAGCAGGGGACATACAATTCTCCCCCAAGGAGTTCAGTCACAAATGTAATTAATGCATTTTTTTTAATGAGCATCATTGGCATTGAAGCACGTCCTCTTCTCACTTTCAGGTGACATTGTAATTAAGAGACGGGCAGCATTTTCTCCCGTAAATTTAAACAAACTTGTTTTTCTTAGCGATTGGCTGAACAAGGAGTAGGACTGAGGGACTTGTAGGCGCTAAAGTTTTACATTGTTTTGTTTTTGAGTGCAGTTATGTAATAAAAAAAATGCATTTGTAAGTTGCACTTTCATGATAAAGAGATTGCAGGACAGTACTTGTATGAGGGTCAACTGAAATATACTGTTTCTTTTGTTTATCATTTTTACAGAGCAAATATTTGTAATAAAAAATAATACAAAGTGAGCGTTGTACACTTAGTATTCTGTGTTGTAACTGAAATCGATATATTTGAAAATGTAGAAAAACATCCAAAAATATTTAATAAATTTCAATTGGTATTCTATTGTTTAACCGTTTGATTAATCATGATTAATTTTTTTGAGTTAATCCATGAGTTAACTGTGATTAATCAACAGCCCTACAATGAACACATCGCCAGAGTACCCTGTGCTTCTGTCTGTACTGCCTCCCGTTTGCTACGGAGTTCAGATGAAGATTGTTAGCCTGCTATTCAAAGCCCTATCTACCCCCTCTCCCTCCGTGATCACAGCCTTCCACAGCAGCTGTGGTCCACTAGAATCACATACGTTTTGACTAATGAGGGACTTTTTTTTACTTTAGCGTTTTCCTCAGTACATTTTCCACACACCGAAACACAGCATGCAGGCTAACATACACTAACAAACAGCTATAAAGTAACCAAGGTATTTCTCTTGCTGTCTGGGAAGGAAGAAAGAGAGGTAATTGTTATTTCTATTATCAAATACTGGAGAGGTATTTAGATGCTATTGCTATAGGGGCTGTATAAATACTTAGCTAGAGAGAGAGAGAGGTGTATTTGTCTCTAGGAAAAAGTGGTTTAGATATCAAAATGAAGCCAGTGGCCCTTCGTTTTTCAGCTTATTCAGGGCAAAAAACTCTCAGAACTGCTTTGACAGGAATCGATTCTGCTACCCTATCCTCCCAACATGCACTTTAGCAGATGCTAAAAAAGTGCAAAAAGGACAAAGTATTGTTATTATTAATAATCATTTATTTTATTATTATCTGTATATCAAAAATTTACATAATCCTGCAGCCAGTGAAGTTAATGCACAGGAGGGTTTTGGGGGCGAAGAAGGTTGTGTTCGTTGTGTTTAGCTACTGACTGCTGTTTGAAGAAGGATTTGAACCTGTAAACTCACCTCTCGCAGTCAGAAAGTTCCAGCCATATCAGAAGACCTGAGTAGCAGAGTTGAGATGCACAAAGTAACTCTTAGAGTACATCTACACTGCAGCTGGGAGCACAGGTAGACAGAAATGCACTAGCTCTACTTGAGCTAGCATGCTAAAATAGAAGTGTGGACGTTGCGGCATGGGTTGCAGCACGGGCGAGCTGCCCGAGGACAAGCCCTCTCAACCCCCTGGGTCTGTACATGTTGGCTAGCCGATGTTGCAATGTCTACACTACTCTTTTTAGCACACTACCTGGAGCAGAGCCAGCACAAGTCTGTTTACGCAGGCTGGGAGGCATGCTCCGAGCTGCAGAGTGGATGTACCCATAGAGGAGAATTTTGCTATTAAAGTTGCATGAGTTTACTGTAAGCAACATCTGTGTGTCAGTCTTATGTAAATTAGTGCTGTTTTATTGATTTTAGCATACTTAAATATTAGTGGTGCAGATTGTCAATTTAGTGTAAGCAGAAATGTTTCATTTTTCATAAACTACTAATGTGCTCTGCTAGCTACTGTATACTGAAGTGTGAGAGACATGTCTTTTTAAGGATCAAGGCCAAGAACACAATTATTATTTTTGTCTCTTACCATCCAGCTTTCACATGCAATTATGGCTCATGCATATTTTATAACAAGTATTTGGAGCTATTGCAGTGCCCCATAATATGGTCCAAGAATACTTATGGCAGTACATAGGGTTGTAGAGTATTACAATATAAACTGTTCTTTTAAATTTTAATCACTTATTTAAATTTCCATTTTCTGTACAATGACCAGATTATAGAATTATAATTTAAATCTGTGTGTATGTTTTGTCTATTGCAAATTAGCAGAAATGCAAAATATTTTCACCCATCTCTCTCACTTGGTGAGCTGGCACTTCATCAGAATGTAAAAGTGATAATAATATTAAAAAATAAACACAAAAATATGCAAATAGACTAATGATCCATCTAGTGTCCAATAGTGCTAATTTGTGCCAAGGTGTTCCAGCATTTAGCCCCGGCACCTCTAGGTTTAGCAGTTCATAGCCCCTGCACCTCTGGGCTTGATGCGTCAGTTATGAAAGAAAAAAAATTGCTTGAGCTCCAGCACCTAATTGCTTGAGCCCCAGTTCATGTTTTATGACAAATTAAGCACTGGTGCCCAAACATGTTTGCGCAAACAATATTGTATGTTAATGAATAAAATTGTATACAAGTGTAGATGCAGCCACTCACTTGCACATACATTTGTGCATATGAAAACACTACTCTCCATTTTTTAAAATTTGAGCATGAGTTTCAGCTACTTCAGGAGAAATTTGCAGTAATATATTTCTGCTCATATGTGTTCTGTAGAAGTTTTCCTATGCAGCGTTTCAGGGCTGTTATGCCCATAACTTTCCTATGAGAATGCTTGTTCTAATAACACTGAAATTAACTTCCCTGTCAGCGTAAGCAAAGAACTTCAGCAGCAAAATCCCCTTTATTCCCTTTTAACTCCAAACGCTGGAGAAATCTTCCCATGCATGGGCAATAGCTTAAAAATGTAAGAAGCAGAACATTTGGCTGTGTGTAAGATGGCGCAGCAATTTGCCATCTCTGGCTTTCAAGTAGACATCTCAAAGCATCTAGGTAATAAATATCAAATTGTTACTTTGTTTTTAAACCTCGAACTTTTTATTCCTTTCACACTAACTACTGAATCAATATTTGAGAGGGCTGCTGTCCTAGCAGAAATTTTTTGGCACAGATAAGATTCCATAGAACAGAGTTTCTACATCCCCATTATGCTGATATTCTCATGAAACATCTGGTTAATTTCACAATAAGATTATAAATTTGGATTTAAAAAAACTGTATTTTGGCATATAGTTACACATTATGATTTATTCAGTTTCCCTAAGAAAACAAGCCTTTGGAATTTTGGCATATTTGTTGTTTGTAACACTATGTGAATGTAATAGCAGGATTGGCAATTCTGTTTTATCATGACAACATACAATCAGAAATTCCTTGTGTGTCTCATATTTCCAATATGCTTCAGAAATAAGAGTTCTTATGTGAAATCCACATTATGGTAAATTAAAAAAAATTCTGTCAAAGGTTCATATTTGGGAGCGATCTAAATTAAAGCATAGTTTACAGTCTCTTGTGAATAACTAAATAACTTGGGTCAATGTCAGGTCACTGTGAAACAGACTGTAACAGGAATACATAAAAGCTCTGAAGGGAGCAAAGAAACTTTATTCTGGAATGGTGAACAGCATTGCCAGAGTAACATAACCCTTGTGTGTTTTCACAAGGAAATGAGTCACTTGCTTCTGTTGGCCAAAACTTTGTTTTCTTTTAATTTCATATTTTAGCTGTCTAATATATTCTGATAGAACCCAAGTTTTCTAGTCTTTGGACTAAGATAACTTTTTAATTAAAGCTGAGCTGAAGGGTTGCATAGTAATTACACAATACCAAATAAAACTAATAGTAAATAAGACATCATCGTATATTGCATGAAAGAAAGTAGAACAAGTGAACCCTAATCTCTGTTTAGTACAATCCTATGAGGTTTTTTTATAAAGTTACAAAGAAAAAATGAGGCTTTGTAATGAGAGTGTCTGTTTCTTCTCATTTGTAAAAAAAAAAAAGTCATGGTTTTGTGTCCTCCTTTTTTAAAATGATTTGTAAGTTCTCTGACTTCAGTTTTTTGTGTTCCCTGGTGTGAGTTTAAGGATATAGGGCCCAATTCAATCCTGCTGCAGTCAATGGACAGATGCCATTAACTTCAAAGCATGTTGAATTGGGCCCTTGTGTATTAAAGTAATTAGTATTTTTCCTCTTTGGACCAGACTCTCAGACCCACTAAGCTCACTTTCTACTGCTTAGATAATGCAAAGGGAGCAAAGACAATTCAGGAGGGAATCCTGCCCCTCCAGTGTGGATGTGTCCCCAGCAGGAGTAGAGCCCTATTTCTCCCCGTTTCCTATTCTCTCCCACAGCTTTTGGCAATGTAGGTGAGGGGCTGGCAGGACATGTGGCCAGAGTGCAAAGGGCTTGAGCAGTTGGGGAACATAGCTAGCTGGTGCAGTTTAGGCTGCTCTAAACTGTGTCCAGGGCTGGGCAGAGAGTCCCTAACAGCCCCCCCTCTCTGTTGCGCCTTCTGTAAAAAAAAATGGTGTGACACTAAGCACCCTGTATTCACACACTACACACTATTGTAATAAGCTTTGTACAAAATATACCTTGTAAGATATCATTTGAAAACTAATGACTCCCTGATCATTAATATTCTTGTGTGATGTGTGTACTTGGTGTGTATTAAGAGTTCTGGATATATGCTAAAATTATGACTAAAGTGTGTTCAAGCCAGGCATGCAGTGGGAGATGGTAAACAGGTCTGCCTTAGACAAAGGGACATGTATTTGATTCTCTCTGACCAGCCCAGTCTTCAGGCAAAGACAATGAAGGTCTATTTTTACATATTAGGTAAACAAAGCTATTAAGCTATCAAGTGGGGAAGAAAGAGCATGGAGTTTCCATCCCCACCAGACTACACATCACCTCCCTCACAGCTTGAATAAACTTTACTTTGAGGGGTAACCCTCAGAAGAATCCATTTCAAAGGCTTACTGCCCTATAGAGACTGGGAGAGGGCCTCAAGTGACAAGCACTAAATCGACTGTATCCATTATTACAAGAGTGTATGGAGTGATGTCTTTTTTGAAAGCTAAGGACACAGTGGTGATTAATATCCTTATAAAATGTATGTATTAATTCTATATGAGGAAATATGGGTTATTGATGCATTTATGCTTCCAGTCTGTAACCAAAGGGAGAAACAGGCTTTCCCCCAGACAGGAGGGAAGGCAGCTATCTACCTGTTTCCAATGAAATTAAGCACAGTGACCAAAAACAATGGAAGTTCCATTTACATAGAACTCAGTTACATAGAAGTTCACAGAACTTTGGAAGATATCAGCAAGGATGGAAGCCATCTTTGGCATCCATCACTAGACAGACACAAGAGAACAGAGCTTTTGCAAGCTAAGAATGATGGGTCCTTCAGCCAAGTGAGTGGCTGAAGTGTCTGGGAACTGAATATAGGTGGGATAAGCGTCCTGCACAAAGCCTGTACCTTGCTTAAGTTTTAGACTTTTAGTTGTGTTTTAATTTTTATTAGCTAGTAACCCTTTCTAAATTTATTCCTTTTACTTGATACCACTTAACCTATGTCCTGTTGTTAATACATTTGTTTTATTTTTACTATAAACCAACTTAATACTGTGTTTAAATGAAAGTGTGTGTTTACCTCAGTTAAATTAACAAACTGTGATGTGCTTTTTGTGCTTTCAGAGGAACTAATGAACCTTATTATTTCTCTGAACTGCCCAGGAGAGGGCTGGACATTACAGAGCACATGGTTTTGGAGAAATTCAGGACTGGGAGTGTGTTGGGGTCACCTTGCTGGTCATAACCAAGGCTGATGAAAACCGGAGTGGGGTTGTGATGCTGTCTACAAGCTGCTGGAGACAGTGCTGAACTAGGGCTGTCTAGCCCACAGACACTTCAGGGTGTGACCTGCATGCTTGTAGGCTAGTTGTGAGCATCGTAGGCTGGGAACTGCAGCAGCAAAGCATTGTAAGAGACCCAGGATTGGCAAATGGTGTCACAGCCCCACATTGGTCTGAATTGCTCCCCAGAACATCACAGGTTTCAGCAGAGAATCTGGCCTGTTGTATTTAGCTGGGGACTAAGCTACTAGAATATATTTTAACTGTATGGTACGTCATCACCAGAAACAAAAGATTTGGGGGTTTTAGTGACATTAGAGTAGGTGCATGTCTATCAGTTTATCAAGACATCACTGATATGGTTTGATTTATTTTTATAATTTTGTATTTGTGTATATATATATATATATATTTATGTATTAGGATTGTCAAGAGATTAAAAAGATTTATCGCGATTAATCACACTGTTAAAGCAATGTAAAAAACAAAGGAAATTGTATTTTTCAATTCACTTAATACAAGTACTGTAGTGCAATCTCTTTATCGTGAAAGTTGAACTTACAAATGTAGAATTATATACAAAATTAACTGCATTCAAAAACAAAACAATGGAAAACTGTAGAGCCTACAAGTCCACTCAGTCCTACACCTTGTTCAGCGAATTGCCCAGAGAAACAAGTGTGTTCAAATTTGCAGGAGATAATGCTGCCCACTTCTTGTTTACAATGTCACCTGAAAGTCAGAACAGGTGTTCACATGGCACTGTTGTAACTGGCGTCGCAAGATATTTACGTGCCGGATGAGCTAATGATTCATATGTCCCTTCATGCTTCAACCCCCATTCCAGAGGACATGTGTCCATGCTGATGACGGTTTCTGTTTGACAATGATCCAAAGCAGTACGGACCAATGCATGTTCATTTTCATCATCTGAGTCAGATGCCACCAGCAGACGGTTGATTTTCTTTTTTGATGGTTCAGGTTCTGTAGTTTCCGCAACAGAGTGTTGCTCTTTAAGACCTCTGAAACCATCCACACTTCCTCCCTCTCAGATTTTGCAAAGCACTTCAGATTCTTAAACCTTGGGTTGAGTGCTGTATCTTTAGGAATTTCACATTAGTAACTTATTTGCGTTTTGTCAAATCTGCAGTGAAAGTGTTCTTAAAACGAACAGCACGTGCTGGGTCATCATCCAAGACAGCTATAACTTGAAATATATGGCAGAATGTGGGTAAAACAGAGCAGTGGACATACAGTTCTCCCCCCAAGGAGTTCAGTCACAAATGTAATAAACGCATTCTTTTTTAATCACGATCAATTTTTTTGAATTAATCGCGTGAGTTAATTGCGATTCATCAATAGCCCTAATTATATATACACCTAACTCTGTGTATGTGTGTGTGTGTATGTGTATACACACAGAGAGTAAGGTATCTGGCACAGTATGAGAGTCAAATCTTACAAGGTCTGTTCCCCTGAGTAAAGTTTCCTCACAAGAGCAAGGCTTTGTGATCAGGCTTTAATAATATAAAACATTATACAGGCATTTATATATTATTTACCAATAACAACACTTGCCTGTCTATTGTACCTTTCATCTAAGACTCATCTAAGACTCTCAAAATATTTTATTATAATTAAAGCTCTCAACACCCTTGTGGAGTGCAAGAGAACCCAGGAGTTCTGGCTCCACAAGGTATCTTGCACGAGCCATTAGAACATGGGTAAGCAATTAATACTTTCTGAATATGATTGCACTCCATTTTCTGAGCATACTAATGTGATATTCATTTTGGTATGTAAGCATGATTTTAAAGTAAATTAATTACTTCAGAAATAAGACTGTAATTCATTTTTAAATGTACTGTGCAACTGAGTTATTAGGGATTGGGTTTAAGAGAGAGCCTGCAGAAAATACCATCTTGAAAAACACTTACTCTTTGGAGTATATTAAACACCTCCCTTTCTTTTTTACATTCTCAGTAAGTGATTTATCGATAGGGGGCAAAGTTATCATGGAAATTAAAGAAACACTCCTTGTTCACAAGCATTGTAGTTTGGTAGTTACTAAAAAATGGTATTCACAAATGTACAAGGCTGTTCAAGAATAACATTAACTAACAAGTCGTGATTTTTATGTGATTGTTCATTTCATTATACTTCCCATTCCTTTACTCTAACTTACAATATCTCTCTCATCTCTTTAACTAAGTATTTATCTCCATTATGCACCACGGTATCTCAATGCCTTATAGAACCATATGGGTGCACCATGAAGTCTTAAAGGATTTGATCCTTTGGTTCTCCTCTTGGAGGAGAAGGAAGGAAGCATATAGCACATGCTATTGCTTGTTTGTGCATTCTTATAAATGTTGTTATTGTAAGAGAGCTCTGGAAATGAGATGAGCCTTGCATATTTTACTCTGAAGAAGAAAACTGTGTCTCCTAATCTTACCAGTCTCAACTATGTAGTCAAATTAACTCCATTGTTTCTGAGGAGCATGGCCATTGTGGGAATATGATTGCCATACAGAGAGAGAGAAAAGGTCTCTGAGATAGCCAAGCCCAGGCCATTAAGGATCCATTCCTGAAGATGCTGAGCATCCCAATCTCAGAGTCAGACCCTGCGGGCTTTGGAGATCAGAACTAGAACCTTGGATTCAATGGAGAGCTAGTGCAGTACATGGAACACTGAGTAGATTCATTCATATTGTTTTTTAGTAGATGGGCTGTCAGATTTTTTATGTTTTGCAAACACTAACTAATTATGTCAGACCCCATTCCCCATATTTGTAGTTAGTATCAAATGATGTTTGAAATTTGATGTTTCGCTGACAAGTCCAAAAAGGGATATTACATCCCTACTGCTACCAAGTCTCCAGTGAAACTTTCTGGCTTCAGAGTAGCAGTCATGTTAGTCTGTATCCACAAAAAGAAAAGGAGGACTTGTGGCACCTTAGAGACTAACAAATTTATTTGAGCATAAGCTTTCGTGAGCTACAGCTCACTGAATGCATCCGATGAAGTGAGCTGTAGCTCACGAAAGCTTATGCTCAAATAAATTTGTTAGTCGCTAAGGTGCCACAAGTACTCCTTTTCTTTTTTCTGGCTTCAGTTTGATATTGTTCCACCCTCTATCTGCCATGCTAAATATATATTTCTGCAAGTGATGACTCATGACAAGAAAAATCTGCAGTTTTGGCTGTACCTGTGCAGGCTTTCCCTCCAACATATGCTAATCTGTGAGGAGGAAAGAGATCCAGATCTGAGGAATTTCTTCAAGGATGTTTATTTTATAATCTATTATGCAGAATTTCTACTCTTTTATTTTAACACTAAGTGTCGTTCTAAGACATAAAGAGGGTCATTCAAATATAATACTTATTGCACTGTTTGCATTGTTGCACTTTCAGTTTGGCTTGCACTATTGTTTTATTTAAAGATTTGCCTTTTGTTGGTTAGTGAGGAGATTGTTTTGGTAAATGTATTTTCAAATAAAAAGATTTATGTATCAGTTCAATTAAAACATTATTTTTGGCTTTGTTACTGTTGTTTCATAATAAAAAACATTTAAAATCAATTTTGGTCCATTATGACTCATCACTGCATGTAACACATAAAATCCTTTAAATAAAGCTAAAATAATCCACATAGCTTTACAAAAATAGATATAGAAAATGTCCCATTTCCACCACTCATAAACAATACTGAGCTGCTCATAGTCTACCTCAACCCTTTCTTCCACCCCTCCCTCCACAGATTAGCAGCTGGCTGTGTGACTACATATGTGGAAGCTTGAAACTCAAAATATGAACAATAGGCATCCCTGACACTATACCCCTGGTGATAGCAATCTCTATGGGACACCTTGCTGGCTGCTTGAACCTCCAAGCAAGTCTCTGCATCTCAGCCTCCCACCCATCATTAAGGTTTTCCTCCTTGGTCTCACAAATATTGTGCAGAACACAGCATGCAGCTATAATGGTCAGGACATTTTTTTCTGCTGCTTCCAAATGATTCTATAAGCAGCTCAATCTGCATTTCAAATGGCACACTTGAGCACCATTCTGCAGCTTCTCGGGCAATAGTCAAAATGTTCCTTCCTTTTGTCCAAGCAGTCTGTGAATAGTTTCATTTGCTAGGGCATCTGAAGATAAGCCAGGTATCCCAGAATAACTAGACCATCCTCCACACCATTAATATCCACAGTGGTTCTGGGGGCCAACATTCCTTTCTCCATTAATCTAAACCCAGATGAGTTCCAAAAGGTCCTCACATCGTAGACCCTTTCAGACAATCCACCATTCATGTCAGTAAATCTGCCATAGTGGTCAACTGTGGGGAAATATCCCTTTCTCTTTATAAATTCTGTGCCCTGCTGGGAAGGAGCAAATGATAGACAAAGGAGTTCCATCAACTGCCCCTATACAGTTTGGGAACCATGCATTCAAAGCCATCGATAATCTCCTGAGCATTGCCCAGCTTTAGGTCCTGGTTAGACAGCACCTTAGCAATGGCATAGAAGACTTGCATGAGAATGAGAACAGTTGATCTTCCCATGACAAATTGGTTGGCAGAGACCGGTAGTATTCTGGGGTGGCCGGCTTCCGATGGCAATGACAACCTGCTGCTCTGTGGATACAGGACACCGCATGTTGGTATGCTGTTGCTGCAACTCCATGGTCAGTTCTGCACAGTTCTCAAAAGGTAGCCCTCCCAATCCTGAAATTTTCTCACCACAGCTGGTCATCCAAGATGTGCAGAACAGTCCTCTCCCACCATTCCACACGGGTTTGCCAGGCCCAGAAACAGTGCTGCACACCATGTAGCTGATCCAGGAACTGGTCCTCTTGTTCCAATAACTCAGCAGCCTTGTCCTGGTGCAACAGCTTCGGTGTTCTGAGGCTGCTGGACAAACCGCTGATGCTGCCGTTGAATATTCTCCTGCACCCACACCAGCTGCTCAGTGTTGCAATGGAAGTCCAATGCTGAATGTGTCTGGGTTTGATGGCTGTCATACAGCCCAAGCAGCCTCTGCATATTCGTGCTTACAATCATAGCAGCACGACACATTTTGGGGTCCATGCTGGCAGACAGTGATTCACAAATGGTGCAAGCCCATCCACAAAGGCAATTTGGGATGGAAACAGGAAAAACATGGAGTTTGAGTTTGTTTATTGGGGGAGAGGGGAGGATTTAATTTGAATCTGCCTGACTTCTGCTTTGCATCCCACAACTCACAGCAAAAACAATCCCATTCTGCATGCTGCTCAGCCATAAAGCAAAGGACCATGGGATACCCCTCAGAATGCTACTTCCTCAGTTCTCAGCAAACCACTGCCATGTGTATACAAGATGCAAATTGAAAATGGAACAGGCATCCCATGTGCACGCTATTGATGTGAGTTGTGTACTGTGAGTTACCAGAGGCATATCAGAAAGCTTTGTACTAGCTTCCCAGGTAGACTTAGCCTAAGTATAAGATGAGACAACAGGTGGATACAGATAGGTGGTGGAGTACAAAGAAACAATGAGGCCTTGTCTACACTACAGGGGAAATTCGATCTAAGCTATGCAATTTGAGTTACATGAATAGCGTAACTCAAATCGATGTAGCTTAGATCTACTTACCACAGGGGCCACACTACACGATGTCGACGGGAAATGCTCTCCAGTCGACTCCCCCTACTCTTCTCGATCCAGTGGAATACAGAAGTTGACGGGAGAGCGATTTACGGTTGATTTAACGGGTCTTCACTAGACCCGCTAAATCAACCGCCGATGCATCGATCGCCGCTCATCAATCCCCCAGTAAGTGTAGACAAGCCCTGAGACAGTACTGGTCAGGATGATGGGCCATGGTATCAGCGCACCAGTAATCTAACTGTTACTAAGTTCACAATGAAGGAGGCGGAGGCTTGTTTGATTTTAACTTTTTATTAAGGCAAAGTTACAATAACATATTACCATCCTACATCCTACATTATTTATTATTTGTTCAGAATCAGGTTAATATTCAAAGAACCTGGCTAAAGATTATAGAAACTTGGTCATGCTTTTTAGTGTATTCGGAGGAGAGCTCCCTCACCAGCAAGCCAAAGGAGAGTTTTTTCAAGGGGGGATTTGATGGAGGAGTTTTGCAGATGTTTATGAGGAACTCCTTCCAAGTGTGAGGGGCAGCATGAGAGAAAGAAGAGAGGTGCTTGTTTGAAAATTTATCAAGTGGGTAATGGCGACTGTTATCATTGGCCAATCAGAAGAGGGAACTGACATTTCAGACGTAAATGAAAGATGATAGGTAAATGGGGATAAGTCATGAAGGGCCTTGAAAGTGAAGATGTAGCTAATGTTTCATGTGATAGCAAAGGGGAAGGCTGTGGAGGGATTTGCAGAGATGGATGATGGTCAAAGTGATTGGCTACGAGAATGATCTTTCCAACATTTTTGTGAATGGATATGAGTGGGACAAGATTGCATTTATCAAGGTTAGAGAAAAGGATGTTGCAGTAATCAAGATGCAGGATTATGAGAGCCTGGAGTAAAGTTAAGCATACAGATGTTTGCAGGATTAGGCCTATATTTTTATCTCTGTTTTAAAGATAACATATCTCACGGCTGTCTGAATAATCAGAAGACTATTTAATAGATGCATGCTTTGCCTATGGAATGGATCATCAGGACATGATGGGTACATCCAGCAACAGAAGACTAGATGCTTCATTTACAGCAGACGATAGTTTTACGATTAATAACATTGTCATGTTAGAGAGTCTGACTGGATTGCAAGATTTTTATGATAACAAATTCAACAAGACAGAGATTAATCAGTTTACACAATCCGAGCAACAAAAGGTGTTTAAGATGAAAGCTAGGTGGCTGTTCATTATGAAAGTTATTTTCTTTTAAATGAAATTCACCTGTATTTGAATTTGCAAAACTGAACAATTTTTATTGTAATTTTGAGATTGACAAAATGTCACTGAAAAGATCTAAGTTAGCGGTGGGCAACCTGCGGCCCACGGGTCACACGTGGCCTGTCAGGGTAGTCCACTGGTGGGCCGGGAGACAGTTTGTTTACATTGACCTTCCACAGGCACGGCCGCCCACAGCTTCCAGTGGCCATGGTTAGCCGTTCCCAGCCAATGGGAGCTGCAGGAAGCGGTGACCAGCACGTCCCTGTGGCCCACGCCACTTCCCACACCTCTCATTGGCTGGGAATGGTGAACTGCAGCCACTGGGAGCTGCAAACGGCTGTGGCTGTGGACGGTCAATGTAAACAAACTGTCTCGTGGCCCTCCAGCAGATTACCCTGGTGGCCCGCGTGCAGCCTACAGGCTGCAGGTTGCCCATCACTGATGTAAGTGCTAACTACCACTTTCAAGGTCAGGCCCAGTGTCAGTAGAGTGTTAGTCAGTTTCACACAGGGGACAGAATTTAGGACCTCTCAGGTTCCAACAGTCTTAATCAGCTATTTCATGGGACTTCCCCTTCCGTGCCCCAAAAGTACGTTTGGGTTCTTTGGTTACCTGGAACTTGCTTGTAAAACTTCAAGCTCAGATTTGGTTTTGCAAACTGATCCCTGAAAAGTGTTGGCACCTGTGAAATTTTACACAGAATACAATTCTACTGACAAACAAAGGTACCAGGTATCTGGGAAATATTCTATCTGTTTCTATCAGCCCTACTAGGTTACCAAACTTCACATTCTTTTAAAATGATTAGTTTATGCCTTGTCTGCATAAGAGATTTGCACAGATTTCAATCAGCAGTGTATCTGCATCAATTGAAAACTCTAGTGCACACAAGGAAAGCCATGATTTGCATTCATTCAGTTTACCCTTGCCTGAAATCAGACTAACCTGCCCAGGTGCAAATCATGACGTCATTTGTCCACAGTAGGCATTTGCACCAATGCAGCACAGCTGGCTAGAATCAGGGCATGTCCCCAATGTAGTCAAGGCCTTAGATTCTGGAGAATTCAAACAACACCCCCTCTCTCCCTCGAGAGTGTCAATCTCCAGAGTACATAGAGGTCTTCTGCTTTCAGATTTATGCTTTTCCAGCACATGGGTGACCAATGGCATATGTTGTTTCCAGAAGTGACAAGAAGCGGACCTGCTGTCAGGAGCAGTAAGGAAAAGCTTTATTCAAATTTTCATTTTATCTTTGTAAGTATTTGCTACCATAGACATCTACCCCCTCTTTTGGTCTTTTGAACAAAAATGTATTATAGGTTTCAGAGTAAGGAAATACATTTTCCAGTTTGCCTAAAATGGCAAAAAAAAAAAAAACCCTGGTTCTGGGTATGTGAAATGGTAATTACAGAAATGTTATGTAGATCCACATTACATTCCATGTAATCAGTCCTCTGTGACCAAAAAATGTTTCCTTTATGTCTATGTGTCATTCATATGTATAGCAAAGCAGTTATTGTAAATCATCCTACATGCTGGTATGTATCTGCAGAATATTTTTTATGCTGATTCATCTTTTATGAGAATGAATGATAACTTTGAAGAAATCCAAGGTGTATTAAATTAGCTTGACTCTCCTTTCTGGTCTCAGTCATGGGGATTTATTTTAGTGTCTACAACTGTGTAGTTTGGCACAAATAGTATTTGTATGTACTGAGTCTGCAGTTTGATGGTGAAATGGCAATGCCTGAAAATAATCACATCATTTTTTTTAAAAATGAGAACTAAATCTAAGTCTTTGCCACATGTAACTAAAAATCAGCTATCAACTAGTATGTTAATATTAAGCCAATGTAAAATATGTGGTTTAAATTTCCATTCAATGTAAGCTTATTGGCTAAATCTCTAAACTGATCTGAGTTCAGCTCTTAAAACAGGTCTGAATTTGGCCCATTTGGGGCATTATACTTCATTAACACCGCGCTTTTACTACCTCGCCACTTGACAAACATTAACTAATCAATCCTCTCAAAACCTTTGAGAGATAGGAGGTGTTAATATCTACAAATAGAGGGATCAGGCATGGAGGGTGAAAGGCCACAGAGACAATGGCAGAATTTGGATCACAATGGGATTAAATTATCTTCTGGCTTCCTTTCCTGTGCTCATAACTCTAGATCACACTCAGAGGCTGCAGGAGGACTCACAAAAGCTAGAGAAAAGGTAAGAAATCTTTACATCCATGTGTCAAGTTGTCTTCCATACGCAGGCTACATCTGTGTAGCAATAACATTCTAAGCAAAGCTATCAAAAGTATTATTTTAACTGTATATTGTAAATTCTTTTTTTCAACTGTTTTTACAAAAAACAAGGCCTTGTATAATGTCTAAAAATGGACCTAAATGGCCAAATTTGGATCCAGAGCCAAACCTCCCATAGTGAGGGGTATTCAGATCCGGGTTTTGGCTCAGCCTGGCATCTACCAAATATGTTGCGTAGCAACTCTGTGCGTATCTCTGAACTTGTGTATAGTTCCACTTGGCTTCCACTTCATGATTGAATATGGAAATGTGTTTTCCTTTAGCATCTTTAAAGATGGAAACAAAAGAGTGCAGGGCATGACAGACAGGCATAAGCCTTGAGCTGGTCTCAGGATTGCAGTGCATAGAGGAAGGCTATGTATTCTCCCCAACCCACCTGTGCTGGGTGTGGCTCAGGATCTGACCCCAAGATTCCAAACTGAGTATCTTAAGGTAGAAAAAAGGAAGGAAACAGAATACAAGGAAAAATCACATTCAGATAAAGGGGCACTATTCTTATCAGCCCATTCCAGGCCTATTCGCCTCCTCTCTGGGGAAAACTTCCTGGTGTGGGCTAATCTCTTCTCTTCACATGAAATTTGTCCCGTGTTGTTTTGTTGGTGGGAAACAGGTTCTTGTTCTATCCCACATCTCTAGTGGAACAGACAGCAGGGCTGCTCCCAAGCCTCACAGATCTAATAGAATCATGCTGCCAGGATTCCTGTAACTTGCAATTGTGCCTGGGATCCCCCTTAAAGGGGAATCTGCAGCATCAGAGTCATGGGGGAGGTGGGAACGGGAGATGCTTAGAGTTGTATTTTTTTCCATCCTGATCTCTGCTTGTCTCTTGGAGCAACCACTGCATGTCCCCTTCCCTGTGAGGATCCTCAGAACCAGAGCACACTCCAAGTAGAAAGTAGAGAGTGCCATGGAGGCAGACCCAGATTAAAGACCTTTAGGGAGTGTGCACAATTGGCTTCCCACCCCCCATATTGATGGAGGAGCAGTTGGGCCAAACATAAGCAATGTTGGAACCCTGAGTACAGTTTCTGTGGAGGAGGGGTGGGATCTGTGCATCCTTTCTACATGTAGATCAGGTCCTCAGATTTTAGACTCCCCATGTAGCATTAAGGGTTGGATTTACAAGGGGGGTGTTCTGGGCTGGGTTTCTCTCAATTTCTCCTGTTCCACTTCATGTAATTACTTAAATACTCTTTCAGTCAGAATGACTCCATAGCTGGTGGCTAGGGCACTGACTCGGGAGATGGAAGACCCAGGTTCCATTCCCCTTCTCCAATTAATATTTAAGGATTTCGGAAGCCTGTGTGCATGCCCAGGTGCCAAAATATAGGCACCTCAGGGATTTTAACAGTGGAAACTCCGATATCTGGGGACTTTAGGTGCCAGTATGGTTAGGCGGCAGCTGAACAACGGTTTTGTGAATGCCAATGGTGCCTAACGTTCAACTAAGACATCTACACCCTCCTTTTAAATCCCACCCTAAATTGTCCTCCCAAGCTGAGCATTCTCTAAAGAATGGTGCATTGTAAAGATCTGCAGATACGCTCTAAATTATATCCTCAGCCCCTTTTTTCTATTGCAAAACTAACAGTTAACCCAAAACATATTGCTCCCTAGGCAAAATTATGGAAATGTTTACTTTTTGGTTTATAAATGCAAAGTCCCAGTAAGATCCAAGATCATCAGCTGCGAGTGCTTGCAATATACAGTGCTTCCTAGAAAAAGTGCTGGTGATGTTTTCCCTGTTCTCGGAACAATCCTGCCTAATCTAGTTGTTGGTGTTTCTGGTTTTTCTCTAGATCTTAAATTATCTGGCAGTAAAGTTTAAAGTCAGGGAGCTTCTTTGGCCTTTACCAGCTATCAGTAACCAGCAGTTAGAGCTTGAACTTTCCCATGGCTGGTAGTAGATAGACCCTCTGCCCTGTGGTGTGGGAATCTGCATCTTCTAGCACATTGGTGCTGTGCTCCTACGCTTTCTCCCAGTATAGTTCCTCTTTTTCTCCTAATATAGTCATTCAGTTTTTCCACCTGAGTTCCTGAGAGACATTGTACCATCCCTTTATTTTTTTTATAAAGGTTTTGCTGTGTCTAAGGTGGGTGAGGTAATATTTTTTATTGGACCAACTTCTGTTGTGAGAGAGACAAGCTTTCAAGATTACACAGAGCTCTTCTTCAGGTCTGAGAAATGTACTTAGGGCTTGTCTACATTGGCACTTTGCAGCACTGCAACTTGCTCGCTCAGGAGTGTGAAAAAACACCCCCCTAAGCGCAGCAAGTTTCAGCGCTGTAAAGCGCCAGTGTAGACAATGCACCAGCACTCAGAGCTACGCCCCTCGTGGAGGTGGGTTTTCTAGAGCGCGGGGAGAGCTCTCTCCCAGCGCTCTGCTGCGACTACACAAGCCACGTTAAAGTGCTGCCATGTAGACCAGCCCTCAGTGTCCCAGCTAAATACACGGTGGAACAGACTGCTTAGCATAAGTGGTTAACACATATTTCAAAGGACCATTCAAGGTAAAGTGGCCCATTAGTACCCTGTCAGTCATGAGGGGAGAAAGAAAGGAAAAGCACTGTCAGTGGGTTATAGATTGTTGTAATAAGCATAAATCCAATGTGTCTATACAGTCCATGCGTTTTAGTGTCTAGCAAAGGTATGGATTTAAGCTCCCAGGCTTAAATGGGGTTCTGTGAAAAGTGTTCACTTAGGGCATGGCTACACTTGCAGATGTAGTTAAACCAGCCTTCGGAGAGCGCAGTAGGGAAAGTGCTGCAGTCTGTCCACACTGACAGCGGCACTGGGAGCGGTGCATTATGGGCAGCTATCCCAGCATGCAAGTGACTTCAACGTGCTTTTCAAATGGGGGTGGAGTGTGACAGGGAGTGTGTTGTGTGTATGTGGGGGAGAGAGAGAGTGGGTTTTGGGGGGGAGCTGAAAGCATGTCAGCATGCTGTCTTGTAAGTTCAGACGGCAGCAGACCCCCTCCACCCCTCTCTCTCTCTCACACACACAGCATTCCACACTAATGGCTTGCTTTGTCTCAGAGCAGATAAGCAGCCGGCTGTCAGAAACGGAGCTTTCAAAGGGCATATCCGCATTCCTGTAGCGATTCAAAAACAATGAGATGAGTGGCCACTTAAGGGGATTATGGGACGTTTCCGGAGGCTGATCAGAGCACAGTAATGCAACACCTCGTTCACACTGATGCCCGGGTGTTTCAGCCAAGATGCGCCAAGCGTTAATCTTCTCGCCGAGGTGAAGTACCAGGAGTGCTTTAGCCGTGGAGTCAGAGCACTCTACTTGCCTTGCCAGTGTGGATGGGTAGTGAGCTAGGGCGCTGGGGCTGCTTTAATGAGCTCTAACTCGCAAGTGTAGCCAAGCCCTTACAGGTGATAGGGAGTCTGAGTCTTTTATCATTTTCCTGTGTGAGTTCATTCGAGAGCTTAGTGATTTGTCTCGTTTCACCCACATAGTTGTTGCTGGGGCATTTAGGGCACTAGGTGAGTACACCACATATTGTGTAGAACCCCTGGACCTTGAAAGCTGTGTTGTGGGGGGTATAGATCATTGCAGTAGTGGAGATATGGCTGCAGGTTTTGCATCTGTTTGTTATGGCAGGGTCTGGTGCCACTTTGAGTTGCCGTGTCCTGGCCCATTTCCTACTCGGAAATGGTTTGCCTAAACAGTGTCTATCATTCTTTTCCACATTTCATCTTTTACTCACTGCTTCATTGTGGTTTTCCAAGTGAGCCAGATGCTTGCAGTATAAGCCATAGGCGCTGACTCTGTAGGTGCTTGAGGGCCGAAGCACCAATGGAAAAAAATTAGTGGGTACTTAGCACCCACCGGCAGCCAGCTCCACCCCCATGAGTGTCTCCTGCCCGCCAGCAGCCCTGCCGATCAACTCTTCCCCCTCCCTCACTCCCTCCCAGTGCCTCCTGTCCACCGCAATCATGCATGCAGGATGGAGGGGGAGGAGCAGGAACAGAGCGCTTGGGGGGGGGGGAGGGAGGGGCTGGAACTGGGCAGGAAGAGGTGGGAGCTTGGAGGAAGGGGTGGGGCCTGGGGCAGAGCAGAGGCAGGAAGGAGCAGGGGTGGGGATTTGGGGGAACGTGGGGAAGGGAGGATGTGGGGGCAGGGCCTGTGGCGGACCGAGGGTTGAGTACCCCAGGGGCAGGAAAAAAGCCGGTGCTTGTGTTACAAGCCACTTTTCAGTCTTTCACCGGGCCCGTGTGCTGTGGGACCATCATTACTCTGTTCATCTGTCTTTCTCCTCTATGGTCTCTGCTTCTCATTCATTTCTCACTGGGTGTATTTTTTTTTTAATATCAACTGATAATCATAAGGAATATCAGAGTTACATGGTGGTTTGTGGCTTGGCTTTTTCTTTCAGATGTTTATATGCTTTCCTTCCTCCACCTCAAGTTTCAGAGAATCACAAAAACAATCATTCTGCTGATGGTAATCAATCAACTGAACTGCCACACCATCACATGAATAGTTGTTCCAGTATGTCAAACCATACTCTGAGAACTTCATTAACTAGGAAATTTGTAAAGAGTTTGTTTTGGGCTTGCATCGAAAGGAAGTTTCTTCTTAATCTTGCATGTTTTCAGAGATACCCAAAGCGTATAATTTGGCTTCCAGTCTGATAGGTATCTTAAGGGTGATATGGGTGTGGTGGTATCTGAATGTTTCATTTTATTTTCTGAGGGGGAAGTCTTAATGATCATGAAAAACTATGATAATTGCCTAGATTCTTGATGACTTCAGCAAACTCGGGAAGAACGCTGTCCGCTATCGAATTTTAAAACAACAATGTGTATTACCAAGGCTGTTACAAACCATAAACTGCTTCTTTGCAGTGCTATCAGCAGCCACATCATTATAGTGAAGAAAACTATAGCTCAGTGGATCAAATTCTGATTTCGATTTACAACATAATTCCATTGACTTTGATGGAGCTAATCTGGATCCACCTCAGTATCGGAGAGTAGAATTTAGGATAGCATGCTTGTTCTGCATGGAACATATTTCCGTTCTTATTCGTAGATTACACTGGCTTTTAATGGCTTTTAGCTTTCAGAGTACTCTACCCTTCTTCCTCTTGTAATATAACATCTGACTGATGGCATTAGGAACTCTCCTTGAAAAATCAAATCACAAAAATCTGAGGAGCCATTTAATAACATTTCTCATCAGCTCTCAGATACCAGAACAATTATTTGTTTTCCAAATGAGCCAGATTTCTTTATTGGGCTGTCAGTGTTCCAAAAGCTGCATTTATACAAGAGATTGTCATAAAAAATGTATGTACTTATTTCAGGCTGTAGCAACAGCCCTGTTCTAGAAATGTGAATCCTCAGTAGTGAAGTGCAGAGGATACAGTGCAGGAAAACATCTACAAAACAGAGGATGTTTTGTTCATTTTCCACTGAATGCATCCGATGAAGTGAGCTGTAGCTCACGAAAGCTTATGCTCAAATAAATTGGTTAGTCTCTAAGGTGCCACTAGTACTCCTTTTCTTTTTGCGAATACAGAGTAACACGGCTGCTACTCTGAAACCTGTCATTATACAAGAAGCTTTCCTCAACTACTGAGAAATGAGAGCAGCTTCCAGGGTTGTTCCTTTTGAAGCAGCTCTGCAAGAATAAATGTACATGTTAAACATTGTTGGGTTCATGCACTTGAAGAGCCCCTAGGACTGTATTCTAAAGCCTTTTCATGGCCTTTATATTAATAAATAAGGGATTTACTGCATTTAGACACATATCAGGATCACAGTGAATGTTTGAATTAACATTCACTCCAAGGAGAATAAATTCCTTAGCCCGCATTAATGTCCACCTCTTAGGTACACCTAAAGATTGAAATAAGAGGATTTTGAAACACTCCTGTTCTCTGTCCTCTTTTTAAAAAGAGGGGGAAAATACTCCTTCAAAACTGCCAAGCAGCAAGATAGATGTGGGAGTTTGCAGTATCTTTGAAAGCACAGTTCATACTGCATGGGTATACTCTATCAATTTTCTTTAATAAAAACTACATGGCAACAAATCAAAAAGCTATCCAGGCATTCAGACATATATCTGCCAATTAACAACTGTAAAATACTCCATCCTAATGATTATTATCAGGCACTGCGATGAGATATATCTTGAAAACCTGCGATCATGAAGTCATGTTTGCCTGGATCTTGTATCTTAGGAAAACATACAGGGTCATTCTCATTGACTTAAGTTTATACTGTGTAGGTTTTATTACTATATATATTATTCTGTCCGGTGGATGTGTTTTCAATGTTACAAGGCATGCAACTCGGGTCTGCTGCAGCTGGAAATGTACCAACCAGTCTGGATACACAAACACGCACGAGCTCTACTTAAGCTACTGCATGAAAAATGTGTTAACACTGTGGCATGGGCTAGTCATCAGAGCATCGACCCAGCTTGTATTCGGATGGCTGTCCCATGCCTCCATCTGTGCTGCAACATCCACGCTGCTATTTTTAGTGCATTAGGTCAAGCACAGCTAGTTCATATCTGTCTACCTGGGCTGGGAGGCACACTCCCAGCTGCAGTGTAGACATAGGCAGGCATGCAAAAGCAGCATTATTTTCAGATGTGTAATTGAAATGACTTGTGCAACCGAAAATAATTCCAAGTTTTTGCATGTGCACCTGCATATTTTGCACACATAGCTCAGATGCATTGTTTTGAAAATGTTTGAATTTGTGTCTAAAACAAGGACAACAGCAAAGTAGAAGGGGCTTTGCACTACTCAGCAACCTGTGCTCCTCTGAATGAGCGGAAGTTAATCCAGAGTGTAGTTGGCATATGGTACGTAGGCAACTGGAACTGGGCTGTGTTGCTTGGGCTGGGGAGGATAAGCTGCTTCTTTCTCTTAGTTTGTGATTGGTTCTCTGGGCTCTGATTGGGTGTTTCTGACTGTAGAAGGGGAGCGCTCACCTTTTTCAGTACTGTTACCCCTTTAAACCTGATTTCTAGCCAAAAACTCAGGGTCTAGTAGGTTGTTCCAGTTGGATGGAGAAACTGGTGATAGTCGGGTATTACTTTGATGTAGTTTTTGTTTATTTACAAAGAATGTACAAAATCCTGTGTTTCTAAATACAGAAGGAATCAAATAGCAGGAAACAGTTTATTTTGCTCATGGGCACAAGCTTCTTTTCTGCCAGCACCCTGATCCAAAAACTTCTCCCCAGGTTTCTTCCAGGGTCAAACCTTGTGCTTTCAGCTGCTTCTTCAGACTCTGTGTGGCTTTCTTGCACTGTTTCTGGATCTCTGTTGGTTTCTATGTGTTCTCCCCCTACACCCCCCTCCCCCCCAAATAATACTCAGCAAAACTCTCTGCCCACTCAGTCTAAACTGCTTGAGTGGTTTCACAAACTCTTTTGTCTTAGATGGAGGGTTTGTGATTAACTTACCCTGACAATTGTGTTAATAGAAGGATAAATTCACACACATAGTCCCAATGAGGTTTTAACTCAGCCCATAACAAGGTTTCACACAGCTCATGAAGTTACCTTCTAACTACTCTTCTGGGTTAGTATCCTTTGGGAAAAGGATTTTAGCTAACCTGAATCTCTAACCACACTCAATCCCTCATTCACACAGACATAAGCAAGCATACAAAGGAAAACCCTGTCGGACTATTTCACCTACAGGTTACGAAGGAAAGAAGAGCGATAAGTTGTTGTAAATAACTGGGAGGAGCTGAATGCAGTGATGGGGGGGGCCATATAAGCACCTGTAGAGACACTTTTTTGGACTGGTGGACTTGTTTTGACCCCTGAACATTGGCCAGTGCCTCTGTGCCTAAAAATCAGCTGAAACAAACCTGGGACTTGAAATGGAAATCCACATTCATCTTGAAAGGTTTTCCAATGCCTTAACCTGGTCCTACCCGATCTCAAAAGGCCAGGCTTCCTCTTTTAGAACATGATGATTTTATCATCTCTGTTATTCACATTTCCTCTTTGGAGGTGAAAATTGATTATTATTTTGCCCCATTGCAAAGGTTAGAGAATTAAATAGAAGGGTTAGAAAATATTTTATCCAAATCCTACTGTTAAAATGATCATCTTCTACTGCTGCTCTTACCATATCTCTCCATCTTTGAAATTGAGTCTGTCACAGAGTCCTTTCACTGGTTTGCTTTCTCTAGGGATGGATTAAGACTAAATGGGGTGCGGATCTAATCCGGTGGTTCTCAACCTGTGTCCCATGGGCCACTCGCAGCCCAATCAGCACACAGCTGCAGCCCACGGGACATCCTTGGGGCCATGCAGATAGCGTGTGTATATATATTGTGTGGCTGCGGCCCACATAACACATTGAGCTGCATATGGGGCACACGATGGAAAATAGGTTGAGAATCACTGATCTAATCCAACCCAAGGGCCCTCCACAACAAATCAAAGTACTGCAGGCACTCCTCATGGGACAATGGAAAAACTCCTGCTTTCAAATAAGATATAGCTGTCTGAGTTCTTCAGCTCTACTGTGGAGGGGAACTTAAACTGATCATGTGTTAAGGAGAGGAGAAATGCTTATACTACAGTGCGAACAATAAAATGAAAATAGCAGATACTCATTCTCTTTCAAACTTTAAATTTAAAAAAAAAATTTGTTAATAGGGAACTGGAAAATATAGAGAACGTTGTTTAAAAATAACAGTGACTACTGGGCAGTATCGAAAGAGCTATTGTAAGAGAAGTAAATGGGAAGGTTTAAATATTACCTGAGCTTAAGAGTCTGAGTCTATATTTGGAATATTATGTAAAATGATAAAAGTATATGGCATTCCTTTTAAACAGTCACTTACACTGGAACAAATGCATCCCTCTTGTAACTCAGTTGAAGGCAGTGGAGACATACCAGTGATAAGTTTGTCTCTCTGAATTCACTGATGAATCAAAAGATATTGTACCAGTCAGTAACTTCAAGGACTCACAAAACTCATGCCTGTACAGTAATCTTTTCTTTCAGATGTTGAAATGGATTGAGTCATGGATGCAGATAGGAGGAAGAAAATTTTTATTTCCAGGGATGTAGGATCTTTCTCTCTCTTGCGTGCCCCGCCCCCCGCTGCTCCAGCTTACACAAAACCACTGAGAATCATACCAAGAGATTTGTTTCTTCTGGGGGAAGAACTGCAAAATATTGGGCCAGAGGTATCCGTTCTTCATCCTGCATATTGAGGTAATTTCTAAAAGAATAAAATATGCTTTTATTATTTTGATTCAGCAATTCATTTTATGGCTACATAAAGTAACCATAAAAATGATTCTCTGATATTGATCAGCTTTGCATTGAGGTTGAGACATTTATAAAGAAATCAGGGCCTTATAATTAACAACAAAATCAACTCTCTCTTGCTTTTTAATTTTTTCTTACAATTTCTGCATAATAAGGGCAAAGAAACCAAAGTGTGGAATGGGGCATAACTAGGATAATTATTGGTAGAAAATAATCTCTGGGTGAAATTCACATGCCCCTGCACAAAGAGTAATTGGGCTTTGGGTAGGGAAATCCATGTGAACAGGGGAAGAGAATCCATCCTCCAACCAACTTACAGGCAGGGAGCAAAGCTACAGTGTATGGACTTGAATACTGGCCACAGCCCCTTCCAACTCCATTCAGGCATTTATGCCCCTTGCCATGTGAAAGTGTGTATTCAGTGGCACACTCCCAAACACACTGTTCAAGATGAGTACAGTGTACAGTCGGTCAATTTAATAGGCTTCACTGAGATCAATTTTCAAACCTGGACAGCTCATTTAGGGATCCTCATTTTGTGTTTCCCTTACATCACTACATATTGTATAGTCGGTGCTGATGTGTCCATTTGCCCAAGTAAAGATCTCAGTGCCTACATCGCCATCTCTGAAGCAAACCTATAAGAAAGCGTTTCATAGTGGGTCACTGTTACCCAAGCGATAAACTAGTTACAGCTATCCTTTTAACAGGAAGTCTCCTCCTCTCTTTCTCAATTGCTTTACCTTCTTGATTATTCAAAACTACAAGATTCCTGAAAAAATTATGGGCCTCTATCTGGAGGATAGTTGGATTACTGAGTTAAGATGACTCATTCAACATGAGCAATCAAGATTTGTGAAAACAAACTATCTTCAGGCAGTATGATTAGGCTGTTTAATGTCTTCCATGTTGCTAGAGACTTCCTTTTGGCAGCACTCATGCTGCCTGCACCCAGAGAGAGGAGAAAGGGAGAATTCTCTTTACTAACCTCACTGCATGATTCATAATTAGACACCTTCCAGGCACCTTTCCATTCTATTAAGCTCCAGTATAACATATGAGTTTATAAACCCTATGTCTAATTTGACCTTTTAGGCCCCAAATGAGCAACATATGGCCATCACTCTTCAGCAGAGCACCTAAGTATGTGCTTGAAGGTAAGCATGTACTATAGTGCTTTGCTGAATTGGGGCCTACATGGATAAAAACATTTCTAAAGTGGTTGTTCATATAGATATTATGGGCCCAACTCAGCGCTGGCTTAAACAGATACAAATTTCAATAGGAGTTACCGTTGCGTAAGTCAGTTGTTCTATTTCTGACTTGGCATTTATCTACCCGCATAACATTTTGGTTTGTATTGTTTTTTGCTCTTTATAAAGGGATCCCTATAACAATATGAAATTGCCAGGGGTGTGTGTGTGTACAGACATTGAGCACGTTGCATCCAGATTTTCATCAACCATGGGCAGAATGCCATGCAAATATAACGGCACAGTGAATGAGGATATGCACAGTGGTTGGCAAATTGCCAACGTCTGAGGGTCAGGGTTTATAGTTCACATGCTTTGCCAAACTTTTTGGGTCTGCAAAAAGGAACTGAAGAGCATTTTATCACTTGCACATCAGATCCCAGGCTAAACATGGAAATGCAGATGATCATGAAAGAAATATGATGAAAAAGAAAAGGGTTTGATGCAGATTCAATTTGTGCATTGGATGGAGGTTCTGGGCTGCTCCCATTGTATTTCAAACAATTTTCCCATCCATAGAATGTACAAAGACTCAGGCTAGGACCTTTCATCTGAAAAGATGGGTAGACACATCACATGGAAAAAACAAAAACAAGACTCCCTCCTATTCTTAGTAATTAGCATGTGTAGAGCTGGACCTCCTCTCACACAGCTGTGCACTCCAGTACTCTAATTAAAAAGGCCTTTGTCCTTCCCTCCCTGCCCCTTAGTGAGACATGGGGATAAGTTTCCTTCTGCAGGGAAGTCCTGACATTCATTTAAACTTAATTAAGACTGACTTTATTTATGAGTAATTATGGTAGGCTTGCTGACTTTTTTACAAAAAATTGTGCTAGGAGTCAGATTTTTGCAGGCATGGAGCTTTATTGCTGGCATAAGATGCACTGAAGCTCACCACTGTCTCCTGTACTGCAGCAGAGCAAAGTGCATGGAGAGTTACTAGGAAATGCATTGTATGCTGCTTCCACGAATATGCAAAAAAACATTTTTGGGACACCTACTACAGCTGTAACATTAAGTTACTAAGAGTCTCTTTTTTTTTTTCCCCCCTCACTCCTTCATATTCCTCATCAGCTTTATCACCACCTCCATCTAATGTTTAACCCGAGCAGGTATGTTATGTAGTACTGCCAACTCCAGGCATTCAAAATTCATGACTTAGATTCTTTTAATCACATTCTGGTTTCTGAGCCAGTAGGGTTGACATTTTTAAGCTTTTCTCCACAACTGTGAGGGTTGGAAACCTTTTTTTTTTTAAATTAAAGCTGACATTTCCACGTAATCACGTAAACACCTGATGCTGTGCTTTTAGGAATAAAGAAAGAAATATAGAATATGATCATGTAATAAGACTATCATAATGCATATGCACAAGGGGAGCCAACTTAAGGTTCTAGAGGCAAACTTTATTCTAGCAATTCTTGACTTTTGAGGGCTTGACTCAGCAATCTTAATGTTTTTTATATTACATATGAATATTACAAATATATAATATTAAAAAACTAAGTTCTTAGGCTTTTAAAAATCAAACTGAAAAAAACAGAAATTCCATTATGTGGCATCCTATTGAAGCCCACATCATTCATCAGCAGGGCTAGAACCTGTAGGTCGACCACACAGCCCTGACCACTTGAGCTAATGGAATAACTGATAGCAGTGGTAGGTTGTCATCATCTGTATGGATCAGCACCAGAGAGGAATAAGACACTTTGCCAGTGGGTTTCATAAATAAGTGCTGATGGCTGAGGAAATCTCTAGAACCCCTGGATCTTGAGTTCCATTCCAGGCTCTGGAGGGGAGTGAGCACAGACTCTCTTCTGTCTGTCTCCCACAAACTTGATCCCCACTCCCTTGCCCCTCCAACCTCTCCCAGCCCTGTGTCTCCCCCGTCCCAGTCTCATTATCCTTGCCTACCAAGTCCTAGTCCCCATTCCTCAGGTTTCTTGTCCCAGTTCCAGTCTCCTTGCCCATACATTCTTGGTCTCCTCCTTGGGAGCTTGCTGCGTGAGTCCCAGTCCCCTTAGCCAGCTCCTCATCCAATCTCTCTCTCCCCATCCCTGCAACTAGGCTCCTAACCTCCATAAGACATCTCATCCAATCTTCATCTCTCTCTCCCACCATATTCTCCCTGGCTCATTATCCAAATCTTTTTGCCCAACCAATCCCAGTCCTCACTACATCCTGGCTTCATGTTAGATCTGTCCTCCCTCATCCCATCCCCTGTTCCCTACCCCACTGGTTGCTACACCCAGTCTCCTTGTCCAGCCTGTCCCAATCTTCGCTCTCATCCCATGAACTCAGCCAATTTCAGTGTTACGCCCGCCCAGCCAAGGCTCCCAGTTGCAGTTTCTTTCCACCATGACTCTCAGTCACAGTCTCCTTGCCCAACTATTCCCAGCCTGCCTTACCCCTAGCTGCCAGTCTTCTTGCCAAACCAATCCCAGTCTCTCCCCCTTCTAACTCCTCGTCACAATCCCCGCCCTCGCCTCCAGTTCCAGCCTCATCAGACTCCTTGTCCTAATCTACACCTTTCCCTCTCCCCAGTCCAGCTTTTGTCCACTCTGTATTCAAAAGCTTCCTCCTTCATACTGCCTGGGCACCAGCAACCGGGTCACTGAAAGCACAGGAGAAACATGCTCTCTGCTCTGTGCCCAGACTGGAGCAGCTGGAAGGACCAGTTACAGAGAAAGTCCTTCTTAGCCGCTGTTGTCATGTTAGAGCATGCTCAGTTGCTCTGTGGGACTGGCCCATGCCCAGTGTAGTAAAGAAAAGTTATTTACTTCTTCCCATAATCTAAGAACTAGGGGTTACCAAATGAAATTAATGGGCAGCAGGTTTAAAACAAATAAAAGGAAGTTCTTCTTTACACAGCACACAGTCAACCTGTGGAACTCCTTGCCTGAGGAGGTTGTGAAGGCTAGGACTAGAACAGGGTTTAAAAGAGAACCTCCATAAATTTATCCAGTTAAGTCCATTAATGGCTATTAGCCAGGATTGGTAAGGAATGGTGTCCCTAGCTTCTGTTTTGTCAGAGGGTGGAGATGGATGGCAGGAGAGAGATCACTTGATCATTATCTGTTAGGTTCACTCTTTCTGGGGCACCTGGCATTGGCCACTGTCAGTAGACAGGGTGGTGGCTGGATGAACCTTTTGGTCTGACCCAGTATGGCCATTCTTATGTGGTGACACATAGGAGCTGAGAGGCTTAAGCATGCTCAGTGAGGATGGAAACTTTAGAGATTCTATCTGTTCAAATCAAAGAAGACTCTACTGAGCATGGCTGAACTGTGATTTCCAAGGCTTTGCCAGATGTGAGCAGATTTGTATGGTGATTGCAAAAGGCACATCCCTGATACACAGGCCACCTCATAGCCAAATTTCAAGTCCCTGCTCCAAAGCATGGGGCTCTAGAACACTTCAAAAAAAAATCTCAATTTTTTAACATGGGCAAAACAATATATTTTTCCCTAGTCTTGTTCTCAGTAGCGGCTGAACTGTTTTGACTTCTTCTTCTTCAATATCAGACTGAGGCAGATACCTAGCATGGAAAACTTCAACCCAAATGGTTAAAGTTTCAAAAAGTTACAAGCAACTGAAAACAGGGACTTATAATAGAAAGTGTAGGGCAACCTTAATAATAAGCAGAGCTACCAGCCCCACCTGTAATTTATGTATGTGTTGCCTTTGGCAATGCTCCTGAAATATTCTTCCAACCAGTCAGTTTTATTTTTACAACAACAAAATTATTCACATTTTTGTTTTCATTTTAAGTACAAATCCTGAAAGTTCCGTTTACATACTATCACTCTCTCTGGTTCATCTGATGAAATCTGATTTTTAAATCCCCTCATACATCTCCCTTTTGACTATATTATATTTATTTTTATTTAGTAATTTTTACCAGTTGAAGTCTTGGACAAGGAAGGCAAAGAAGAAAATGCAGAAGGTTACTAGGAAAAGTTTTCTATGACTACTAAGGAAAGATTTGTGACCCCCTCTAAGGATATCAATCCATTTGTGAATTGAGTACCATCAGGTACTCCTTCCCCTACCCAATGATCTGACCATATATTTCCCTCTGTAATATATCTTCTCTTCATTGGCCCGATAAGTGAGCATTACTGGACTGAGCCTAAATATGAGTCCTCTGTATGTGACACATGCAAGCACTACAGGATGCCTAAACATTTCATTTTTTTAAAGTGCTCCTTTAATGAGCTGCAGGTGCCACAAACTTCATGTTCCCTATAGCTCTTTATTGCTTACTAGATAATTTATAGGGTGCCAACTGTTTTACTGCATCAAGTGATGATTATATTCATGCCCTCAAAACAAGAAGAAAATACTCTGTTAACAGCATATTTCTTCCAAAATGTGGTAATGAGATGTGTTACACCTCCTAGAAAGAACTTGCAGGGTGACTCTCTATTTAGATTGCTGCAGTTTGCATATCTATTTTTGGCCCAGATCTCCACAGTAAGAACTGATAGTGGCTCTGTAATCACAAAAGTAAATGCATATTTCCCATAACATTTAGCTGCTTGGTAAAAACAAAAGAGTATGATAAAGTGATGTAGTTAAAACAGGAAAAGTCAAAAACATATTTATTAATAAGATGCTGCTATTAATTTTTTAACAATTTTCATATTAAAACTGAGCAATGAGCTACAACAAATCAGAATGGCTTAGCCAGGCTATTCTGCTATTTTTCCACTGTTCCAAATGTCCCTTATATGTGAACACTCCATGACAGGCACATGTCAAATGGTCATAGCATCTCTGAATAGCATAGGATGCTTCCAATCTCTAATAAGCTTCTTTAATACACTATTCATATAATGCCACTCATCAGTACAAATTACCTCTGCAAGGTCAGTGAATGTTAATGTTTCCTGCAACAGAACCTTAAGGAAATAATATAACCCCTCTCCCTCTCTCCTCCTAAAATAATTTCATGCTAAGTACTATTCTTACAGAAAAATAAATTAAGAAATACTAGAGTGTGTAGTTTATACTGACCATGTTTTTGTAATGCTCAACCCCACCCTAGATGTCTCCTTGAGTGTAGTAATAATTAATTTAAGTATTAAAACAAACCTGTCAGAATTCTGTCATCACTGTAAACAACCAGGATGTTTTGCCTGTGTTGTTCACACAAGATTAATCTTTAGATTTAGAATCTTCCCATGGGCTGCACTATTTCTATGCAAGCAGAGCAGAAGTCAGGGTATGTGCAGAAGTTAAGCTGTATGAGATAAAGCTGCAATAAATTCTGCTTGCGCATCATTAAAATGTTTCATTTTAATTACAAATTAATTTTATGCAGGTTTTTTTTTTGTTTTTGTTTTTAACCAAATCTTCTAGTTCCCTGTTACCCATTTTAGCACTCTTTGTCACAGTTGGGGGGGGGGGGGAAATAAAGTTAAGAATGTAGGTGAATATCACAGCTGAAGGCTGACTTTTCCATATTCAGGCCCCACTTCAGGAAAGCATTTAAGCATATGCTTAAATCCAGCTCTTATTCAGGACACCATGTGGGACTTAGGCACATGCTTAAAGTTAAAGATGCCCCCTGAATAGGGGTCACAAAGCAGACTGGTTTTAATAAATTTAAACGTTAGGTGTCAGCAAATAAATTCTTCTGTTTAGCAAGAAACTATTTTGTCTTCTGGAGATTCTGCTGCTCTTTCTTTCACAACTAACTTCAACCACCTGTCATGTTTGTAGTAGACTATTAATTTCAAGGCATACAATTAGTATAACTAAGAATAATCTCTAAACCATATCACCTTCTTATTAGTCTTTTATCATGCGTCCCAGCCCATTGACTCATTTGTGCTCAGCAATTGCATTTACGTTTTACTCTCAGGCGAATCCACAAAATATTACCATGATAAGATAACAAACTGACACTGCTCATTATGCTTTGTAATAACCATAATTAGAGGGATAATCATATGCTTATATTTTACTCATACTTCACTGGCTTTAAACTCTGGTCATAGATAGCCTTGTTTTATGCTTGTATCTGTGCTATTATGGAGCTTGAATAACATATTAAAAGACATACAATAAAACCTGAGGAGTTTTTTATTCAAAAGAAAGTTTAAGTATGGGTAGAAATGGGGTAAATTTCTGCCTGAAGCTTTGGCTAAGCAAATCTCTGAAAAGATGCCCCCAGGTTTTTTTATTTTTATTATTTTAAACTATTTCTATTAAGATGCTAGGCACCAATTAATTAAAATCAGTTTCACATGGTAACATATATTAGTTGAAGAATGTGATTGCCTTGTGAGAACAGTAACGTATATCCTGTGGTGTGCTGTTCCTCACCCGATACATAATTTATACATACAAATGCTCTGCAGATATTTCAGCATAACTCTAATTAATTGCTGCAGATCCACAGATGAGGCTGTGTGCCTGGGCGCATACACTACACAGACAGCCTCATTTGTGTTTATTTCAGGCTAGAGACTATTCCTGTGAAAAGCATAATAAGTAAAGGGAAAACATTCCTTGTTCAGTATTTAAAGACCCACATTGTCTTGCAGAATCTGTGTGGGCAGAACCTTGCAGAAATGTGTGCAGTCCACCAGGAAACTGATTAAAGTGACATGAGGTGAGGAGAAACAATTCTCCCATACTAATAGACATGTCCTAGCATGGTACAGAAATATTGGCATAGTGCAACTCAGCTGGTATTTATTTCATGTCACTCATGCAATGGTTATGCCACTGTGTGCCATTGATTAGTATAACTATTGAGGAAATGTTGAACATCAGGAATGTCCTCATAAGACTTGTTAATAGCTTTCCAAGGTGGAGTCTCCATTGCTTTCGTAATTTTAGATAGATAAATCCCTAGCAAATATTATAAATAGGCTCAAATTGACCATCTTGAATATGTCAGAGTATGGAGCATTCAGATCTGGGATTTTGGTATTCTAAACATAGGGGACATTTTGGAAATTCTGATCCAAATTCCAATCAATATTGTAGGGTTCAGAGCCTGGGCTTTACTTCAGGATACTCAGTAAAGAAATAATCCCATATTAGCAGAGAGTGGACTAGATGATCGAATAGGCCTTTTTCTTTTCTAGCTTCAGTGATTCCTATATTGATAATACAAAGCAGATGATGGCACAAAGGAAAAAATAAATGATGTTTGAAACATCTCTGAAATGTTACATTAGCAAGTTGTTAACGATGTTCAGTAGTAATCAGATTTTACCATTGATGATAAATAAAAATTTGTAGGAAAAATATAGAAACTGAACAACAATGGAAGGTCTTGCTGGACTCTTTCTTATGCAAAAATGTCTGATTAGGCATTCAGAATACGATCAATGAATTTAACTCTTTTTTTGTAAAACTATTGTAATAGCTGCTCTACACTTTGTGATTTTTCCATATTAACTATTTCACATGTAAATTGAAGTCCATGACTTCACTAGGAGCTGGGTTGCTCAATGCCTGTGAACATCAAACTACTGATTTCTCTAACACTCTGGGTATGTCTGCACTGCATTTTAAATCCATGCTTGAGCCCAGGCTCAAGGCAAATCCCCTTGCTTCTACACTGCAATTGTGCTAACCCAGGACTCAGACCAAACGACCCTGCTGGGCTGGAGAATCTGAGCACAAGTCAAGCTCGGACCCAGGGTCCAAGCCCTCTTGATTTGTAGTGTAGCCACAGCCCAGCTTGCTCAGGTCCTAGAAATCACCTGGAAATACCCAACAATTCCATAGGACAACTTCCTTTTGTCCTCTCTATCCCAACAATCTGCAATCTGTTCTTTTGAAAATGGAAGCCCCTCACCTTGGTAAATGGGAGCAGCTCAGGTAGCGTTAACCATTCCATTCTAATCACTGATCTGCAAGCACACCATCAGAGAGTATCTTGGCTTTGCAATGTTGAGTGAACTGATTAAGCTTTTTGGAAAGTGAACTACTTCCTGGTAATGTGCAGGGTGGGCAGTAAAGTTTTCCCACAGTGCAGCACATTTCTATGGTGATCATAGCCACGTTTTGTGGGGAGGGGCACTAGGGACTCTGGGATATGGTCAGTTTGATTCAGGTCTGTGCACTGCAGAGTGGACACCAGAGTCCTAGGTTTGAGCATGGATCAGAAAATTCTTAACCTTGGGTTAAAATACAAGGTAGATGCTCAAGCCCTGGGTTCCCTAACATGGACTTACATTGGAGTGTAGACATACCCTCTGTGAACAATTAGAGGTCCTACTCTGCCAATCATTTCTGAGTAGAGCTCCCAATGGAGAGCTCTGTGTAAAAATGGACGACAACATGGTTCTTTATCACTGTGATTGCTTTGTGTTGCATCTTGTTTGTTTCTGTAATATAAGGTAACAAGAACTAGTCTCAATGTTATGGCTTCACTGAACCCTTATGCAGTGTTAAAATAGTTCCTTCAGCCTGGTATTCCATGCATCTTTTTATGCTTTCCCAGAATTCTGATGGCTTGATTTGATTGATTTTTTGCTGATGACTATTTCAAGGTTTAGGTCTGTATCCATCTTGTGTAAATTCCAGATCCCTATCCTGCTTAGTATTGCACATTGAAAGCCCACTCAGAGTGTACTGATTTTTCTTGTTTTGTTTTTCACTTAATTCAGTATGGCCAAAATTTTTTGAAAAGGAGACTACAGTTAGGCTCCTAAATCCATACTTTACCTTCTCACAAGCCAATCTGGTTTTAAGAGTGCTGAGCAGCCAGTAGGGATTTGGAAGAGAAGAGGGTAAGGTTTTCTGCGCTTAAGGGGCAATGTGGAAGAAAGTATTGAGATACGTGGAAGAAGTGGTCAAATGGTCATTCCAAAGAGGCATTCTGGATGGGGTGGAGCAAGACAATGAGAGACGAAGACAGATAAGTGAGGAGCAGCCCAGAGTTAAGAACCTTAACAAACGTTTGTGAATCTTGAAAATTTCACTAATGTTTGCACATGCTATCCAAAAAAGTCTTCCTGGATGTGCACTACTCACTCTTTGCTACTTGGCATTTGGTAGTCTCCTGTTTATAAAAGTTTCAGTGAAGTAAGAGTGGGAGAAGAAAAACATGTGACTTAAGTGACGGTCACATAGCATGAATGAGGAATTCATCAATATGAACAATTCACAAACAAACCATAGGCAGAAATTTATTCACATAAACTGTTCAGTACATTAATAGAAATCAGAATCAGATTCCAAGTGACAGAAAAGGCTAAATTTGCTACATATATTATTTTCAGTAATAATATAACTATTTGTATTTGACATACTGAGGTTAAATTATTGGTGTGTTCTTGGTGCCTAGCTTCTCTGGATACTGTAACGGAGATAGGAGAGAAGAGGATCATGCTTCGTCTATCCACGACCACTGGTACCATTAAGGAATGGGAGTTGCAAGTGCTGACACTCCTACTTCGTGTTGTGAATCTGTGCTGAGCTCATGTGGCCCGTTGGTTGGCATGTCCCATGTTAGGAGATGCATATTAAGAGCAACACATTGGAAGCTATTTGCAGTACATTTATTTATTTAAATGTACTTTATTTAACCTGCTAATATATTGATGATGATGATAATACAAATTCTTATGTGCCAGTAGATTGTGCTCCTTCTATTCACTACATGCACACAAATACAGAGCACTCTTGTAACATTGTCTTCCTGCTGCTAGCTGCCTCTTATGATCTGAACTATCCCACTGCATCGTAACACATCTCATAAAGCATAACACAGTAGTATACTAAACTGAGGCATAAGAGACAACATAGGGAAGCCAAGACCAGTGCCTGCCCCCAAACAATTCTGTACATGCTGAGCATCCTGGTCGTGGGCTTCTCCATTAGGGAAGCTGTATGTTTTGTTGAGCTCTGGACCCCTGCCAGCTAAGTCTTGGGTCCACAGATGAATGGATCTGTTCTTAATCTACCATTGCTTGCAGGATTGTTGGGGGTTCTCCTAGTGTTGTGGCCTCCTGGAAAACATTCACTTTCTACTGTAGATCCGTCTGACCTTGCTCACTTTGACCACCAGCTTGATCAGCCCTGAACTGGAGAGACTCCCTGTGGAAGTGAGTAGTAGTTCTGTCTCCATCTCCATTCTAGTCCTTAGCCTTTCTGTTGACACTGCCAACCTTGGTGACATTGGGATGGAAGATTGTGCGATATGGACTACTGTCTTCTAGAAACTGGACGGAGATCACCAACAAAATGGATTTTGGGTGCATAGAAGGAACAATAATCAGGATAGGATAAGGAGGTACCTAGAAAATTATGATTAAGAATCACTAGCATAGATTCATAAGAGAGAGAATGTCTAATTTACACCGTAGATTTTTTTGACCCAATTAAAAGGCTGACATAGTAGATGACTATAATTAAGCCAGTTCTTAAGAAGCCTTTTGAGACAATGCATAAAATACTAGTCTATGTGTTTTGTCAGCAGGGTACATGGAGCAGAGCAAGTATTATAGCTTTTCTGAGGACATGCAAGAATTGCCTGGAGGGTGTCAATTTGTCAGAAAAGAAGATAGTAAGCAATTTGTTTATGGCAAGAGCTGAGGTGTAGCTAGATAAAATGTTCCTGCACTTAAAGTGAGCTCTAAAGGCATTATAGAAAAATAGCCAGGATTTGGTCCCTACAGGAAACTTTGTAGAGGATTTTTCTCTCTGAGGGAAACATGTTGGGGGCGGGGGGGAAGAAGAAGAAAATCTGAAAACTTTTATTCAAAATATTGTAAAATTCTGAGATGAATGTTTGAACTGTTCTGGACAAGCAGGCAGTTATTTTCTCTAGGATAGTTTTGGTGCTAATTCAGACTGATAGTCCATGGGAAAATTATTGCAAATCCTTGTGAGACAGAGTTTTCTGTCTTTCATCAACTAACTGTTAGAAATAATTTGGGGGGGCAAAACAAGAGACACCGGGCCATTTATCCAACTGGTAGAAATCAATGTAGCTTCAATCAGTGGGGCCACAGTTTCATGCCAGTTAAATATCTGGCCCATCAGATACTTTATCACAGTTTCCAGAGATGCTAACAATGAAGACCACACCAATTATTTAATAATTACACTATCCAGAGAAACCAGCAACCAAGACCCCACAGATTATTTCACTGCAGCATCCAAACTAATCAGCAACTAAGGCGACTTCAGCTATTAAACTACAGCAGGGGTCATCAAATATTTTTTGTCAAGGTCCAAATTTCTTGGTCAAGGTCCAGACTCCACAGAAAATAATAAAAACATAAAAATATTTCAGGGTCCCTTTAAAAGCATCTGGTGGTCTGGATTTGGCCCATGGTCCGCCTATTGACTACCCCTGTTCTAGCATGTTCTCCTGTGCCTCTCTGCAGAGCAACTAACAATAATAGGTTTGTGGTTTGGTTTTGTTTAAATTATTTCAAATGCCAGAGGAATCAAAGAAATCTGAGTACAGAACCAGACAGACTATGGCCCAGTTGACCTTTATTTGGGAATATTCTGTGCAGGGGGTCAGGAACTCCAAAAGCTAGAACTTATAGTTTCCACCTTGATCGCTCCCTAGGAAGATGGGATTTTTATCTTGTAGCAATGGCAGAAGAAGTTCATGCATGGAGATCTTCCAAGGTTGCCAGAAGCCCTGTGACCTCTGTACTGCTTCCCAGCCTCATCCCACCCCTGCTCTCTAAGGCAATACAGCTCCTTTAAGAGTCATGTTCATCTGGTTTCTCTAGCTGGTACTGCCCTGCTCAGAAGGGTTCCCGTTGTGGGGCACTGGGAGGAATAAAATAAATGACTGCATGCAGTGATGTATGCTGGGATGATGGTGTTGAGAATACTGTCCCCTCGTTCCATCCCTTCCTTACGCACACAGCCCAATCCCCAGGCGTACCCCGGAGGGGTTTCCCAGGATCAATGAGAGCACACTGCAGAGCCAGCACTCTTCCCTATCCCACATGCTTTCCTCACCTGGATCTGCTGCTGTCTGCTCCCTTCTGCTCACAATAGCAGAAGGAAATATTTTCCATTTACTTTAGGAAGAGGATGTAAAATAAAGTGTGTTTAGCTTTGTTTTCTCTCTCGTTCCTTCCTCTGGGCTTCCCAGTGTATCCTGTCTATTTTGTGTCTGTCTTGTTTAGATTGTCAGCTATTTGGGGTAGGGAATGTAAATTGTATGTGTCTTGTACAGCACAAAACATTGTCAGCACATAACAATAATAATGGCTTAGCTCAGAGATCAATTAGCATCTCAGTCATATCATTCCCTGCTTAATGTGTACATTATAATGCATGTCATTTTATTTGTGCACTAAGGTCATAAATGTGTTCAGTGTTCTCTGCTGGTTCCAGAATATTTGCTGGTAAGTATTTCTCTGCTGGCTTCCTGCCTACTACGCATCACTATGTAAATCAGTGAGAGAGACTGGTATGCTGCTAACTAAGGATGGGTTTTTGGATCCTTGTTTGGGGAAAAACAAGAACCAGCATGAACCTAAAGCTTTTTTGAGGTTCAAAGACTTAAACTTTTTCTTTTCTATATTCGTTTATTTCTAAATGTGACTCTCTGTGATTTCCTGATTTCTGCCTGGCACTAGAGTGGGAAGCCCCAAAATACCATGAAAAGAGTTGTTTATGTAACATTTCTGGCCTTGCCAAAAGCAGGAAGTACTAAACATGTCATAAGAACGTCACAAGAGTCTCAGCTCAAAGCTATTCAACAGATATTTATGTTGCTGCTGCTATTATTATTTATTTTTATGGAGGCCTTTTACTTGGTTGAACACACTTCAGTCCCACCTGAGGGCACGCATTACAGCTTCATGTTATAAACCAGATATATTTGGGATGACACCGTTTATTACAGTCATTGTAAAGGCCCTGTATTTCTGCAAGATCTTGCAATGGTATAGGGAAGACCTCCATATATATGATAGTGATCTTGGATTAGGTACTCCCCTCCATATATATTAGCAGTAGCTGGCAGAAACTGGATAGGGGTCGTAAAAGGGAAAGTAGTAGTTTCGTCATAATCTTCCCCCTCCCTTAAGTAAGCCACTCTACAACCATGGGGCATGTTGGGGCGAGGAGAGGTTACACAACAGGAGGAGCCCCTATGCATAAAGAACAAACCTTCACAGCAGCAAAAAAAAAAAAAAAGTTTACTTTATGCTCTGATCTGCATTAACTCCTCACCCACAGCATTAATTCCCCGTGGAGGAGGGAGCAATGTGCAACTGCAGTGGGGAAGCTAATGACAAAACAACATGGAAGCTGGTTGTGCTGCCACAGGGAAGAGGGATCCATTTTTTCCATTGTGTTTGGGGATGTACAGGGCTGGGGGCAGAACAACCCACACTTCTCTAATCTATGCCAGGTTTGTTGGGATCCTATTCCCCATCTGCATGACCAGCAACCCCAGCCCCTGGATAGATCTAATAGATTTGGAACTCTTACATTTTATGGATGCTTGACAGGTAAGGTGTCCCTCCAGTGGGTTTGTGCGGGGTTTTTTGGGGTGGTGCCCCTTGGAATTAATGAAAAACAAGCCATAAAATGAGTTATCTTATGAAAAATAAATAGATTGCTCATGTGTGGTTAATAGATTTTTATATCCTACATACAAGAGACCATGGATCTCTAATAGCTTAAGGAATTAAACACGTACCTAGAGAGGTTACCAAAAGAAGAAGAAAATGAAATTATCTTTGGTCCATTTGGGAGCAAGGGGAAAACTGCAAAATACAGAAATTTGTAAAGCTGACCTAACTAATCACTTCTGAGAGAAAAGGAACTCAGCAACGAGCTGTGGAAGAGGTCTCGGGGGAACCCCAACACTAGCATGGCCTCTGAAAATGACTATTTAAAATAAATGAATCATTACCATTAAAAGCTAAGCCAAAATCCTCTACTGATATCCGAGACAGTTTCTTAAAGTAGTTGCTGATGGTGAAATAAGCACTTATTATGTGGAGATACCCTCTTTACAAAGTAACTCACCCACCTTACTGAATGTGAAAAATAGAAATAAGCATGAGCCATAAAATTTTGATCCAGACTTAGATCTGAAGCACACCAAACACTGGTGATGTTCATACTGGGGTTTTCATTTGGCCCACTGTGATAGGGATTATTTGTTAAATTGGGATCTGGATCAAGATTTGGATTTTAACTCAACTCTCCTTCCAAAATTTGGGGGTGTTTAGATCTTGGATTTGGATCACATGCTACCTTTGGAGCAAAGTTCTCTGCTTCCAATAGAACTGGTGCATTGTGTATATACTCCTAATATGACTCAAGGTAATTTCATCATCTTTCTCTTTTAGTAGCCTCTCCAGGTACCTCTTTCAATCTTTAACTCCTTATACCAAGATGATAATGCACTGTATGTGAAGGGAAATCATACAAGGCACTTGGGAATCAAAGTAGCAAAAAACTAAAGACCCTTACATCTTATCTGCTGATTTTTTTTACAAGAGATTTAGCTTTAAACTTACTTGACTGACAACAGCAATATGTGAATGCTGTCGGAGACTTATGTCTCTATTTTAAATTCTCATATAAATATATTGTGAAAAACATGGGCAGAAAATATAGAGGCTGGTGCATTTAAAATTGTTTAATATTTTTTCCCTCTTCCAGTTGTCTCAGCTTAATTTAACTTTCCTTTGCAATATTCTGGATGGTTTATTACTCTATACCGATTTTAAAAGAAAAAATGTTCACAGCATGTCAGCAAATACATAATAAACAGTAAAATGATCTCACAAAAAGTATAATAATCAGTAAAACTGAAGCATACAAAAGAATATGAAGAAAAAATTACAAAAGGAAGAATTGAAAAGAAGAGATGGGAAGTGCGGAAGGAGGGGAGAATGGGGAGGAAAGCTGGCCCTGTATTAGGGGAACAGGACTTTTGAAATATGAGGGGAAAGATGAGATGAAGAGAGGGGTCAAAGAGGATGGCTATGATGCTGCTGTTGTGTTGGGTCAGAACGGGAAAGGAAAGGGGAGGGGATAAAATATAAAAAATTATGAAAACCAAATATTGTTTTGCACCGCTTGAAACTCTTTGTCTGCCTGTGGTATAGGCAGATTGAGCACCTCCTCGGAGGAGGCAAGTGCCCACAGTGAGAGATAAATACCTTCAAAGTGGCTCCACTGAGAACTCAGGGCATTCACAGTTTAAGAGGTTGATCCTATGAAATGTTGAACTCTTGGGTCAAGACCACTTACATACTAGCATGTTTTTCCTAGTATAATAACAGTGACTTCATCTGGGGGAGAGGTATCTTTATTTCATTTCTTAAAACAAAATTATATGCTTGCTGAAATGGGTGCATGTGTCCAGGGATAATCAGATGCACATTTTTCAAACTATAGTGGCTAATTGTTGCAGACAAAATAAAAAATATACTATTTATGGCAAGCAGCACCAGGTTGCACTGTTATACATGGTCGCCCAAGATTTTTTCTTTGCATATGAGCAAATATTCAGTCTTGGGAAGACATGCTGTGGTGTTAGTTTTGGGCTGTGCATGGCTCTTTGTAGAGGCAGCTTTGGGAGAGAGGGAACTGTAAGCATATCCGAGTTCACTCTCTGACTGGGTCTCTGATTAGAGTCACTTCTTGAAGCAGAGTTGCTCCTGGGTACGAGGCACTGGCGTTGGCCTGAGATTCCTAAAGAAAGAGGGTTCCTGCATGGTGTTTGACCACCTCTGCTCCAAGACATAGACTGGTATGTGTGTAAGTAAAACAAGCATATTCAGAAACCACCAGATTTCTCCTGCACTGGGAAGCTCATCCATAAGGCCCAGGACATTTACTACTTCTCTTCAGCAGTGTGACACTATGTCAGAACTTGAGACAGTGGTGTTGGAAGAAGGAACAACAATATAATAAAAACAAAACCGTCGGATGTGAGCTGCTACTCTAAGCTTCTTTCAGTCATTGGAAGGGTTTATCTACTATGCTTAAGTTTCTGCACCTCTGTGGCTTTTGCCACAGGGCTCCTGGCACACTAACAGTCATCTCTTAAGTGCCCTGCAAATCTGCTTAGCTGGCTTTGACAGCCCTGCAAACTCCCAGAAGCACCTAATTTTCCACTGCCTTGCACATGTGTAGTTGTCTACTCCAAAAAAGAATGGTGCCACTTTCCACAGATGTAAAAACAAGGGGTGAGGTCCTGCTGCAATTGAAATCAATCATATTTTTTTTGCTATTGACTTCAATGGGGCCAGTATTTCATCCCATCTATGAGTCCATGAAGCTTTTGCAGTATTTTGCTACAGGCTTCTGTAGCCATTCCTTTGGTAAAGATATTCCAGAGTCTCTTTCTCTGGTTTTCCTCTTTCCTTGTAGTTTCTCTTCTTGCCTCCTAACTACTGTGGTGTTTTAAGAGCCAGCTAGTGGCTTCTACTCTTTTACATAATGGAACAAGGACTTCTCCATGGAGATCTCACTTCTGCAGTAAGCATGCCACAGAGTGTGTAGGCCTCAGCAGCTCAGGGAACTGAGGGAACATAGAGGAAAGCAAAAGGGTTTAGTCAAATAAGAAAAATAAATATTCTTTAACTTTGACTAGTTGCTATAGGTTGGACTGGGACTCATCATCTCTGCTTGTTGTCTCCTGCATTCCTTGGTAAAGTATACACCTCATCACATATGCCTGGCTATGTCTATGCTGCGCTGTTACTCCAAGTGATTGAGCACCCAGGTTAGCCAAACCAAGGCGTGAGCATCTCCATAGCAAATCGCTATCTATTACTGTATCTTTACCATTTCTGCACTCACCTCTGTGTGTGTGTGTGTGGGTGGGTGGGGGGTGGGCATGGAGGCATAGTCCATGGTTCTTTGTGCTGAGACACTCTAGAATTCTTTCCCAGTCAGTCATGTCAACTACAGAAGAACTTGTTTGTCCTTTGGGGAGAATTGTGGAAAGGGCATTTTGAGGATTATCAGCACTCAAGTGATTAAGCCTTTTATCCTCACTGTAAAGTGGATAAGTTCCAGCCCAAGCTGAAGTGGAGCCCAGGCTCTAATGCACATTCCCAGCTGGGTAAGCTAGCCTGGGTTTACAGCACCTCCAAACCTGGGTCAGTGGCTTTTCGGTACATATGGTAGGAGGAAGGGAGTTAAGGCTAAAACCAGATAAAAGCCTGGGTTAACTGTGCTCTGCAGCGTGGTCAAATCCCAAATGATATAATGGGGTTGTAGGTATGTAGGTCGTTAAAAAGACATGGGAATTAACAATTAGCATTTCATGCATAGCCTTCTTTTTTCTGGTTCCTCGATGCTTCTAGGTTGTTTGTTTTAATCTAAAACCAAGCATATTGGCAACAGATGACCGTTAATGCAGTAGAACCAGAATAGCAACCATAATGATCAGAAATAAAATGTTACTTTAGTTATCAACAGAATAGTCTCTTGCATATTGTCTCATGGAATGTTTAATATTTTGGGAACAAAAACAACACACGACCAGTGGCGCTAGAGGAGGGAATAAACTATATATAATATGGGATAAATTTATTTTATCAATGGATATTCTTATAACAAAACAAATGAACAAACCACCTCACCGCACCTCTAATGTTTTCATGGCCAATACACTGGTCTCTTTTATAGCCACATAAAATAATAATTTCATTTATCAAATATAACTCACACATACTTTTTATAATCTCTAAATTCAACTTTTGCAGTTTTTAAAGGTAAAGCATTTTTTAAAGAACTCCATGAAATTAACAAACCTTTGGGCACAGGCCTCACCTGAACCAATCAGTCACAAAGGTCACACTCCAGCATCTATTGTAGGCAAGGGAAGTTATTTCACTGAGTTCAGCAGAAGCTGGGTCAAGCCCAGAGACAGCAACTTTCCATGTGTATTTCCATTATTGACCAATATGTGTATTGACCAACACATACACAATTTCTAACGTGCAGTTGAGGTCATTTTTAAGACACTATAATGTGTTTTGACTTCACATCTTCGTGAAGCATAGATTGGTCTTGGGATATGAGTGACCCTTGAACAGTTTAAGTATCTTGTACATTCTTAGCACTCATCCCAGAGTTTTAAATGCATCCGTATATACATGCAACCACCCAGATATTAACTTTTGAAAATGATGTTATAACATGTTTGCTGTGCTCTACGTTTCCTATGAAAAGATTAACATTCTCCTTGTCATCCTGCAGATGTTTTAATTTTTTGCTAGAGAGGTGTTGCTAGAGAGGTGTAGCTCAAATTTTAGCTGGTTGGATTAACATTTTAGTATGTCTCTTGAGAAAAAACTCATAGTGTTTTGTGCCATCCCTTGTGAAAAGAGAATCTCTGCCACATCCATTTTGGAAGTATAAAGGCCCATGTTCATTTAACTAAACACCAAATTATACAAAATGGATAAAAACTTATAAAATGATCCAACGGATCCTGCCAGCCTGTGATCTCTCTGGAGTAACATCCCACTGCAACTGGGAGAACCAAACATCCTATGTTCTCACAATCTATAATCCCTCAACTATCTGGCTAGGAAGATAAATAGAGATTGGAAGGGTGGGAAGCGAACTGGAGTGACCAATGGGACATGCTAAAAGCTGAGGGGTGTGTGTGTGTAGATAGATAGATAGATAATTTTAAGCATCTTGCTGGATCAGGAGCTAAGACAATTGTTGTGTCCCCAGGAATCAAAATTCTAATTGCAATCTTGTATTTGGGTAACTTTTCAGCAAAAAAAATTAAATAAAGTGGAAATTTGTTGTGCAATACAAGGTTTGCAAGGAATTTTAAATGCTAAAAATCTTTCCACTGTGGATCTGAAGCAGGAAAGTATTCCAGCTACGTTTCTTAATGCTTCTGACAAGTAGAAGAAAGAGTGAAGGTGAGATCCCAAAGCTTTTCTTGGATTTATTCTGTCACAGAGCCACATGTTTATATCAGGATTAAAACCTTTTTGCTAATATTAGGTTGGTTCAACATTAGGGGGCTAGTCTTGGGGTCAGGACATCCAGGTTCAATTCCCTCCTCTGCCAGAGATATCCTGTGTGACCTTGGGCAAGTCACTTAGTCTCTTTGTGCCTCAGTTCCCCATCTGTAAATTAGATATATTTCCCTTACTCACAGGGATTCTGTAAAGATAAGTACAACAAAATATTGTGAGGCACTCAGATACTTAAATAATGGGTGCAGAGGATGGGCCAATAGGTACCATAAACAGCTCCTAGAAAATGTTCAGGTTAAAAACCAAAAAAGTCAGGTTTTGTTCTCACAATCCAATCAAGGTGCAGGCTGAGAGAGTGCGGTGTTGGATCAACACAGCCTGACGCTGGAGGATGCCAACTTATTAAACTGGTATTTCACTGGTTACCAATTTCAAAGAAAGAAAAAGCCCTTTTTTCAGGCCATCAATGAAATGCATCAGAAAGAGATAACTGAGCCTTCAACTAAGTGCCTGGACCTCACCCTTACTTCTGCAAGAAGAAAAGGAGTACTTGTGGCACCTTAGAGACTAACTAATTTATTTGAGCATAAGCTTTCGTGAGCTACAGCTCACTTCATCAGATGCATGCAGTTTTTCCACTGAATGCATCCGATGAAGTGAGCTGTAGCTCACGAAAGCTTATGCTCAAATAAATTTGTTAGTCTCTAAGATGCCGCAAGTACTCCTTTTCTTTTTGCGAATACAGACTAACACAGCTGCTACTCTGAAACCTGTCATTAGTTCTGCAAGATAATTGCTTAACATTACATGCTGGGCTGATTATAGAAAACTAAACAAAGTCACTCTACAGGTTACCGTACTCCTCTTTTGCCACAGTAGAACATTCGTGGGATGTTACAGCTGGATGAATTTGATTTTCCACCCTAGGAGCCTCCGCTGGTGTAAATCAGTGTAACTCACTGATGAGGACCTGGCCCTTGATCTCAAAAAGGGGATATTTGAAAGCACGGGCGGTGTTTATCACAGGCCAGGGGAGGCTGAGCCTCCCCAAATAGCCAGGCATGGCCCACCCCATGCTGTGCCCAGAGGCCCCCTCCTGCTTCCCGCTCTCCCCCTGTGGCCCAGGCTGGGGCTAGGGTGGCCGACCTGCAGCCCAGTGCTCAGACTGTCTGACGCTCCAGGGCTGGAGGCACTGGGGCTGTACCACCCAGCATTCTGGAGCTGAGGGTGGCTGGGTGGCCGGGGGCTGTAGTCGGGGGCTCTGGCAGGGGAAGGGAAGGGGTCTTGGGCGGAAGGGGTGGGGCCTACCTCCCCGAACGGGTGGCTCATGCACCACCCATGTGAACTAGATTCAAAGGAGAGGGGGAAGCCTCCCCTTCTACAGCAGATCGAGGAGTATGGCAATTTAAAGTAATGCCTTTTGAATTACTCAGTGTTCCTGCAACCTCAGTTTCTCAGAGTTGGAGAAGTTCTGTGTGGCAAGCCTCTCTCTTATTTGCATGTACCTGGATGATATGCTAGTACATTCTAAATCATTGCAACATGCATTTGCAAATAGTTTGTGATAGCTAGAGAATGGCAAATTGGAAAGGAACCCCCAGTGTTTCGATCAGTAAGAAAGCAATTTCCACTGACAAAACTAAAATTGAGTCACTACAGATACCATTGTTCTTATTGTAGAAAGTGGGGGGTTTTTTCAGTTTGTTAAAATTGTAAAACTACAGAATGAATTAAATTGCAGCTTGACCTTTAAGAGGTCATCAAAGGTGGATTACAGGGTTAAAAGAGGATCGCATGATTGCTCCACTGTTGGCTTACTCTTTTTAACATGCCTCCCATGCCAAACACAACTGGAAGTATCTACATATTGGGAATAGTTTTGGGCCAACAATAGGAAGGAAAGGAAAAAATTGTGACATTTTATAGATTTTATAAATGACATTTTATTGATGACACATGTGGCATCAAATTTAATCACAATTTGCCTTGCAATCTGCTTATAATCAGTGATACAATATGGCCCTAAATTCTGCAGAAATAAGTTAAATATATTTACTCATTTGCACCTTTATTTATATGGGACAAAATTTGTGCACAGAACAGTCCATCTTTGAAATGACTCCTTGGATTCAAGAATATCAAGGGATGGTTGGTCAGATGGCTGTGAAAACAAGAATGTGATATCCAGTCACACACAGACCTGGGCAGGATAGAGAAAACCTGATGTTTTCTTCACTAGTCCCTGTTGAGTGGTAGGTGGATGGGAAAGAATTGCAAGTATTGTCCCAAACAGGTCACAGAATTGACAGGTTATGTGCCAATGAAGGAATCGTACTCATACAGGTGCCCAACACTTGCAGAAGTGCAAGTATTCTGCTCCTTGTTTCTTTTCTGGAACAATAGAGCCAATATTGCTAGTGACCCCAGAGCAGTTAAGAACTGCACAGATGGAAGAGCCTAATAAATAATATATAACTAGAAACTAAATTCTCAGCTATGGCCACATTCCCTTAGAATACCACTAGTTTGTGCTGTCAGTGAGGGGAGTATATAATGTAAATACAAAATAAAGAATATCAAATGGATAAGTAGAGAGAAATCAACCAGTGATGGGTGCAAGTGTCAACTGGTTATATGAGAAATATTTGAAAAAAGAGGTGTTAAGATCATGACATCATCTTAGAATCACTGGATATTTTAGGGCAAGATAGACCAGAACATAGAAAACTACAGAATATGATGGTTATGTGGCAAAAAAGGATTTTATTCTTCAGGTTTTTATTACCCTAGAAATATTACCGTTACTGGCCACTAGTGCAGCTGAACTGGTGCTGAAAACAGTTTAATTGCAATTATAGATGAGACCAAATTTTGTTTCAGCACCAATCCAACTGCACCCCTTGCTGATACCCATTGTCAATAATGGATATGTTGCATAATGTAGATGAAGCTTAGGAGAGGGAGAGCCCCATTGCAGAAGTGTCATGTAGGTACACCAGTGGAACACGTTGGTATGGTTAAGCTTGGCAGGCTGTATGACCTTGTGTACCTTCCAAAACTGAATTGTTCCTGAACACAGCTGTCAGTAGCAGGTGCAGCTGAACCAGTGGAGAAGGTGGTTCAGTGCTAAGTGTAGACAAGAACAAACCATATTCAGCTAGGTGTCAGCTAAGTGTTGTTAAACCTTGGTTGGTGTTAAGGTAAAGATAGTTTCATCTCTTCACTTAATTGAAATAAATATCTGAGTCTGGAACCCACTGAAGAGGTTAATAGTTGCTGCAGCTACTGTGTTGATTTAAATGACAAAAACAATGAAATGCTTTTCATCTTGGTGGCCCATCAACAGTACCATTTATTTAGCCTTTGTGCTTAAGATGGTAGCCAATTGCCACCTAAACTGAAGGGTCTTTCATCTGTGTGGCAATGCAGTCAAGGCCATAGGCTAGGGCTAAGGGTGGCATTACAACTGGAAGGTTTTGCAGCTAGAGAGTAATTGAAACAGTGTGTGAAAGCAGAGCAAAAAACAGACTGGTTGAGGATTTGAAGCTGCAGTATGCTAGTCCTGTGAGTTCTAAACTGCAGTTTGATTTTTGTTATCCCACTTGTGAGTAGATTAGGACACAGTGAATATCCTGTATCACCTCAGCACTCTCCAAGTAAAAACAATACCCTACTTCTGCTGCTGTTACTACGTATATTATGGTCACACCTAGAGGCCACACTATGCTATGCACTGTACAAACACATAGTAAGATACAGTCCATGCCCTGAAGAGCCTACAAGCTAAATATACAAGACAGACAAGGAGTGGAAGAAGGGGACTATTATCTTCATTCTACATATGGGAAAACAAGCACAGGGAGATGGAGTGACTTGCAAAATATCATAAAAAGTCTGGGACAGAGCTGAACCCAGATCTTTTAACTGTTAGGCTGAGATCTTAACCACAAATCCATTCTTGTTCATTTCTTCCTGAGCATCAGCTGACTGCACTGACCTGAAAATGATCCAAGTGTTGATACCAAAATTGTCATAGCTTCTGAATGAACAGTGTCATGCACACAATTAATGGAATGAGTTCGGCTGAATATATTTCAACTGCACACTCTGCATTGTATTTGATTCCCATCTACTTCTTGGTAAAGTTCAAGGATGTTGGATTTAATCAATAAAGCCCTATATGATTTTGGACCTTGATAAGACAAAATGCTTCTGCCTAAACACCATTGCTATTGATGGGAGCACGAGATGTGTTTTTACTCACAGGCCTTGTTTACACTACAATTACTGTGTTAATAACAATAATAATAATAGCAACACCTAGACCTTATGTAGCTTTTTATTAGTAGATCTTTACCAAGGGACTTGGTATTCCCATTTTACAGGCATAGAGGAATGAAGTGACTTGCCTCACATCTCTCAGTAAGGCAACAGCAGAGCTGGGAACACAGCCCGGGTTTCTAGAGTCCCCAGGCCAGTGCGCTAGCCATATGGCCACACAATTAAAATATTGCTGTCTCTCAATCATATTTTAGCACTGTTTAGTTTTTTTCTGTTTAGACCAGACCAAGTTACATTGTTATCATGTTGAGGAAACAATGTTAAAACAACAAAGTTTAGCATTATTTCCTCAACATGATTATAACACAATTTGATCTGGTCTGGATAGGCACAACCCAACCACATTATAACATGGATAGGACACAACCATGTTGTAGCTGCGCTCCCTAAAGATGGTTAACATTGGTGCACAAACACTCATGATTTACACTCTGGAGGCAGGGAATTCTTTAAAGGAAGGTTCCCAGCTATAGAATTTATTCAGTCTCTGGAGGCCTGCAGAGCCCAGACCTGTTAGCCAGCAGAGCAGGGTTTTCTTTTTATCCAATCCATCACCTGATAAGGCCTAAACTAGAGAAAGGAAGGATTTTCTTTAATTTTTATTATGTTTTTTTCCCCCTAGTGAGTGGGTAGTACATTGTAAGCAGTCTTAATTCGATTGTTTTGTTTGATGCATCCAAATGCCATGGTTATGGGCACAGTCTAAGATATTAAATACAAACATTACCATCAGTGCAACATTAAATTTGACAATTCAGTCATTATTATTCAATATTATCTGAGCTACATTGTGCAACCTGTGACGTTTATATTTTAGTGTGATGCACTCACGCCCCATAATTATGGACACATGATAGGCTATTAAATGAAAAAGCATCTATACAGTGCCAAAGTTGAAAACTCTGTCATTTGCATTTTATTCTCTGCTTCTCTATAAAATAATTACAAACATTAGTCACTTTGAAAATGTATAAATGTTTTTGGATACCTCAGTTTTCAGGTGCCTGACTTTAGACATCTAAAAGAGGCCTGATTTTCAGAAAGTGCTGAGCGCCCACCCTCTGGGAATCCACCCCACATTAATGTTTGTTAGGTTGGACACCCAAAAATTGGTGTCACTTTTGAAAATTCACATCTTGTGTAAACAATGTTTACATTTAGCAAGGAAAATAGGTATAGGAAATATATTTATGTGCACTATAGAGGAGCTAACTATGTGTTAGAACCTTAACTCTGGGGAAATTCCTGACTTCTGAATACTGGATTCCTCTGACTTAACTTTTGCATTAAAGCAAAATTAGTTTCTTCTCCATTTAATCACAGAATATCAGTAATTAACTCATTCTATATGAAAGGGACACCACTGAGTCACCCTAAGCCTAGATAAAGATGTCTTACATGAGGCTTCCTCCACTGATCCATGCTTAACAAATATGTATTTAGGAGCAGTCTGCCTTAAAATGCATCTTTGAGACCAAACAGAGGAATTCTAATGGGCATGTATTTAATTGATGCTGATTTTAAAATTTAATTTCTTTAAATCTTCTGAACTCATTCTGAATTCTAGCTCAGAATCTGTGGAAGAGACAGGAGCAGATCTTCAATACACTGGAAATAAAAATATTAAGATGGATGCTTGGAATTACATGTTTGGAATGAATGAATTAGCAGAAGTGTGAAGGTGGTACCAATTACAGAAAAGCTGAGGGATTCCATGTTGAGATTGTTTCGGCGAATAAAAAGAAATGGGAAGAATACACCAGAAACAAGGTGTTAACGTTAGAAGTGGAGGGTAAGAGAAGGGCTGGAAAACCCAAAATTAGTTGCATGGATGTCATACTAAGGGATTTGATTAGCTATGGAGTTGCTGATGAACTGCTTCAAGACTGGAATGGAGAAGAATGACTGGAAGAGCTGACTCCATATAGTTGGGACCAAGCCAAGAAGAAGTTGTCTTCTGAACTCATGTTAGTCAAACTGGGGCATGATCTGCAAATCCTCGCTCATCTTCTATGATGACTGAAGGACTGCTAAGAAGAGTGGAATTTTGAAGCATCAGGTCCTTTCCTTAATTTTTAAATTCTCAGTGATAAGTACAGTACCCGATAACTTTGAAATTTGTAATATCTGCTATTTTAAAAATAAATAAGAGCAAATATTCCAATTGGAAGTAAGTGCGTGTGTGTGGGGAGCAGGGTTGGTAGAAGATCTAGCTCACGTAGCTCAAAAAAGTGGACTCAATTTTGCTCCAACTTTAAATAAAAGAAATCACCTTTGGGGCAGAGACCAAGAAGGGAACATTTCAGATTAGAAAGACTTGGGGGTGGGTAGTTTTAAGCAACTGAAAAGGGGGATTAGAATGGAATTAGGAGCCCATCTTTAGTTATAGCAGTTGATATTAATGATCACAGTAATAAAATACTCTCTTAGCCAGATTTGTTCTTTCATGCTTTCAGCAGCCATAGTAACAGTGTGTATTACTACTCATCTCATTGGCAGCTATCATGCATTCCCAGTAACTTGACACAACTAAGTTAAAGATTGCTGCAGTCATAACTGCTGGAACTATATAGACCAGAAGTTCTCAAACTTTTTCATTGTGTGGATCACAGTTAAGAGATTTTGTCTTCTGGACACTTCCCATTCATGAGCCTCCACATTATAGACTGCTAACATTCTTGTGGCAACTACAACAATTGCTTAGGTAGAAAGGAATACCAGGGAAACAGTTGTGTATTTCTAATTGTCTTTAGTGCAATAAGAGTTTTATCCCTTTCTTTAAAAAAAAAAAGTTATTCACACTGTCTACTGTTGCTTTTCTTTTCCCTCTCTTCCCCCACATCCTAATCTGCCTCTCTCAATAGGAAACCAGGAGAATCAACACTCTGTGATCTTTGAGCTCTCTCTGCTGACTACTAGAGATCCTTGAACCATGGTTTTGGAAACCTCTGATCTATAATTACCAAGTTGGTGAGTCGCATCAAGTATTTTGGCCATGGCCACATACTTGTCATCTGTTTCTGAAACCCCACCCACACCTACAGGTGACCACACATTCTTGTGTGACCCTTATTCATTACAGCCTCCTCACCTCATCCACTGCACAGTCCAGATTCCACAACATAAACTCAGAGTCTTTGAACTGCATCTTTTCCAGAAGGAAGCTGCTTCTGTCCTGTGCTGACTTGGCTTTTTCAACTGTCTGACCTACTACTTGTGCTATCCTGGAGCATGGGATTATTATGGCATTGGCCCCTCTCAGCCACCTGATAGTTCCCTTTTGCCAGACTTCTCTCTGTCCATGACCTTTGTTTTTCCCCCACGAAGGTCACCAGTTCAGGTACAAACTTCCTGAGTTCAGCCCCATTCCCTTTGGGGTTCCAGGCATGTGCTAGCCCAAAACCCAAGGAACTCCTGTTTCACCCCCCTGGATGCAGAACCTCCTTACTATAGCCTCACTTGTCTTTGAATCAGTGTGGTCCATAAAGTATAGTAAGAATTTCCTCCCATGACCAAACTTGCAAATAGACCTGGCTTTTAGTGACAGGTCAACTAATTTGCAGCATCATTATCCTGCAAACCTCAGAGCAGAAACCTAAATCTCTTCTCTAGGATTGGGTGAATATCTGCAGTCACCTATCCATACCTGGGCTAGTAACAAGATTTGATGGTTGCAGGATGCAGGGCTGCTCAAAAGCTGCCTTTACACTTTATGCAGGGATACTTGTGAATACTAAGCTTTTATACCACATCTTTCCCTTCCCCTCCCACTCCCCCCACATTTTTAGCTAGGTTAACCCTAATAAGCACAGCAGCTTTCATGGAGCTTGCAAATATATTTAATTAATAATCTAGTGCTCCTGGGACACAAACCATAATTTTCACAGCCTGACAAGAAGTGACATCTGTTTAGACTCTCTGGGAATTCATTAAGTGCATGTTGGAAAATGCAGCGTTAGGTAGGAGGAGGATATATGCTCATCAGGAGCAAATCCAATCAGAAGAAAATGTTTTTTATTACATTGTAACCTGTTTTCCTTTGTATCATTATCCATGACTGAAAACTTTCTCTAAACTAAGTTTGGGAAAGTCTTGTTAAGAAAACAAAAACAAAAAACAAATAACATGCTTATATTCTAAAGGAAAATATACAGAACTGTAGCCACCAACCGTTAGAATGGATGTCACATCTCCCCCGCCTCCGCATTTGATTACACTTGAGGATGAGGCCCACCAGTTAATCTACACTTTAGGCAAATCTGGTAAGTGATGTACTGGGGTCCTGTGAAATTTCTAGTTAGGAATATGTACCCCCTGCAAGTGAATGTTAAAGCTATGCTAGTTTTTTCTGAACGAGATCCACTTCTGCACTGAGGCTTCTGCACTGCATTCGTGCCAGCTATCACAAGGCTCAAAGGAGATGATAAAGCAGAATCCAGCCAGCAAGGTCATGCACAGCGTGCATATTGCAGTCCCCCTTGGGCAGAGCGGGAATATGGAGTCCTTCCTACCCAGGAGCGTTAATGCCGAATGAGTTTTCCAGGGTCAGAACCGCTCTTGCCCTGATCCTAGCTCACTTGTCGGCTGCAACGATGCTGCAGCCTGAGCCTGGGAGCGAGCATCCTTGCCCGGCTCCTGCGGCTCCCGACTGCCAGTGAGTCCTGAGTGGTTCAACTCCAGCCCACACCTCGAGCCCAGCTGGGCCTAAGCACCGCCCCTTGCCCCCCTCCCCCAGCTGCCTGGCACCGAGCGCTGCCGCGGCTGCAGTTCACACTCGCATTGATCGCTTCCCAGCGCGCGGGGCCGTCGGAACCGGGCTGGCGCTGCTGCCGGGCTGTGGCTGGGCAGGGACTTGGGGAAACTTGTGGGGGGAGGAGAGCGCGAGCCGGAGGGGGGGGGGGGGGCGCGCTGCGGTCTCTCCCTGCTGCTGCTGGGAGGAGGAAGGTTTGGGCTCCGCTGAGGAGGAGGAGAAGCAGCCGCCGCCGCCAGAAAGGAAGAGGCAGGAGAGAGGCATTTGGAGCCCCCTAAAGTGCCCCCCCGCCCCTGCACGGCAGGCGACATTTCCAGCTTCATGGGCAAAGTGTGGAAACAGCAGATGTACCCCCAGTACACCACCTACTACTACCCCCAGTATCTGCAGGCTAAGGTACGGTACCGCCGGCCGGGCGCGGGGCGGCCGAGCCGGGCTGGGCTGGGCTGCAGCGGTACTTGCTGAACGTCGCTCACTATCGCCCGAGGCCAGGAGGGGGCTGCGGCGGGGGAGGGGATCGGGTTACACACGCAGACTCAGACAGGAAAGAGCCGGCAGCCCCTTCCTGCCTCTGCCGCCGCTGCTCCTGTCCCTCCAGCCCGGGTGAGGGGGAGCGGGGGCTGGGCTCGCTGCAGGCGGCACAGCTGCCTTCTCCTCCTCTGCCCACCCACCTCGTGCTGTGCCTCCTCGCCCTGCTCCGTCCAGCTCTGCCTTGCCCTCCGCTGCTCCCCCACCCGCTTGCCTTCCCTGCTCGGCCATCCCTCCCCTCGGTGTTCCCCCCGCCCCATCCTCCCCCTCCCAGGGATCCGTGGCGCGTCTCCTCCTTCTGAGCTGTGTCCTCGATAACCCCCCCCCCCCCCGTTAAACAGAGATCAGGGCTGCGAAGGGCATTTCTGTGCCCCCGTGGGGCTTTATTGGGCATCTCCTAGGATTTGGTGTCGCCTCCGTCCGCTGTTACACGTTCATTTTAAGCAAAAAAACCGAGCCGAAGTTTAACGCCAAGCGCCCAGGCTGCTGCTGCTGCTCTCTATTGTAGCTGCTTTGTAACTTTCAACTGGGAGGGAGGGTGTTTTCAGCTCAGCTGCTGGATCTCAGCTGGAGATGTTTATTTCGGTTTTGTTTTTAAATCGTGTGTTTAAATGTAAAATAACCGCTAGGCTGGTTTCACCCACATATTGGTTCTCGTTGTCTGTTGGTTACACCTTCAAAAATCATTTTTCACAATTGCTGAACTGAATTTAAAGAAAGTGTCAAAATCAAACTTCTGCCGTTAATGTTGTGCCCAGTTACCTGCTGATTGCAGATAAACGGTTGTTTAGTTGTTTTTTGTTAATTGGGTGGATTTGAAGTCTCTCTCCGCCCTTTTTTGGAGTCTGTAAGGGCCGACAGTCCCACTGCTCTAGAAGCATTATGCTGCAAATTGGCAAATGCAGAGGTGGTTGCATCAGCTGTCTGGGACATTTAGCATAAGCCTCTTCAACCACCAATGTCACTCCGCACAGATCACAACAGGTCATGTCTGGATACAGTGTGTGAACTTTCTTGTGCAGGTTATAATCAGGCTTTTCTTGCTAATGAAAATATATCTGGATTTGTGGCACTTGCAGAACAATAATCTCTTAAATTGTGAACTTGATAAAATGTCTTGTTTGTTATACCCCCTGTTTTAAAGTAAAACATGAATTTATAGTATTTGGCTGAAAAATAAAGTTTGACAATCATGAGAGAATTTAAAAGTCAACAATGATAAGGCATTGAAATGCATTTCATTGTAGACCAAAACTGATAGGAATATTATGGTGAAAGCCCTTTAAATGATATTGAATTACTAATTTTCTCTTAAATGTGTAATCCACATTTTCAAAGATATTGAAGTGAAGACTACTTTGTGTAAATAGTATTGTAGTTTAAAGAAATACTGTGGAATAATCAATGAACTACTTTTTAGATGCCATGTATGTTTAATGTATCTTTTAAAAATAACGTAGCATAGAGTGTCTAAAGGGAAGCCTGCTGTATCATTCAACACTGAGCTGGATGAATAATAAATAAATACTCTCAGGTGAAAAAAACACTTTTATACTGGAACACATTCACCTTCGTGATTTGTATGTGCCATTAGTAAGTTCGAAACAAAGTACATAACATTTAATATAGATAATGCAATGCCACTTCAATTATTTACAGGCCAAAAACAAAAAACAAACGAAGAGGGAAACTGAAGAAAGATACCCTAATTGCTAGTGCAAGCTATTGTCGTTTATGATTCTAGAAATCCATGATCCTATGAAATAGTTTTAAGGCCCATCTTCTAAAAGTATGCTTCCTGTATAAAGTTTTTAATATTGATTTGTGTTGCCATCAATGACATCTTCAAAACATATCTTGCAGTCTTTGCTATAAAATTACTCAGACTGAAATCACATTACTCCTCATGTCTTTTTTTCAGCTGAGTAGAACCCACATCCATTTGACCCACATACATGAAATCACAGATTTGGTGATTAAATCCAAATTTCCTGTACTCGAGATGTCCTGAGTTAAAAAAAGAAAATTGTGGTTCCTTACAACAAATAAAAAGGCAGATAACTGTATGCCTCAGTATTAAAGTATGCATAATTCAGCTGATGTAAGCCAGTTTCTCTTCATAAATCTTGTCTGAAAGTGTAGAAAAATTACTTTTAATTCATAAAATTCAGTTGCACTATTGTTTAGATCAGAAACAGACGATGTCACCTAGTATGTTTACATTGTCTAGTAATTGAAGTAAAATGTCTGTGGTCTTCATTTAACAACAGTTGCAACTGTGCTGAACAGCGTTTGCTAAAGATGTAGCATGAGGGTGAGATATTACTCTGGTTATAGGAATATACTCTCCTAAACCAGAGCTTTTTTGCTTCACCTTTTGTCTTGATCTGAATAATAATGCAATAGACACTGATTAACAGATGAGCTGCAAATGTATAGTAGGAGATGGCTGGGACTGTTTTGAAGACTAATCTTTCCACAGAAAAGGTCAAAAAGTATTAATTAAAAATTGCAAAAAAAATTTAGTGGACCCATAAGATCAAATTTTCATATTGTAAAGGACTTTGCCTCAAAAATACATTATGCAATTAAAATGATCCAGTGTATATTTTTACTAACATCTTCATGGCCCTATTAATGAAATATTCAAATTATTTCAGCAGTATACTCTGCTGAAATAGGGAGAAGGGAAATAGTTTGCTGTGATTCAATGACCCCTCCAGATCCAGATGCTGAACACAGTAAAATAGATTATTGAGGCCACGGACTCCAAAAAATGTGTAGAATAAACAATGAAAGAGAGTGTCCTGGCTTTAGCATGTAAAATAAATATTTATGGCTATTTTAAAAAAGTTTGAAATTGTTCAAAATAGAAATTGAACAACACTCGGCGTCCTCTTAGGAGCAGCAGTATACATACAAGCCAATGAGTTATATGATTTGACATGTCTACTTAGTCTTTTGTATGTGTAATAAATGTGTATTTATTTTGACAATTCTTGTATCACATTATGTGTGGTACCTCAGAGATGCAATTTTTGAAGCATCATTGTAGAGAGCATCAACTCTTTGAAGTTTGAGGTGTCTATATATCCCTGTGTGTGTTGCAATAAATGAGACTATTTGTTTTTCACATTTCAATTCATTTTTATAATAAACTTTATTATGTAACTCTTAGGTTTCTAAGAAAGAGATTCTCAGCTTTCAAATAAAAAAAAAAATCAGTGAGTGTCTGTATTGTGGTAGTGCCCAGAGGCTTCAGTCAGAATCAAAGCCCTATTGTGATAGGTGCTATACAGAGACCATCCATAATGTTTTCTTATGTCAGTACATATCACAGCAATGGGACAAATCCTGCTTACCTTACTCAAGTGAGAATTTTCATGGATACTGGTTTTACAATAAATATATATATAGTACATAGTTTTTAAAAATACATTCATGCTTTGTTTTCCCTTTGTTGAATATGAAGTGGGATTCAGGAAAATCGCAAAGGATGGTCTACCAACTGAATATCATAAGCAGATAGACAGCTTTCCTTACATTCTAATTCTATTGAGTGGTTTCCGTTTTATAGTGGTGATTTGTTTATATAAAATATATTGTCTGTGCATGATGATGATAATTTCTTTGTGCTGTTTGACAATCTTTCATTAAAGATTTTATTAATCTTTATTTTTAATTTAGACAATAATTTTGTGGTGGTCTGTTTAGTTGCCAAACACTTTACAGTAATTAATGAACACTATTTATATTATTATAGAATCATATTTCCTAAACGGTACAGTACTAAGATACAAGCTTTCATTTCTGAAAGGTTGTATCTCCGAATGAAGATTTGTTGTAATATTTTGTAGCATGCTTCAACTGTGTAATTTGATATCAGCAAAATTTAATGTAGCAACTATGAAAGGAACTAATATTTATAAAACTTGATGGTGCAGGTTTTATACCTATGAAGTATTACTCTAACTTTAGAGGTAGTAGCAAAGACTGTAAATTGATGCAGAAAGCAGATACATTTCAGTAGGTAAAATAATTTTTTTTTACAGGCAGATAGCCAAACTTAAAAGGGGAAATTGAAATTTTACACAAGCCTACAATGGTGATGAAAGAGCGAATAGAGAATTTATTGAAATGAATGTTCACATTGCTGTTAAAGCAGATATGAAATTGTCTTATGAAGTGACAAAGGACAGTCCTCACTATAGCATTTTATGTGTCAAACTAAGCAACACACTGCTGTAGAAGTGTCTAATGCAGCGTGGTATCTTGCTAGTACAAACATCTTCGCTACTTTATTCAGAGAGCTCTATATGCCACATAAGTCTGTCATCCTTTTAAATGCACCATAAGACAGGGGTGAAAGTAAGATAAGACTTACCGGTACAGGGGCCTGGTGGGGTTGGGGGTCAACTTCCCCCAGCCAGCCCTTCCACGCTGCCGCCTTTAAATTGCCAGGCTCCTGGGCAGCTGCCCCTTTGTCCTCCCCCTTTCCCCCTTCTTCCCTTCATTGACCCTGGAGAGGGGGGCAAAAGGGGCAGCGATGTTAAAGTGCTGCAGGGGCAGCGCTTTAACGTCAGCTGTGTACGAGCCGGTACTGGCGACCACTTCTTACCGGTACACCGTACCGGCCCACTTTCACCTCTGCCATAAGAACTGCTAAAAAGTTTGTAATGGCTTGTGATCTTATTCCTTAACTATGCAATGGAGACACTTAAAGATAAATGAAGAGGTTTTTCAAAATTGTGGTGATATGTGACCACAGTCAGGATTTTAATCAAAACTGAATCCTATTATTCTCTAAAAAGTTTAAGTTCAGATAACTTTAACTTTTTGTTTTGTGCCCATTAATGTATTCACCACATTTCACTACAATGAATTATTCCTAATTCTAGTTAATTAGTCAGGCTTATTCTACATGTATTATGATTATGTGTAATATCTCTACATACTAAATTTGTTCTGGCAAGTTAAATATTACAAGAATCTAAAGAATTAGCTGTCTGTAGCCAGAGTAGTTTGTAAGATTTGATAGTCCTCTGTCACACTGTGTGTATCAGCATTTTAAAACTTATTTTCATTTTTAATACTCTACACAGGAATAATCAACACAGAGGAGTAGAAATACCATGAGTTTTAACTTGTGAAATTTTCATGCCGTTCTTCCACAGAAGATAAAACTTCCCCCCACTGTTTCTCATGGGAGAAGCTTGTACATTCCTTTCTTTAACGTCTGGATTTCTCTTGAACGAAGAATCCACTGGAAGCCAGGGGCATCTCAGGCAGGCACATTACTTCTGCACTCTTCCTGGTCCTGTTGGCTGCATTGGCTTTTGGACAGCATGCTCTGGCAAGGGCTGTGCTTTTTTCAACTCCCACAAATATAGCTGCCCAAAGAATCCCTTCAAGGAGGTTCCAAATTATGGAAGAGGAAGAAGTCTAAGTTACTACAGACTCCATCTGTGTTTGGAGGGGGAAGAATCCAGCAGAGCCATGACAGCTAACCTACCTCCTCCAAATCTGGAGTCCTCCCAGAGACTTATGCAGGGGGCAAAAGAAACATTCTGTAGAGGTGGCACTCTCTTTTTCCCAGCTTCCCAGGCCTATGTCTGCAGGTTCAGGCTTCCCTCCACATGAAAAATGACCATGTTATTGAACTGCTCCCCCCTCATATATCAGTTTGTTAAAGAAAGTATAAGGATAGATTTGTATTTGGTTTTTCAAACCAAAACATTTAGAGAAGGCAACCTCTACTCTTGTCCCAGTTAAATCTCCTTTTAGCTTTATGGCTTGTTTTGGTAGCTGACTATTAACAAGGAGTTGGAATAAAGCTGTGAGGCTAGTGCAGAAGTGTAATGATAAATTGAGCGACTTCTTTCCAGTATGTATGAAAATGAAGGTCTGAGTCACCCCAGGCATAAGCTAGATTTGACGCTGTTTATAGGACTAATTTAACAACTACAAACCAAATCCTGGTCCCTCTATGTGAATCAGCTTTGCAACAGACTTAAATGGGACCACGATTTGGTGCTACCAGTCTTATGGGAAGGATGCGCCATTAAGCAGCAATGAGAAGCAGATATACCCTTTTGCAAAGCTTTGAAAAATTTACCTAATGCTTGCTCACCAAGGCTCAGCCTATTCACCACGCTCAAAGACACTTGTGCCCCTAGCCTTAACCCCTCCGGGGCCAGGCTTCTGGCTCCAGTCATGCCCGTTCTGCCCCATCTCACAGTTGTGTGGTCTCTGCTGGTTGGTTCCAAAGACCTTAATCTCCTGCTGGCTGAATTCTGTGCCACTAATTAATGCCAGCCCCACCACATCTACATCAAGTAAATCAATTAAGGCTGCCCCTCCACTAAATCATTTAATCCTTGGCTGATCTCTACCATCAAACCTCCACAAAATAAATAAATTCTTAGCAGCCCCTTTTACATAATAAATCATTTTGTGTCCTCTCCCTCCACACAAGTCTGCAGATTCCTTTGCTGAGGTTGTAGGAGCCCCACATATATAGAGGCTGCTGGTAGGGTGAATGGGACTCAACACACATAGAATCATAGAAATGTAGGATTGGAATAGACTGCAGTAGGTCATCTAGTCCAGTCCTCTGCATTGGGGAAGGACTAAGTATTATCTAGACCAGTGGTGGGCAATCTGCGGCCCATGGGCCACATGCGGCCCATCAGGGTAATCCTCTGGCGGGCCCTGAGACAGTTTGTTTACACTGACTGTCCACAGGCACGACCGCCCGCAGCTCCCAGCAGCCATGGTTTGCCGTTCTCAGCCCATGGGAGCTATGGGAAGCGGGTTGCCCACCACTGATATAGCCCATCCCTGATAGGTGTTTGTGTAACCTATGCTTAAAAACCTCCAGTAATGGAGATTCTACAACCTCCCTAGGTAATTTGTTCCACTGCTTAACTACTCTGACAGTTAGGAAGTTTTTCCTAATGTCCAACCTGAATCTCCCTTGCTGCACAATACTTGCATAGTGGTTGGGCCCCTGCTGATTCTCCTGCTTCAGAGGTGGCACTGTCTGAGTATGGGTGTGGCAGCATCCTACTCCTAATGACAATGGTGGGTAACCCTGTCAGTCACCCTAACTGCAGCAGCAGGAGCTGAGACATCCTAACTTCTCTAGCAGTGATGGCAGCCAGACTTGTCTCTGCAGATTCAGGAAGACAGCACTGCATTGGTTATCATAACACCCACAAGGCCTAGAAACTCTTTTATTTATGTATTTATTTATTTATTTTAAGGAAAGCTTAAATTCAGCGGAAGTTGATGGCTATCACTCGGGAAAGATCCCTACTTACCCAAAGTGGAATTTCATGCCCTGCTCTTTGCCTTCTACAATAGGAAAGGTCAATAACAATTTTTCAAATGTAATTTATATTTATATTTTTGGTGCTGGTCCAGCAAGTGGTTAGCACATCTCAGGATCAGGCCCTTAAATTGTGTCTCAAAACTACTGGGAACTTAAGCATACTTAAAAAAGAGAGAAAAGGAAATACAATTTTTTCAAAGGGTTTACATAATAAACAGGGTTTTCATAGTTTTCAAGCTTGCCATGGCACAGAGCATAAGAATTACTACAATATTGACTTGACTTTATAATAGTATTATGTTAAATCATATTTCCATAAGAACTGTAAAAAATGGATTAGTGGCAGTCTTAGACTCCATATCTAACTAATCAAATAGTGTCAAATCCATATCTGCTCCTCTCTCTTCTGATTTTTAGCGGAAACAACATTCTTTGCTGCTTTCACAGTCACGAAGATGTAAGACTCTCTACCTCCACAAATGTGGATGGGATAGAAAACTATGATTTGATGCACATTTTCCCAAATACCCTCTTAGCAGAAACAAAGTGTGTCTTTCCTTTTAATAACCAGGGTGTAGATGTATGGTAGAATTTTGGAATAATGTACTAATTGTTGTAGCAGGTTTGTAAATCATATTACAGAATAATATATGATCAACAGGAATCATCATTATATCAGCACAACATATGGTATAGTTATAATTTAGGGCTCTGTCTGTCTCCACCTACCTTTGAGAGTCTCCTGGATGAAATCAGTGGAGCAGTTGTAACAACAGAATTAACCATTTCCCCCCCCAAAATAGGAAGATTGGAGAATAAATTCCCCTTGGAAAACTGGTAATTTTTCAAAACCTAATCTAGAATTTCTGTTTCATTTCACCAGTGTATAGGAAACAATCTCTTATTAGACCAATAATGTGTGGAGTGAAACTATACATTTTAGAATGTTAGTTCTCTGCTCCACTCCAGCAAAATGTTCAGAAAATCCCTCAGCTGTAATCTTGACAACTTCCATTGATTCTTTTAAATTACCCAGTCATTTGTGAATAGTGTCTGGGCTTTTAGATATCCACAAATCCAGATTCTGTGGTGAAGCCACTGACTCTGCTTATGATAGGAGACCACCATCTTTGCTGCCCGTCTTCTGCAATTAAAAACTCCTTTTCCTGGGCCAGTGGGTTTTTATTTTTTCATAAGTCTGACATGATAGCAACTACATGTCACTAAGCTCAGTAAGAGGAACTATACCCCGTCTGATAAAATTGCTTTGAAAATGTTTTAAAGCACAAGAATTGAATATTTTTTTAATTTTTATTTTTGTAACAATATTTAAATACTGAGCCTGACTGTAGAATCCTTATGCACACTGGTGGGCACTTACCTTTGACTTCAGTGTGACTGTGTGTGTGAGCAGAGAATGCACAATTTGGCCCTGTGTGTTGCATGCTATCATGTATTATTTTAGCCAGGTAAGTACTGTGGAATTATATAGAATCATGTTATACAATCCATGGTTACACAATCTAATTTTACAAGATTAGGGTACATTCTACCTGGAGTTGGAGTAGAAGGGATTATTCTCTGAAAGTCATTGGGGGATAAAGGATTTTATACCTGGTAAGGCACTGTCAGTGTAAGACACAGGGTATTCTTATCTGTTCAGTCATGGGAACATGAGAAAATTAGCTCCATGGTTCAGAGTTTAAGATTGATGTCTGTACAGTACCATTTTCTACTGAAAGATATGTGTCCCCAATTCAGTGTTTTTGGAATAATCTCACAAACATCTTTTGATGATGAATTTGAGTGTAAATAAAGTGCCCTGCATGTGGTAAAAAATGAAAGAACAAACAGACTAACATGACTCTTTGTTTAAGGGGTTGGCCTCTATTTCCCTTGTTATTGAGGAGTTGGAGCCAGCCTCTTTCTCCCCATCTAGTGAAGGATGCTTCCATATGAGAAATATATGAAATGGATGTGCCAGTCTAGTTAGGTTTCATGGTACCCTTTTCTCTACGGGAGGTTTGAAATGTGAATAGAGAAAATAGACAGTATGGAAGCATGGTTCCTGAACTTGGAGAACAGATACAACCATGAAGTAAGATGGCTTTCTTAATCCTGAAGACTAAAATCATAATAAACAACTGTTAGAGGCCTAGGAAACCTGGTGAGCAGCACAGGAATGGGCTGAGGTAATATGGGTCCCCTTGAGAGCATCAGTATAGAGGCCTTTGTACTTTTTGCAAGATTGTGAAAATGACACCAACTTTAAGTCCTGTTTTCTCTGATGGGGAAGTGGGGTTAGGGTTGCTTTTGGAAGTGGGGTTCGGGGCTGGTGTCTAGGGCCAGGACAGGAATAGTCATCAGTTGGAGGTGCCCCCTGATCTGAGAAGCTTCGTGGTAGACAATCCCAGCTCAATTAAATTTGGATACAACAGGAATCTGCCTGACTGAGATGCAGTGACAGAGGCCTGCGTTCAGAAGAGTTTGAAATCAATATGGTATCAAGAACACTGTGGCTTCTGTTTTAATAGAGGCTAAACAAATTCATGAGCAGGTAACAGACAGAAATATAATTTTAGGTTAATTGGATATAAACTGGTGAAATACTCTTTTCTATATTTCTTCTTATGGACTTGTCTGGCCATTATACCTGTATTAATGGTGACATGATTAGTTACCAAAGGTTACTGTTTAGTTTTAACATGGCCCTTTAATCTATTTTTAGTGAAATTATTATGCTATATTGCATGCAAAGTAGTCTTTTGAAAATAATTTTTGGCCAGGCGTGAGCATATGACAAAAATAAAAATCTATTCAAATTCATCCACCACCCTACATTCTGCTACAGCATAGTCTATCTATCTGTAAGACTACATGCAAAAGGCTACATTTGTCTACATGCAAAGTTGCAGCAGTTTAACTAAAAGTGTGATTTATAATGGAGTTAATTAAACTGGTGCAACAAGCTGTGTGGACACTCTTAAATGGATATAAACTTGGCTAATATCACATTATCTTATGCTGATTAGGAACAGGGTTAAGCTAAATTGAAATAAGCCACTCTTAAAGTGAAATAAGTGTCCATACAGGGTTTTGCATTGGTATAACGAAATTTGGCTTATAAACTGGTTTAAGTGAAATCAGTGCAACTTCAAGGCCTACTTCAGAAAGAAAGGGAGAAATACAGAATCAGTTACAAACATATCAAAAGCATTATACCTAGGGTAGGAACATACAGCCATATTTTGCACTCTTTCCTCATACACAAATCCTATTGATGTCAATGAGACTTGAGTGAACTGAATGCAAAAACCTGGTCCTCTGAAAAAGATTTGGAGGTTGTAGTGGATAATCTACTGAACATGAGTTCCCAGTGGGACACTGTGGCTAAAAGGGCTAATGTGAATCTTGGATGCCTAAACAGGGAAATCTTGAGTAGGAGTAGAGTGGTTATTTTACTTCTGTATTTGGCTCTGGTGTGACCGCTGCTAGAATATTGTGTGTAGTTCTGGTGTCCACAATTGAGGAAGGATGTTGATAAATTGGAGAGGGTTCAGAGAAGAGCCAAGACAAGAATGATTACAATTTCAGAAAAGATGTCTTAAAGTGATAGATTTAAAGAGCTCAATTTGTTTAGCTTAACAAAGAGAAAGGGGTGGTGATTACAGTCTGTAAGTACCTACATGGGAAACAAATATTTGATAATGGGTTCTTCAATCTAGCAGACAAAGGTATAACATGATCCAATTACTGGAAATTTAAGCTAGACAAATTTGGACTGGAAATAAGGTGTATATTTTAAAATGTGAGCATAATTAACCATTTGAACAATTTACCCAGTGTCATGGTGGATTCTCCATTACTGTCAATTTTTAAGTCAAGATTGGATGTTTTTCTAAAAGCTGTGCTCTAGGAATTATTTTGGGGGAGTTCTAGGGCCTGTGTTATAAGGGAGGTCAGACTAGATGATCACAATGGTGTGGAATCTGTGCCGAGCCAGAGTAAATGGCCTTTGCTGTTGGGATTTCCATGGGGGTTGAGAACAGAATTCCCCTGTATCTCAGGCTGTGCAGCACCAGCCCAATCTCTATAACAACCCATGGGCTGTAATAGCATCCTTAGCTCCTTCTTTCCCTTAGTGTGGAATATTTTGTTGAGTTGCATGTGAGGTGTTTTGGATTCTCACAGTTATGGCCCCACTGGCCACTTTCCCTCTCTACTCCTGGCCTGTTGCACACTGCTGCCTCTCTGGTGAGAATCTCCTGTCCGACAGAACCATGGGGTTTACTTGGCTGGGATTAGGGCTTCCCACATCCATGAGAGTGAGGAGGCATGATCTGACCCTGAAAGAGGGCAGAATATAGCTCTTAGGTTGCCGGCATCTATTGAGTGAAGTTGTGCATATGTAACTGAGAGCAGTATTTAGCCCACCGCATGCTGTTAAACATTTTAAGTTCTTTGCTTAGGTATCTGAGCATCAAATGGTACAAACCATTCCAGCCACAGTAGAGTTATTGTTTCAATATTTGTGACTGAAGGGTGTTGAGGGAAATGGAACAAGCTGCCTTAATACATGCTGTGAGATTTTAAAAAATAGATACAATATTTCAGCTCTAAAGCCATCAAACATGACCTACAAAGAAATAAATCAAATGAATGAGAATGGGACTTTTGGAGGCCTTGCAGCAAAATGTCACATCTAATTTTCCATTTTCAGCATACTGTAATATTGATATTTATTTCAATCAGGGTGGTAGTGGAGGAGGTTAGTACTTCAAATTATCAGCAGCTGCAGAGTTAAAACAAGGCTATTAGTGACTCATTTGGAAAAGCACTGGCTAAAACATTCTGTTTCTAAGAAAAAGCATTTAAGAAGGGTCATATGACATAAACTTTGAATTTCATGAATAATGTCTGTGACCTTCTGGTTTCCACTTGGTAGCAGTACTGATTAATGACAAAAAGGCTTTTGATAAATGCAGAAGATTAGAGGGAAAAAATTGATTGCATGGGAGCATTTGTTGGGGGACATCTCTGTTAACAGGATCAGAGACTCTAATGTGCCTCATACAAGGTAGGTCTAATATCAGTATCATTGTTTTGAAGAGAGAGGATCTGAAGGTTTGTTGCCTTTCCTCCTTTTGTGTTTCATCACTGTGAACTCTTGGCATGGTGTGCAGAATAAAGACATAAAAGGGATTCCCTTTTTTAGTGTATACAGTCTACAAATATGCAGATGGAATTTTACTAATGATTTCAGACTCCATTCCTTATCCTCTTTGGGCCAATATCTGGGGCAAACTGTTTAAAATGTGAGTTTCTTCTGCTGGCACAACACTACTGTGTTACAGTAAATAAATTATGGTTGAGACAGCAATTTCATTATGAGTTTGTTTTCAGGCACTTATAAAACTAGAAAAACCACCCCTTTAGGCAGACATTTCCCATTCTTGTTCTTGCACCAAAGGTGAATTTGTTAGAAAAGTTTGGTAAAGTTGTACAAAATTATATACATGCACAAGCAAAACAGCTGACGGGGGCTAGAGCCATAACTTTGGATTTCCTAATTTTGACTTTAAATGATCAACAATAACGTTACATTTACAGTTTTTACACTCACTACTACATGTGGTCATTAGTTCTTTTGAACAAACAATGTGAGTTCTTTGTGTGCCATCGCCCTGAATTATGGCCATCTCATTTAAATGAATGATCTGATTTGTGCTTGTGAATTTATTATTTATAAAAGATGCTGGATTGTGATCTGTGAAGTCCTTTGTGGGTAACATGGTCAGACATGGTCAGGGTAACTTTTTCTACACTGCCTCACCCATGTGCTCAGTCTCTAATCTAGAGGGATACCTCTTGGTTGAAAAAATAGGTCATTTTCCAAGTTCATTAAAATCTTGGTCTTTCTACTGAGACTAGTATCCAATATCCCATTTATTTTGTAATTCCTTAGCCACAGAATCCACCCCCTTCTGTAGAATACTGTGCCAGAATCTAAGCTTTCGGTTTTTCAAAATAAATTGAATTTAGTATCAAAATACATTTCAGATGTATTTTATTAAAACTTCCATTTTTAATTTACATAAGGTTGCTGCAGAATTTCCAGGCTGCACCAGATGACTGTTTATGCCAATCCAGGGATTTTAAATCAGAATGTAGGTGCAACTTGCTGTGGAGCACATGGGGCCTTGCTGATATCAAGGGTGCTAAATAGTGTCTCTTGTCCTGATTATTTCTGTCATGTACATAGCTGCCAGTGTGTGTGCAGCTCCATATGTGACATTTCTTGTGATATGGCAGAGGTAGGACATGAAGCTATCGAAAACTGGATAGCTGTGGCTGAAGTATGTGCTGGAGGGTGTCTGGGAGTGAGAAGCTGGGGTAGCTGCTGGGGATGATGGTGTTGACAACTTTTGTGATTTTAAAGTGAGGCTTGTGATCAGTATTTTTAAGAGTAGCATGGGCAAGAGAGAAGAGGAAAGGAATGGGGGAAGGCTCCAAAAAGGTGCATGACAAGATTAGCCCAGCCTCCATTACACATGTTCTCCTTTGGTGGCAGGTAAAACCATAGGCAGCTTCTTGAAAGCCACCTTCCATCTCTACTTGCTCTGGCTTCTTGCATCTAGCTACAGGAGTGAGCCTGCTAGCGCACATTTCTCTGCTCCCTTGGTATTCAGTTCATCGGGGCGGTTCATTAAGTGGTCCCATAAAGCTAAGAGTGGACCAGACCTCGGCCTTATGTTGCCTTTTGAGATGGGAAAGGGGTGAGGGGAGAAAGGAAATGAATAAAAGAGGAAAATAAATATAAAAGAGGAAAATTGCTAGGGAAAAAAAGACAACGGGAAAGAATAGGGCAGAAAAGGGAAGGAGAGAGAAAATGTACAGAATAAAGGAGAGGATATCTGTCTGGAGAGACCTCTAGCTGCCAGACCAGCCAAGGGAGTTCCAGTTCCAATACAGAGAGGTTGGAAGCAGTGTTCTGTAGGAGCTTATGTTCTAGTCTCTAATAAAGTTCAGTCAGAGTGAAAGGTGTGATTTTTCCAAAAGAGTTGAGGTTTCCCTGGGCTGTTTGGTTTAGCTGGTGGGCAGGACTGCTGTGTGGGTTGTTCTGATAGTTTTGTCAGAGTGGATAAGGTGCTTTGGAGGGAGGATATGGGGGTTTATATTGGCGGTTTCTTCAGGGCTGAGCTGTTCCAGCTATGCTGTGAGAAATTATCTATGCCATGGAGTTGTGTGACTTGGGTAATTCCTTGCTTGGAATTGAAGGTTGCTATTTCTATTCATTTCCTGTAGTTTATTGCCAGGATTTTTCCATTTGTGTCTAGTGCCTGAGAATGGGGTGAATGTCAGGGACTTCCTGACGGAAGGAAGAGGAGAGGCTATAAAAAAGTTTCTGAACAAATGAAGCTTCCAAAAACTCTTAAAGTCATCCTCTTCCTCCCTTTTAAATACATACCTAGGTGAATTTTTGAAAATACAAAACTATCACAATGTCCCTGGGCATGTGTACAAATCCAAATAAAAGAAAAAATTAATATAGCAAAAACGAAACAAAATACACACCCACCTACCAGTCAGACTGTTAACATACCTCCTCAGGCACAAATGAGTAAACCGGTGAGCAGTGAAACAAGCATCTATCACAGCATGTATATTTCTAGAACAGTATGTATATTAAATATTGTATTGCAATTCAAAATGTGCAGCATATCAGCCAAAATATCAGTGACCTAAACTTTATATTTTCATGTCCTCAAACTGTGTGCACATAGATATGTGCTTTCTTACATGAAAGATTATATCATTTATAGTTACACACCTCTCCTATTTGTACCATGCCAAAATACTTGTCTGTCTGTCTGTAATCAATGTGAATTCAGCAGGCATGTGCCAGAGCATGTTATGCTGGTTATGTGTCAATAGCCAAGGAAATTCACAAGAAGTTTGCTTGAAGGGAAAAAAAGCCATCAATTGGATGGGTGGACCTGTTACTTGGAGTAGAAGCAATATCCCAGTTTCCTCCAGTGAGTGGATAGAAGAGCTGAATGCTTAGCTTAAAGGCTCTCGGGGCCTCTCCTTCTGCCCCTCAACCCCCACAAACATGATACAGTTCTGCAGTGACCTGGAATCCTACTTTTGATGCCTCTGACTCAAGGAATATTTCCAACACACCTCTGAACAGCACACTAATCCACAGAAACCTTCCTACCAACACTACAAAAAGAAGGATTCTGTGTGGACTCCTCCTGAAGGTCGAAACAACAGACTGGACTTCTACATAGAGTGCTTCCGCTGACGTTCATGGTCTGAAATTGTGGAAAAGCAGCATCACTTGCCCCATAACCTCAGCCGTGCAGAACACAACGCCATCCACAGCCTCAGGAACAACTCTGACATCATAATAAAAATGGCTGACAAAGGAGGTGCTGTCGTCATCATGAATAGGTCGGAATATGAACGAGGGGCTGCTAGGCAGCTCTCTAATACCACATTCTACAGGCCATTACCCTCTGATTCCACTGAGGGTTACCAAAAGAAACTACACCATTTGCTCAAACTCCCTGAAAAAGCACAGGAACAAATCTGCACAGACACACCCCTAGAACCACGACCAGGGGTATTCTATCTGCTACCCAAGATCTATAAACCTGGAAATCCTGGATGCCCCATCATCTCAGGCATTGGCACCCTGACAGCAGGATTGTCTGGCTATGTATACTCTCTCCTCAGGCCCTACGCTACCAGCACTCCTAGCTGTCTTCAAGACACCACTGACTTCCTGAGGAAACTACAATCCATTGGTAATCTTCCAGAAAACACTCTCCTGGCCACTATGGATGTAGAAGTCCTCTACACCATCATTCCACACAAAGATGGACTACAAGCCGTCAGGAACAGTATCCCCGACAATGTCACGGCAAACCTGGTGGCTGAACTTTGTGACTTTGTCCTCACCCACAACTATTTCACATTTGGGGACAATGTATACCTTCAAGTCAGTGGCACTGCTATGGGTTCCCACATGGCCCCACAGTATGCCAACATTTTTATGGCTGACTTAGAACAACGCTTCCTCAGCTCTCATCCCCTAATGCCCCTACTCGCGCTATATTGATGACATCTTCATCATCTGGACCCATGGAAAAGAAGCCCTTGAGGAATTCCACCATGAGTTCAACAATTTCCATCCCACCATCAACCTCAGCCTGGACCAGTCCACACAAGAGATCCACTTCCTGGACACTACAGTGCTAATAAGCGATGGTCACATAAACTCCACCCTATACTGGAAACCTACTGACCACTATACTTACCTACATGCCTCCAGTTTTCATCCAGACCATATCACATGATCCATTGTCTACAGCCAAGCTCTACGATACATCCGCATTTGCTCCAACCCCTCAGACAGAGACAAACTCCTACAAGATCTCTATCAAGCGTTCTTACAACTACAGTACCCACCTGCTGAAGTGAAGAAACAGATTGACAGAGCCAGAAGAATACCCAGAAGTCATCTACTGCAGGACAGGCCCAACAAAGAAAGTAACAGAATGCCACTAGCCGTCACCTTCAGACCCCAACTTAAACCTCTCCAGTGCATCATCAAGGATCTACAACGTATCCTGAAGGACGACCCATCACTCTCACAGATCTTGGGGGACAGGCCAGTCCTCGCTTACAGACAGCCCTCCAACCTGAAGCAAATACTACCAGCAACCATACACCACACAACAAAAACACTAACCCAGGAACCTATCCTTGCAGCAAAGCCTCTCTACACAAAAGAATAAATGGACACAAATCAGACATCAAGAATTATAACATTCAAATTATAATATTCAAAAACCAGTCGGAGAACACTTCAACCTCCCTGGTCACTCAATTTCAGACCTAAAAGTCACAATTCTCCAACAAAAAAACCTTCAAAAACAGACTCCAACGAGAAATTGCAGAATTGGAATTAATTAGGAAACTGGACACCATTAAAGTAGGCTTGAATAAAGACTGGGAGTGGATGGGTCATTACACAAAGTAAAAACTATTTTCCCCATGCTAATTCCCCCCCCCCCCACTGTTACTCACATCTTTTTGTCAACTGTTTGAAATGGGCCATCCTGATTATCACTACAAAAGGTTTTTTTCCCCCTGCTGATAATAGCCCACCTTAATTGATTGATCTTGTTACAGTTGGTATGGCAACATGATTTTTTTTTAATTTTATTTATTTATTTTATTTTTCATGTTCTCTGTGTGTGTGTATATATATATCTCTCTACTGTATTTTCCACTGCATGCATCCGATGAAGTTGGTTTTAGCCCACGAAAGCTTATGCCCAAATAAATTTGTTAGTCTCTAAGGTGCCACAAGTACTCCTCGTGGTTTTTTTTTTTTGCTTAAAAGCTCGGTTATCCCTCCTATGGAGTGAATAGCAGGTCCAGCTGAAGATTTGGACTTCTGAGTGCACCACAGGATAGCATCTTAGCATCTCATGACTAATAATTAAAATTACTATTTTAATGCCTGATTTTTTGAATTGTTGAGTGCTCTCGGCTCCCATTGTAACCCATTGTGGGGGAGGTTGTCACTAAGAGGTCACACACAACTCGCCTTTTTCTGGTGGTGGTCTGCCACAGGGGACCATCATCACCCAAAAAGTGGATGCTGCTGTTTGGGAAAGAGGATAGATGTGGGATGCAGTGGTTCAGTGCCTCCCTTCAGTAGCCTCTGACAGCAAGTGTCTTATGAGTCCTGGCACATAATGTAAAGTATCCTTCCCTCTTACCTGTCAGAAAACCCTGAGGATAAGTGTTAGTGATAACATCACCTGTTCTCCTGCTAATTTCCCCAAGATCTAGTATCTATTTCTAGTACAGATTGAAGAGTTCTGATAGTTTTTGTTTTTAAATCTCCCACAGTGCTGTTGATGCTGCTGATTGAAAATATGACAGTGAATTTAAAAAAATCTTCCATCTTCCTCAATAGCAATAATCCTTTGAGGTTAGAATTGGTATCTAGTTCCTTTACTCTGATATCACTGACCCTTAGGTAATAGCCGCACCACTGGTGTTTTGATGCCCCACTTCAGTAGCAGAAAGCATCGATGAAAGGCCAGAGGTAGGAACTTTGTGCCTGCTACTTCTCCCATTCACTTTAGTGGGAGCAGCATTGGGCCCTAAAATGTATTATTGACATTGAAGCAAACTAAGTCACAGCACTGGAGAGTAACTAAGGACTGCAAGCTGCAGTATATTGCTGCTCATAACACATATGGCTTGTCTGGAATAGGTATTTCAGTAAATTGCCAAAAATAGACAAGCCCTTTAGTTAGTCAGATAGAGTGGGCCAAATTCATCCCTCCTGTAACCTCCATTGACTACATTATTCTGTAGTTAATATTTTTTTTTCAATTTGTTTTTTTGTTAGCAGATTAGCTAAATCTGCTAATACAATGGAAAAGTAAATAAATTACTCTATAATCTGTAAATATTCATTCACTCAAGTCACTGGGAAGTTTGCCTGAGTAAGGAACACATCATTGGACCCCAAATTTTTCTTGGGAATACAAGTGAGATTCTTCATGCCCTTGTATTCTGCTTTTTTTGTAAGTTATTCAAAAGCTGTATAACTAATTTTTAAAATTGAAATTACAAATAAAAGTACAGTTTTATCATAAGAAACTCAGGCCTTATAGTGAGATAGCAAACCCAGGAATAGGTTCCTTCATGTTACATACAAGTATAAATTTGAAGTTGTTAAATATATAATATACCACATACACAATGATCTTTTATGAGCTGTAATTATTGGAGCAGGAGACACATTCTACCGTGTTACATCCATGCAAACCCACAAAGTATAATGAGGTTGCATGAGAGTTCCAGAGAGGAGAATTTGACCCCAATATGAAGAAAGGACTCCATTTTGCTATGTGTCAAATTCTGTTTCAGATATACATGTGCAACTCCGATTGACTTCAAATGGAATTGTTTTGCATCCAAAGGCAGAATTTGGCCTTCTTTTTGGAAGCATAAATTCTCTCCAATTACTACTTCATAAGGATGGAATGTATCCCATGACTGATATGTAGCTAAGAATTCATAATCAAATTATGCATTAGAAATAGTTGAAACAGATAATTCTTTTTGCAAAGAAACAGATCATTATGTAACTAATGTTTTTCAGTTCTTTCAAGAAGGGCCAAAAGTTTAAATCAGTTAACTGTAAACACAGGTTAGCAGCGGGGGAGGGGATATATAGTTGTGGCTTTTAAATGTATATACGTTCATTGCCTGCTTATTCTACTTCTAATATTTGTTTGATGAGAAATTAGAATTTTTTTTCATGTAGCTGGTTTAGCCTTTTTGTTTTTTAGCTGGACTCTCCTGAGCATCCAAGTTTTTATTTTGTTGTTGATCAGGGAAGGTCTAAATTTGTGATGTTAAGTAACTCATTTCCAAATGTACAGATAACTGTTCCTGCAAGGAAGGAGAATTTGCCCCTAAATCCTCATTGGCATCCACACAGAAGCATCTGCTAAAGCCTTATCAAGTGATATTTTCATATAAAAATAATCTACAACAGAAAAAAGTATGGCATTAATTAACTTTGTTATCCATGTTCAGTGCCACTGAGATCAACAAGAATTGTATGAATTTATCTTCTCAATGGGTTAGGGAGTGTATCAGAGCAGCACTTGGTGCACATGGGGAAAGTGGAGCCATAGGTAGCTCTATGCCCCCTTTACTTGCCTTCTGATCATGCAGGCTGCTACTGAATCAAGTCCTAGTATAAACTGGAGCTCTGGATTGCCAGAACACGCTGTTCTCCAGCCCCCTCCTTCTCTTGCCTTGAGTCCTTCCAACCCCAGCCTATTCCAGAACACTTCCTGTTCTATGGGGGGAGGTAGAAGGGGAATTCTCAGATGCTGCCACTGGATCAGCACAAAGAATTTCTGAGGATCTGGCCCAGTAACTTTATTTGAAGAGAGAGACAAAATGTTGTAGGTTTTTTTTCCTCAAATGGTAAACAGTATATTTGGAATTGGAATCAACAGCAAGGAAAATACTGTGGTTCTTCCTATATCTGCTCCTCCATATATTTCAAATTAATAATTTTGTAACTGCCAAAGACTAAGCATGTGAAGAACTTTTTCTGCAAAGTAAACTCCAAACTAAAATAAAGATATTTTTCTATAATTTCTTTTGTGTCTAAATACATTTATAAAATATTGCTTACTTTAAGCTATGGCAAATTAAGTCCCTGTCCTGCCATCTGTTCAGTGTGAACAGACCTTCTGTGACCATGCAGAACCTCCTTGGCTTCCTTGGGTCATTGTAGGTATAAGGGTTGTTCACGCTGAGTGCTGCTAAAGTCAGGGGGATTCTGTCCAGGGATGCACCTTTGTGGAATAGCTTGCAGGACTGGGGCCTAAGTGATTAGCTTGGCTCTTATATCAATTTTCACAATATTCAGCTCTTCCATGCGTGATCCCCCAAACACTTAATCATGGGAACAGTGCTTGGAACTATTTCTGTGGGTAAAAACTAATCACGTGATTAAAGTTTTGTAGGTTTAGACCCGAAGTGCAATCTCTTTTTTTTTTTACCTTCAACTCTATGGTGGCAGATTATGCCAGGACAGTTTATCTGTATGTGAGACTGAACATTGTGTAGGTTGTTAGATACACATGTAAGAGGTTGAGGACAGGCTGGAGAAATGGAGAAATTAATTATTTTATTTTGTTGTAACACAGTAAGACAGCTAGTTATGAAGAGCACATCTTGCAATAGTTAGCACAGAAAAGGGCTTCTACAGCTGAGAAGACTGGCATTTTATACCAGTTCCAAATAGTTATTTCTTTGGAGAAATTTCACTGCCCTGCTGGGATTTTCTTTCCTTTATGCACTAAATACAGAAGCAATTCTATAATGGAAACTTGGAATGTGTAAGTGAGGTCCTTTGGACAATAAGTGAACTTTCTTCTTATATAGAATTAAAGTTCAGGAATGTACTGTTCTTTGTCTTACAGTTCTCTGTCTACACACCCAGTCTGCAGTTTCTAATAACAACTCACCACTCAGGGATTGCACATATTCTTGTATTTCTTGCCGCAGATGTATATTTTTGTAGTCAGAAGATTCCTTTACATTGAGAAAAATAACTTCATAGTGATTATAGATTATGATTAATGGTGCCGATTTCATATGGTTTATGTGGAAGAATACCTGTTAGAACATGGCAGAGATATTTACAGACTAACTATAAATTGTGAAAGCACCGAAGTATTTCTGATTGCACTCAAAATGTACACGCAGCATTTGCAGAATATGTGCATTCATTTTTCATTTATTAAAGCCATCATTTGTTAGCTTGTAATGAATATTTTCTCCAATGCAAAAGAGACAAGCAAGCCAAAGATAACAGAGCAGTGTCTCTGTTCAGAAAAATGGCACCACATGAACAGAATATTAGGCTGGGGCTATAAATGGCAGCTTGTCATGCTGAACAAGAAAACAGCCAACGCACTATGACATCCCTAGCTGTGATCTAGCACAAGATAAACATAAAATCCTAAAGAAAAGATAACTGTCACTTAAAGTTAAGAATAAAAAGCACAAGCTTCATTATTGTGCTGATCCTGACACACCTTATGCAATGTTTACAATAAGTATTGGAGAGTTGCCTAGCACTGGAGTGTACACAATGAAGCAGCAGTTGAACTGAGCTTTCATTTCTGCATACTGCTAAAAGACCTTCGTTGTACTCATATGATAGTCATTCTTGGAACTTTTAACATAAACAGGAACAGAAAACATTAATTTGTAATTTTATCCCATAATATCTGAGTGCACGGGGAACGTAACTTTACATTTTGAAACTATGGAAACTAGAGATTAATTGGCTATATAATGATAAGGGCATTGCAAAACACAAACTCTCTTCCGACTTGTGGGTATTTGCATTTGTTTGCAACCGTGGCTCAGTATTCAGCTAATCAGTTTATTGCAAAGTTAATTTTGATTCCTGTTGTGCACCTTCACATCTGCAATAAATTAAGATCAACACATTGGTCCCTCCCTTGATACAGTTACTCAGAAATAGCAAATAGACTATAGATGGAAAAAAGTAAAGGCATTTTTAAAGTGATGGGCACATCATTGTGTTTTAAAATTGGATTAAATTGAATTGAAATTTCACTTTGGTATGCCAATAATACAATAAATGCTTCAGAGCGATTCATAATAACAACAGGAATATAGTGACATAGGTAATTCTGTTTTTTCTATGAATTTTTTTAAAAGGATGATGAAACTTTGTGAAGGAGCATAAGTTTATAAAACTGTGAATCATAAAAGTTCTAAATGTGTTTCTAATTCTAAACTAATCTAATTTTTTTTAAAACTACGTGTCTGTTAAGAAATATAAAGGCTATATTCTGCTACTTTTTAAATGAAAAATTCCTGTTGATATTAGTGGAAGTTCATGCATGGAATGATGGCAGTATATGGGTTTAAATTGGTAATATTTGAACTATCTAAATCTAGGGGAATTAATTAGATTGGGTGACATTTATGCTGGACTGTAAAAAGATTAACACCAATCATACTATACGTTAAAGCATTCTTCTCCAAGTTTTCATTAGTATCTGCAACTGATGGAGCACATTTGAAAGCATGTGAGTAACAGAAGGAATCTATGTGCCCAAAATACTCTACGTACAGTTTGGGGTCAAATTCTGTTGTCCTTAACTGAGCAGAATAACCATTTGGCCTGTGGTATTTTCTAGGAGTAGAAAAGGTAATTTCAGATAATAATTCAGCTATGTTAGAATTTTTGTAGAAATAAAATATCAATTGAAATTGACATGTTTGAACTACCTTTTCTCTTTAGGTTCAGAGAGCCGTATAAGTAGAATGAAAAATTGTAAATGCAAATCAGTATAGTTATGTCATAATATCTGTCTGACTATTTTCTACACTGTAGTAGAGATCGTAGTAAGGGGAATAAGGATGCAGAGTTGAGTTAAGCTTTCTTTCTTTCTTTCTTTCCAGTTTTGAGACAGTACCATCTTGTAATTCAAAACTAAAATACTATTCATATGGAGAGCACAGGCTTGATAGTATTATTGCTTAACACAGAGAACTGAGATATAGTGCAGTTGATGGACGTGCTTTTCTGAAAATAGGAAAGTTAAACAGAAATTCATTAGCAGTCTTGCAGCATATTTGCTAATGATGTTAGATGGAGCTCTTCCAAGCAGAACCATCAGGTGATCTTTATTATATGCATACACAATGACTTTAAGGCTGTTTTAAAATATATTTTCTCCACCTGTATTCGCTGTTCTTTGAATTGGTTCTTTTTTCCCTGGATGGAGAGCAAAGTATCATCATTGTGCACCATCTGCTGCCATGTTGTATCCCCCATAGTCTTTTTTAATAAGAGAATGCTCATTTCGTAACTAACAAATTCTTCCTTTCCAAAATAAGTAGGTCTGTCTATAGTGTGGGAGGTTCCAATAGAGCTCCTAGCATTTAGAGTAAGACTGACATGCATTCGTACGCTAACTGTGTAAATTAAGCACCAGTAACACTGTAAAATTTGAGTGGGATTCATGTGTTTTATGAGTGTAAAATAAAGTTAAGTTCATACTGGGTGGATGGGTACTGCTTTGCATAATATGCCTAAACAGCTGAGGCCATCCATGGTTTGAGATAGGGTTTGTTATTCAGCTGTGCAAAAACTGTCGCCTAGTAGGCTGATGAGGAGGCAAAAAAGAATGTATAAAGCTAAAGGATAGGTTGTGATAGTGCTGCTGATCATTACAGTGGAGGGGTGGCATCATAATGGAGTAACAATAGCTGTGTCCACTGTGGATCATCAAGCTCTGCTAGCTCATTGAGATCATTCTTTTTTTATTCTGTATTGTATATCAGTAATGGCTGCTGGGAGGCCAATGTTCAACAAAATTATAAAACTCTGCATCCTGGGGAAATCCTGTTTCTTCCTCCGTGGCTGCAGAGGGCCCTCTGGCAGCTGCACCAATGATTTCCCTTGGCAATTCCATGGTGACTCCGCACACAGCAAAGTGTGGGAGGAATGGGGCCAGAGGTATAGTTGTATGGGGGGTGGAAGCTTACTGCAGCCACTCCTGCAGCCTCTGGGCAAGGAGGATTTCTGTCCCCACATCTGTGCACATCTCACTGATGCTGAATGCTTAGGATGGGCACTGGTGTGAGGATTTGGCCTGTCACGTAAGCTCCCTCAGTGGAGCTTCTTGCCCCACTAGCTAAGGAGGAACTGAAGCAGCAACTCAAGCCTGAATTGGTACCTTGTAAACTACCAAACAGCAGCCAGTACCCATCAGCTTCACCACTGCACAGAGTCCCTGTTTCTATTGCACTGGTTCAGATTAGTGCATTTTAAAAGCCTTTGCAAACCTGAGGGCTTGTCTACGTGCAGAGTTGTAGTTGTGTAATTAAAAGTGTGATTTTTAAATTGACTTAGTTAAACTGGTGCAACAAGCTGTGTGGCCACTCGTAAATCAATATAAATATGACTTATAAAGATTTAGTTTAAGTAATTTAGGATAGGTTTAAGCTACACTGAAATAAGCCACTCTTGAACTGAATTAAGTGTCCACACAGGGCTTTGAACCAATTTAAGTAAATTGGATTAAAAACTGATTTAATTTACTCCAGAGTGTCCTGGGAAAGGAGAGATATCACAGCATCTCACATCTTAAACATTCAGAACTTCCTTTCTCTTAAATGCAGAAGGCACTCAGCACTGCGAAGGAGGATATCTGTATTTTCTGGTATTGGTCCCAGAATTAGGTTGATATAGGAGTCTTGGGCTACATTCTGCTCTTTTGCACAAACGTAAATCCAAAGTAACACCACTGATTTTAACAGAATTTTGACTTATCTGTGAAATTCCTCACTTTGAAACATTTGGTTTTGATAACTTTAATGGTCTAAAAATGACGTACTAAATTAACATATGATTACTTGCAAACTTAACTCGGTCCTGAGTTTTCTTGACCAGGTATACTTTTACTTTCTGCTCATTTCTGTAAAAATACTTGATGGTATTCAGTGGTAGTTACACACTATCTACTCTTTGTACTGGTGCCATTCGTTCTACTGTAGATAACGGGTTATCAGTGTTTCCACAATAAATCGCTATTAGCAAGGATTAGAGCTAGACTGCAAAATTTCTTTCTGGGTTAAAACTGAAAACAAACCAAACAAACAGGGACTCCACTCAATAATAATTTTTAAAAATTGGAAAAAATGTTTTGTGATCTTTTTAATTGCAGGAGGACAAAAGAGACTTTTTATTTTTTCATGCTTTACTATCACATCGGTAATATAAAAACAATTTTTAAAGAAATGAGAAATGAAGTGACGTGCTACTCCAAAATTTTGGGGTAGTGCCTTTAGACAATAATAATAATTAATAATACAATTAAAAGTCAAAAATTCACATTAACGCAAATCATTAGTAAAAATGACATGCACATGCAGAATAAACCACAAATAACGTAACCTACATCTGAATGTAGACTTTCTCTTTGTGGATCTGATTGATTCCTGTACAGAGGGCAAACACAAAACATATGTACCACTTGAATGCCATTAGGCCCTTAAAATAGGGCTTAAGTGGTGCACAGGCCTTGCTCTGGTCCTCTACACCAGAGGTGAATTTCACTCTATTTGCAATCCATGCATTAGTTTCACCGCTATTGTTTAAGAAGATGATCTCCGTAGATCTGAACTGCCACCATACTGAGCCAAATCCTGCTTGCCTCAGACCCACGAATAGTCTCATGACCTCAGTGGAACTAAGAGTCCAGCATTGCTCGGAAAGAAGTCATGGTATTGACTTCATTCACTCCTCCCATTCACTTCACGGGGGAAATACTATGTGAGCAGGATTTGGTTCTTTGTTTTGTCTGAAGAACTTTTCACCAGTAGTTTAAGTCATGCAGAGTGGTCCCATCAACATCAATGTAATTGCTCAGATGAGTAAGAGTTGTAGACATGGACCATAAAATGAACTTCCCTGTCTCCAGAAAGTTGCATTGGTATAGTCTTAAAATAAAAATTATGCTAAATTCTATGCAAGCAAATGCTTATAGTACAAGTTCCCAGAAAGCTGCTATCACATAGCCTCATTAAGTATTTCTCAAATTTAAATATCTTTACTGATTCAAAGAAATAAAGGCTTAGTTTGCCTTAAATACTAACTCCCTTTGAGGTTTGATAGATTTTTTTTTTTTAAATAAGTTGAAGAGATAAAAAAGCAGCAAGAACCAGGCCAGCTTCTAGAACTAGAAATATAATAAACCCCATAATTTATTAAACTAATTGTGGTATTAAAATAAAGCATCTTCACATGCTCGTCTTCCTTCCATTTGTGCAGAAATTAGACAAAAATTGACAGAGTCCATGTGACACTACATGAATTTGCAGTCAGAAAAAAGAGAGCTATCAATACACTTTAGTTTTCAAAAAAACCCTTTGAGGATGTGATCCTAAAACACTTACTGCCAAGCATGTCATTCCAGTGAAGGCAATAGGATTACTCACAGCTGAAGCACTATGTTTAGTAGTAAGCATTTACCCTAGGATTGTTGCAGGGTTTCCAAACAACCATTTTGAGGCTCACAGGGTAAGCATATCTTCTAGAAAGTTAGCAGTTTTAACATACAGAAATCAAAAAAACAAATATGAATTTTTCTTATACACAGTCACACTACTGAGGGTATGTCTTCACTAAAAAAAGTGTGTTCTTAACTTGGGTTAGCAAGCCTGGGTTAGCTAACTCGGGTTAAAATAGTAAATTGGCTTTTAACTCGATCTGTTAACCTAAGTTAGAAGCTGAGTTGCTGTGTCTTCCTTGGTATTTTAACTGGAGTTAGCTAACTCAAGCTAGGAACATGCTTTTTTTGGTGTGAATACCTACCTGGAGGCAGCAAGAACTCTGAGTTATCAGTTTTTAAGCAAAACTCCCCATTGATTTCAGTGGCATGTTCTGCATAAAAATTGATGACAAAAATATGACCTTCTGTGTTCTGTGCTGCTAGCTGAATGACGGTGGGAGGCCAGCTGTGGAATGCAGGAAAGTGGTTGAATTCCAGTAGTCATGCAGGGAATGTTGAATGTGTCTCCAGGTGGCCGTGAGCTATGCTAAACACTGTGGGCCTGATTCTGTGCAGCTTGTTATGTGCCTATATGGAGCCCACGTACTGATTTTTGTTTTCCTTCCAGCCTTCTCTTGGAGATACCTAGGTCAGGTTTGGGACTGTGTTCGGAATGGAAGGATTTGAATGTTTACCGCATTAATGCAGTTAATGACGATGATAGCAACGGAAGTGTTAACTGCAAACTTTGCCATTGGGGAGACAAATTAAATGTTGTATTTTAGTGAATAAAACCTGAAAATTGGACTTTGTGGTGGAAATTCCACTATAGTGGCTCTGATAGAATGATAAGCAAATTTGCCACCTACTTTGTGTCATCTTTGGAATACTATAGCTCTAAAGAAAGATTAGCTTATTTAACTTTTTTTTTCTCCATTGTTTGTTTTATGATTTCTCCTATCGGACGATTTTCATATGACTTTTTTTTTTTTAAAACCCCAGGCAGAAACACAGTTTGAGATCAATATTGACAGAAATATCCTTTGGTTAAAGATGTTTTTTGTTGTTTGTTGATATTTTCATTAGCTACAAAGAGACTTGTATCTGTTTTCAAAACTGAATCACATAGAAGCGTATGGTAAATATGATGTAATGAACACCAACAAATTTATCATTAAACCGTCACATGTGACTGTCAAGTTACAGAGCACTTTCTACAGCAACCTTAAACTGGAAACGCCCTAATGAGAGCTGTTGACAACAGGACTAAAACTTTGATGTATTGAGTAAAAGTGTTGATCAGCTGGTTTCTAGTTTTTATTTAGCCTGGTCATAAACTATTCTGTTGTTTGAATCATAATTCATATTTTTTAAAAAATGCCAGTAGCATAGAAATGGCAATGGACTCTCTCTTCTACTTTCTAATCCCCACCACAAGTAGGAGCTAAACTTTTAGGATAGGGAGTGGAGAAGTGAAAAGAAGAAAAGTTTTTAAGACTTTGTCTACATGAGAAAATTATACAGTTTTAACTTAAGGTGTGATTTTTAACCAATTTAGTTCCACTGGTACATAAGGCTGTGTGAACAATCTTATTTCAGTAGAAGAATGGCAGGAATAACTCCACTGCCACTTGTGACGTGTTAGTCAGAGTGAGCAGCACACTGGTCAGCAGTTTGGGATCCATTCCTGCAGCCCAAAGAGGCAGGGCACACAGTACACAAACCGTTGAAAGATGGCACCAAATGAGGACAGAAGCACAGGGATTTCTGGGATGCAAAGCAATGTATCATGGGTCATTGGGACAGGACCCCGCGACCCCCTCCACCTTCCCACAAGACTTAGCGGCAGAAGAGAAAGAGGTGCTCTGTGGGATAGCTGCCCAGAGTGCACCGCTCCGAATACTGCAGCAAGTGCCGCAAGTTTGAACATGCTATTGCGCAGACTGCTGACAGTGTGAACACACAACAGCAGTTTCCCTTCAGTGCTCTCTGAGCGGCACTGTAACTTTGCCAGTGTAGACGTGCTCTAAGAGTGTCCAGCCGTTTGCACCAGTTTAATGAAATTGGGTTTAAAATACACCTTAAACTGGTGTATCTTTCTTAGGTAGAAACTCCCTGAAAGTTAGGCTTATTCTTGATACAACTGCTAAAGAGGAGTCCCAGTTTCAGAAGTGACCACAGGATTATAAATCTATTGGTTGGTAAAAATTGGAAGTAGAACAGCAAAATAAAGATGCACTTGAGTCCATTATGTCTTGTAACCAGTAAAAGCCAATGGCTGGGGAATCATTGCCTCTCTCTCTTTTTTAGCTTTCTGTAACAGGTTATGAAATCAAACAGTTCGCAGAAATGGAAGATTTGAAGGAGAAGGTGAACATAAGTGGCATTCTGTGATGGATAAGCATTTGTGCTCTGCTGTCTAGGATCAAATGCCATCAAAAACAAATCAAACAAAAAAGAACAAACCCCCCACCAAACCCAACAGTTAAAAAATTGGTGTGTTTTAATTTAGTGCTGTGAATTTAATAGCATTTTAGCATCATCTAGTGTGGACGATGCATTATAACCCACCATTAAAAATATCAGGTGATGCATACAACAAAATCTCAGATTTATGCACTGATAAGTGATAATCATGATTGTTCTTATTAGTTTATCTAGAACTTTAAAAAAAAAAGTTGTACAAACATGAACTATAACTAATCCTCACAACACCTTTGTGAATAGTATGCCCGTATAGGGGCTCTTCTCTTGAATTGGGGTCTGTAGGTATTAATGTATTACAAATAATAAGTAGTACAAATTACTCCATTTTTACAGTGGGGAACAGGAACACAGGGTCAGTGGTGGAGTCAGGATTAGAATTTGGGAGTTCCTGGCTCCCAGGCTTGTGCTCTAAGCATTAGATTTGATTGCTTCTCAAAAACTTTGTGTAGTATTCCCAAACGAGCAGCACAAATTCTTGGTAAAATATTAATTAAAATATACAAATGAGTAGCTCTGTATTTTCTTGATGACAAATGAACCGAGAACTCAACATTGAGAAATGAATAGCTTAGCTAGTATCGGTTGCAATATATGGAAATGGGGGAAAATGGGGTGTGACTTGTCTTCAGTAAAGAGTAACAAATATAGTACCATTGTGGGTTTTGGTTTTGTTTGTTTTTTTAAGGACCAACCATTCTGCTCTCATTGATTGAATTGTCTTGTCACCACTGGACATGAAGCAAACTCAAGTGAAAATTGAATGAAGGTAGTCTGCTATAGCTGGAAAAAATAATCATATCTATAAAGGCTGAGATACAACAGCTGAAGTATTTGTAAATAGCAATCTCAGTTGATAAGGCATGGCATACTATGTTTCATTTCTGTGGTTAGTTAAAAAAGAAACGTGACAGGGTGTGTGGATGTTGAGATGTTGGCACACTTTGGGTACATAGTGAGGCACCATGCCAAAGGCAGAGTTCCTCCCACACCCATGGAACTGTTTGCCAACCTCTTATAACATCACAGCGCCTTGGAGTAGAGTGTTCAGCTTATAAAGGAGAGCATTTAAAAAATAGTTTTAAGAAATACTAAGATGGGGAAACTATTTATTAGTTTGGAGTGTGATTATGCAATTTAAAACATAGTATTTTAACCCCTGTGTTTTAATGATTCATAAATAGCACAAAGGGACTCGATAGCTCCGTGGATTGGTAATGGCTTCAAAGATTTACCTGACACTTACTAGACAGAAAACTAAAGCTTCTGCCCCGACCTACATATAAAGAAGATAGGGATTTGGGGGGGTTAAACTACTACTGAGGATCAAAGCAGTGTCTAGGAAGGGGGAATTTCCTGAATTTTCGATCAACATGCTGTCCCTTGACCCTGCTTCAGGGCTCCATCTTTCTTATCTAGTGTCTAGCTAGTGGGTGTCCTCTAAATGTGAAGATCCACTCCACTCCTCCTTCCATGCTAGAAGGAAGAGGAGCTCTCTGTCTCCTCTACCTAGCTGATGCAAAGGGTAGGGTTGAGCATAATGATGGAAGAGAAATCATTGCTAATCTACTCCTGCCTCTTTTGTCCTGCTCCTCCGGAGTGAACTACTCCAGCACACAGCAACAACATGAAAACATCATGATTTCCATAAACTTCTGAATAGGTCTTGTTAATTTCAATCTGACCTGCCTGGCATAGTTATGAGAAGTAGCAGAGACATGGGAGCTAAATTGCAGTGTATTGGTGTCTGTGACATGAGATGCTGGTCTCATTTTGCAGTAATTCATGTTAGGAAGGCCAGTCATTGTCACCCTTTGTGGTTTGTGGTAGTCTCAGCAGAAAGGTCAAAGAGCTCTAAAGGCAGTCCCCCCAGAACAAGTTTGAGGCACATTGGCAGGTCTGTATGGGGAATGGCCGTAGTGGCTAAATGCAGTACTGTTCTCTCCACAGCTGTCAAATCAGCTCTAAATTTACTTCAAAAATATAGGGGGGGGGGGAAAGGATTTGAAGGTTAAAACTCAAGATCTTAATCCAAAGTTCAAGCAAATGGTTGACTGAAAAGGTAAACCTTGTGAAAGCCAGCAAACTCTGGCTCCTGTGCAGTGTCAGAGGACATGAGTTCCACAGCTAGAAAACCCCTTTATGGAGAATGGCCTGCCTCCTCCACTCCTTGAATTCAAGGGAGGATGGTCAACAGGAACACCTTGTAGGTTAGTCTAGAACAGTTGGGTCATCAGCTAGATTGTAGGATGTGAGAGGGTATCAGTGAGGTGGAGAAAGAACAGCATATTATTCCATGCAGCTGGTATGGAAATAAACAGTTTTAGCTAACATTGGCAGTTGTTAATTTCTATCTGTTTTAGTTGGGGTGGTTAAAATTGGGATGGTAATTATGGCTAGCCATAATCAATGTATGTACTGTGTAAGTCAGGGAAAAAATTTAGTCTGGAGATTTAAAGATTCTAAGGATCCCAAGGCTTTTTATGCTTAGTATTGCAACTGAACAATTTTGTGCTTCGTTATTGGGCAATTTAAAAAAGCAATTAACAAATGGGGGAGCGGGGACTTAAAGATTTACCCCCTGCAGTTTATTCTTGGGTAGTCCGCTAAAGACATTTGTTTAGGTATTTCACCATCTGTGAAGTGGAGCCACTAATACCTAACAACACGAGTGTTGGGGAAATTCATTATTTGTGCAATGCTTCAAAAGTGGAAAGTGCTGTATAAATCTTAAGTGTGTGTCTGGGCGTGGATTGGAAAATCGTTAGCCAATATGATCATTCCCTATTTTGGTCCATTTTTGTTTAATTTTTTTTAAAAGGTGTGTTATTTTACATGTAGACTATAATGTTCATCAGCACAAATAACTCCTGAAGTGCTAAATTACTATATGGGACTGCAAACAAATGTCTGCTTTTCTAGACAGCAAACATGGCTTAAGAACATGGCATTTGAAAATAAGAACACATTTAGGAAATCTTTACGTGACCATCTCTATCCTCCCACGAGTGAGCCCTATCCAGCACTCCTTCGGTAGCATAAGATCAATGTGATCAGGCCTTTCTTGAAGGGAGTGAGGATTAAAAATGCAGAATCATGGATCCGCTGAGGATGCTCCTTTCCCCTCATTGATGCACAATACACTTCTTAGTTACAGTGGATCAAATCCTACCCTCCATGGAGAAAAGCTATTGGGGATGCAAGGAAGCTAAGTTGAAAGTTATGGACTTTCCTGTGTGTCATCCTAGTGAGGCATCGATTGCTTCCCAAAGAGCAGACTGAGAGAGAGCTTTCCAAACCTGTGAAAGTTTTATTATATGAGGCAAATCCCACAGCTTGTGGGGTATAAGCATTTAAACCAAGTCCTTCTATGACGTTTGTGCAGCACCTTTGAACCTCCATACATAATTTCCCCATGAATTCCCTTCCCATGTATGGCCCACCTCTGCTCTCCATGACCCCAGTGGGATTTGAGAATGTGGAAAGGTCCTTCATGTAATTTAATAAGAGTCAGTATTATCTTACTCTGGGGAATTCTGCTGAGCTTGGAAGGGAATGGTGATGCTCAGTGGTTCTCTCTACCTCCAAACTTGGCCATATCTTTTCACACAACAGAGACAAAATTCCTGAAGATCATGCAGAAGGGCTTCATGCAGTGTGGATGGGAGAAGGAGGAGAGGAATACTGTTGCCTTATTTGAAAAAATGAACCAGTCCTTTAAACTACAATTGGAAGGAAAAAAGCAAGTCTGAAATACAATGGTAGGCAACTCTCAACACCAGCAATATAGAGAACCATATGTACAACAGCACACATGTCTTCTTTTACACAGGAATTGTTTGAATGATTTTTAAACCCTCAGTAGTAGTAGTAATAATAATTAATAATAATGATTCTTATTAAGTTTGTCGCCCATATACGAGAGCAGATTTGACCTATGCCTGATTCTGTTCACTTGCATTTAAATGCTTTCAAGAGCTGCAATTATCATTTATTCCCTTCCTCTTATTTTTAATTAAGTGAGAACACTAAGTTTATATTAGTCAATAACAGTTTGCCCCTTTCTGCCTCTTCGTGCAAGATGCAAAATTGGTACGTGCACTTATGTGTCTTTATCAGAGCCTTTGTTTTCGTAAATCTCCTGCCTTTTGTCTGTGTCTTGATTTCAGCTTTAGTCAGTATGTCTTAATAGAAACTAAATGGCCACTAGCTATGTGACCCAGAAATAAAGCAGATAGTTCTCCTTTGTTCATTCAAAATATATCCGTTACTAACAACCCACTTAAGACTATTCCTCAATATAGAGAACTGAGTAATGTTCATATGCAGCCTCCCTTTGAAAATATAGGGTAACTGAAATATTTACTGTGCAGAAGGTCTCCTTGTCACAGGGCAGGCCCTCCCTCTCCAGAGGCAGGAGCAGCCTAACCCTGAAGAAAACAAACAGCAAAGCCAAAGTCTGCACTTGTATAGGGTGCAACCAATAGTCCAACAAACCAATAATGCACTAGTCCATTGAACCTTAGTCCAAATGAAATGCCCTTCGCTCCGCAGGGTTTATCTAAAGTCTTCGTAAAACAAAAGTTCTCCCCTTCTAGATTTCAAGTGGGAATGTGCCCTTCTTAAACTGGGCAGCCTGATCCTGCATTGCCCTGCACCTTGTGCAGTCATTTATATCCGAGCCAAGAGGGTACCATGATGATCTGGCAGGGTTTTGTAGGCATCACATCAGAACTGATGGAATTAGGCACCAGACTAGGACACTGTATTTTCAGGCTTTGAAAGGCCTTCTCTATAATAGGGATTAGCCCTGATTTCAGCAGTTGGTGATTAGAAACTGATGTAGTTGCTCCAGTGCAGACTTCTAGTGTAGACAAAGAAAGCTGGAATTTGTATTGGTGGAGCAAATTCTGCGTTCAAACAGGGTTAAGCTCTCAGTGCAAATTGCGGCTGTCATTGACTACAGTGGGGATTTGCACTGGTGCAGCTTTACTGACCACCAATCGCTGAAATCAGGAGTAATTTCCAGTATATACAAGGCATTAACTAAAGGTGATCTGGTGCATACTAAACCCTGCTAGATCATCATGGCTAGGCAGGTGGCAAGGAATGATTTCGCTCTTCACCTTCCTTTCCTCATTTATACTAAGTCCCTTATTCCTGTCACTGCCTCATAACCTACCTTTACTCCCAATTAAAAACATCAGTAACACAAAACTGTGTGAGTCATCACCGTGTTCATTTACTTGTATGTACTATCATCAACCCCAGCCATTCATCTGTTCTTGTGTCTTTTAGACTGGAAGGTTTCTGGGTCAGGGACTGTCTTTTGATCTATATTTGCACCACTCCAAGCACAATGAGGCTCCTCCCCCCAGAGTAAGGCCTTTTGGCATTACCGTTATATTAATAATAATGCAGTAGGAGTAAAATGGGATCAGTGAATATTATGATCAAAGTCCCAAATATTGCCTTTTTTGCCTGTTCTGGAAGGTCATAAAATATAAGCGTATCAAGACCCTTAGGTCAATGGAAGAATTAAAAAATCAGTCCATCTAGTGGTTTTCCGGTTCCTATGTGCTCAGGTGCTAACACAACCTGTTGAATAGGCCTTAATTAAATACTTCAGCAACTCACATTTTCTGTCACAACACCCAGATAATTTTAAAGCATATGTCATCTACTGCTTTCTCTATCTCTGCTTTATTGTCACGGGGCCCAGCTCTGGCCCTGATTCAGCCAGAACTCAAGCACTTCCTAACTTAAAGTATGTGAATAGTTCCACTGAAGTGTTTTACTGAATTAGCATCTTTAAATGCTGTACAACAATCCACTATCTAAAAGGAGTTTAGAATAAACATCTAGATGTCTGAACAACTGACATGATACCCTGTACATTGCACTATGTAACATGCATCACACTCTTGTATTGTGCAAGCTTATGCAGTGTATAATCAATTTAATCTTATAGCCTTTTTACTTAAAGTCAATATTTTAAGGAGTATTATTGGTGCGTATTAAAATTAAAGCAAATCTTTGATAAGTAGAGTTTGGGTTTAAACATACAGAATATAATTAAAAGTTGTCTGTAGAGTGATGCATGATAACTGTTTTTGAACTGTTGGGAAAAGTTATGTAGTGTGAACAGAAAAATAACAGTAAAATCAGCTGTGAAGAATAACGATAGCTTCCCATCCCATAACAACAACATGTAGCTCTTATATAGTGCTTTTTGTTAGTAGATCCCAAAGCATCTTACAAAGGAGGGTCAACATTCTTCTCTCTATTTTAGATGGGGAAACTGAGGCATGGAGCACGGAGGTGACTTGCCCCAGGTCACCCAGCAAGCTAGTGGCAGAGCCAAGAATAGAACCCCGGTTTCGCATGTTCCAATGTAGTACTCTGTGCACTAGGGCACACCTACTACTGAATGCACGATTTGCTAAGGGCCAGCAGAAGGCTACGGATGTTGTAAGTCCCACTTGTGCTGGTCCTCTGAACATGGGTGAATTTTACCCTAAATGTTTAGGTGAAATAAATTAATTCAAAGTTGGTATAAAGCCTGTAGACCGTTAGAAACTGAGAACTAGCAAACTCCAAGCATCCGTTCATAAATGTAGGGTAAAAGGATTTTCCAAATACATCAATCATCCTTACTAAAAGCCTTTGTATTCACATATAGTTTTGCCAGTCATGCAGAATATTAACACTCCCATGTAGCAGAGTGGTCAGTGGGTTTGCACCCATGTACAGTACAAGAGAGCAGAATTTGGCCTTCTATAGGTCAAGCACTGATGCAAACTCAGGGAATTAACTGACACAAAATAATTATTTTTTGATCTTATGTGGCATGAACAAACTTTGATAAATCTGTAGCTTTATTCAAAACTTTAATAAAATACAATTTGTAAAGAATAGATTGACCTTTAGATAGGCAAAAATATAGTTTTAATACACTTTGGTTATTTGTATGACTTACACATTTTAAGTATTCATAAATTCCCATGATGGATCAGTTGTCATATGATTCTAGTTGATTTATACTGGGTTAATATGTTTTAGAGAAAATAATTCTCCATGATTTATTCAGGTTTCATTCCTGTGCATGAGGGTTGAGAGAAGAAGCGGCATAACTTCCATACAATCTGTACCCAGTCCTGCAAAGATTTAGGCATGTGCTTAGCTTTAAGCAAATGGATAGCTCCACTGACTGCAGTAGGACTTCTCCTGGGCTTAAATGTGAGCATGTGCGTAAGTGCCTTGCAGGATCAGGGCCAGAGCGCTTAACACCTTCAGCATCAGGCTCTATGTGAACAGGACCAAATTCTGTTATGAGCAATTCTTTAACTGCTGAAATGCAAATCTCAAGTTTTTGTACAAACTTGCTCACTCTCCTCTCACATGGAGGAAATAATTATAATAGGTATATTACTGGAGGAGGCATTTTTAATGGGAAAAGCAGACAATTCTGGCTTTGCTCTTAGTTCACTTGATAAAGGCGAAATTCACCTCTCCTACACAAAGCCTGTGAGGCACGGAGTGGGTGCTTGGGCAGGTGGGATAGGAATTTATTCTCCCTACCTGCAGGCAGGTCACAGGTGCATCCATGACTGCTACGGCAATCCATGGGCTGAAATAATGGCTCTTCCAATCTGCACTCAATATATAGGGTTTTAGGGACACTGGATTCATTTAGTTGGTAGAGAGGCCCCATCTGTTCTTGTAGAGACAAATCCTGATCCCATTTAACTCAATGGCTAAATGCCTATTGAATTCAGTGAGGCTAGGATTTCATCCCTATTCCACATACCCCAATGCAGCCCCACTGTGGGATTTAAGCAATTATTGGGTGTTTATAATATGTAGGGCATGTGTGTGTGTGTGTGTGTGTGTGTATATATATATACATGTACACACACACATGAGTGCCTATGTCTCTGTGAGTGTTTTACATACATAAAAACTACTTTGATGCAGGGACCTCGCCTTCTATTATATCTCTAAAGTTGTTACATGCCTAGCACACTGTTAATAACACTAAATATAACCCTCGTCCTACAAAGACTTAGGCCAGGTCTATATCTCAAACTTACTTACATTGAAAAATCCACTCCCCTAAGTGACGCAGTTCAATCGACCTAACCGCCAGTGTAGACAGCATGATGTAGACAGCACTTCTTGTGGTGGTGGATTAACTATGCCAATGGAAGAAGCTCTCCCATCGGCATAGTAGCATCTTTGCTAAAGTGCTACAGCTGTGCCGCTGTAGCATTTCAAGTGTGGACAAGCGCTTAGTCACCTGTTTAACGTTACACCTTGTGAAGAGTTCCATTGAAGTCAATAGGACTCTTTAGAAGGTGTAAAGTTAAGCATGTTCATAGGGCTTTGCAGGATCGGGGTTTATGCATGTATGTTGAAGGAGGTATGTAGTGTGCATAAACACAAATGTACAAAGGCTTTGACCAATTAAAAATTTCATTTCCTTAGTCAAGTTAAGTATAATTTTATTCCTACTAGCTGAAGAATTTCTGAGCTCCCTCTAGTGGCTAATTGAACACCTGAAAAGTCTTGTGTGTGCTTTTTTCCTTTTTCTTTTTTTCAGACTATGTAGATGATAAATAAGATGGCTGACACAAGCTACAAAAAGACTCTAGATTCAAAAAATCCTGTTCAAAGTCTGCTGTTGATATTTTCTTTGTTTTCAATAAAAAAAAGTTAAGGAAAAAATTTACACAGAAAGTACAATGTGCTCATTCTAATTGAACTTGTCTGAAGCAGAGGCTATGATGTAGAATGAATTTAATAGAACCTCATAAAATAAAATTTCCTTAATGTGTATTGTAAAATGGCATCAGGTTAAAAATCATGATCCTCATTGTGCCCTGCAAGGGCTACTCCTGCAGAGGGAACAGGAAATGCAGTGAGTTTTAACTCTTGGGAATTTACTATAAATTCTTCTGGGAGGAAGGTTGGATTTGTCCCTTTACCTGCAGAAACCCCCCAAACAGCAGATCCCCAAGACACAGGGCTGTCTGCATGGACACTCTGTGCCCAGCACTAACTCCTGTCACTTTTCCACTCCTATTGTCCTGTGTCCATAGAATATCAGGGTTGGAAGGGACGTCTGGAGGTCATCTAGTCCAACCCCCTACTCAAAGCAAGGCCAATCCCCAATTTTTGCCCCAGATCCCTAAATGACCCCCTCAAGGATTGAGCTCACAACCCCGGGTTTAGCAGGCCAATGCTCAAACCACTGAGCTATCCCTCCCCCCCCCAATTGTGTCTGCACAATTGTGCTGCTGAAGAGTCTCCCACCAGCCCCTGACCATAACACAGCCCCTCCTAGGGAATGCTTTCACATTGCAGTAAGGAACATGGGTAAGTTAATGCCAACAGTGTCAGTACTGACTTATCCTCTAAAGCCCCCTGGGATGGGTTGGAACAGTGCCACAGAGTGCATCTGGGTCCCTGACCCCATTTTCTGCTCTATTCCTGTAGGGGATGGGATAGCCCTATATAGATATATCAATAAGAAACAAAACAAATGTACTAACCTATGTTACAATAAACACTGTAGATGGTTAACAATGAAAGAACTTTAGAAATCTCATTTACTCTTGACCATTTGTTATAGAGCAGACTAGCCTCTTTTCCATCACAATCAGTTAAAACTTTTATTTATAATCAATTTTCTAGTGATGTCCACTTCACAACCTGGTTATTCTATACTAACACAGTGTTTGAACTGCAAACACTGAAGGGGGATTTGTGTTTATGTCACGAGAAAGATTCCATTTGTTTTAATTTTTTTAAAGGCTTAATTTTTTAAAAACCTACATTTTGGACTAATTTGACCTGTCAGTGTCCCTTTAAAGACTATAATACATAAAGAATGTAGTGTGTTGTTGTCTGAGATATATGTGCTATGAAAAAAAAAGCAAATTGTAAATTATCCCAAAGAAAAATAACTACATAGACTTTTGAAAGATGGATACAGAAGTTATATAGCTTTAAATGTAATGATTTATATATTATGCTTCTTATTTTGGAGGTATTAGAGGGTGGAAGAATTTCACTGAAACGATTAAAACAGCCAGTGAAAAATTAGTCGTCATTTCTTTCCCATACCTCCAGCATAGTTCAACATTTATAACTGTGTATGTCTCTCTTGTGGTCTCGATTACATCCTGTGTTTTTAGCTGGCAGCATTTCCTCTGCAGAGGCCTCACTCTATATGCCACGGTGCATTTCTGTGTATATTAAACCAGACCAGAACCAAAATGAAATAGTGAGTGGAACAAAAGAGCTACCAATGAGATTTTAATATTGGTGTCTGAAACAAAGCAAAGGGTGGTATATCATAGTCTTTCCTGCACTAGCAAATAATATAAATAACAAGACTGTTAGCATTCTGCTGTTTAAAAAATCAAATAGTTGTTTAAATAAGCACAACTGTTGCATAGAAAACTTTTTCTTATAGTTAGAATCTTTTCATATTTAAATAATATTTTTTTCAATAATGCTTTCTAAAAATACAGCCTGGCTTCCATGAAGTTTGCCACTCGATCAGAATCATACTTGTGGGACCAGTGAAAAGTGAATCCACACCTCTAGAACCCTTTTTTTCAGTTTGCATAAAAACATTTTTTGGAACAGTGGACTGTGCTAACAGCTGTATTCAATCTCGAGTAAAGTCATTTCCTGAAAAAAGTTAAATTCAGCTTAATATGCATGCTTGCTTGGAATTTAATACCATGGAGTCAGGGCGCTTTGTGATTATGAAACTGAACACACGCACCCTGCTGAGGTAATTTCTTGTAAGTGGTTCACTATGCAAATCTTTAATCAATGTCAGTGTTTTTAAAACTAACATTCATATGTTTTAAATATACTTTTTATTTCTCATCAGTTCAGAGCTAAGTGTTGTTTGCTGGATTTTTTCATTAGTTAATTAGACATTTTCTGATACGGTTATTGGGGGGTCCTGGAGGCATTGAAGAATTACAGTATCCTCTACCCCCTCTTGTATTCTCTACAAGCATGAGTCAAGTTGATAAAAATCATGAGAGTGACTTAAAAATAATGAGATTGTAAAAATAAAACATTTTGGGTTCTTTTGTTTGTGTATGTGTGTGTGATTAATTTTTTTTTATTTTCATAAAGAAACAGACAATAAAAAGTACCAAAAGGTAAATGACTTACAGCTTGTGTATGTTTCCAAATACTGCACACTTCACGGAATCTGCAATCGCATTATGCACGTATGCAATTTTACATCTTGTTAAAGCTGCAAGACCAGACAGTACAAAACTATATAGACATAACTTGGGTGAAGGTAACTGTAATAAAATAGGCAAAGCGAAGACACACATGAATAGGGAGAGGAGGGGTGGGAAAAAGAGAACTGAGTAGGTGGAGTGGAGGCGTGGCATTATTTGAGCCATCTGAACATTTTTATCCAAAAGTACCTAAAAACGGAGTCCACATTTCTTCAAATTCATAATAATTGCTCTCTCTGGCAATAAGTTATTATTTGTTTAGCTGATAATTCAGGTCCAAATACCACAGCTCTGTTTTGGGCATTAGCCTTTCCTTCCACTTTTGTAAAATCATGCTCTTGGTGATCATTGCAGTGCGCAAGAACCAAAGTCTTTGTGGCAAAGATTAACCTAGTTTAGGAGGTAAATAACCTAGGATATAATTTTTGACTGAGGTTTGACTTCTGAAGTTGAGCACTATTTTAACTCGTGTTCACCTCTTTCCACAGCTGCCTGGCTGTTGGACAGTCTCATAGCATATGCATCAGAGTTTCTTTTCCTTTGTTACAGCGCCAACAAACATCAAAGGACAAGGCCTTTATCTTGCACAACTTCTGTGGCGCTCAGTACATTTTAAATAAAATCTTTTGTTGTAGCAAGCGTAGTTTGAGACCCTCAGAAGCCTTTCTAACATTACATAATATGGTCTGCCATTAGGGTTCTGTTAAGGGCTGTGACACGTTCACAAAGAACTCTGGACTAATGGAGTTCCTTTTCATTAATGAAGTATTCCTAGATGACATGGCCCTGAGGAGTTTATGAAGCATTTCTAAGGTTCCCAGTAGATCTGGAGTGTCTGGCAGACCTAGTGCACCCAGACAAAATTGATAAGTTAGCAAGTGTCTTAGTTGTAAATGCTGCCATGCTGTGGAGGGTGCCAGGTCATAATCTTGCTTTAGTATTAGAAAAGTGAAAGAGTCCTCATCACAGACAAATTGGGGAACTGAATCCATAGAATGTCCCTGTTCAACCAGTTCTTCCAAATTATGGGTTTGTTCCTAATTTGCATAGCTGGGATGCCCCAAATAGGTGTTTTTGGATGACAGCAAGGATGAACTTGGTACCTCTCAGCTAAGATAGCCCAGACCCTTTACTCAACCACCATTGTAAGCACCTTATTTTCTCCGTTTGACAAAAAGAGGAACTGAGGAGACCTGCAGGGGGAATTGGGTATATTAATATACATTCAGTTTCCAGTCACATGGGTATAAGAGTATTAGCACCATTTTGAGTTCTTTTTATTTGCCTTCCTGTATTTGAGCTTTTAGCGTTCCTGATTTTAAGCTGTTTTCCATAACCCTGAGGGCTAGAAACTTAACTTTTGTTTTGTTTAGTTCAAATGAATGGTGAGATTCTGATGTAATCACCTGATTCCAGAAATTGGGGCTTGAAGAAAAATACCAAATATTGTGGGGCTGATGATAAAATCACAAGCATTGGCACCACTGGTATAACTATATTTAAATTTCAAGTAGAGTAACAGAATACTTAGTTTCATGTCATGCCACGCCACCAACTTTAAACCCATACTCTACATTGCTTTGAGCGAGGAGTTCTGCTTAAAGAACAGTGGCATGATACGGCGTGTAAAGTTTAGTATCTCAAACAGGAAAAGACAGAGAGGAATGTATTTGAAATATTGTAAGAGCACCAGAGAATGCTCTGAATGCACTGATTTGAAGCAGAGGAATTTACATTCCCAACCCTTGAAAATAATTGAGTGCTGAACCCTGGGCTGCATTTAGCTATCAAGATGTATGCAGAATTTCTTTCTTGTGTCATCTTGTGGATTCAGAACAATTTTCCTTCAAAAAATGTAAAATATGCCTTGTAACAGTTAAATATTAAACTCATACACCAGCATCCCTCCCCCCATTTAATAGGGACAGTCCCTAATTTTAGTGATATTTGCCATTTTTCTGATTTGTCCCTCTGAAAGCCTCTTTGGGCAAAATTCTCTCTGCTGGTGTAAATTGGTGTAGTTCTTATAACCTTATTTTATATCCTGTCATATCCTTATTTTCTCCTCAGATATCGCTATTCACAGATTTCTAGTGTTGGCAAATATGGAAAATGCAGATGTAAATTATTCAGCCATAATATGTCTATTCTTTAGGCATTACAGCAGAAATACTTTTCCATATGGAGTATTGAGCATTAGAAGTTTTAGTGAAAATAAAAATAATTATTTTCACCCACCCAACTCAATTATACTTAGAAATACCCACAGAGTGTACCTCAGGCTTTCAACAGCTTTATGGGCAAAACAGATATTTTAGTTGGCCTTCTTGTGAAATATAGATTATATACTCATCTGATGGGAGATAAATCCTTCTGGGAACAGAGTGTGTTCCTATTTCAACATGACTTCCCTCTATTTTGTCCAAATTGATATAGCTAATATTAAAATTATAGCCAGCCCCAACCATCTTCTATTTTTTTTAACTTGACCTCCAACAAAGTACTGAGCATTTTTTCCATTGCTTGCCCAAATCATTAAGTTGCCCCTGAGGACCTTTGTTTACTGTGTCTTCTCATTCTTTTTTCCTTGACATGCTCCCCTCCCTCCAGCAGTGAGATACTAATTAAAGAGAGGACACTGTGACCCTGGGTTGTTTAGAAGTCACAGAGAGGGGTGGCGGCACAATGACAAAACCATGCCTGCAGGAAGCAATCATGCCTGAGTCCTAGCACAATACTTACTTCCATTACCTTCAAAACCCTTTCAGTTTGGAGATCCAGCCAAGAAGGGACTTTACCCCCACCCTTATTAAAGTATCTTAATTATGCACAAAAATGAAATATCTTGTCTGCATTAGTCCATTTGTGTAACAAGCTTGTTATCCAGTATTTTATAACAATAAGTGTAATTCGTTTACTCTTTTAGAGCTTTTCAAATGAAAACACTTTTAATACCCAGATGTTGTTGAATTTCATTTATATTGCCCTTTAATTTCAGAAAAGAAGCCAGTGGTCACAGTGCACATCACATGGCAGAATCAGGGCTTATACATAGTACAAATGAGTTACATAAAGTAGGTGCAAATTTGATATTTCATGCTGTTCCCAACATTATCATCTCTCAGTATTACATCAAGGGGACGTTTTGTTTTTTTTTGTATTTTTAAACAAATAGCCTTCACAATCAATAAGGTCTTTAAGCATAAAAAGGAGAAAGCTACTGTCTAAAATTTATCCCCGTGAGTCACCAATCAATCCTGACCACAAACTGACTCCGTAGGTTTGGGTAGTCAGGAGTTTCGTTAAGCCCTCTGCGGAATTCCTGCATTAGGTGCTCAAATGCACTTGCTCTCTTCTGATTTTCCTTAACGTTTTCACAGTGCCTAAGAGCGCTGTCTTCTGGAGGTCACTGATTGTGATGTCTTGTATTCCTAAAGTGTCCTTGAGCTGCTTATTCATATCCTTAGGGATTGCTGCAAGTGCTCGACTAATCGCTGGGATTGTCTTTTTACTAGTTTTTCATTCCACTCCGTGGCAGAGTTCTTTGTACTTTGCTGTCTTCTCTTCTTGTTTCTTTTTTATATTTCTGTCTGCTGCTATGGCAATATCAATTAAAAATAATATTATTATTATTATTATGCCATTGATGTACATGGCTCTTTAAAATTGTGTGTGAAGAAAGAAGTGCAAATTCTGCTCCCAATTATACCCATGTACATTTGAACTAAGGGAATCACTTTGGATGTACACCAAGTGTAGATGAAACCTCAGTTTGTCCCTAAAACCCTACTTTGATAAGTTTACAATCTAAGGACTAGGTCCTACAAATTGATCTGTCTGGGCACAAGCCTGACCTTGTGCAGAGGCCAATTGGGAGAGCCCCGACACCAGGGGTGCAAGCACATAGATCCATTTGCAGGATCTATCCTTCATACCCAATATTGTGCAGCACGCAGAGACCAATTGATTTTAACGGATTTCCACATAAGTTTGCATGCACATATCAGATTGTAGGATCAAGGACTTGACACCGCTCCCATTGAAATCAGTGGAAAAAATCCCATTAACTGGCAGAAAGATTGAACATCAAAATTAGACACATAAAACTACATATTTATTAAAAACTAACATGAGAGTTTTTTTCCATTTTATCTTTTTTTTTTTTTTAATTTTAATTCAGTGCAGTTTAAAAAAAACACAAATGAGCTGGGAGAAGTAATTGAAAGAAATACTATCTTTGGGGCAAAATGAAGAAAAAAATCATGTCTCACCTTAGAGCTTGTATAAATCATCCTCTTCCTGGATATAAATCTGAAAATCTCAGTTTTCACTTTGTTTTAGAAATTCTTAAGGGTATATTGGTAGCTGAAAAAATAATCAGTAAGGTATAGTAAACCCATTTCTCCGAATATTTGTCTCTGATAGCACATGGGTTTTTTGTTTGTTTTTTTTGCAGCAAGATTTTCAAGCTTAGTAATCAAGTATTGTATAGTTAGCTAATAATTAAAGTTAAAGTGTAACCCAAACCGGGGTAGGCATGGAGATTACTTTAGGATCTGTTAGCTTGATCCGTTCTAGGTACCTACCATCCCTGTAAGCCTTTTAGTAAGAAATGTGCCTTTCCCTTTAAGTGCTAAAGAATGTAAAATGTGTTATAGTAAACTTGTCAAATGTAATATTTGTGTGGCTATTTTTCAAACCTTTTGACTATTCCAATCAGAAATGGCATCTTTCTGGCCAAATGTGATAATTCTTTGTAGGAACGGCAGGCAGCAGAAAGCAGAGTTCTGATATCATTCAGGCTATGAACTGGCCTCCTCACTCTTTTTTATGATGACGTGTAGTAACTCCTCCCTAAACTAAGGCCTATGCTGTTATTCACGATCCCTTAGAGCTAGTCTACACCGGAAGCACTACAGCGGCGCAGCTACACTGCTGTAGTGTGTTTGGTGGAGATGGTCTATGCCGACGGGAGAGCTCTCCTGTTGGCATAATAAAGCCACTGCCACGAGAGGTGGTGTCATAAATATAAAGGGAAGGGTAACCACCTTTCTGTATACAGAACTATAAAATCCCTCCTGGCTGGAGGCAAAACCCTTTCACCTGTAAAGGGTTAAGAAGCTAAGATAATCTTGCTGGCACCTGACCAAAATGATCAATGAGGAGACAAGACACTTTCAAAGCTGGAGGGCGGGGGGAAACAAAGGGTCTGTCTGTCTGTGTGATGCTTTTATCGGGAACAGATCAGGAATGCTCTTCATAACTCCTTAAGTTAGTAAGTAATCTAGCTAGAAATGCGTTAGATTTCCTTTTGTTTAATGGCTGGTAAAATAGGTGTGCTGAATGGAATGTATATTCCTGTTTTTGTGTCTTTTTGTAACTTAAGGTTTTGCCTAGAGGGATTCTCTGTGTTTTGAATCTGATTACCCTGTAAGGTATTTACCATCCTGATTTTACAGAGGTGATTCTTTTACTTTTTCTTTAATTAAAATTCTTCTTTTAAGAACCTGATTGCTTTTTCATTGTTCTTAAGATCCAAGGGTTTGGGTCTGTGTTCACCTATGCAAATTGGTGAGGATTTTTATCAAGCCTTCCCCAGGAAAGGGAGCGTGGGGCTTGGGGGGATATTTTTGGGGAAAGACGTCTCCAAGTGGGCTCTTTCCCTGTTCTTTAACACGCTTGGTGGTGGCAGCATCGGGTTCAAGGACAAGGCAAAGTTTGTACCTTGAGGAATTTTTTAACCTAAGCTGGTAAAATAAGCTTAGGGGGGTCTTTCATGCAGGTCCCCACATCTGTACCCTTGAGTTCAGAGTGGGGACGGAACACTGACAGGTGCTACCTATGTCGGCGGGAGAGCGTCTTCTGCTGACATAGCACTGTCCACACCAGTGCTTCTGTCAGTAAAATTTATGTCGCTCGGGGGTGGTTTATTCACACCCCTGACTGACAAAAGTTTGACTGACAAAAGTGCTAATGTAGACATAGACTGTGTCATCTTAGTGTCTGTAAAGCATTTAGTTGTGTGTTCCTCTCCAGCCCACTCTAAAGAAGCTGAAGAGCCAATCATCTTGGAGAAGGCTGGCTTTCTGTGCAACAAATCTTGCAAGTATGACTTGCCTATACAACCAAAGACCTGTAAAGAGGCTATTGTCTATGCAGCAGATAGGTTTTGACTCTTGCTATCTTCTGATTAAATCAGACCAAACGGTAACAGCAACTGTTATTTACATCACTTATGATTATTATATTGTCCATGTGCCTGTCTGTTACTGTTCAGATTCCTTTATGGTTTTGTAATGATTGTATTTCAAATTAAAGTTCAATGGTTTTAATTAAGGAAATGACTGAATAGGAAGTAAGTGTAACCATGAGTTTAGCCTTTAAAGGAAGATTTTTATGGAGAGAAATTTTGAACTTAAGTTTTCTCATTATACACGTGTGCTGAACACACACACACTCCTTTTATATGTATAAGACACTGATATTCAGACATTAGATTCAGATTGGTAAATCACAGCATTTTTACAGTCATGTTAACAGTTACACAACTTCATTAATCAGATTTCAAACATACAGTAGTACATGGTACTCTGTTTATTACTGCAATAATTGTTTTTAAACAAAGATGGCTTCATTTGCAAATCCAGTTGAGGGTATGTGTTCCACAGGACAGCTACAGTGGCTCAGCTGAGGTGCTGAAGCTGTGCCACTGTAGTGCTGTGGAGTAGATGCTTCCTGTATTGACGGAACGGATTTTTCCATAGATGCTGGTAATCCACCTCTCCAAGGAGCAGTAGTGAATTGACGGAAGAATTATTCCATTGCCCTAGCTATGTTTACAGTGTGGGGGTGTTAGGTTGACCTAACTAAGTCATGCAGGGTGCACAATTTTTCACAGCCCTGAATGATGTAGGTTGATCTCATTTTTAGATGTAGACCAGGTCTCAGATCTGAGGACAAAAGCCATGGGCATTTGCTAATGTATTTTTGAGATTTTCAAAAGGAGGCTGGATAGCCATCTGTCTTGGATGGTTTAGACACAACAAATCGTGCATCTTGGCAAGGGGTTAGATTAGATGACTTTAGTACTATGATTCTATGATTTATAGATGTGACATTCCAGTACTTAAAACTGTAAGTATGTGTTTACTTTCTGTTTTGACTGTGGTCAGAGCTGAGAGTTCAGTTAAAAGAGGGTATACATTCACCACATGATTCTACCAGCTCTTCCAAATTACATTTTGATTAGTTTGATCAGCTACCAAATAAGCTTAATAGTACAGTAAATAGCATATTAAATCCTGTACTTCACTTGAAACCTGGAGTTTCTCGGCATGAAGACGTTATTTTTTTGCTTATTCGGTGCTTTTATTTTATGGTTCACAACTCTTGAAAGAAAATTTTAAAAGTAACAATTTAGTAGTCCACCACAAAATAACATCTGGAGCAATGTATCATAAAATAATTCCCATCATTAAGTGAGCTGCTAATTTCATGTAATCAGCACTGAGAATCAGGTAGTAGCTGGTAGTTAATGAGTTGTTGATTATTTAACAGTTTTATATTTTAACAAACCAATTGTTGTGAAATTGATTCAGTACTTGAATTTTGACAGATTGATGTAATGGAAAATCACTAATTAACCAATTTTCATCAGTTAAACCAACAGAATAATTGTACTGTGGAAGATAGAATACAGTATATTGATAGTAAGGTGATATAATTGTCTTAAATTGAAATGTTTGAGTAATACATGTTTCCATTAACCTTTTGGTAAATTGACAAATGGTGCAATTTGTTTTATTAAAGTCTTCAAAAGTAGTCTAAATTATTGATGTATATATTCTGAGGAATAGAGGCATCGTTCCTGGGGAAATGAACACACTCTTCACTGTCTGCTACATTGGTATAATGTCAAAATATTTCATTTGAAAATTGTTTCAAAAATGAGTTTTTTCTTTTGAGTGAATCTGCTCAAAGGGATTTCTGATAGGGCCTTAGCTTTCAGACAAAACTTTACCTTTTTTTGTTTAAAAAAACATATTTTTCCATAGAGATCTAGCTGTGTTTGCATTTTAAGTAGTTATCCCTATCTCAGGTAATAGCTTCTCCAGTTTCCTGTTTTCTTTACATGAATTAAGAGCATTTGACCAAATTCATCTGTGGTCTAATATGTGTTTGAAGATAATTAGTAATCATGAATTACACCAGAAATTAATTTTGCCTCCTTTTTTTTTATTCACTCTGGTCCAAATCCTGCAAAACCATGCACATAGAAATTGTGCTCACATGAGAAATCTTAGGGTGTATCTTCACTTGGAAAAAAGGTGGGTTCTTACCTGGAGTTAGCTAGCACAAGGTAACATGAGGTAACACAAGTCAATTTGTAGTGTTCACATATACTAGCAGGTTGAATTAAAGACTATGGGGGAACCTAGGGTTTACCTTGACCTAATAACACATGTGAAAACTACAGATTGACTTGTCACTAGGATTTTACCTCGTATTAGCTAACTTGAGTTAAGAATACACTTTTTTCCTCATGTAGACAAAGGCTGTAGTATCTTCAAGACCACTCATATGAACATATGCTTTAATTGTGTGCATGCTTAATTGCTTTGTGTGGTATATTGAGGACTGTGTTGGAATTGCAAGTGATCACTTCAAGAGTGTGTGTGCGCATGTGGTGGTGGTAAGGGGTTTTCCTGGTCCTGCTTGCAGACTAAGGGACTCTGTAGTGAAGTGCCTGGGAGCAGCAGTCAGTCTGTAAACAGCTAGCTTATAGTAAAATAGGGTGAATTGTGTCTCACTGTTTTTACGGAGCAGCTTGTTTTGTCTCTCTCTGTTTTATGGCTCTTGTGTATTAGCAGTTTGATTTCTAAGAAATAAAGTCATGTTACTTTGCAGCCTTCCAGCAAGAGTAGTTAGGTTTTTATCTAATTTCTCTGTGTGTATGCAGCGACCATAATGTCTTGCAGGATTAGGACCTCTCAGGAACTGGTCTTTCTGTGGAATGGAATAACAGCCTTGGTGAAAGTACAGTGGGTAGGAGGAATAATATACAAAGATCCCAGCCTTTTTTAGGTTTTTAACTTCCTTTTCATATTGTCTGGTTTATTGGGGCCCACAGTCCTGTTAAGATTCATCACAAAGTTCTGAAGCTGTGGGCTCTATTCATAAACCAATCTGAAATTTCTTGGATATGAAATGTATTTTTCACTTTGTAGAAAAATGTGATTTATATAACCTCTCAGCTGACATGATCTGACATGATTTTTATGAATTCCTTTGCAAGTCAAAAATGCCTCCAGTGCAAGTTATAGTAATGAGACTGCCTGCTTTAAAATAGCTGATTATAATGCAAATATAAGAAGCATGTATGTTTGCTTTTCAAAGTTGGTAACCTCTCATAGTTTATAAAGTACGTCTCAGTATTACAGCACACAAGTTACCTGTGGGTGTACAAAACTCACCTGTTTTTCACAGCTTACATCACCAGACATAATTGGATGTTGTTTTGGACTAGACTGTGACACACTAGATTACATTAATGACCTGAAAGACATAACATAGTCCAAAGCAGTGTGTGATTATGTAAACAGATTTTACAAACTCCCAAGCCATATCTTTTCAGTGATATTTACAATGTGGAGGGGTAAAATACTTATCTTTAATAGGATGGAAGGTGGTATTTATTGACTTTCACCTCTTGTTGGCACATCACCAGAAAAGGTATCACATAAACATAATCAACCAAGTTTTAACCCTGGTATTACTCCATAGGCTTTATTGGAGTTGCGTCCAGTTACACCAGAGATGAACTTGATAAAGAAACATAGAAACTAATGTGTGCAAATGCAGATGTCTGGGTAGTTGCACAATTAAACACCATGGAGAAAATAGGCCAACTCTACCTGTCAGATACATTCCCTAGTTCTTCCCAGTAACAAACCCTAGAGTGACCCTGTTGCCAGCTGCTGAAATCCTTATTGTTCTAGAGCAGCGGTTCTGAAATGTCATTGTACCACCACTCCTTTCTGACAACAAAAATTACTACACAACCTCGGGGTGGGGGGAATGAATCCTGAGCCCACCCGGGCCCCACTGTCCTGGGGGAGGGGGGGCAAAGCCCAAGAATTTCAGCCCGGGCAGGGGGCCTGTAACCTGAGTCCGCTACCTAGCACTGAAGCCGAAGCTCATGCCCCGCCACTCGGGGTGAAGCCCTCAGGCTTTGGCTTCAGCCCCAGGCGGTAGGGCTCAGGCTTTGGCCCCAGGTGGCAGGGCTTGGGTTTCAGCTTTGGGCCTTCAGCCCCGGGCCCCAGCAAGTCATGACCCACTTTGGTGTCCTGATCCACAGTTTGAGAACTGCTATTCTAGAGTTCCATAAACTCTGAACAGTGTTTGCACTGAACTCCATGGACCGACATTTGGTAGTAAGCACTATGCTCAGAAATAACTGTAAGTCAGTGGATTGCTGGCAGTGGGACAGTGTGAAGGTCCTGTCACTGGCCCTGATGCAAGTCTCCTTTTGAGATCTTGGAGTTGGGAGACCCCTTGCTGTGTGGAGTCCCAGAGAGGAGCTGTAACTGGCTAAGATAAAGAAGAGTTACTAAAGCAGTGGAGTATGTCAAAGAACGTTCAGGTAATGGGCAAAAGTTCAGGCTTGTTCTTCCTTTTCCCAGACTAGCTCACCCAAACCTATCGTAGTACAACTTCACAATGGGGATGAGGTCAGATCATTGTAGCAACCTTAACTAGAAACTTCCTGACTTTTCTGGGGCCCAGTTATATGTGCATTTGTAAAACTTAACTGTCTGCCATATCCTAGGATGAAAAATAAGAGCCCTGTATGAAATCCTGGCTCCTCTGGAGACAAGGGCAAGATTCCCATTGGCTGCTGCAGTGCCAGGATTTCACCCCATGTTCTACTTTAAATTTTTGCCCATTCTACTGATTTCAGTAGGGATTTCATGCACAGACCATTAAGTGATTTCAGTGGCAATTGATCAATAGAACTTTCAGAATCTGTTTAATAAAATAAATATAAAGCTTTATTGTGAATGTAAGTCAATTACTTCACCAAACTTTTTTCTGAAATACTTTCCCACAGTGATTTGCACTGTTGCCAGCTTGAGACACTTAATACAGAACAGCTAGTAAACAGCTTCATGAAAACTAGGGCTCCCTAAATTGGTCCCTGAAATAAAGTGCTCCTCGTCATCTGTGATGAATTTAATGATTATTGAAGATAAATATTCACCTCGGAATTTAGAGTGACAGGAATTGAAATGATGGCTCTAATGAGGAGCACTGTAAATAATTTTGCACATAAATGGAAATTTGTTTTCTTATGTCTACTGCACAACATCACCTCAGAATAATAAGTGGAAAAATGCAATCTTTGAAAGTAGTCATTGGTGTTGGAACTATTGGTTGGACTGATATTTAGTTCTTGTCATGGGAGTTGAGGGAGTGAATGGGTATGGGGGGATGGTAAAGAAATTCACTGCTAGTTATAGCTCTGAATGGTGGTAGCCAAAAATTGGTTTTAGTTGACAGCTGTTCAGCAGATTATGAAATAAGTTTGATGGCCTTCCTCCTTTTCACACAGCAGCTGACACTCACGGATACCTTCTTGGCAGCTTGGAGGCCAAACAAATACAACAGTACTTGGTTCCAGGGAACATTTTCTGAAATCACAGTTTTAGAAATTAGCAAGAGTCCGTGTTGGGACAAAGGCATAGTTGGGAAAGTGTCTTGATTTTTGTTTTTGATCTAAGATATCGATGTGAATACTATCATTGGTGGAGGAGGAAATTCTTCTCTCCAGTCTACCATGTGGCTCTTTTGCAAGTTCAGAACAGGGGATAGTTATCCAGAGTGGGCGTTACAGAGGAAACTTTTGCCCTTTATTTTCTTCAAGGTTTCTGCAAGCATGCAGCTTGGGGCTGGTGGCCTAGTGTTGCCATTAATGGCAATAATGTCCCATGTTCCTGTTTGTCACATGCTTGTTATTCTTTTGTATGCTATGCCATATTTTAAGTTACTCCTTTTTCTGCTTCTATTTCCTTTTTTTATAATGACCTATTTTGGCAATCAATAATGATAGGATGTACGTGGCTATGCCAATCTTCTTCATTGTTTTATTAGAGAACTTGTTTCAGTTAAGAATAGTATTTAACTTTCATTCAAGCGTTTACAAACATCTTCACAACATCTCTGTGAATCAGTTAAGCACTCTCCCAATTTTATAGATATGAAAACTGAGCCACAGAGAGATTTAGGGCCACATTTTCAGAAGTTCTGAGCACTGAAATATCCCACTGATGTCAGTCCACAGTCCCAGATACGAAAACAGTGACACAGAAGGGAATAAAATGCATAAGTTTTACTAACTCTCAGTTCCGTACTCTAACCACTAAATAACATTCCCTTTCTTTAGTATTGCTGACTATTTATTTTATCTTCAAACACATTCTGATTGTAAGTTTCTCTACATTTCTTTCTGTCTCTTCCTTATTTCTGAAGTTTCTAAGAAATAAATAGAACCCAGCCAGTTTGTAGTAGGAGAAAAATATTGGTTCACATGGTCCATCCTCTGCTGGAGCACCAGCATATGTAACCAAGCTTTGCTTTATGGAACACCTTTATTTTGATGCTTTACAAAGTATGCTTGGGAATTTCCAGATTTTTCTCTCTCTTTTATGACCATCCTTAGTTTCAACATACTCTCTCCCTCCCCCCCCCCCACAATGTACAAAACAGTGAAGCAAATAATTATATCAGAGCAGCTGGGTATTTTAAATGTTACTTAAAGTGTATGCAACTCTTGATGAAGTAATGAACTTGCACTGTTTTCATTGCTTTACTGATTAATATTACCTATATACTTTGTTATCTCACTCCATCTTTATTACTTTGTTTTACAATAAATCTGGCAACTGTTTATAGAATCTGGATTCTTTTATACGTTCCAACAAGTGTCTGGCATCATTATCATACCAGTGGCAGAGTTCAGCTCTTTTGAGTCACTTTGGTTATTTTCACAAACCATGATTGGTTTTTGTCCTGTGTTGTCATTACCTAATTTGTCAAATATAAGCAACTTCCTTAGATTACTGTTATATTATAATGCATTACAGTAATATCTTTCAGTCTTAAACTTCCCAGAATGTACAGCACATGATAAGCAAAGGGGCATTTGTTTTGACAGTGGAAATGCTCTTATGAAGTAATGTCTTGACCATAGCTTTCAAGAAATAAATAATACATACCATACCAGCACTTTGTAATATTATGGAATTAACAATAGATTGGATCATTCACTATATTCACATTATTTGCACTAATAATCAGTGAAGAAAATCAGAAAAATTACTGATTTATGATGTGATTTGCTTTTATAATATGTCCTTCATACAACACTTAACAAAACACAGAAGTCAGTCATATATTAAAATGGAAAGGTAGATTTTTAAGGGTAAATTTCAAAAGAAGAACCAACTCAGTGGCCAGAGCATTTCACATACACTAAATTTGGCAGCATTAATAAAAGAGTGAATATTACTCAGAGAGAGTTACAGGGAAAAGACAGAATAGAGCTTTGGAACAGATGGGGAAAAAGGGGAGTGGGAATCAGAGATTTAGGCTAGAGGAAGAACTTGTTTTGAAAAAGGAGATGAAATGGTAGGGTGGGATTTAAACTGGATTTCTGGATAGGTGAAGGTGACAACGAATGGGTGTGATATTAGTCGTAATACAGCATTTTTTAAAATTGAATTCCAAAATTTAAATCTGGATATCTTGCTGCAGCTGTTTGAGTCAGCCCTGGTGAAAATGGTTTCCCTGAAGAATCTGATCTGTCTTTACCTTTTGCTCTTGAATGTAGGAAGGAGGTTGCATTCTTACTTTTGACTATTTGACTTCTGTATATATTCTTGTGACTATTTTTGTAATGTTAGGAATATGTTCTTAAACAACTGTTTCTCATTCTCTTAGTTTTCTCTGTTTTTGTATCTTTCTTCTGCCCCTTAGTAACTTTTAAGGTTTTTGCAGAAATCATTGTTTTTTCAGTACGTCCTTCCTTTTCCCAAGAAAAATGTCATATTGTAGTTTATGAATAGAAGATGCTTTGCATGTTCATGACTTTAATTTCTTCCATGTTCTGCTGACCTCTCCCTCACTTTCTCATTTAGCAAAATATGATTGATTTATTTTTTACTTTTGGTAATCCAGACACTTAACTTATGATACATAAAGCTTAAACAAAATCAATTAATTCTGAGATTATTTAACAGTCTCTAAAGCAGCTTTCCTTGTAATTTAGTTTGCTTTATTCCATGGGCCATATCTTAAGAGTAGGAGCAAGGAAAGCATTTAACAGTTTAGTGCTAAAGTTAAAGTCTGATTTTGTGTGATGCTGTGAGCTCTCTTGACAGCATTTCCCCTCCCAGGAAATGCTCAGCACCCCTAACATGCAGTTTGTTTTCATATCCCATCTAACATATTTTAAAGTGTTTCTTATGCATTGTTCTGCTTCTCAGCATCCTGCATGACCTGTTTTGTGTCACACACTGGAAGATCTTTACCCAGTGCTGTAAATTGACTCTGAGCATTCCTTTGTGTCAGTATGGCACACCCACTTTTAGATTTAGATGTCACTGTTCATGATACGTAGAATAAAGTCAATTAAATTACATGGAGAAACCTCTTTGGAACAGCGCTGACTGCAGAAGTGATTACAGATTTTATCCTTTTGCTCAGTGGGTTGGGCTTTGTAAGTTGACACATACTGTGACAAAGGACCATGATGGTAGTGTAAAACAGGGTAAAATACTATTTTTAGGGTCACCGGTGCCCATGCCGCTAATACCTGTGACTTTCCCCAGTCACGTGACTTGATGTAGCAAATATAAGATTAGTGTCCCGTTGGTACATGTACTTTGTTGGGACCCTTGACACCAAAATTCTTCTCTGCAGTGGTTTAGCAGTGTGGCTGAATGGGTTCAGTAGAGTCCAAAGAACTCACAAGTGGGAGAAGGTGGTACATCCCTCCACAGGTTTACTATGCAGCATGTTATAAAATCCCCAAACCCTTATTCCCTGGCTTGAGGACACAGTTCAGGGAGTAGGGGGTCCCCAAAACGAATTCCCTGACTGACTAACAGGTGGTGCACTCACAAACTCCATGAATGATCCTCAGGTCCAGAGATGACTCTGGACTCCTCAGTCATTGCAGAGGGGCTGATCTCTGCTGGCAGAGATCCTCTTCAGGCAGGAATCAGGCTGCTTCGGTCCCAGGATTTCCCCTCACCACAAAGGGGTGCAGGGCTCAAAGTGCAGATTACACAACTGTACTAAAATCCAAACTGTAGTTTCCTAGCCCAGCATCCAGGCACACTCACAGCAGGCAGCAGTCCTGAACTAGCAGACAGAGCAGAGCTGACCATGTGGTGACTGGTCTCACCTAGGGAACTGGAGGGCTAACTCAGCCTGGCTGGGGAAGTTTCCCAGCAAAACTCTACAAACTGGGAATCATCGGCAGAGAAGGAAGAGCCCAGCTGAGGGAACTTGCTTTCAGGTCCCTAGGGGCCAGTTCTCAGCGGGAACTCTGCATGCAGGCCTGGGGGGAGGGATAGCTCAGTGGTTTGAGCATTGGCCTGCTAAACCCCGGGTTTTGAGTTCAATCCTTGAGGGGGCCATTTAGGGATCTGGGCCAAAAATTGGGGATTGGTCCTACTTTGAGTAGGGGGTTGGACTAGATGACCTCCTGAGGTCCCTTCTGACCCTGATATTCTATGATCTATTGGTTGCTGGGCAGACTCTGAGTTTGCCTTGGCTCCCCCTCCCTACCAGGGACAGTGTGCCTCTCACTGAGCTACTCCGCAGACAGAGCCCCAGGAATCAAGGTAATCTCCTTGTGGGTTACACTCTCCCTGGGCAAAAGTTCTTGCCGTCCTCGGCAAGGGTCATTTAACCACAACACAAACATGCAAGGTCCTTTTCATCAGGTAATAATAGACATGGCTTAGTGGACAATAAATGTTATTTGCCAACAAGTAAGTATTGCCGTGTCCACATACTATATATGGTATATTAATTTAAAACATTAAATTGTTATTCTGTTTACATTAATAACATTCTTACTATACTGAAATGAATGACTTAACCTTGGAGTCTCCCTTGTTAAGTATCAGGCACAAACAATAATAGGCCACCTGCATCCATCTATATACTAAGTGCAAAGGGACAGAGGCGGAGGTCCCTGGAATGTCATACGTGAGTTTCTGTACAGGTTTTCGCTCTCGTTCTGAACGTCAAAGTACAGGAGCTTCTTTATTCTGAGGGCTCTCAGCAGTAATAGCTGCAGGACAATCAAAGATTTCTCTTTCTGCAGGTTGCATGGTTTTTCCCACATCCTCTGCAAGTGGACCCATACTAGCTGGTAAACCACTTGCCTCCTCAGGTGGTTCCAGCAGGCAGGGGTTATCATGCTCTATTGTTGACTGATGGGGTACAAATGGTGCAGCTTCAGGGTTAAGTATTTGAGCTAGAGGAGGCCCAGATTCTCTCTCTCTAACAGTTTCTACCTCACGTAACAGCTCATGAAGCATAGGAGATATGGAAGAAAACTCAGTCTTCACTCTTAGGTTATTTGCAACAAGTCAGAGACAATTTATTCATGCAATTGCAGGGAAGACAGCAATTAGAGTGTCTGTCCTTAGGCAAATCTTCAAAGTACAAACAATATAAAGCAATATTTATACCCTTTCGTTACATATAGCTGTGTCCTGTTTATACATTTTTCTTCCCATTATCTCAGTCAACATTGCATTCCATTCTTATCTTAAAGCAAGGTCCCTTGTAGTTTTCCCATCCACCTCGCACAAACCCTGCTTCTGCAAATCTCGCGTTATTAGGGTTAAGGTTGGCCTGTTTCTTGCTCTGTCTCTTAACCAAACTAAAATAACTGCACACAAATCCTCTTTTCCCTTTCACGCTTCTACAGAGGCGTTAGATAATAGGGGAAGAATTTCTCCTCACAGCTACTCTGTGAATGAGGATCATTTTCTCCAGGGGAGGCTAAAGACTCACTGTCTGCCTTGCCAGCAGATTCAAGTTGTGCAGTAAGGCTTCTTTCTGCAGGAACCTGCTTCCTTAGTCTTGAACGAGTAATGGGTGGCTGGGGGGAACCACATTCACTATTGTTCTCTTCACCTATTAACTGCCCTGCTGGCAAGAGGTGGTTTCGGTGAATAGTCTTAAACATTTTTTTCCATTTTCCATCCTAAGGCGGTATACAGGCAAGTCTGGTAGCTTATCAACCACTATGTAGGAGTTTGTATTCCACCGGTCAGCTAATTTGTGCTTTCCAGTGAGACCTAGATTTTGGATTAAGACTCTGTCTCCTACCTGCAGATCCTGTTCACGGACCTGACTGTCACATCTCTGCTTGTTGGCAAGGTTGCTTTTTCTGGCTGCTTGAGAGGCCAGTTTGTAAGCTTTCTGCAAGTCACGTCTAAGACTCTGAATGTACTGGAGATACCTTTTTCTTGCTAGCTTCATCAGAGGATATCCCGAAACATAAGTCAATTGGTAGCCTTGCTTCTCTACCAAACATTAAATAATAACGCGAAAAGCCAGTGGACTCATTTTTAGTGCAGTTATAAGCATGCACAAGATAACTGACATGGCTCACTCCATCTGGTCTTTTGGGATGGATGCAGAGTTCCCAGCATGTTTTGCAAAGTCTGGTTGAATCTCTCCGATTGTGGATCTCCCTGAGGATGGTAAGGAGTGGTTCTGGACTTCCTTATTCCCAGGGTTTTTGTCAGTTCGTAAATTACCGGTAGTCTGCTTTCAAAATCTCTTCCCCTGGTCGGAATGGATTCAGGCAGGGAAACCATAATGTATAAAGAATTTATCCCATAAAATTTTGGCCACTGTACTGACTTTTTGGTCTTTTGTGGGATATGCTTGGGAATACCTTGTAAAATGGTCAGTAACTACCAATATACTGGAGTGTTTTTTTCTATCAGGCTCCAACAACAAAAGTCAATGCACATGAATTGCATGGGTGCATCTGTAGTGATGTTCACCATAGATGCTGCCTTTTGTGGCAGGGTCTTCCGCTTAACACACCAAGAGCACCGTTTGCAGTGGTTTTCCACAGATGCTGTCATTTTGGGTCAATAAAACCGGTCTTTGACCAATTCCAAAGTCTTGTCTACCCCCCAAATAACCATGGTCATCGTGCAAAGACTTCAACACCATCTCCTGGTATTCCCGGGGTAAGACCAGTTGTTTTCGCACATGGCCCCTTATAGTCTGGATGGTCCAGAATAATCACTAAACGATCCCACTCTTTTAAGAAAAGAATTGTGCCGGGGGCAAAGTTAGCCTTTGAGATGGGTTTTTCACCCTTTTCCACAGCTTCCAGCACAGGCCCAATGTCTGAATCTTTCCACTGAGCTCTTCTCAATTCAGTCGGAGTTATCTGGGGCAATTCAAAAGTCTTTAGCCCAACAAGGTTTGCATAAATTGTGGGTATAGCCTTGTCAGATAACCCCAGGGTTTCGGTATATCTTTCCTCATCTATATAATGGGACTGCAGTTTTCCCATTATGGTCTTGCAGGTGGCACAAATAGCAGGAGAAGGTATTTCCATCCACTCAGACTCTTCCTCGAGTGGGTTATGAGGGTGAAGGGACAATGGATCTGCATTGGTTTGACCCGATCGGTACTGCAGCTTAAAGTCATAAGCAACCAAAGCAGCCATCCATCGCTGACCAGTAGCATCTAGTTTAGCTGTGGTCTGCACATAAGTAAGTGGGTTATCTGTTTTTCTACAAAGGTCGCTCCGTATAGATGATCATGAAGTTTGTCCACAACAGCCCATTTGAGAGCTAAAAACTGAAGTTTGTGCACGGGTTAGTGTCTTTCAGATGCAATCAGCCCTTGACTGACAAAGGCCACGGGTTTCCACTGATTCTCATAATTTTGATAGAGAACTGCTCCTAATCCATCAAGACTGGCATCTACATGCAGTTCATAGGGCTTGGTAGGGTCTGCAAAGGTTAACACAGGTGCAGTGGTGACATTCTCAATAAGGGCATGGAAAGTGTTGTTGCATTCCTCAGTGCAACGGTCCCCAAAGGGTTCATTCACCTTGAAATACCTCTCAGGAGGACTCACAAGCTTATGTTGGGGTGTTTTCTTCCACGTTGGGGGATATCCCCTTGTAAAATTGGTGAGTGGTCTCACAATGGAGAAGTAATTTTTTACAAATCGGTGGTAATAACCACAGAAGCCTAGGAAAAATTGTAAAGCTTTCAGGTCTTTGGGTATAGGCCAGGTGGTTAATGCCTCAATCTTCTCTGAGTCAGTCGCCACACCTTCTGCTGACACAATATGGCTACATATTTTACTCGGGTCTGACAAAATTGATATTTGACAAGTGACAGTTTCAACCCACTAGCTTCCAGGCGGTCTAACACTTTCATTAGTCGAGCTTCATGCTCTTCCAGAGTTTTCCCCAAAACAATGAAGTCATCCAAATACACCAGCACTTCTAAGAAATTCATATCCGGCACTGTCTTCTCCATCAAACACTGGAATGTAGCAGGAGCTCCCAAGATACCTTGGGGCATCCTCTCAAACTGGTAGAATCCCAAAGGGCAAATGAAAGCTGTTTTCTCTTGTCTTCAGAGCTGATCGGGATCTGGTAGTAGCCGCTTCATAAATCTCAGACAGAGAACCATCTGCTTCCTGCTAGGCAAGCTAAGGCATCATCTACCCTGGGTACAGTGTATTGATCTGGGATGGTCCTTTTATTCAGTGTGCGATAGTCCACACACATGCACACAGTCCCATTTTTCTTCCGCACCACCACAATGGGGGATGCATAGGGGCTACGGGATTCAGAAATTATTCCTGCTTCCAGTAGTTCTTGGATATGCTTTCTCACGTCCTCAATGTCTGCAGGTGCCAGTCTTCGGGACCTCTCCCTAAAAGGCCTGTCATCTGCCAAACGAATGGTGTGTTCCACGTTAATGGCATACTCCACATCCCATTCCTCGGCGGAAAACACATCAGGTCTCTCACTTAGCTGTTTTTTCAAACAGTCATTCCAACTGGGAGACATAGGAGAATCACCAGAATTACAAAGATCAGGATCCAATGCCTTACAGGGCTTTCTGCCTGCAGTTGCAGGGCTCACAACACTCTCTACCCTATACAATCATGCCAACACCGTTCCTTTCCTGATGGCTATGGGATGGTTGTTTTCATTTCTTACTCTTACCATAATGCCAGCTTCCTCCATCTGTAGTAAGGACAGTAAACCTCTCTGAATCATCAGACCACTAGGGAAGTTATCTCCAGCAGAGGACACCATCATCACTGTATGAGGAAGGCTGCGACTGTGCTTCTCAAGTCAATCTCACCATGTGGGGGTATGGACAAAACAGCTTTGGATACTCTTACAACTTTCCCTAGTGACTCATCAACAGAGCTATCATGGTCATAATGGGTTGTGGATGAGCCCAGGGTCGGCTCTTGCCATGGAGGGCGAAACCATGCCTGGGGTCTTCTGGCCCAAACGACCACAAAGAGTGGCCAAAGACTGGAACATGTTGCTGTTAATTCCAATCAATATGGGAATGCCATCAGAATTTTGCGTCTCAGGACAAATCAAAGCCAGAGTGTCACAATCCTGGAAACATCCAGCCATTTCTGCAGAAAAACTTAGTCACTAGTACATATCCATCGTACAGGTAACTAGCATTGCTAAGGTCCCATATTGCCAATCCCTCTAGAGCAGGGGTCAGCAACCTTTCAGAAGTGGTGTGCCGAGTCTTCATTTATTCACTCTAATTTAAGGTTTTGCGTGCCAGTAATACATTTTAACATTTTTAGAAGGTCTCTTTGTATAAGTCTATAATATATAACCAAATTATTGTTTTATGTAAAGTAAATAAGGTTTTTAAAATGCTTAAGAAGCTTCATTTAAAATTAAATTAAAATGCAGAGCCCCCCCCGAACCGGTGGCCAGGACCCGGGCAGTGTGAGTGCCACTGAAAATCAGCTCGCGTGCTGCAGGTTGCCTACGCCTGCTCTAGAGGCTAGATCTTCACTTGAAGCAGGAATTGCTGATGGAATTCTCTAGTAATGATGGTGACCTGAGATCCACTGTCCAGCAAGGCCCTACAAGGAATCCCTTCTGCCATCACATTAACTACTGCTGTTGGGCCTATCAATCCCTCTGGGAATGGGCTCCAGGAAGGCTGTTCATAACACAACTTAGTGGAGCTCTGACTGTAATGGCTCCCAGTATGTTCCATTACTGGGATCCTTGGGAGTTTCCCTATAGCTCCCTTTTTCGTTGTGCTACCTTCTCTTCGTTCCTCGGGTTGTCACACTGGGTGGCAATGTACCTTTCCTCACCACATTGGTAGCAGAATCTCTTGTTCCTTGGGAGGGTCGCCAAGGTTTTATTTACAGGTTCTCTGTTGTGGTCCCCTCTCCCTGGGCAGAAGGAAGGGTACTTTCTTTTTGTCAAAGTTGGTGGAAGAATTTCGCTAGGTGACCCCTGAGGCATCTTACTTGTCATAAATTCAGTGAGCTGTGCTTTCAAAGTTTTAAGCTGTTGATGGAGGTCCTCAGTGGTGGACAGACAAGGGTCATCCTTCAGTTTGTTAGGAGCAACGGTTCTACTTACTGAGATCTTATTCCTCTCTCTAATAGTTCTCTTTTCGTCCTCCTCCCGGACTTCTCACAGCAATTGATGGAATTCTGGAGGACTGTCCAATCGGTCTACCAGTTGCAGCTTCATAATTAGAAAGTCATCATAAATGGCACCTCATATGATCTGTTCTAGTTGTACTCTGTGTTCCTTGCTCCTCTCGGTGCCTTTACGGCGGATGCACAGTTGAAGGGATGGTTCCAATCTGTGAAGATAGAAAGATAGTTTTTCACCTGGATGTTGGTAACAGGACCGAAATTGAAAGTAGCGGTCTTCCCCTGTCTCTAGGCTCCCAAAGGCATCCTCCATCGCTGAGAGATAGTCATCAACAGTGGCAACAGGCTTGCTGCCTTTTAATGCACATTCCCTGCAGGTCCTCGCAGGCTTTCTGCCACACGTTTCCTCTTTTCAGCCTCGCTACATTGCCATTCCTGCATCATCTGATTAGGTGATGCCTCCAAGTGTCATAGTCATCTTCCCCTACAGGCACTGGTTTAATGCCTGAAAAGAACTTCAGCTTTCTGTAAGGGCCCGATTCATATGCTGTCTTTATGGACTCTCCTATTGCTTGTCTCATAGCAAAAATTATTTGGTCTGTAGACCTGGGAGGAGGCACAGGACTACTTCCCAAAAGAGTCCTTAATTCAGTCATGGTCTTCCCTTCCTGCTTAAGAAAGTCCCCCAATTTGGACTGAAAATTGATGGTTTCAGATGGTGGGGAAGATGGGGAGGGAAAACGTGATTGTGCTTGTATGGTTACCTTCCGTCCTTCCTTCTCTCCATCTGGTAGAATTACATGGGGGATCACTACAGTAGACAATATAATCTTGCCCTCTACAAGAAGGGATAAAGTAGCTTCCCCTTTTGCTTGCATATGATTCTGAACCACACAGGTTCCCCATTCTCTAACATTAGCAATCTCATCTTCAATTTGTCTAACTTCCCATTCAGTGGGTACATTAGTGAGCAGGAAGTGGCATTCAGGGTTAGCTTCCTCCAGCTCACACCAAGTTACAAGCCTCTTCTGGCGATCCATACTGGGAATTTACGTAATTTCCCATGAAGACATCAGGGGTGTATATAAGGTCTGAATTTAAAAGACGGGATCCCAGTGGTGCCTCCAATGTAGTGCCCCCTCTCCACCCGGTTACTTTCTTTAATGCCAGTCTGCTTACAGGTTTTGATGGACAGGTCTGGGTTTTTCTGGATCCCGCCACCCACTCAGCAGGTTGTATCTTCTTTATTTTTTCCAATGAATTATTTGGTGGTGCCTCCACCCCCCTCGCTCCTTCCTGGCAGGGTCTCCAGGGCAGCTTGGGTGGAAAATTCTAACCACAGAGTAATCCCCACTTACTTGCCAGATAGTTGAAGACTTCCAAGAAATAACACAAACACATACAATATATTCAACACAATAATTATATTAAACAGGAGACAAATATAACAGGGAAAAACACTATTTTTAGGTTCACCGGTGCCCACACTGCCAATACCTGTGACTTTCCCTAGTCACATGACTTGACGTAGCAAATGTAAGATTAGTGTGCCGTTGGTACACGTACTTTGTTGGGGCCCTTGATGACCTATGACACCAAAATTCTTCTCTGCAGTGGTTTAGCACTGTGGCTGATTGGGTTCAGTAGAGCCCAAGGGACTCACAAGTGGGAGAAGGTGGTAAGTTCCTCCACACTTGAAACAGGCAGCAGGTTATAAAATCCCCAAACCCTTACTCCCTGGCTTGAGGACACAGTTCAGGGAGTAGGAGGTCCCCAAAATGAATTCTCTGACTTACTGAGTGAAAGATGGTGCACTCACAAACTCCATGAATGATCCTCAGGTCCAGAAATGACTCTGGACTCCTCAGTCACTGCAGAGGGGCTGATCTCTGCTGGCAGAGATCCTCTTCAGGCAGGAATCAGGCTGCTCTGGTCCCAGGATTTCCCCTCACCACAAAGAGGTGCAGGGCTCAAGGTGCAGATTACACAACTGTACTAAAATCCAAACTGTAGTCTCCTAGCCCAGCATCCAGGCACACTCACAGCAGGCAGCAGTCCTGAACTAGCAGACAGAGCAGAGCTGACCATGTGGTGACTGGTCTCACCTAGGGAACTGGAGGGCTAACTCAGCCTGGCTGGGGAAGTTTCCCAGCAAAACTCTACAAACTGGGAATCATCAGCAGAGAAGGAAGAGCCCAGCTGAGGGAACTTGCTTTTAGGACCCTAGGGGCCAGTTCTCAGCGGGAACCCTGCATGCAGGCCTGGGACTCACCAGCTTCCCACACAACCAGTCCTGCCCTTGCCCTGGCTGGCTCCAGAATGACTAAAAAATGTCTTCCTCTTTCCTGAACTCCCTGGGTGAGGCATCTCACTCCCTATTGGTTGCCAGGCAGACTCTGAGTATGCCTTGGCTCCCTTTCCCTACCAGGGACAGTGTTCCTCTCCCATTCTGCCAGCAGACAGAGCCCCAGGAATCTAGGTAATCTCCTTGGGGGTTACAGTAGAAAGACCCAACTGTAAGGGGAGAGTACAAAGTGCTCATAGCCTTCCCTGCACCAGGGGTGTGTTTAGGCAGCCCCCCAAATGGGTGGCACTGGCTCACGAGGGGACATGTCCAGGGCAGCTGGCAGAATGCATGAATTCAGCACATCCAGACTAGGCTCTAGAAGCCCCTAGCGGAAACTAAAGTTACCCTACTAAAACAGAACCTTCTAGGGAGGGAGGTGGTAGAAACAGTAACTGTCCCACCACAGCAGTGAATGACCCTTGATGGAGGGTTTCCACAGAGTTTATTTAGCTTTGTGTAAAGTAAGAAACCATGGATTTGATTTGAATCATGAAGCTGTGATTTATGTATGTGGAACTGTTTACAGAATAAGGGTTTGGTTTCACCAGTCTGCTGTTTGCTGAGATTGATGGTAATTACTTGGAAGCTTCCAAATTTTCCAGATATTCTCTAGCTCCTTTGAAGGCTTCCTGTTGCTGTCTAAATCTTCAGATACCCTTTAGTGGTATGTTCAACTCAGATCTGGCCTTAATTTATCTACAAATACGCATCTTTTAACTGTCTCTGAACAATAAACATGCAATGCATGAAGATTTTAACCACAAAATATAACTAGCTCTGCTCTGCAAGCCACCTTCTTTTTTGACTGAGCAACTCCTGCTAGTTAAAGAAACTGTCAAAATAGTAATCCAGGTACCTTTAGAATCTCCATGCTTACCAGTTCCCCTCAAGAACAAACTGAAGTGCATATTTATAACTTTAACCAGGAAGGTACCTGCATACTAGTACATAGGTTCACATCTGTTATAACACAATTAATATGGATTTCCTTGACAAATGTGATTTAAATTTCCACTTCTGTATACATTTCAAAGAGTCTGTTTCAATATTTTTACTCTTAGCGGGGTAAGACTGAGGGTCTTATTAGCAAACATGTAATGATCCTTTTATCCTAGAAAAGATGTAGGGAAAGTGCTTAGTAAAATCCTAAACCTATATAACACCTTCCCTCCCAGAAGGTACTGTTGAGCCTTATTAGTTTTCTCTCTCTCTCACGCACACTCACTCCCACACACAGAAATCACTTCACCCACCATCACATCACTAAAATGCCACTACCAGCTCTGGGGTAGAACATAGCTATTGTTTAACAGCACACAAGGCAAGACTGTTTCATAATTTAGGGCAAGAATTGAGGAAGATTACCTTATCCATTTGGATATGCAGGGAGGATTTTGGTAGGCTGAATGCTACTTTGGCCAGGACATCAAGGCTAACACACTTTCTCCTCTGAAAATGCCATTGCAAATCTCCTTTAAACAAAAGCATAAATAAAACAAATATCTCTTGAGGGTGATGTTTTCTATCAAATTTTCACTGAATGGTTTAATGTTACATGTTTTATACCACAAACGTTAGAAAAACAGAGTATGTATTGTCCATGAAAAAACATGTGCCACATGGTGAATCCACGAAAGGGAAATCCACATCCTCTCTAAAGAATAGCAACCTGGGGATGAAAGTGCAGAGTTCCTGCTTTTAGAGTTCCCTTTTGAAATGTTCTTAAATCTTTTAATTCCTGTAATGGTGTCTAAGTACCACAGTGATTGGTGCCTTAAAAATACCTGTGATGGAATAGGGAATGTCTACATCCCGCCAGTTTTTAATTGTATTGGGAAACAAGGGAAAACTGAAGTTCCTCAGAATCCTTTGTCATTTGGGGGGGAAGATATCAGTTCCGGTGTCTCCTACCCCCAAAGTCATTTTGTAAGAGTAGAGGAATCGTGAAGATCTTTCTCACTTTTGTTGACTATTAAAAGACTGTGCTGCCAGCACTGTGCAGTTCTTCTATTGCCTTGGAAATACTAATTCAAAGCATGCAGAATTAAGATTGCGTGTGCACATACCACACGTTGGGCATGGTTTTTGACTAGCTCTGAACAGTTATTCAAAGGTCAGGTTTAACATGGAACGTAACTGTGGATGAGTTCAGTTTTTAGGTGCTGTGTGGGTTTTTTTTGTGTTTTGGTGGTGTTTACTGGTACACAGATAACAATTCTGCCAAGCAGCACTGCTTTCTCACTATTGGCTATACTAGAATAGGCTGTTGTCTAGGGCAGCAAAATGCAATGGCACGAAAATGTTTAGTGACTGCTTATTGCAAAAAGTAACTGAAGGTTGAGAGGGGTGAACATTTTCCAAGTTGCTACCAGCACCAAACACTCTAGAGCAGGCATAGCTGTTCTGGGATGCAGCTCAACATTTCACTGGTGAACCAAGTGGCAAATCTATGTTTCTTCCCAGCAATCTATGTTCCCAATCCTTTTTTGGAGCGAGTGCTTACTATCAAAGAGAATAAAAAATACCAAAGGAAACCTTGGAACTAGGTGTCCTCAGTGGAAGGTCCTCTTACAGAGTCACCTGTATGAAATTACAGAGTTGAACAAAGTCTAATTTTATTTTATAGATGAGACTGCCAGTCATAACCAATGATGGGTACACAACAAAAAGGGTTCAGAGTTCTACGTAACACATCTAAAATTTGGAAGGCATTTGCAGCCCTTTCCCTCAACAAACCTGAGGAATCTAATTTTCCGGTAACTGCAAAACGTCCCAAGGCCGTAAATTTTGGCAGAAAAATGGGATTTCCCTCAAACTTCAAAAAAGCTTATTCGGAGGAATTGGTGAGATTTAGGATGGAGGAATTCCCTAAAACTGTGCTAGCCATCTCAGACTATAAGGCTAGACTTTGGACTTTATGACTTTTGTTCCTTGTTCAGGTTTCAGAGTAACAGCCGTGTTAGTCTGTATTCGCAAAAAGAAAAGGAGTACTTGTGGCACCTTAGAGACTAACCAATTTATTTGAGCATAAGCTTTCGTGAGCTACAGCTCAGTGAGCTGTAGCTCACGAAAGCTTATGCTCAAATAAATTGGTTAGTCTCTAAGGTGCCACAAGTACTCCTGTTCCTTGTTCAGGCCATGAGGGACAATTCAGTTGATTTCACACAGGCAAAATCAATTTGTGTAAGGCAGTCATGTATTTTGAATTAAATCCTATCGCTACTGAAATCATTGGCAAAATTCCTATTGACTACAGGGTTTGGTCCTTTTGAAAAGTAAATTTACAATCTCTCTCTGACCTTGTGTATGTGTGAGAAGGGGATCAGATATTTGAAGAGATGTACACAAGTTGCAAAGTTCTGAACTAGATTTCTGACTATGGTGGCTTCTCCCCCCAAAGTCCGGGGCGTTTAGATCTAGGGTTTTGAGCTGGTGGAAAATTCCAGAGCCAGATGCTGGTTTTCAAACCCCCGGCCACGTGAGAAGTCACCCCCTTCTGATCCACTGAACGAGTTTCGATCCATTCTGGATTTGCACCTGGTTTCCACCTTGGTCTAGAGGTCGAGCATGCTGAACCTCGGGGTGGCCGGTTCTGGCCCTATCTCCCCCTGCGCTTGTGCGGCTGAACTGTGCGTCCGGGCCAGGGCTGCCCAGCTCTATCGAAGGCGCAGCTCTACCCAGCCAGGGAAAGGAGGGCTGTGGGGGGAGGTGCTTTGCTGCTGGCCCTGCAGAGTAAAGAACTAGACTAGACACCTGCTGGCTGCATACTCGGGCCCTTCCCCAGGTGAAGCGGAGGCGACACCTCCCTCGCCCTGCTGCGCTCACCTGGCCGCGGAGCGCCTGGCCCAGGGGCGAAGTGCTGCCGCCGCTGGTGCGCAGGGAGCTGCTGGCGGCACCGTGGAATGTGCGGTATGCGGGGGCCAGAAGCAACCATTCGGCGGGGCAGGGGCGGCCGCCGCCTGCTCCTCCGGGGCCCCGCGCAGTGGGCGGCTGCTGAGCGCCCCTGCGCAGAGCAGAGCGGCCAGGGCAGGAGGCGGCAGCGTGCGGGGCAGGCCGGGCGCAGGAGCCGGGCGCAGAGCCTGCTGTGGGCCGTCTCCTGCGGCGCCGCGCTCTCTCTGGGCGGTGGTTGAGGCCGCTGGTAGGTGGGATTGGCTCTGCCGCTGCTGGGGAAGCGCCCGCCGCCGCCGCCAGATCAATGAGCTCCCTTCGGCCGCTGCTGCTCGTGCGGGAGGCGCTGCGCGGCTGATCCCCGGAGCGGAAGGGGGAGAGAGGCGTCGTCGTGCGTGGACCTCCGGCTCGGAGGCAGCCGCCGGGGAGGGAGGGAGGCACCGCAGCCGCCCCTGCGCGCAAGTTGGCACAAAAGTTGCTGCCCATCCCGAGGGGAAGCTGGGGCTTAGGCGGGGCGATGATTTTCCCCAATAGCAGCAGTAACCCGGCGGGCGGCAGCAGGGCTTCCTATAGGAAACAGGTAAGAGAGCAGCGCTCCCCCCCCCACCCAGGGGAAGGGGAGGAGTGGGTACGTCGCGGGGGGGCGCATGTAACTTCCACTCCCTTTGCGCTCCGCTGCGCGCGTCCCGCTGGCTTGCACAGAGAGTCCCCCTGCTCCGAGGCTGCGTGGTGACCTTGTTGAGTCCCCGAAGGAAAGGCGATCTGGTGCCGGTCAGGCGACTTCGGCCGGATGGCCCTAGCGGCGGAGGGGGGTGTTGTGTGGCGCCCAGGGAGCCCTGGATGTGCTGAGCCCTGCGCCACAGTTCTTTTTTTGGTTTGTTTGTTTTGTTTTTTTTTAAAAGGAGTGAAGTTGCAACATGCATTGAAAATCGAAACTTCAGGCTGAATGTTTTCCTTTCTGATAAAATGACAAGAAGGGCGAACGTGCTTTCAAAACAAACAGAAAAGCCCCATACGCTCCAAAAACCCCTCTGCTGTCGCGGCTGAGCGTCACCCGCCGCCTCCCCCGGCCTCCCCCTGGCAGTGCGAGGGAAACCCTGTGACATTTTATGAGCAGACAGATAGTTTCGATAAGCTTGGACCATTCATATCTATGGAACTGTTTTGAAACGGACATTTTAGCATCTTAAGTTTTGAAAGCAGCTGGAATGGTTAGACCCACTTCCCCTGCTGCGGTGGGGGTGAGAGAAACTAGGAAAACTGTTTCCTGTTTCTGATTTTTAGTGTTGGCATCGTCACACTATTATTTACTACAAAACAGACCCGTTTTCATTTAACCTTTGACCAGACAAACAAAAATCACGTGCTTCAGGTTTGTCAGGAAAAGTGAGGACCCTCCTGTTTGTATAGAAAAGGTTACATGGATTAGAAGTCAGTGACAAGATGCCTGGTTGACCGAAAAAACAATCAACTCACCACCACCCCCCACTCTCATTTATTTTCTTGGGGGCTGGGGAGGGAGGAAACACAAATCCCCTTTTGTGTCTGCCCCCCTCAGCAATAGAAACAAATTATCATAATAATGGTGAAGGAGGTATTGTCACTCTGTATGGAGTTGGGATGCATTAAAGATAGAAATATCAGATCACATCACATTGTAATGGAGAGTCACTTTACTACAGGGCTTCATGGAATTATTGATTTTAAGGGATTTTTTAAAAAAATTCCAATTCATGTATGTTTCTCTGATAGGTAAGCATGTGAATTATTAGGATTATGCTAACCAGTGCAACAGTGTACATTAGGTTTATCTTTACTTGGAGTTTAAGTGAGCTTTCATAACTTGCTGCTCTCTTCCCCCATTTTAAAGAAACATCCTTATTGTAAAAAGAAAAGGAGTACTTGTGGCACCTTAGAGACTAACCAATTTATTTGAGCATAAGCTTTCGTGAGCTACAGCTCACTTCATTGGATGCATACTGTGGAAAGTATAGAAGATCTTTTTATACACACAAAGCATGAAAAAATGGGTGTTTACCACTACAAAAGGTCTTCTCTCCCCCAACCCCACTCTCTTGCTGGTAATAGCTTATCTAAAGTGATCACTCTCCTTATTGTACAAATCACTTATGATGCTATCTCAACAACGTTCTGCAGATGACACCCAACATTGTGTCATTATCATTGCATCTTGCATCTGAAGTGTGTATGTGATAAAATATGATTATTGGGTGGTGATTTTTTTTTTAAATAAATCCCCCCGATACAACCACAGTGCAGCTCTTGTATCGTGTGTCTACATACTTTGTAAGGGAAGCCAATGTATTAGACACTATTTTCTTAAATTATCTGAGAGGATAGTTAATTAAGGCACCTTAGGGTCTGGTGTATTCATTTGTTTGTTAGCGTGCAACAGGGTGTTAGCAAGGAAATAGGGAGAAAAACTCTGAGGGTGAGGCCTTTTTACTGGAAGGGTTGTATGTTTTGTGTAGGGATCTGAGTTAGCCTGCTGGTCTGGAGCATGCTGATAAGATGCTCTTCTTTTCACAGTGCACTCCTTAGATTCAAAGAGCTAAAAGGCCTGACTGAATTAGAAAAACAAACAGACTTTTTTTTCTTTCAGTAGCAGAGAAAGAAATGAATGTGTGGGTATTATGTAGTCCTAAGACCCAGGGTACCAAAGCTTTCTTTTGTTAGTGTTTTTAGCCATTCTCTATTCAAACATTTTCTACATAGGGAGCTGGGGTTTGAGAACTTTTCCCGCTGAAGTGTGTGCAAAACTCCTATTGACTTCATTGGGAATAAGAGTGACTTGGTGATTTCATTTTCACTTAGACTTCACCTGCATGGATGAATTAGTGTCACAGGATACGAGTCTAATCCTCCATTTGTTATAAAGTAGATTTACTGATGTACAATTAAATCTAATCCATTTTCAGAACATTTGTATTTGTATTTTATTCTAAGAGGCTAGTTTTCTTCTGTGCTAAAAGGGAGTATTCAGTATATGAGACAGAGGAGTTAAAAGAATTTTAAAAATGAAAAGTAAATACTCTGGGATAGTCTGTGCTGGCTTTTTAATTATAATGTGTTTTTAGTGGTAGCAGGATGGTGTAAGATTTTAATAGAATCCTGAATCTTTGATAAAATAATATGTTTTTTCTATCATAATTCTGGTTGGTGCGAGATTGTGGCTGAAAGTTGACTGCAATCTATCAGCAAAAGGAAAGAAGTACCCTGTCAGTTTTAGTGGGAAGGAATTGTAATATAATTTTGCCTCATTGTAATCCATGGCAGAAATCCCAATGGTTTCAGTGAGGCCAGGATTTCACTGATACAATCTATCTGTTGCCTAAAAGTAATGTCAATTTTACAAAGGAATCTGTGATTACAGTACTATGCTTACTATCTGTGTCTCTCTGTGTAACTCAGGCTTCTAGGAGCCAGTCAGCTACTTCATTTTCAGGTCAGACAGAGGTGGGTGGTGTCTAATCTTTTTCTCTTCTATAGTGGTAGGGTGAGCAGCAAGCTCTGGTCTCTGAAGTCATCTGTGTTAAATAGGATTTGCCTGCATTGCGGACAGACAAGAGCACATTAAAAATGCTCCTACTGAGCTCATGTCAAAGTTTGAAGCTGCAAAAGTGAGTAGTAACTTGGCAGGTAATGCCCTGACAAAAACAGAATGCAGGTTCAAGTCTGGCTGAAGAATGTGGGCAATGCATTGCCTATCGCAGTTGGTTTTATACTTCAGTAGTTTGTCTGTCAAAACAGTTCTGATCATACGTGCTATGTGAAAGTGGCTAAATATTTTTACTCTTCCTTTAAAGGAGGATATTCTATCTACTGTGAAGAGGCTATAATAAGTGGTAATACCTCTTCACCCTCTGCTGTAGACTCTTTTAGGTCTCTCTTCAATACAAACTACATATATAGGGAACCTGAATTTTCCCCTTTCAGTTACGCCTGTGTAAATCCAAAGTAGCAACAATGAAGACAACATATTTACGCCTGTGTAACGCCAATGTGATGGAAAATTGGGTCTCCTCCCTTCCATCTGCTTTGTATCTGTAGAGCTGCTGTAGACATTTGATTTGGGATTTTAAATCACTGTGTTCAGCCCAGTTTTCCTCATCTCTGATTTTTGGGGGCCAGAGCAAGTAGCTGTTTAGGTTTAGGATGAAATAACCATTGAGTCTCACCAGTAGATGCTGGATCGGTATCTGAGCTTCTGTAAGAAAGCCACGTGATTTTTTTTTAAATTTATTTTTAACAGCTTTGCCTGGTAACAGTGGTTCTTGTTACATTTTGATGAGTGTAATGTTTATCTCACCAGTATAAGTAGATTTACATAGTTTGCTGCTTTCAAGCAGATTAACTGGGTGTAACTGCAGGTGAGGAATCTAACTCTGATTCAGTGTTTTGCCTTGTTTAGAGACTGACGTACTATGCAGTTGATTAATCCTTTCATGCAGCTCTGTTCACAGCAATTTCTATGTCATCGGTGGGGTTTTCTTGGAGTTTGAAGATAAAACTGGCATTTAGATAATATTTAAATGAAACAAACCATTGCTAGTCTCAAGTAAAAAATGTTTCACTTTCAGGATGATGGGTTTAAGGTATCAGGATGCTATACCTGTAATCCTATATATCATTTGACAGCTCTGTAGGGATTTTTTTTTCTTCTCTTGCTTCAGTTTTCTTTTTTGTAAATATGCATGTCAAGTGACCTCATTAAATTTATGAGATCAAGGAGTATAACTGTCATGGTCAGAATTTAAAGCATGAAACTCTGTAGAAAAATCTAAGAAATAGTTCTTGCACAGTACTGTTCTATGAATGTGCATGTATGGGGGAGGGGGAGGGATTGGAGAAAGAGACCAAATACACTTTTAGTTTATAACTGAGTTTGTTGTTTTATGATTAGTAGTTGATTTTTTCAAATTGGTAAGACTTGTATTATTTTATTCCTTGCATTGACCTGATCAGTTGCATATGAAGTATGTTTGACATTAATGACCTTAAATGGACTTAACCAGACTCTCAGCTTTTCTATTGAATATCAGTGCAGAGAAAGCTCACATTTATTATTATTTTTTGTAATGCTCCTATAAAGATGTTTGTATAGCACTGAACAAATCTGATCTCTCAAGCATAAACGATCAGTGAGTTTCTATAGGTATAATACAAACGAGAATGAAAAAAAATAAAAGGAAGCGCCCTAACCAGTCAGATATGACATTCTAGATTAGAAAAAGTGATCGATTACGTTTTCTATATTTTGAAAAAATGAAATTGCTGTTTAAGATTTCTTTCTTAAAAAGGTTGCTGGATTACTCTTTTGTCTGTTTGAATGCTTAATTGTTTTACAGTGTGTGTATGTGTGTGTAAATATATATACACACACACACACATACTTGGGAGAAAACAAGTGTATGTTTTGTCTTGAATGTCTGCTGTTTCTTTTTTGAAACTTTCAACTCTGAAGAATGCTTGACTTAACACATTTCAGAAAGTGTAGTAAACTATAAACCAGGATTATTCAGTGGGTGAGGGGAACCTTTTCCCGAGGCTTGACAGGGTTTATAATACATCACCATAGTACTAAAGTCAAGTAAATAAAATACTGAGAAGGTGGTTTAAAATGTGTTCTCACAGGAGTTGGTGAAAATGGTAGCTGTTGCTAATACATCTCTTTTGTATTGGTGAGTGCATTTTTCACAGCTCTAAACATTCTATTATTGGTCTAGATTTGTTTTGAGAGGCAGGATAAAACAAAAGTTATAAAAGGTCATGGAGACTAGGAACTCTGTACTAGCATTCCTTCAGAGCTCGCTGTCTTCAACGTCTTATGAAAGTTTTTAGTGGTCTGTAAAGCAGATGCTTTTATTTTATAACGAGAGCTGCTTAGGGGAAAATGTTATGTCTTAAAATTTTATGCCAAATTAAATATTTTCCAAAAATGTATCATTTTCATTCTTCGTGAACTGTTAGAAAGGATTTCTAGAAAGCCAAAAGAACCACATTAAATTCTGCCTGTTCTAGCTTGTTGAAGTAGTTGTTACATACTTTGCATAAGTTTCACAGTTGCAGTACACTGTGGTAATTATAACAGCGCCCTACAGAAGCCACTGTATTTACAGTTTCCTGATGCAACAGGAAAGGGAACGGATGAGTTACAAATAGAGAGGGGAGAAGAGTGCAGGGGAGAGCCATGTGTTAGCTAAGCAGAGAACTTAAACTAGCATTGTTTCTAACTCAAATGTTAGAGGACTTATCTACGCACAACTTGCACACGTTTCACTAAATTGTTTCTAGTAGATTTTAGTTTAAACTAGTGTAAACTCCTGTGTGGTCACTCTTAAACTGATATAAAAATCGGTTTCTATTGATTTAGGTTTTGCCACTAACTTAAGCTAAAATCAACATAAACTGGGTTTAAATCAGTTCGTGTGTTTATATACAGGAGTTTTCACTGGTTGAACTACGTGGATTTAACACTACTTTACCCAGAGTTGCACTGGTTTAATTAAACTATAGGCCTGCTTAGTCTTGGCTTAAAGTTAATTGGTCTCAAAATATGCTCCAAACATAGGGAAAACTTTTGAAGGAATCAGAACTACAGTTTAAACTTGTTTGGGTGTTCAAAAACCTTAAACATGTTAAAAAGTTGGGAACCTTTCATGGAAAGGAATGCAGAGTCATAATTCACTGTATAATATTTTTGTTGATTTGAACTTATTAAAAATGCTAGTTAACAACAGAGTACAGTATAACACCAATAAAAGAAAAAGCGGTATTTCTTTATTTGTTTTATGTAGTGACCTGCTTCAAATATTCCACAGTTTAATGATTTACTTACTATGGGATATGGATGTTTAATACAAGGTAAAAAGATTAGGGGGAAATAAAGTCCGGCATTACTTCGATGCTAAGTCTGAAATGTTAATTGCACAAATGTCAAAATTATGGTCTTACCAGCTCTCTTCCCTATTGCCCACAACACGGATAGAAAACTCAATTTTACAAGGTGCTTTTGCTGCAATGAGAGCTGAGGGTGGTTGGCCCAGTTGCAGGAGGCTTTCAGATTCTTTATGAATTCATATAGAAGGTGTGCAATAGGGAACATTGTTAGTTCTTCTTCCAGTTAAGTTCCTATGGACTCTTCGCTGCAGGTGCACAGGCACCTCTCAAGCCCTTAATTGGAGACTTTTCTGCTAGCAATGCCTGTTTGGCCTGCACATGTGCCCTGTGCCTCCTCATGCTGGATGCTGAGTCTGTATAGGGATGCACAGGTGAACCACATTCAGTCTTCTTCTCAGCCTGAGATGGATCTCTAGCGTGCCCACCTTAAGGGTGCCTCCGCTATTTCATGTGCTTTTTATAGTTGTTTGTTTTGTTAGTGTCAGTTGTTTTTAGTAGTTATTAGGGCTGTCGATTAATTGCAGTTAATTCACACGATTAACTCAAAAAATTAATTGCAATTTAAAAAATAATCACAATTAATTGCAGTTTTAATCGCACTGTTAAACACTAGAATACCAATTTAAATTTATTAAATATTTTGGATGTTTTTCTATATTTTCATATATATTGTATTCTGTGTTGTAATTGAAATCAAAGTGAAAAGGCGTACTAGTGGCACCTTAGAGACGAACCACTTTATTTGAGCATAAGCTTTCGTGAGCTGAATTGAGCTGTAGCTCACGAAAGCTTATGCTCAAATAAATTGGTTAGTCTCTCAGGTGCCACTAGTACGCCTTTTCTTTTTGCGAATACAGACTAACACAGCTGCTACTCTGAAACCTGAAATCAAAGTGTATGTTATTTTTTATTAAAAATATTTGCACTGTAAAAATGAAAAATACAAGTACTGTAGTGTAATCATTGTCGTGAAAGTGCAACTTACAAATGTAGATTTTTTTTATTACGTAACTGCGCTCAGAACCAAAACAATGCGAAACTTCAGAGTCTGCAAGTCCACTCAGTTCTACTTCTTGTTAAGCCAATCTCTGTGACAAACAAGTTTGTTTACATTTACAGGAGATAATGCTGCCTGCTTCTTGTTTACGTCACCTGAAAATGAGAACAGGCATTGGCATGGCACTGTTGTAGCCAGCGTTGCAAGATATTTACATGCCAGATGTGCGAAAGGTTCATATGTCCCTTCATGCTTCAACTACCATTCCAAGGGACATGGTCCAGGCTGTTGATGGGTTCTGATCGATAACAGTCCAAAGCAGTGCAGACTGACGCATGTTCATTTTCATTATCTGAGTCAGATGTCACCAGCAGAAGATTAATTTTCTTTTTTTGGTGGTTTGGGTTCTGTAGTTTCTCTTTTAAGAATTCTGAAAGCATGCTTTACACCTCGTCTCAATCAGGTTTTGGACAGCACTTCAGATTCTTAAATCTTGGGTCGAGTGCTGTAGCTGTCTTCAGAAATCTCACATTGGTACCTTCTTTGCTTTTTCTCAACTTTGCAGTGAAAGCGTTCTTAAAATGAACAACATGTGCTGGGTCATCATCCAAGACTGCTATAACATGAAATATATGGCAGAATGTGAGTAAATCAGAGAAGGGGACATACCATTCTCCCCCAAGGAGTTCAGGCAGAAATTTAATTAAAGCATACTTTTTTTAATGAGCATTATCAGCATGGAAGCATGTTCCCTCGAATGGTGGCCGAAGCATGAAGGGGCATACAAGTGGTTAGCATATCTGCCACATAAATACCTTGCAATGCCGGCTACAAAAGTACCATGCCAACGCCCGTTCTCACTTTCATGTGACATTGTAAACAAGAAGCGGGCAGCATTATTTCTTGCAAATGTAAACAGACTTGTTTGTCTGAGTGATTGGCTGAACAAGAAGTAGGACTGAGTGACTTGAGGCTCTAAAATTGTACATTGTTTTATTTATGAATGCAGGGGTTTTTGTACATAATTCTACATTTATAAGTTCAACTTTCGTGATAAAGAGATTGCACAACATTGAAAATACTATTTTCTGTTTTTGTACAGTGCAAATATTTGTAATAAAAAATAAATATAAAGTGAGCACTGTACGCTTTGTATTCTGTGTTGTAATTCAATATATTTGAAAATGTGGAAGACATCCAGAAATATTTAAATAAATGGTGTTCTATTATTAACAGTGCGATTAATCGCACGATTAATTTTTTTAATCGCTTGACAGCCCTAGTAGTTATATTTATTACGTAAGTGTTAACAGTGAGAGGATTGTTTCTTTGTTTTTGTTTTTCCTCCTCCTCTCTCTTTCTTTCAGAAGCCTTGTCTTCCTGGTGGGGCATGCCTGGCTGACCAGGCTTCACATGCAGCCTATGCTGCCAAGAGGCTATCCCAGTAAGTGATGGCTACTCTAAGTGTGTTCATTATTTGGAGGAGTCCCATGTCTCCCAGAAGTGCAATTTCTGCCTACCTCTCAGGTTGAAGGCAAGGAAGAACAAGGAGATTAAGCTGAGACTGTTAATGATGGAACACTCAACCAGTGTCTGAGTCAGGTTAGGAGGGTAAATGCCCCTTTTTAGTACCATCAGGCTCAATCCCTCAGTCTGCACCTACCAATTTGATACGCTCGGTACAGAGCAAGCAATGGTGCCAGACTCCATCGGGGGGCTTACATCGGCACACCTGCCATAGACGGTATCATCAGCTTCAGCTACTGCATCTCGGTGTCCATGTCGGTACCAATTCCCTACTCAGTACCGTAAGAATTTAGATACACAAGAGACCCATCCATATCAGATGAGCCTGAATCCCGGCTCCTTGTAGGTATGAAGTGTCTTTTGGTACCAAGACCTCAGTCTCCAGCCTGCTACTGTCCCCCGTTCGGCAGGACTCTCCATCCTTTTCTCTGGAGGCTCTTCCACTGGATGAGGAGGATGAAGGGGACTTCAAATCAGTCTTTTCTATTTCAGTCCAGGATTCCCAACATGTCCTGTCAGGACCCATTTGTTGTCCGTTACAGAAAAGATAATGACCATCATCAAGAATGGTGGAACCAACCCTGCAACCCTCCTCTCCTGTATGCCTCTCTTCCCTCCCCCCACACAGCCATACGGGATCCTTTGGCTGCTTACCAACAGCAATTCTCCAGACCACTGGTACCATCTCAAAGGGAGACTAGGGTTGTTCAGTCCTCTCCTCCAGAACCAGCTTCCTCACAAAAAGCAGTTATACCTCCACCACCTTCCATGGCCAACAATTTTCAGCAATTGCAAGACCTCATAAAGAGAATAGCTGTCATTCTTCAGATTCCACTAGAAAAGGTCAGGGATTCACAACACGAGATATTGGCTGTCCTACAGTCAATAACACACTTAAGGGTGGCATACCCATCAGCGAGGCACTCCTGGATCGAGGTAAAACTGTGTGGCAAACACCTGCTACTATTCCATCAGCATGCAAAGGAGCGGATTAAAAAGTATTACGTTCCCCCTAAGGATTCTGATTTCTTGTTTTCCCACCTTCTACCTAATTCCCCTCTGGGGAAACTGCTTAGAAGTCCCCTGAAGTGGACCACCCACAGGGACACTACTCAGAGAAAGAGAGGAGTTATTCATCTTGTGCAGTAACTGCATTTCTTCAAGGTGTGTCCCCCTTTGGGTGTTCCACAACCCATCCTCCTTCCCCTCTGCTTTGGACTGCTCTCTGTGGAGACATTCAGCAGGAGAAAGAATTGAGGGCAGTTTGCTCACACATCCTTATATAGGTGCCTGGCACAAGGAGGCATAGGGACACATGTATGAGTCGAACGGGCACTGCGAGAGGAAAAGTCTCTGATACAGGGCTCAAAGTTGCATGTGCACTGGAGGTGGCGCACCCATAGGGGATACATCTTGAAGAACTGCACTTATTGCACAAGCTGAGTAACCTCTTCTTGCTGTGGAGTCCATTCTTTCAAAGTTCCTGACCTTGTGTGATCTCAGTTCTAATGTTGCACTTTATTAACATCATTGTTGCTTTTGTAAAGATATACATTATATATAGTGTATTTCAGTACTAATTTATGGGGTTTTTTTTGAAATGCACTCATTTTATCTGAGTATTTGAGCCTGTAAAATGGCTGAATGGAACATCTTCAAACCACTCCATCCAACTACGCCCCTGCCCCACCCCCCAAAAAAACAATTGGGGGTGAGGGGATGACACCTCCCAGCTAGAATAATCCTGAATTATTACCTCTACAAAGACTCCCTCTACCCCCAAAAGTTTTAAATCACTGAAATTAATGGTTCAGCATCAAAGTGTAATCTCAGCCATAAATATATATGTATGCATTGTTGCAAGAATAAGTTAGTCATAAAGCTTCATGTACACAGTTCAGAATCCAAGTGACTAATCCGGTGTTCAAATACTGCCTGCCATACGTACAGGAGTAGTCTCATTGACGTCCAGGGGAATACTTGTGTTAGTAAAGTAATTGGGATTTGCCCCCAAATTAGGATTATGGTTTTTTATAATAAATCCATTCCAGTAACAAATTGGACTGATGACACCAGTGCCCAAGTCTGTAGTTTGCTTATTCAGTTAAAGGAGAAAGTGTGTTTCAGCAGGAGTCCTATTTCTGGCTAGTAAGCAAAAGTTTTGTGTATGAAAGATACTTAATTCAGTCACAAATTATTGGTCTTAATGCAAGAGTTACAGGCTCTCAGATTTCACCTAGTATTATGCAGGCGGTCTAGCTATGTGATCACAAGGGCCTTAAAACTTATGAACCTATATGTTTCATTAACTCCTTTTCCCCCTTGATGTCTCCTTTCCAAATATTGAACGGGCCCAATACTACATAGTTTATGAAACCAATGAAATCAGAGCTACTCAGACTCACAGTTTATTCTCTTCTGGATCCAGCCCCGGTCTTTCAATTTCAAGGTAATATGGCTGCTGTAATCATTTACTTATTTGGGATGCACTTGTAAATCATTATTAGAGTTTGTTATAAACATTAAGAATTCAATAGTTACACAGGTTGACATGTTGCAAAGGTAGGATTATTGCTATAGGAAAATGAAGTTGAGCAATTCTTCTCTGGTATACCAGGACCAAGTTCTTTAGAGTTTACGTACATGGGAAGTGACTATAATAATGCAACTACAGCTGAGTGAATAATTCTCACTTAGCAGCTAACCACTCATGGAATATCTGCAAGCAGATCCCCTTTACTATATTTGGCAAATACATTCTTGAATTTTCCTCTACAGTCTAGGGCCCCATCAATGATTTCCTGTCCTGTTTAGGGGCAGGATTTTTAAGCAGTGCTGATGTACCAACGAATAGAGCACCACTGGTAAAAATACAGCTGAGGCAGGCTCAGTGGCCACTTGGAGCAGTTTTATTTTTTTGCATGTGTTTGACAGGAGACTGGTGCCAAGAGAGGGAGGGAGAAGTAGAGATGGAGTGAAGTGTCCTCCCACCCCACAACAGAACACTGTTTCAGGCAGGTGCTCGGCTCATGTGCACCAGCTGTGATGCCAGCAATAGCGCTAGTATCCTGGCCAGCTGCCTGCACATGTGTTAGTAAAGTGGTTGCTGTTGTGGCACTCTGTGATTATAGTGCATCTGTATAATGATGGTATTATAGTATCAGTATTTAGTACTAATAAGACCAGATTCACATCTAGCGTAAAACAGTATAGCTCCATTAACTTAAGTAGAGCTACATCAGTTTACATCAGCTGAGGATCTTGACCCTCTAGTGCTTTACCTACATTAAATAATATTGAGAAAAGTTTTTAGATCTATCTTTATTCTTCTCCTTTTGAAGTAGACCATGTTCAGGAATGGCTATGAAAATGATTGATTGTACTATCATACATCCCATCCCTGCAGCCTTTCGCGGTGCTATTTTCCTTATTGACTTAAGCATGCAGTGAAGAGCAGTGTCCTGCTCTTGTTGAACGTTCATAATTCTGTTTCAAATCCAGATTTCTTAATGTGAAGGATACATTAATCATTCTGGACTAAGTGTATGCCAACATTTTAGTTTTAAGACAAGGCAGTTTCAGTTATTTTGAGCTCCAAACATCTGAACAATGTTCTTAATAGCTTAAAACCATTTTTATACTCAGATAAGTAAAAAATGTCTGTTTCATCATCACACTTTCAAAAAAAAGTTATCTCTGGGCTCAGGCAAAAACTGAAGTTTCAGGCCCAAAGGCAAATTGTTGGGAATAAGTTAAGGCAGTGGTTCTCAACCTTTCTGGACGACTGTACCCCTTTCAGGAGTCTGACTTGTCTTGAGTACCCCTAGTTTCACCTCACTTAAAAACTACTTGCTTACAGAATCAGACATAAAAATACAAAAGTGTCACAAACAGCACACTATTACTGAAAAATTGCTTACTTTCTTATTTTAGCATATAATTATAAAATCTAGCCATTGGAATATAGGTATTGTACTTACATTTCAATGTGATACTGAGCCTGTTTTGCACTTGTGAGCCTTGTCTGAAGCCCAAGCTCTGCTGCCTGGGGCTGAAGCATGTAACTTCACTTCGGCTATGGCCTGGGGCAGTTACCTGCTTGCCACCTCATAATGCCAGCCCTCCATTTGCAAACCCCCTAAACCTGTCCCATGACCACCCTTGAGGCTGCAAGCACCAGGTCGAGAAACACTGGTCTAGATGAATTGAGTACTCCCTGGAAGACCTCTGAGTATATGTACCACTGGTTGAGACCCACTGAGTTATGGGTTTAGAATGGATGTGCCACCTCTACCATCACTATATAATTGCCATAACTTCTGATTTGAAGAATAACAGGAAGTGTAGCGTAAAACACAATTGTAATATGACAGTGAGAACTGCAGAATGGAAGATGTCACTTATGAAGGAAATTATTCTCCACAATTCTGATGTATGTTGATTCTGATAAGGGACAAGCTGTTGCTAAAAATACCTTCACATATAATCATTTTTCATGTGGATTTGCAAATGTTTTTTAAATTCAAATTTAATCGTTTCCCTGTGTTACAGGTTTATTTTTATGCTATTTTTTTTTTTTCAAACAAGGCAGTGTTGCCACATGTGGTACTTTCATGGGTTCATGTATGTTGATATGTTCATGCCCTGTGAGCATTTTTGCCTTCCACTCATGATGGTCAGTCACAGGAAAAACATTTGGTACAATTCAACTGTGACTCTGTTTGGGAAATATGAATATCAGATGTATTTACTACCTTTAAATTAGCGTATACATGTCAATTTAAAGTCTGTTTCCTATAAAGAGCTTGATTTTTAAGGTCACTAAGAATCTTTTGCACCATTATTTCCCTATAATGGGTCTGATTCTAAGATTGCCAAGAATCCTCTGTGCCACTCTAGCTGCCTGAAGGGGACATAAAGCTGGTTTAACAGGCCAGGTGGGGCTTCCCTCAGCATGCTTATGCTGGCTCTGTGCCACCCCACTTTGAAGCTGCTAGGGTAAGGTGCTCAGCTGGGGAAAGGGTGCTAAGTGATTTTCTGCTACTAGAATGGCCACTGACAGTAGGGTGCAAATTGCACTGGAGGCTTAATCAGACCTCTGCTGGACCTAGAATTGAGTGGCCTAAAGGTGATGTGAAGTCATCTTTGTTTCTCCCCTTGGGGCATGCACTAAGCACAGTTTGGCCAGACCTCAGAATGTGGTCAACTGTATTAACACTTTTTGACATTACAACAGCTCTCATACCCAACCTAGGAACTGTTAACTCCTGATGTTCGAAGCCTAAGGCTCCTGTCTAATCCGTCTTCCCTACGAGTCCACTTTCCATCCCCAACCTTGTCAGGACCTGATTTTTCTCAATGTCCTTTGCCCAGGACATTGCAACAACTCCAGCTCCTTCTTCAGAAACTGCTTGGACCTAGACATAAGTGCGGGTATTGGCAGTCCATTCCTATTGCACTAGTTTAAACCTACTGGGGAACCCCACCAGCAGTTACTCCTACAGGAGGGGTGTCATCTTTGGGGCATTAGTAGAGTCCTCTGGACAACCACACTTTGACCACCAGTGCTTTTTAACTTGTTCTAGGTGTAGAGCTTGGACAGTGTAAAACTAGACTGGGAGTGTTTTTTGCTTTGGTTCTGTTTGTAAAATATTGTTGGCTTTTATGTCCATTTTAAGTGAGTGTATTCCCATGTGTTTTGCATTGAGTAAAAGCTGGTATATTACATTTTATGTTGGTGACTTTAGAAAGTTTGTCTTTGTGCTTAATATGTTCTGCAGTCTAGACTGGTGACTTGAAGATGTGAAAATTACCAAAAGGTTTTAAAAGGTTGTGCACATGCAGATTAATTGCATTTCACAGTATATTTGCCACTTCTATAATGATTTCAATAATTTGTCTTGATGAATGGAAGAGCTGCTTCTAAACTGTGGACCCTGACCATCAATTTTATTCTTATTGATGTAGTGCAAGGGAGAGTAAGCCCCCGACTATGCTTTGCCATAACACTTCTCATTTTTTCAGCTGGTAGTCACTAATGACTTGGTTTTTCAAAAGTGCCGAGCACTCACAAATTCTGTTGAAGTCAGTTGGGGCTGAAGATGCTTAACAGCTTTGAATATCGGACCATAAGGCTTTTTGCTGATATCAGGAGCATAACTGCTCTGGTGGGCCACTGCATGTAGTCGTGTACCAGTGTCCTTGAGCTAGCTAACATCAAACAAAAATAAAGCCACCTTCTGATATAACAGATATTTGGGTAGGTTATCATTCTACCAGGACATGAATCAGGCTGTGAATTCAAGACTGTCATGTAGATGTGGAAATAAAGAACGCTGGTCATCTGACCTGCACATAAGAATGGTGGTATCCGCCACAAATATGGCATCTGTTTCTTGGAAGTAGCACATAAGAAGCATGTAGGACTTGCTGATACTTAAAGGGAAACTCTCAACACAAAGTATACACTTTAAACAAAATTTTTAGAGAGTGTTTAAAGTAGTTTCAGATGTTACACCTGCCCCTATATCCCCCTGCCGGTTTTTGTCTGTTTGTTTGTTTTTACAGTCACATTTTCCTATTTTAAAAAATGTTTTGTGTGTCTCTTGTCATTCTCACAGAGAGGAATTGACTGGCTACACAGGGAGTTTCCGTGATTAGGTACACAAAGTGCTGCCAGAAGCACAAAGCAAACAAAGTGGAAAAATGAAAAGAATACGTTTCCCTATAACCTCTTTCAGTTCCAGAAATCTTGGGAGTTACAAATAACTGTAGCAGATTAGACCTTTTCAGACAAAAATGTATGGGATTTTTAATTCCTATTTTTTAAATTGACTATCCCTTGAATAGAAATCTTTGTAAGACCATTTCAATTTATGATTTTCTTTACCCTTTGTATAATACCTGCTTTCAAAAAAATTGGTTATTGTGCAGTGTAACCTAAAGCACCCCTTTTCCCCGTCCCGAATCCAGGAGTTTGAATGCAGAAGAGGTTATTGTAACATCATCCAAGAGAACACCATAACTTCAGTAGAGGATTGAACAGCTATGACAGATAAATCTCAAAAAAGAAAAGGTGTTGTCCTCATGCACATATTCCTTATTAAAAAGGGAAAGCAACCCAGAGAAGCACACTCTTTCTGTTCCTCATTGCAATCTAGCCAGATTTCCCTAGACATTAGGGAATTGCACTTCTAAATCATGTTCTTTCCTTTGAAACTATGGAGGTAAGTTCTCTTGTCTCTCCCACCTCTAGGCTTAAACAGAATTCACTTTGGCTGTCCTTCTCTGAGGTGTACTAAACAATGTATTGTGTTCAGTGAGAGTACTTTTGTAAGACCTTGTCTGCACTAGAGCAAATTCCTTGTATAGAACTGCTAGCTTGATTTGCACCTGTGCAACTTACACCTGCATAAGTTGCAGGTCACTGTTTACACTGATGCCATACATCTATACCAAGGGTTTGCATTGGTGCAGCTACCCCAGTACCAAAAGCCTGCCTACAGACCAGTGGTGGGCAGCCTGCGGCCCATCAGGGTAATCCACTGGTGGGCAGCGAGACAATTTGTTTACACTGACCGTCCGCAGGCACAGCCACCCGCAGCTCCCAGTGGCTGCGGTTTGCCTTCCCGGCCAATGGGAGCTGCGGGAAGCGGTGGCCAGCACGTTGCCCACCGCTGTTGTAGACAATGAGTACATTTTTTTTCAAGAGCACCAAAGTCCCATTTTCAAAAGTAACTTAGATGCTTAAGCTGCTAAGTCCCATTATCTTTCAATAAGACTTAGGCTCCAAGTGCCTGAGTCAATTTTGAAAAATGAGACTTACATTTCTAAGTCACTTGGGAACTTTAGAAAATTTTACCCATGGCCTTATTTACACTGCATACAGTCACAATGAAATTGAGAAATCAGTAGGTAAGTCAAAGCAGAACTTATTCCTCAGTCTTTTGAATAGAAGCTAACTCGCATATTGTTGCTGTCTTGCAAATTTTTATTCAATTTTAATACACTTTTGAAGCATAACTAGCCTTTTCCAAGCCGTAGGCATTATACATTACTAATATTTGCAAAAAGTACCAGGGCCAAGTTTTCAGCTGGTATAAATCAGCACCAGTGAAGTAAATGGAGCTAGGCTGATTTGCACCAATTGAGAATCTGAGTAGGAAGCTTCAGGACTATCTCTTCCCGCCCCCCCAATTCCCAAATGGAAACCAGCAAATGTTACATGGTAGTATAATAATATTCAGCGGCTTATATTCCATGTCTGTCTTCAATTTGTGTCTCTTCCTATGGAGGAAATTTACTTCCCTGGATGCTGTGTTCTCCTTCACATGGAGAACTGCAAACTCAATATCACTACGGTTCAGCCTGACCTACAGCAAAAATAACCCTTTTTGATGGGAGCAAGCTGTATACCTTATCTTCCTTGCATTTTAAAATATTTACCAGGACAGTATTCATTTTTAAATTTAGTACAGCTGTACTCTTACTGCCATACCTGGGATGATTTAATTGGGGATCGGTTCTGCTTTGAGCAGGGGGTTGGACTAGATGACCTCCTGAGGTCCCTTCCAACCCTGATATTCTATGATTCTATGATACCTGGGGTTTATTCTCTATTGTCTGTCACCCTGTGTAGTCATTTACACGTGAAAAACAGATGTAAAACTGATTTGACAGTATTGTATACCTATTTTGTGCTCACTTTGTACAGATGTAAGTAACTAAACAAGATGCAAGACAATGGAGAATCATATCTATGAAGTGTATTTAAACTACACCACTAGTGTTTTTTTTAAATCTTAACAACCTTAAACAAATGTGGTTTGGTTTTCAAATTAAGGTCCTGGTAGTTGGTTTTTAAATTGTTAGAGAGAAGTCTAGTAATTTAAGTTTCTTAATTCATCCTTAAAGAGCTGCTGATTGTTTATGGAAAACATTATTGAAACAGCTCCATATACTTCTGTATACTTATAGCAATTTGGAAAGGAGATGCATAGAAGGATCAGGAATATGCAGTACCAGCATATAGCTTTCAAGTATGCCTGGCTGGTCTCTTCTGGTGATATCACAGACCTACACCCGCTCCCAGTGATGCACAGCTGGGGCCTGGTCTCTCAAATGTCTGCACCCATTATATGAGATGAATGAATGGGGCAACATTGTTTGGGGGAGTATATGGTATGGAAAAGGGTGTTAGGTGTGAAGGTGCTGAAGGAGAAAATAGTGACAGGTTTGAAGTCCCATTTCTTTCCATTGAAGGCCCAAACTACCATTTCAACAGCAGTTTATTGCCCTTTCACCCACTTTTATCTCTTCTTCAAGTGTAAAGGCGAAGTTGGAAGCTATTTGCTATTACAAAATGGTTTTCGTAGAAGAAAGTGAATTGAATTTACTCCTGGGACACAAACTACAGCTGCTTGGCCAGCTGAGCTTCTGGGGAAAGGGAATTAGGAGAAGGGGTCTGAATAAATAAATAGTCAAGGTCCTTACAAAGAGAGAAGAGTGTTGGTAAAATTAATATGTATAATCTCAAAACTGTAGAGAAATTCTATTTATAGCCTTTTCCCTACTACTTTTCCGTTAGTGAGGAGCTACTTTTTGTGGTGGAAGCATAGGTATACGTAAACATGAATCAAAACAGTTTTTTTTTTTTTTTTTTTTTTTTTAAATAAAGGAAAATGAACAAGCCAAACTTTGCTAGCAAGTATACACTCTTGCGTGTGCATTAGTAAGCTACTGGTGCACTTCTCTGGTAGATGAATTTGAGCCATGCACCAGTAGCCTCCGAATAAAATAATGCACATCCTGTTGTGACTTATTCCTATAATAAATGGTAGCAGCTCTATTTTTATCATGTTGCATAATACAGAGGCAAATGAGTGTTTGTTGAAATTAAAAAGCAAGCAATCCAAAACTAATTATACAACCTTTTGCTCAACATAATCTGCACAACTCACTGCCACGGCAAAAGTATAACAAGGAAATATTTGTACTTGCGTAGCTTCACAGTGAGAACCCAAACACATGATTCTCTATTGTCCGCACCTTGTGTGGTCATTCACTCTAGTGCAAGGTTGTGTAAGATACAGTACTACCATTCTGATTTGGTAGCATTTTGCACCCAGTTAGCCCTTCTTGCATGGGTGTAAATGACAGCATGAGGTACAGAGCAACTGAGATTCAGACTCCAGGGTAGAGGGCCCCACACCAACCAGAGTAAGCAATGCTGCTTCAAGCCTTGTGTTGTATTGGTGCACCACATCTACTCAAGAGGAGTGGGCCTACAGCAATATGAATATCCCCAGGATAGACAGGCTCTGAGGGTATGTCTACACTACGAAATTAGGTCGAATTTATAGAAGTCGGTTTTTAGAAATCGTTTTTATATATTCGAGTGTATGTGTCCCCACAGAAAATGCTCTAAGTGCATTAAGTGCATTAACTCAGCGGAGTGCTTCCACAGTACCGAGGCAAGCGTTGACTTCCGGAGTGTTGCACTGTGGGTAGCTATCCCACAGTTCCCGCAGTCTCCGCTGCCCATTGGAATTCTGGGTTGAGATCCCAATGCCTGATGGGGCAAAAACATTGTCGCGGGTGGTTCTGGGTACATATCGTCAGGCCCCCATTCCCTCCCTCCCTCCGTGAAAGCAGCAGCAGACAATCGTTTCGCGCCTTTTTTCTTGAGTTACCTGTGCAGACACCATACCACGGCAAGCATGGAGCCCGCTCAGGTAACCGTAACTGTATGTCTCCTGGGTGCTGGCAGACGTGGTACTACATTGCTACACAGCAGCAGCAACCCATTGCCTTGTGGCAGCAGACGGTACAGTAGGACTGGTAGCCGTCATCGTCATGTCCGAGGTGCTCCTGGTCGCCTCTGTGAGGTCGGTCAGGAGCGCTTGGGGAGACGTGGGCACAGGGACTAAACTTGGAGTGACTTGACCAGGTCATTCTCTTTAGTCCTGCAGTCAGTCCTATTGAACCATCTTATGGTGAGCAGGCAGATGATACGGATTGCTAGCAGTCCTATTGTACCATCTTCTGCCAGGCAGGCAAGAAATGAGGATGGCTAGCAGTCCTATTGTACCATCTTCTGCCAAGCAGCCATGAGATGTGGATGGCTTGCAGTCCTTCTGCACCGTCTGCTGCCAGCCAAAGATGTAAAAGATAGATGGAGTGGATCAAAACAAGAAATAGACCAGATTTGTTTTGTACTCATTTGCTTCCCCCCTCACTCCCCCCGTCTAGGGGACTTATTCCTCTAGGTCACACTGCAGTCACTCACAGAGAAGGTGCAGTGAGGTAAATCTAGCCATGTATCAATCAGAGGCCAGACCAACCTGCTGGTTCCAATAAGAACAATTACTTAGGTGCACCATTTCTTATTGGAACCCTCCGTGAAGTCCTGCCTGAAATACTCCTTCATGTAAAGCCACCCCCTTTGTTGATTTTAATTCCCTGTAAGCCAACCCTGTAAGCCATGTTATCAGTCGCCCCTCCCTCCGTCAGAGCAACGGCAGACAATCGTTCCGCGCCTTTTTTCTGTGTGGAAGCCATACCAAGGCAAGCATGGAGGCCGCTCAGCTCACTTTGGCAATTAGGAGCACGTTAAACACCACACGCATTATCCAGCAGTAGATGCAGCACCAGAACCTGGCAGAGCGATACCGGGCAAGGAAGCGACGTCAGCGCGGTCACGTGAGTGATCAGGACATGGACACAGATTTCTCTGAAAGCGTGGGCCCTGCCAATGCATGCAGCATGGTGCTAATGGGGCAGGTTCATGCGGTGGAACGCCGATTCTGGGCTCGGGAAACAAGCACAGACTGGTGGGACCGCATAGTGTTGCAGGTCTGGGATGATTCCCAGTGGCTGCGAAAGTTTCGCATGCGTAAGGGCACTTTCATGGAACTTTGTGACTTGCTTTCCCCTGCCCTGAAGCGCATGAATACCAAGATGAGAGCAGCCCTCACAGTTGAGAAGCGAGTGGCGATAGCTCTGTGGAAGCTTGTAATGCCAGACAGCTACCGGTCAGTTGGGAATCAATTTGGAGTGGGCAAATCTACTGTGGGGGCTGCTGTGATGCAAGTAGCCCACGCAATCAAAGATCTGCTGATATCAAGGGTAGTGACCCTGGGAAATGTGCAGGTCATAGTGGATGGCTTTGCTGCAATGGGATTTCCTAACTGTGGTGGGGCCATAGACGGAACTCATATCCCTATCTTGGCACCAGAGCATCAAGCCGGCGAGTACATAAACTGCAAGGGGTACTTTTCAATAGTGCTGTAAGCTCTGGTGGATCACAAGGGACGTTTCACCAACATCAGCGTGGCCGGGCAAGGTACATGACGCTCGCATCTTCAGGAACTCTGGTCTGTTTCAAAAGCTGCAGGAAGGGACTTTATTCCCAGACCAGAAAATAACTGTTGGGGATGTTGAAATGCCCATAGTTATCCTTGGGGACCCAGCCTACCCCTTAATGCCATGGCTCATGAAGCTGTACACAGGCAGCCTGGACAGTAGTCAAGAGCTGTTCAACTACAGGCTGAGCAAGTGCAGAATGGTGGTAGAATGTGCATTTGGACATTTAAAGGCGCGCTGGCGCAGTTTACTGACTCGCTTAGACCTCAGCAAAACCAATATTCCCACTGTTATTACTGCTTGCTGTGCGCTTCACAATATCTGTGAGAGTAAGGGGGAGACATTTATGGCGGGGTGGGAGGTTGAGGCAAATTGCCTGGCCGCTGGTTACGCGCAGGAGGGCTCAGTGCGCATCAGAGAAGCTTTGGAAACCAGTTTCATGACTGGCCAGGCTATGGTGTGAAAGTTCTGTTTGTTTCTCCTTGATGAAACCCCTCGCCCCTTGGTTCACTCTACTTCCCTGTAAGCTAATCACCCCCCCCTCCTCCCTTCGATCACCACTTGCAAAGGCAATAAAGTCATTGTTGCTTCACATTCATGCATTCTTTATTAATTCATCACACAAATAGGGGGATGACTACCAAGGTAGCCCAGGAGAGGTGGTGGAGGAGGGAAGGAAAATGCCACACAGCACTTTAAAAGTTTACAACTTTTTAAAATTTATTGAATGCCAGCCTTTGTTTTTTGGGCAGTCCTCTGTGGTGGAGTGGCTGGTTGGCCGGAGGCCCCCCCACCGCGTTCTTGGGCATCTGGGTGAGGAGGCTATGGAACTTGGGGAGGATGGTGGTTGGTTACACAGGGGCTGTAGCAGCAGTCTGTGCTCCAGCTGCCTTTGCTGCAGCTCAACCATACACTGGAACCTATTGGTTTGATCCTCCAGCAGCCTCAGCATTGAATCCTGCCTCCTCTCATCACACTGCCGCCACATTTGAGCTTCAGCCCGCCACTTACTCTTTTCAGCCCGCCACTTCTCCTCCCGGTCATTTTGTGCTTTCCTGCACTCTGACATTATTTGCCTCCATGCATTCGTCTGTGCTCTGTCAGTGTGGGAGGACAGCATGAGCTCAGAGAACATTTCATCACGAGTGGGTTTTTTTTTTCTTTCTGATCTTCACTGGCCTCTGGGAAGAAGAAGATCCTGTGATCATTGAAACACATGCAGCTGGTGGGAAAAAAAAGGAACAGCGGTATTTAAAAAGACACATTTTATAAAACAATGGCTACACTCTTTCAGGGTAAACCTTGCTGTTAACATTACATACATAGCACATGTGCTTTCGTTACAAGGTCACATTTTGCCTCCCCCCACCGCGTGGCTATCCCCTCAACCCTTCCCCATCCCCGTGGCTAACAATGGGGAACATTTCTGTTCAGTCACAGGCAAACAGCCCAGCAGGAACAGGCACCTCTGAGTGTCCCCTGAAGAAAAGCACTCTATTTCAACCAGGTGACCTTGAATGATATCTCACTCTCCTGAGGATAACACAGAGAGATAAAGAACGGATGTTGGTTGAACGCCAGCAAACATACACTGCAATGCTTTGTTGTACAATGATTCCCGAGTACGTGGTACTGGCCTGGAGTGGTAAAGTGTCCTACCATGGAGGATGCAATAAGGCTGCCCTCCCCAGAAACCTTTTGCAAAGGCTTTGGGAGTACATCCAGGAGAGCTGCGAATGCCATGGCAAATTAATCCTTTCACATGCTTGATTTTAAACCGTGTATAGTATTTTAAAAGGTACACTCACCGGAGGTCCCTTCTCCGCCTGCCGGGTCCAGGAGGCAGCCTTGGGTGGGTTCAGGGGATACTGGCTCTAGGTCCAGGGTGAGAAACAGATCCTGGCTGTCCGGAAAACCGGTTTCTCCGCTTGCTTACTGTGCGCTATCTACAACCTCATCATCATCATCTTCTTCATCCCCAAAACCTGCTTCCGTGTTGCCTCCATCGCCATTGAAGAAGTCAAACAACACGGCTGGGGTAGTGGTGGCTGAACCCCCTAAAATGGCATGCAGCTCATCCATGGAAGCAGCATGTTTGGGGCTCTGACCCGGAGCGGCTGTTCGCCTCTCTGGTTTTCTGGTAGGCTTGCCTCAGCTCCTTAAGTTTCACGCGGCACTGCTTCGGGTCCCTGTTATGTCCTCTGTCCTTCATGCCCTGGGAGATTTTGACAAAGGTTTTGGCATTTCGAAAACTGGAACGGAGTTCTGATAGCACGGATTCCTCTCCCCACACAGCGATCAGATCCCGTACCTCCCGTTCAGTCCATAATGGAGCTCTTTTGCGATTCTGGGACTCCATCATGGTCACCTCTGCTGATGAGCTCTGCATGGTCACCTGCAGCTTGCCACGCTGGCTAAACAGGAAATGAGATTCAAAAGTTCGCGGGCCTTTTCCTGTCTACCTGACCAGTGCATCTGAGTTGAGAGTGCTGTACAGAGCGGTCACAATGGAGCACTCTGGGATAGCTCCCGGAGGCCAATACCGTCGAATTGTGTCCACAGTACCCCAAATTCAACCCGGCAAGGCCTATTTAAGCGCTAATCCACTTGTCAGGGGTGGAGTAAGGAAATCGATTTTAAGAGCCCTTTAAGTTGAAAGAAAGGGCTTCATCATGTGGACGGGTGCAGGTTTACATTGATTTAATGCTGCTAAATTTGACCTAAAGTCCTAGTGTAGACCAGGGCTGAGATTTCAAAATAGACTAGATGTTTCAACGAGGAATAGTATTTGCTATTATGCTAGACGGGATAAATTACAAAGATGATCGATACTTCAGTGTATATTCTAGCCTAGTGCTAAATAATATATATTCAGGTGGGGACAAAAAGAACATTCCCTTCCTAACTTCCATCCTCCATGATACAAACTCACATAGCTAGACTCTTTGTGTGCATTTCATGCTTTCCTCTGAAACAGCCAACTGTTGGTTCCTCCTCTTCCACAGAGGAATCGGTGCAGCTCTGTTAGGTGAAGATCAAGATTTGGGAGCCCAGTCACAGCCCAGCTGCACATAGGCTCCCCCTGTGTTTCCATTCAGGGGGAAGGAGCAGGCCAGGCAAAGGCAGGAGTAGGGCTGGTATATCCTCTGCTATACAAAATATGGATAGTTGATGCACCCATTGAACACACTGAGGATGGAGGTTGTAGCATCTGCAGAGGTTGAAGCAGTGGCTTTAGAACAGCTCCATTGGGGTTCAGTGGCTTGGGGTGAGGAAATGTTTCCCCTGCATGTCCCCCCCACCCCCTGCGGATGAGACCTGACTACTCACTCTTGGTATGGGGAGATTCTGGTACCAGAACAGGGTGGTAGATTAGGTGACCCATTGGCCTCTTACAAATGTCAATTACTATGTTTGTGAGTAGAGTATTTTAAGTTATCAGCCAATATTTGACGTTGCCTGTTAGCAGCTGTGCAGTAATTAGTCTCTAAGTCTTATTCAGTTTCTGAGGCTTGATCTACACTAAAACCTTATCTTGGCATAGCTATGTTGGTCAAGGGTCTGAAAAAAACCCACTCTCCTGACAGACACAGCTATGCCAACAAAATCCCCAGTGTAGACACAGCTAAGCTGCTGGAAGAGTGTTTCTGTCAACATAGCTAGGAAGGTGGTATTCCTACACAGGTAAGAAAAGCTCCTGCAGTTGGTATACACTGCATTTATGTGACGGGGACATGCCAACATAGCTATTTTTGTAAATGCTGGAAATAGCTAGAACCATGTGCTGTTTGGAAATATATCCAAAATTACACATAATGTAAAATAAGTGAATGGCGTAAGTACTGATTTTAGAGTGACCGTGACTTACCATGTGTAAGGTTGTATTTATGAAGCTTAAATACAAAACTGCATGTGCAAGCAACAGAAAGTGTATGGAATTAGTACTTAATTCATAGACAGTAGCCAAATGAGTTATGTAGACTGAGACAGTCATAGCAATGTACCACCTCCTTTTAAACCATCATGTAATAATTATTTGTAGTGCTTAAAGGCTTTGCTCAGGAATGAGGAAGGGGCGGGGAGGCTATGTGTTAGGTACAGGACATGTACATAACAAAAAGTTGGGCCTTCTCCAAAGAGACTACATACTAATTTTAAGATTGGGTTGGTGGTGTGCACATAGTAACAGTGAGACAGTTATGCTAAGTGTAATAAGCAGCAGGCACAGCAGACTTACAATCATGTACAAGGTGTTTTAATAGGACTGGATTCCCATATACACAGATGTGCACTAGTTCTTCAGTGTTTAAAATATATATATATTGAATAAATAGAAAATGACATGCCAGCTCTCATGTCAGCCAGAAAACGCATCTGTGGTCTAACCCCTGTGACAAACAATTTAGCAACAGTTCCAGTGCTACCAACGCTATGGAGTTTGCCAAAAAAGCAGATGCTTCTTCCGACAGATATCTTACATGGCTTAATATTTGTGTCCTGTAATTACTGTCTAAAGGGAAGAGAGGAATGCCAGGATATTGCAAAATGAACAGGAACACAACATTTTAGTTTAAAAAAAAAAAACAACAACCACCAATCCCAGTTGTTGAAAAAATACTTAATCTTGCATTTCATCTAACGATTAACATTTTTATAATTTGATTTTTAAATATTTTTAGTTTGTATTTTAACAGGATATAGAATTTGTAACAGAAATATAGCATTAATTGGTAAAATGTGGTTATTAGCAACATCTAATCCCCATTACACACGATATTCAGTGCAAGCATCAAACAAGCTGAAATCAACATTTCCAGTGTTTATCAATTTTCCCGATGGAACAACTCTGTGGAGTTGGGGTAGGAAAGAGAGACTATTTACTAGAGCTGTTTGGGAAGTGTTTCTGATCTCTTGAAAACTTTAGATGAAAATGGGGAGAGGTTTTATTTTTTGTCAGAATTCTTTTTTACAAGTTTTCAGGTTTTCAACAGCTGTAAACTGAAGGGTTTTTTGGGGGCGGGGCAGGGGGGAGGTTTATTAAAAGGACACTTGCTGCAGAAACTTTTGTTTTGACAAAACCATTTTTCTTCTAAAAAATAGTTTTTTGGAGAAAATTTACTAGTCTACTATTTTACACTGGTACCATTATTCAAAACAAAAAGGCATTGGGCAGGTCTCTGAATAAATTTAAGTGAGTTTATGGTGTCCAAATCTCAGTACAGTGCGCCTATATTTAAAAGGTGCCCATAATCCTAAAAGCTGTTTATTGGGATATGGGTCTTTTTGGCCTTTTGAGACATACACAAATGTGTAACTGAGGCAAACAGCAGACTTCAAAGCAAAATGATGCCTAGTACCCTGAGAAGGTAAGAGCAGAGTGTGAATTCATGCTGTACCTGTACTCAAGTGTTAACTTAGGTTAACTCATAGAACCCCAATGCTGGAGCTTGCTGGTCAGTTGAATACCGGGGGTGCCTGTGTTTTTGCAGCCTCCAAAGGGATAGTTAATGCCCCCTATGAAAGCTGAGCTGCACTCTTTTTTCTTGAGATAACTTGTGATTGCTTGGTTGGCATCTGTGTTGGTAGGGAGAGCTGAAGTTTTGAAAACAGTATTTAATGGACATCTTAATGTCTGTCAGGAGAGCATCAGTTTCATACAGGGTATTTCACAACAGTCAGATATTTGCTGACTTGCAGAGAAGTGAAACTGTAAGAAAATTCTGAACATGCCAGCTCTGATCTAGCTGGATGTTATTTTTATGCATTGGAGTTTTGGATAATTTTCCATGAGGTAGAATAAATGCCTGAAACTGTATTTCATATAGGCTGGTTTTTGTCATCTACATCTGGGCTGATGCGTCAGAAGCACATACAAGGGAGTTGTGGAGGACAACCTCAGAGGATAAGCCAGAAGGGACCATTGTATCATTTAGTCTGACCTCCTGCATGTTGCAGGCCATGGGACTTCCCTGAAGTTCATGTTAGAAGTACAGCGTATCTTTCGGAAAAACACCCAATCTTTATTTTAAAATTTCCAGTGATGGAGAACATTGTAATATTGCATTCCCTGATCCTAATTTACACCAACAAATGGAATACATTCCCTAGCTGTTGTATAAAGTAAAGCTCATGCTTTATTATTTGCATTCAATATTGTGCTCCGAGCTTATAGCCCCTGTATAAACTTATTAATATTTAATTAAATAAAATTGCTCCAAAGACCTTTTGCTTGTTTTTTGTTGTAACCACAGCTTGATTCCTTGGCAACAAGTTCTCCATATCTTCGTATTCAATGAAGGGTTAACCACAAAAGCACACAGATGTCATCTGTCCCAGCAGCTCACAGTTCCTAGCAGAAAGCTCTCATCTTCCTTCAGGCTCTTGAACTTCTTGACCTTCCCTGGTTTCCTCCTGACTAACTGCCCTAGGTTACCCGTGGTAATGCTGCATTCATGGATCTCACCAAGAAGCCCACTGAGGCCCTAGAGAGTAAAATGTGAATTAACTTTGGGCGTAAATTTAGTTTAGTTTTAAATTATTTAAATTGCCATGTCATGCCTCAGTTGCCTGGCTGGTGCAAGGTGCTGATCTGATCTAGATAGCAGAAACTTCAGAGCCTCCTCCAGGGAGTTGAGAGGCAGAAAGGATGGGAAGGTAAAGGCTGTCACCAGCCATGAGCAGGAGAGTTGTTGCGGAAAGTCACTGATAGCTAGTGCAAAGGAGCAGGGGAATTAGCTCAGCTCTTTTTTCCTCTGCCTGCTATCTTCTGGCGATGTTCTATCTTCTGGGACTTGCCTGCTCCCAGAATGCACTTGTTTCTGTTTCCAGCCTCTGGAGCATCAATACCCTTGCCAGCTGAAGAGAAAGGTCTGAACAAAGGAAATAATGGAGCAGGCTTTGAATGTCCATGGGGATTTCCAGACATACACTGTTTCAGAGTAACAGCCGTGTTAGTCTGTATTCGCAAAAAGAAAAGGAGTACTTGTGGCACCTTAGAGACTAACCAATTTATTTGAGCATGAGCTTTCGTGAGCTACAGCTCACTTCATCGGATGAAGTAGCTCACGAAAGCTCATGCTCAAATAAATTGGTTAGTCTCTGAGGTGCCACAGGTACTCCTTTTCTTTTTTAGACATACACTGGTTTGCAGCTATCTCTTTGGCACTGAGAGTCGCCCAGATGTCAGGCCCATAGTCCCATGTGAAAGGGGAGAAAGGAGTAAGTCTGAGAGACCTAGGAAGATGTGTAAGCCTCACAGATAAAGCAGGTACCACTCTCCCCTCCACTGCAGGGTCTTTCTGCTCCCCACAAGAGTTTAGGAGGTTGATAGGTTGTGGGTACGGAAGGGGCCATGTAAGCCTGATGACTTTCTCGACTGTGAGAGGATCCAGAGGACCCAGCTTCTTGAAACTCTCTCTATTGAGTTGGGTACTGGAAGTGCTTAGAAAGCAGCTGGCTCTCTGACTCTGTGTAGGAGAGCTGACAGACTGCAGAGAGGGCCAGAGAGCCTGCCTCAGGACAGAAGATGCAAACTGCAACCGCAGATCCTTCTGTGTCATCCATTGGGTATTCTTTTTGCTCAGTGGACGTTGGACTCCAGAGACTTCCAGAAATCACCACCTTTGCTCAATCTGTCATATTGCATCAGAGAGGGTGGTTGAAAGATGAAAAATAATTAAAGGGAAGCCTGTGGGACTCTTCCAGTGAAATCCTCACTACAGACATCAGTTTGTTGGGATAAGGAACACCTTGGAAGGCAATGGCCCAGGTTCAGTGTTTGCTGATAAAAAGGAAGTGGGATAGTCAACTGTCTTCATCAGAGAGAAGTCAGACTAATTTCTCTTTGGCATGTATTTTTAGCACAGAACATGTATCCTATTCCCAACCTCCTCCTGTTAGCTCATTGATTACTTTTCAGTAAAGGATAATAACTTAACACTTCACTGGATATTACACGTTCTATTTCCCTGAGTCCAAGGCGTCTTTGTGCATGTGAAGCTTTACCTAAGCTGTGGACAAAGGATTTCATTCTGTAGTTTAATAGCTATCCAGAACCTTTCAGGAGTAATGTTATCATTTATTTAGATTCACCCCACCCACCTGCGTGCACGCGCACACACACAGTTCAGTAATTTCACATCAATACCAATTTGTATATTATCTCAACCTACCTACCTTTCATCAGCCCGATATTTTAAGTGGATTAAGTGGTAGGTACTTCATATGTAATTCCTTGACTAGCTGAATGCCAATGACAAGATTCTCTAGAACCACCCAAGTGGCATTTTTGACTAAAACAGGCACTTTGTGTGTGCTGTAAGTAACTTACAATCTGTACTTCAATTAAACAACATAAAAAAGACTTCTATTAAAAATGTGATCTTCTCACCCCTCCACCCTGCATGGAGCATATCAATTAAACAGTAAAATATAATTAAATACTCACGATATTCAACTCCATAAACATGCTTTTATAGTCTGAATTAAATTAGAGAGCTGTAGATGGCTGAGACAGGAGTAGCTCTCTGTGTCAGCATGTGGGATATTCAGGTTCAAGTCCCCTTGTTTGAGTTTCCCTGGGCAGTTGGAGACTGGGAGCACTAAAGGGCAGTCTGCTGGACTTCTGGGTCAAAGGAATATCTTGAAGCACCAAACAGCAACCTTTCCCTTTGATTGTGAAAAAGCACACTTCTCCTTGGCTGGAATGGTGATGGCTGTGACCAAGTCCTCAAATATAGATAAGTTTATCTATAAATTTCTAATGCACCCACCACTGTAGTTAGTATCTAGTATATGAAATTAAGGAAAGAATGGTTCAGTCCTAGATGACCATACACTCCCATCACTTTGTGCTGCTTTCTTATTCGGGATTACATAAGGTTATAAGGTTGTTAAAAGGAGGAGGGAGAAAAATTGTTCTTGTTGACCTCTGAGGATAGGACAAGAAGCAATGGACTTAAATTGCAGCAAGGGAGGTTTAGGTTGGACATTAGGAAAAACTTCCTAACTGACAGGGTGGTTAAACACTGCAATAAATTGCCTAGGGTGGTTGTGGAATCTCCATCATTGGAGGTTTTTAAGAGCAGGTTAGACAAACACCTGTCAGGGATGGTCTAGATAATACTTAGTCCTGTCTTGAGTGCAGGAGACTGGACTAGAAGATCTCTTGAGGTCCCTTCCTGTCGTACACATCTATGATTCTCTGATTATTCCTGTTGTTTGTCTTTTATATCCAAAGGAAAAGCTGACAGGCAATTCTGCTGTTACAGAGGGACTGCCTGTGCCAAAAAGGATGACATTTCACATCCCATAAGAGGAGCAAAGGCTTTGCTTTCCTCAGATGAGGGCCTTCCACTGGGAATGCTCAGCCTTTGAAAATTTCACCTTAGTGACCATTACCTGTAACTTCTCCATTGATCGCTGCTCTCAGGATGAGGTTGTGAGGGATTAGCAATAGGGTCTCTGAGTGAGGCCAGCTGAGGGCTTTGAAGATTCTCACGAGTGGAACGGGGAGGCACAGTATAGCAATAGAGTGACCTATTTTACGTAGAAGGTGAGTCAGTCTGTGCTGAAGGGGATATAGAGGAAACTCCTGGGGGAAAGTCTAATCGCTGATTAGTTCTGGGAATGAGTAGTAGGAAGGAAATGGTAAACCAGTGTGGACTGGGGATGACATTTATAATGAAAAGAAGTATTGTCACTACACAGCAAAGACCATCTATTCAGCTTTATTCATCATTTACACTGATTTAGCGTTAATTTTAAGATCCTGTAGTTCATTTTAATGGGAAAAATGTTAAACTAATTAATGTGTTGCCTTGTAGATTCCAGTTTAAAAATCACATTGCAAAATGTTTAAGTTCATATCACTAGATCAACTGCTGCTCTTAAAGAGACTCCATTTTAATTTGGAGCAGAATTTGTTTTGTAAAATAAGCTTTTATAAAACCTAAAACCAATCGAAACATTTGCAGTTATTGTTCATAAAAACTGCTATTAAACAAATACATTTCCCAACAGTGTTTCAAAGCCAAGCTATGCAACAATAAGAATTTGAAAGTAAAACTAGCAACAAACAAAAGTGAAACTAGCATAATTGATTTCTCATTGTACATGCTAAGAGTAGTTAGGAAGGAAGTAAAGAGTATAAATAGTAGCAAATGAATTTTACTTTTTTGGTTATTTCATTCTTAATATAACAGTGTTACAAATAAAATAGGTAAAGAAATTTGCTTACAGTATATGGTTTTAAGATGCCACTGTCCCTTTAATCCAGTGATTGTGTGTTTCTAAGTCACTCTTTTGAACATCTGTAATTGTAAAGCATTTTGAGGTTGGTAAAGTTATGAAAAGCTAGCAGGCACTGAAAGCTGTCTGTAGCTTTAGGAACACAACACTGCATAGACTTACATTCACTTCCTATTTGAATGTAATCATTAGGACTAGAAGCAATTTCATATTTAAGAAAAAGCTTAAATTCCTCGTAAGTATGCGTCTTGGGACTTTCCCCCTGCACTCAGGAGGAAAAACTCACTCTCCACTTGCCACAGACTAGAAGTGAGCTTTTTATTTATTTATTTATTTTCTCCAAACCCAGTTTATAGTGCTGGGGTGGCCAAACTTACTGACCCTCTGAGCCGCATATGACAATCTTTCGAATTTTGAGTGCTGGGACACACCTGATGGGACTTCAGCCCCATGGGAGGTACCTGCCAGGACTTGGGCTTCAGCCCTGCTTCTGCTGAAGCCCCAAGCCCCAACAGGCATTCCCTGCGGGGCTGAAACCCTGAGATCCCCCCCTCCTCCGCTGGGCAGAAGCCCCTACTCCATCACCCTGCTACAAGGCAGAGGTCCCAAGCTCCCCCCACCCCGGTAGGTCGAGAATGGAGGAGGGGGTGTACGGGGCTCTGCAAGCTGCACTTTAACTGTAAAAGAGCCTGGTTTGGCCACCCCTGTTATAGTGTTTACGCTCTTCATAATATAATAAGATTTTATGATCCAAATTGTATACAAAGTGCACAAAAAAAAAGCATTGAAGCATTGAAAATAGTTTCTATTTGCTATACGTGTATACTATAATTACCATCTGAGAGCCAGATTTTGGCCTCATACATATATGCATGGGTGTGACTGATTTCAGTGGAAGTTGTACGTGTGTGTCTAATATAATATGAGGAAAGCAGTTGACTGTAAAACTTTAAACAGAACAATTGTATCTTTCGTCAGCTTACACATGAGTGTACCTTTCAAAAGAGACCCATTTAGGGAAGGGAATAGCATTATGCAAACCTAGCTTTTAGTGCAGTATGAAAAGGTTTTGAAGTTAACTGCTTTGTGCATAGGTTACAACCCTAAAAATAGTTGCTTTGCGTTAGTGGAAGCAGTATGCTCTAACTGCACCTATCGTGCTGCTACGGTTAAGAATCCCTCCGTGTTTTTGTTACAAATTTAAAGGGAGAGTTTAATTTCTATCCCATTTTGAATCATGCCTGGACAAAACTCTGGGTCAAGGCTTGAGATCAAAATGTAAATCTTTCGAAAGAGATTTGATATTTTATAAAAAGTTTTCTACAGTGACTGCTTTTGAATTATAAAATTGCAAAAAAATGCTCTAGGGACAGATTTTTTTCATATTTAAAATAATCCTTTGAGATTTAAATTTGAAGTTTTTTAGCAGTTGAGCATGCATGAGAGCTCAAAGCATTACATAACATTTCAGTTGGGTATTGATGTTGTCCAAAAGTCATGTTTCTGCATTTCAAACCTAATTTTATGGTGTTAAACTGGATGTTGCAACTAAATGTTATTGTTACTGTATAATAAACCTTCTTAATATCCTGAATTGAAAGAGATTACAAAACACTCCCAAGAAAACACACAAAAAATAAACACAATTATGATTAGCTACAAAGGTATACTTATATCTGCTATAGTTCTCTGGCTCACAACAGCATGCCTTTCCTGCTGTACCCCACAATGATTCCTGAATAGTTTCACTCTTTTCGTGTCCTAAGTGTCCACCTCCAAATCTATATTAGAATTCACTTTTTTTCATTTTTTTCACCTTGTCTTCCATCCTAATCCATTGTGACTCTTTACTCCTACCTTCCCCAGCTGTGGAGCTCTAAAGTTTTGCAGGAAAGGGGCTCTGCCCTGTGGACACACACTACTAGTGTAAACCTTGCAATTTATGGAATTTACCTACGTAACCTTAGCTCTGTCCCTATGTCCATGCATGTACATTAAAATGCTCTTTAATTACATCATATAGGAATTTCCATACAAAAAACTTTCTTGTTATAGTGTATAGTATAGTATAGTATAAGGCACAGGATTAACTCGGCTTCGGCACCCAGCCGCCCCTCGCTGGGCCATACCGCTCAGCCGGACCAGATAGCGCCACCGGGCCCGCAGCCTGGACAGTGGCAAGGAGCCCCATGGCAGGGACAATGGTGTCAATGGGCACCATAGCCATCGATGCCCACCCAGGCGGGAACCTGCTCGGTGGCCAGGGTGTCCGAGGCCTCATTGGCCTCGTTATCTAGGCAGAGGGCAAGTCGACAGGTCATGAGTCGGCTCTGCACCCGGACTTCGACCTGGGGGTTGATCCTCTAGCAGCGGCTGAGGCCCACACCCCCGTGTTGGCCTCCTCTCCTGCACCAGATGACACCATCACGGCACCGCCGCCCTCTGCTCCACAGGAATACTTCAGGGCACATCAAGACCTGCTAAAGTGGGTGGTATCGAGCCTCCAGCTGCAGGCTGAGGAGATGGAGGGCCCGTCCAATTCCCTCTTTAATGTACTGTCCCCCTCGGTGCTGGGCTGTGTGGCTTTACCCCTTCACCAAGGAGTAGCCAACATCTCCAACGCCTGTGGCTAACTCCTACCGCTCTGGCCCCGATTTCCAAGAAGGCTGAGAGGAAGTATTTCGTGCTGGCTAAGAACCACGAATACCTCTACTCTTACCCAGCACCTAACTCTCTGGTGATGGAATCTGTGAACCACCAGGAGCGGCAGGGCCAGCCCGCGCCCACCCCGAAGAATAAAGACGCCAAGAGACTAGACTCTTTTGGTAGAAAACTTTACTCCTCTTCGAGTTTCCAGCTCAGGGTGGCCAACCATCAGGCCTTACTGAGCCGATTATAATTTTAATTTATGGGAGTCCCTGCCAAAGTCAAGCCACTCCTCCCAGAGTGGGATAGGAAGGAATTTAAGGCATTGGTGGAAGAGGGGGCGATGGCAGCCAAAGCTGCCCTGCAGGCAGCGACAGACGTGGTGGATACAGCGGCTTGCTTGATGGCCTCCGCAATCTCCATGCGCAGGGCGTCGTGGCTCCTCCTGTCCGGCTTTCGGCGGAGGCCCAGTCCCTCATGCAGGATCTGCCCAAAAGCCCTGTTCACCGAACAGACAGACGTCAGGCTGCACGGGATGAAAGACTCTTGCACCACCCTGCAGACCTTGGGCCTATACATCCCTCCAGATAAGGACAAGGGCAAACTGCAGACGTCGGCTCACCCTGCACAGAGCAGATATGAGCCTCCTTACAAGAGGCCAAGAGACCAAAAGCGCCGGCCTCAACGACAGTCCTGCTCTGCCCCACAGCCTGGGCCCTCTAAGGGCAAGAGGCAGGGAAAGAGTCGGTTTTGACTATTTGCAGGGGGACACCAGGGTAGTTGCCATGGGAACCCCCCCTACTAATAAAGTTTGTGTTCGGCAACCGATTGTCTGCCTTCCGTGGGGAATGGTCACGAATAACCTTGGACCACTGGGTCCTCAGCACCATTTCCAAGGGCTACATGTTGCAGTTCAGTTCACCCCCACCCAACCACCCCCCATCCCTGGCGGGCTCAGAGGACCCAGAGCACGTTCACCTCCTAGGTCAGGAGGTGGAACGATTACTATGCCTGGGGGCGGTGGAGAGAGTGCCAGTAGAATTCCAGGGCAGGGGCTTCTACTCCCGATATTTCCTGATCCCAAAGGTGAAAGGGGGTCTCAGGCCCATCCTAGATCTGCGGAATCTCAATCGGTTTATGGTCTGCTCCAAGTTCCACATGGTTTTCCTGGCTTCTATTATCCCCTCCCTGGACCCAGGGGACTGGTACGCGGCCCTGGACCTTCAGGACGTGTATTTCCACATCCATGTTTTCGAAGGGCACAGGCACTTCCTCCGTTTCCTGGTGGAGCCCAACCACTACCAGTTCACGGTTCTCCCTTTTGGCCTATCCACGGTGCCCAGGGTATTCATAAAGTGTATGGCGGTGGTGGCGGCAGACCTCAGACGAACAGGGGTCCAGATGTTCCCATATCTGGACGATTGGCTTCTCAAGGGCAACTCACAGCCTCAGGTGAGGGCCCGTATGGATCTGCTCCTGTCTACATGTGCCAATCTCGGCCTCTTGGTAAATGAGACCAAATCAGCGCTGGTCCTGGTGCAGCGTATAGAATTCATAGGGGCACTATTGGACTCCTTAAGGGCCACAGCTTTTCTCCCAATGGGCAGTTTTGAAACCCTCAAAGGTCTTATCGCCTCGGTCACGGCTTTTCCAGTGACAACAGCAAGGGCGTGCCTTCAGATCCTGGGACACATGGTAGCATGCACATATGTGGTCCGCCACGCCAGGCTCCAAATGAGGCCCCTCCAGCTATGGCTAGTTTCCCACTTCTCCCAGGTGCGGGACAGCCTGGACAAGGTCCTCTTGGTACCGACCCTGGTAATTGCCTCCCTTCAATGGTGGTCCTCCCTGGGCAATGTGCTCCAAGGGGTTCCTTTCCGGGAGATGGCCCAGTCAATAGACCTGGTGTCCGATGCATCGGACTTGGGCTGGGGAGCCCACATAGGGAACATGAAAACCCAAGGGATGTGGTCAACCTCGGATGTGTCCCTCCATGTAAATGTCAGGGAGCTCAGGGCGATACGGTTGGCGTGTGTGGTTTTCGTCACGCAGCTTCACGGCAAGGTGGTCAGAGTCCTTACGGACAACACCACCACGATGTTCTACATCAACAGGCAAGATGGGGTACAGTCCTCGGCCCTCTGCCGGGAAGCCCTGAGCCTATGGGAGTTCTGTATAGTCCACGACATCTCCCTGAGGGCTTTCCACCTACCGGGCACCTGCAATACACAGGCTGATTGCCTCGGCAGGGTTTTCTCCCCCCATTACGAGTGGTCGCTCCACTCGGAGATCACTCACTGGCTCTTTCGAGAGTGGGGAATTCCCTACGTGGACCTGTTCGTAACCCGCCAGAACTGGCGTTGCCCCTGGTTTTGTTCCGGGGGTGGGGTTGGGAAAGGACGTGATCTCAGATGCCTTCCTCCTGTCGTGGTCGGACCAGCTTTTCTATGCTTTTCCACCTTTACCCCTTACAGGCAAAGTTCTAGAAAAAGTGGAAACAGACAAGGCACTTATCATCCTTATCGCCCCAGCCTGGCCCATCAACACTGGTACGGGACCTTACTGGACCTGTTGGCAGCCCCTCCGAGGAGGTTGCCGCTTCACCCAAACCTCCTCTCCCAGAGTGGGGGCCGCCTCCTTCATCACAATCTGGTCACTCTCCAGCTGACAGCATGGCTGCTCAGTGGCTAGACAAGGAGGAGAGGAGGTGTTCTGAGGAAGTCAGGCAGGTCCTCCTGGAAAGTAGGAAGCCGTCCACACGCTGGACATACCTGGCAAGGTGGTCCAGATTTTCCAGGTGGGCGGGAGAGCGGGGAGTCTCCCCATCGTCCACACTGCTCCATCTTATCCTTGAGAACCTCCCGTCCCTTAGGACGCAAGGGCTGACTCCTGCCTCTGTCAGAGTACGCTTGGCGGCCGTATCGGCCTTCCACCCACTGGTGCAAGGGCACTCAGTCTTCTCCCATACTATGACCTCCCGCTTCCTGAGAGGCCTTGACCATTCATTCCCATATGCTAGATCCCCTATACTGCAATGGGACCTAAAACTAGTGTTGTCCCACTTCACAGGGCCTCCCTTTGAACCCTTGGCCACATGTTCCTGGTCTCACCTATTCTGGAAGGTAGCCTTCCTTGTAGCAATCACGTCAGCCCGATGTGTCTCAGAGCTCAGGGCCTTGACCTCGGAACCTCCACATATGGTCTTCCACAAGGATACGGTCCAACTTCGCCCACACCCTTCATTCTTCCCGAAGGTGATCTCCGCCTTCCATATAGAACAGGACATCTTCCTTCCCGTGCTCTGTCCCAAGCCCCATTCCTCCAATGAGGAATGCCGCCTCCACACGCTCAATTTGCACAAGGCACTGGCCTTCTACCTGGATCGGACTAAACCATTCCGTAAATCCTCGCAACTCTTTGTTGCCTCGGCCGAGCATATGAAGGGGCAGCCTATTTCCACCCAGCGTCTTTCTCGCTGGATCACCTCGTGCATACACATGTGCTATGATCTGGCAGGGGTTCCCCCGCCACTGATCGTCAGAGCGCACTCAACGAGGGCTCAGGCCTCGTCGGCTGCCTATGTAGCCCATGTCCCTATCCAGGACATCTGTAGGGCTGCCACCTGGTCTTCAGTACAAACATTCACTGCACACTATGAGATCATCTCCCAAACTAGGGATGACGCTGGGTTCGGCAGAGCAGTACTGTGTCTCGGGAACTCATGAACTCCTACCCACCTCCCACAGATATAGCTTGGAATCACCTACTGTGGAATACACATGAGCAAGCACTCGAAGAAGAAAAGACAGAAAAGAAAGACCTGTTCCGTAACTGGTGTTCTTTGAGATGTGTTGCTCGTGTCTATTCCATATCCCTCCCTCCTTCCTTTCTGTCGGAGTTGTCCGGCAAGAAGGAACCAAGGGTGGGGGGAGCTCACGGCTCCCCTTCTAGCGCGATATAGAGGAGCCACTCCAGGGGTCACAGCAGTGCTTCCCCCCCCTACGGGTACTGCTAAGGGAAAAACTTCTGCACCGGTGCACATGGCGCGCGTGCACATCTACTGTGGAATGGACATGAGCAACACATCTTGAAGAACACCAGTTACGGAACAGATAACTGTCTTTTTTTGCTATGAAATTTAATATTTAGCTTCTATAGTTCTGTTGTCATTGGGAGTACAAATTTACTGCAGTTGTGAGCTCACTGTAAATAAGTGTGAAAGTTGGTAAGATGTCACAATACCTTATAATAAATGTTGATAGGAAAAGGTATGAAAAGGAGAAAGAAATACTGGATTAACCGAAACAAAAAGGGCCCACTGATATGATGAAGCACAGTGTTAAAATCATGCTCTGAATTAACGGAAAATGTGAAACCAGGAATTAATGGAGCAAAATTGATGTATCCGATATTAGGCCTAACTGGTGGCATCTTTAAAGAAAGAGACTTTGGGGGAAAATAAGAGATCATGTGGAGTCTACTGGCATGAGACTCACCATCCTGGCTGCCACCTCTCCTACCACACCCCTCCCCCCCCCACGGGAGCCCAGGCCATCTTCATCATAATCCTGAGAGGTGTCCTGATCAGAACAGCCCAGAAAGAGGGATCCAGAAGACATGGCCACCTCTACCAGCTCCAGCTGAATCCCAGATGCAACATGAGATGAAATGGGGTTGGACTTTAGCGGCAGCAACAGCTCCAGTTCATCTCAACTAACTTCTTCTTTCTTCCCCCAGTTAGCTGGAGTTTTTAGAAGAAAAAACTATTAAAGGGAACAAACATTTTGTTAAAATTTAAATCCTTACTTAATACAGTACTTCATATTTCAAATGGTTTAACTGTTTTTTCTTCTTCTCTGTATCTTTAATAAAAGATTAAAAGGATGTTTAATGGTGTGTTTGCCATGGTACTATGCAGGCTCTATATACCAAACCCTGAACCTAGTTTAAACAGATTAATGTTGAGCAGTGAATGGGTTATGTAATGTTAATACATTTGGCCCGCATATTCAGTCTAAATTAATACATTTCTTAGTACCTGTAATATTTAATTCTTTTATAACATATGAAACTATGTTAAATGGTTTTTATATATGTTAATGAGAACCTGAAATCAAATTTTTTTTTTTTTTTTTACATCTAATGTCCCAGTGGAGGGTGGTGATATAGTCCTGTGAGAAATATAAAACAGAGGGTATATGTAATTTGAATCAGTGTCATGCATTTAGAGTGCTTGAGATTATTATTCTGCATATCGGAGTACACCTAATGATCCCATGCCAAATATGGTGAAAACGGGCGTATTTAGAATATGAGTAGCTGCACAGAGTTAACATGTTCAGAGTGGCAAATGTGCTGTTAATGCTGCAGGTAGTCTGTATTTCATTCTGACAAGCTCTGTCTTTGTTTTGCAGCCGTCCATTGTACCATCCCACCCAATGGCTCCTCCTAGCCCCAGCACCACCAGCAGTAATAACAACAGCAGTAGCAGCAGCAACTCAGGTTGGGATCAATTAAGTAAAACAAACCTTTACATCCGAGGACTGCCTCCAAACACCACTGACCAGGACCTGGTAAAACTATGCCAACCGTAAGTACTACTCTTAAAATTCAGTCTTTTAAAACTTACAGGACGTTTGTGATGTGAGTGCTAATGTCATGAGGGGAGAAGAAATCTAGCCCCATGTTTAGTATTCTTGAGTCTGTGATGTGATGAGAACTGTCAACTTTTGAAATCAGTAGGTGCTGAGCATGTGTGGCACCTTCAGAAGCAGAGAACAGACTAAATATATAGTAAATAAGTGTATCCCAGGTTCCTGATTTTAAAAAAAACACGGACACCCATTCTCCTGACTACTTGTTTATCTGCTGTAATCACAAAAGATTAAAAACATTTGAAAATTATCAAACAATTGTGTAGCTTGTTTTTAAAAGCATATGATTAAGATCTTCTCAGTTAGCAACTGATGTAGCTGCACCAAGACAAATAATAAAGCTGAACCAGTGTAAACTTGCACCTGGGCAGCTTTCACCAGTTTCAAACTAAGATTTACACTAGTGCTGTACGATTGCAGTAGGGGTTTGCGTATAGTGCAGCTACATCAGGGCTAAAAAACGCGGTATAGACATAGCCTAGAGAAACTTTTTCAGACAACACTGTTTAGCAAAGTTCATATCAACGGGATGTTGTATAAATCCATGCATTTTGGGTATTTCTGAATATGGAGTGGGTGTATAATTATATTATTTACACTTTTTTTTTTAATCACATTTCTTCTCTGGAACATATAATTCTTGACTGCTATATTGACTTTCTAAAAAATGAAAAAATTTCGAGATTCACAACACACTTGCCAGACCATTATTGAAACAAAATATTATACCTGTAAAATTTACTGATAGCCTGTAAGTTTCAGTTTCTACTTTCTATCTGGTAAACAAGGAAAGCCCCTAATTTTTCATTCCTGCAAAAGTACACTTTAATAGTTTGGGTTTATATGGAACCTCTTTGAGATTCTCAAACACTGATTAAACCTCAGATAACTTTATGCAGGCTTTTGTCCCCCATTTAACATATTTATAAATGAGGATATCTAAAAAGTCTTGTCCATGGTCACGCCACTAGTCAGCAACACAGCCAGGAAAAGACCCCTACATCCTGGCTCCCCGTTTATTTGAACCACTAGATGACACTCTGGAAAAATAGGTGCTGGACTGTTGATTTGTACTTTAGCAAAACTTTTTTGCCGTTCTGTCCATAATTTCAGAAATTAATATAAATTAAATCTGGAGGGGTCATATTTAGGTTTGATAGAATTTGATTTATAATTTCAATGGATAATATCTGTTTGTTTTTAAGCATTTTTTTCTATTTTTATCTATTTTAAATTTTCACAGTTGCTGGAAGTTATGGGCGGAGGTGTCAGATAATAATTAATGACAGTAGGCATTCAGATTCAAAAGGTTGAAGCTTTATAAACATTAAAACACAAATTGTCAACATCACATGTTACAATATGCAAAGTAAATTTCCTTAAATCAGACGCTAAGTTCTCAAGCAGCATTTTTCTGACTTTGTTTATACATTTCAGTTGTCAATTGAAAAAATAGTGCACATGTATGGTGGAATCAATGTTTATTGACATTTACAGATAAAACTAAATCTTTCCAGCCTAATCACGCATATTAATTGATCTTGTCAGTTTGTCTGCCAAAGCAGAATTGTTCTCTGTATTATATCTTTTAATGTTCTCCTCTGTATTTCATTATCCCAATGATGGAGCTTCCACCATTTTCTCTGAGCTGTATTCCAAAGTCTAAATGACCTCACAGTTTCCAGATTTTCAAATGATGTTCAGAAGGTGCAATTAAATACATACAAGACATTTGTTCACTTTTTTTATTTTTAGTGTCCTTGCTCTCCTGTATGCAAATAGAGCCTCTATTTTAAGGATGGCTGGGTTCCCCCCTTCTTGCTCCCTCTTCTAAAAAACAGGATTCTTTGATCAATTTTGGTGTCCATATAACTGTCGATAATCTTACTGAAGTTTATTTTACTTTTTTTCCTTAAAAGTAGTGTGAGTAGTGCAGGTCAGTTGATGAAGCTTTGTTTTATACTTATTAGATTGACATACGTTATGCCAGTATTCTTGTCATTTTCACTTATGAAAATGCATCCAGAATTAGTTATTCCAGAGTCTGTACCAATCCATATCTGCCTTTATGGCTGCTCGCTCTCAGAAGTTCTTCACACCCCCTTGACTACATGCCTGTTTCAAGGACACCACCTGTTCTCTTCCCAAATAGTGGCTGCTCAATGCTGGTATATTTCCATGATCTCCTCCCTCTTCAAATAGCTCATCAGCTTCCTGTTACGGAAAGGTATGTTCAGCTGGATAGAGCTAAATACTTACAACTCCTATCAAAGTGCTTAGCACTTCTAAAAAATCAGGCCCAAAAATATTGAGTACCCAAAAATTGCAGCATCTAAAATAAAATATATGGCTGTTTTTGAAAATTTTGGTATCACTGGAAACATCAGGCTCACAGGTCCTCTCTTCTTACTGTTCTTTCTCTTTCTTTTCTACCACATCCATATCCCTCCTAACTTTGTTTACCTGCTCAGCAATAGTTCCTGCCAGCCACTACCAAATATTGCTACCAGTTGTCTGTTCCTTCCAGCAGTGTTTTGTTGCATTTTTGTCCCATTTCTCATAATTTTGTTCTCATTTTCTCAAACAGGCAGTGTCAGTTATTCCTATGTTCTTTATATCCAGTTCATATCAAATTATATGTAAAGATAGCATAATTAAAAATCATGGGCTAACAATGCAAAAAGTGGTAGGGATGATAGGGGAGGGTAAGGGGCAAAAATTTAGTAACTGTATAATAGCTTTTGCTTTCTTCTTTCTGTCTTTTTTTAATAGGCATGACATAATATGGTCAGAAGAACTTCAGATTTTCAAAGGACGGGTTTGTTTTGAAAGACCTTATAACAGTTCCAAACCTTCACAGCTGAATATTGTATCTGTAGATAGAAAACAATATTATGCCTAATTTAGAAAAATGAAATTTTTATTGCGAGAAAATGACAAACTTCTAGTTTGAGAAGTGTTACGTTTATTGCAAAAATAAAACTTTCTGCTTTCAGGATAATACTCACTGTTTCAATAGTTTTGTGATTATAATGAAAGAGCTGGGCCAACTATCAGAAAAAAAATTAGACTTATTACAGTGTATGTCCTGAAAGATTCCCATAAATCTTACTAAAAAAGGAGCAGATAATTAATTTTGTGAAAAGAGCCATTCATAAATTATGAAATACTAAAGCCTTGCACATGAAGATGACTTCTCTAAGGTTTAACTCATTCTAGATACATGTATGGTAGAAGAGTTTTTCCTTTTTTTAAAACTTGTTTTTCAAAAATAATACAGAAGCACCCTCAGGATCCTCCAAGTTGAGACTGTTGGGTTGTTGCTTCTCTTCAGTAGCTGACTGGTAGCAGGAAGCACTCATAACTTTAAACATTTTGTCATCTTGAGCAGACTTCTCTTATCTCTCTCGGAGCTTCCCCAGTTTGAGTGTGTGTGTGTGTGTTTCTGGCAATCAGAGAAAAAAAAATTGTGATCTTTTTCTGGTTTTGTTCTTTGCCTCTTGAATTGGGCAAAGGTTCTGAATTATTTGCTCAATCTGTAGTTCGTTATAGAATGATCTTTGGCTATGTCTACGCTACAGAGCCTATTCTGGAATCACTATTCTGTACCTGGCTTTTGGCTCTTGCCTTTTTTGTTGGAAGACAAATGGTTCCTGAAAGTGAGCTTGAGGCCTCTCAGGATAGATGAAGCTTCTATGAGTTAGTTTCTATGAGGAATTTCTCTGGTAAGAGATTCCTGTGTTAAGACATTCTCCTCTTCTATCTTAAAATTCTCCATTTCTGCTGAGGAAGCAAGTGAGATTTCCAGAAGATTTTAAAATCGAAGACTTGGAACATTTGACCAAAAATCTGAGTAGTTTATTAAAAACTGTAGGCTTCTCTGCCAGCATAGCCCTTTAGCAACTGGAGTTAATGTCAGTTCTATCATATGGAAACAAGACTCTCCTAATGCAGAGGCTTACTATTAGAGGCTCACATTTATGAATTATGGAAAGTTCCACATGCCAAATTCTCACTTTCTGCAATTCTGTGTAAACTATACAGGTTTCCAGGAAGTAGCTGTGGAACATGGTATTTAGTTTCCAAACTGGATTTTGCAATATCCAGCTGCTCCGCTGGGGCTTCCTTGCCACTTACTGATCTTATAACTGCTAAAAACTTCTTAGATAAACAACCTTTAATATGCACTTGGTAAATGAGAAATCAAGAGAAATTCTATTTTGGTCTTGTCTAACTCAGTTTATATCAATCCAAGATAAATTACTCGCACTTTATTTAAATATTTTTATTAAACAGATATTGCCAGGCTGCTTTCAGGAAAAAAGGTGTATTCATTCATTCATTCATTCACTCATTTATTTATTATAGAACATAAAATTAGTAAAAATGTTATGTGTTTTATTTGATTAACTGAAAACAGGTTTTGATGTATATTCAGACCTTTCCTTGAAGTGTTTACAACCAAAACATCGCATCATTGTGCGATCTCATAAAAGCCACAAAGTAAAACTGATTGTCTGTTTTCTTTGTTCAGACTGAGTCAAATATAAAATAAACCGGGGTGAAATCCTTGACCCACTGAAGTCAGTGGCAAAGCTGCCATTGATGCTAAAGGAATCAGGATCCTACCTTAAATCCTTAAATGTTGTTTGTTCTTATAATTCAAGATGTTATTAGAAACACCTGTAATAATTTTTACTGGACAGTTTCCAGTTATAGGATGGAATTCATTCTCTTGCAAGAAGGCTCACACAAAGTCCCCTGAGCTGTCAAACTCCAGGGATAGTCTTGAGCAAGGTGTGTGAGTGGAGAGTCCGCAGTATACCTGCAGGTTGCAGAAGTGGTTTCTCCTCTGGTTCACAATAAGCAGCTGTTAATAGGTGTGTGGTGAGTAGGTTAGGAAGTGTCCTAGTAGATTTACTCTTTGGCAGATTCAGGATCTAGAAACCTGTGTGGAAGGATTAAGTTGTAGTGTCATAGCCTTCCTTGATGCTACGAGCTGAATTCCATCCTCCAGTTCCTACTTAATTCCTTGTGCTATGCCGGTTTCTTCAGGCCTCGTGGAGAGAGGAGTTAATTTAGTCCATAAAATAAACAGTTGCATATAGTTTATTATGTTATATATAGATGCTTTAAGTGTCCAAATAAACTACAGTTAGAGCACAAGCTACTTGTCACGCATATTGATTTTTATTTCCCTTTCCAAAACAGCATTGTACATTGTACTATAATATTGAAAAATCATATTAAATAGATTATTTTATAGCAAAATAACCGATCTTTAAATATAATTAGAGTATTTGAGTCACTCTACAGATTCTTCTATTAAAAAGTGGCATAGGTGGTTCTGGTGGTACAAAGACTTCGTTTTTCTTCTCATTGCTTCATTCAGTAAGTTCAGTTCTGGCATAGAGGAGCTGGCAGTGCTGAACTTGAATGGTGGTTTTTATTTTGATTAAATTTTTTTGGGAAGTTGCTATAGAAAGTTCTTATTTAACTACAGAAGGGTAGAACTTGTTGTTCTGTTTGCAGTGAGGCCCTATAGTATATTTGTAAATTGTATTTATTTATGCACCACTTTAAATAATGCCTTTTTCTCCGGAAAAGTACTTCTCAAAAAATGATAGAGAGCTTTTTTTTTTTTTTTTTTCCAATATCTTTCCTACTATAGAAATCTACTACTCCCCACCTCCTTTCCCCGGCCCTTTTAACAACACACGAGTAGGAGCAGCTTGTCCTTTTTCTGCCAGATTAAAACAGTATATTGTACTTTTTGTGAAGGTGGATCGCCTGGGAGTGCAGATATTTTCAGATGGTATTAGTGGCATTTCCATTGAAAATGAAAAACCTACATTTATGAATAGGCCATTTAAACACAAGCCTACTATTCCAATCCTGCGCTGTAAAAGCAAAAACATATCTGGTCTGCCAGAGGCAGAAATATGGAAAAAGCAAAATATTTATCATGTTTATTACGGTAGTGCCTAGGGGTCATCTGGGAACAGGGTCCCATTGTGCTAGGCACCTGTGCAAATCTGCAATAGACCGCCCCTGCCCCCAAGAGCTTACAATCTAAATAGACAATACAGATGGAGGGCAGGGGAAATGAAGGTAACATACAAACAGCGTGATCAGTGTGATGGTTGGCAGATGTCATCATGTTTTCAGTATGTGGGGTGGTGGGGGAGATGTTATGTTAGGAGGATATTAGTTAAGCGAAAAGACGAGCGGGGGGGAACAGGAGGGATTGGAGCAAACAGCCAATCAGCCCAGGCGAGAGAATGCTCACAGTGAAAACTGCAGAAAGCAGTGATGATATCATCAGTCTCTGTCTGTCCCTGCATGAACTGTTTTTGCAGCTGTTCTGCTGTCTTTAGTTTCTGGCTGGCTCCTTCCTACAGTTTCTTTCCCCAAGCCCATATAGCTGGGAGTGCCACATAGGTTCTCATGCCTTGGAGTGGATCTCCCCTGCACAGTTCTGGGATGTAGGGGTGGTCCCATCTGGGTCTCATGTTACTCCTTCTCTCTCAGTGCAGAAATAGCTGGTGGAAGTGGGCTGTGCTGATTTTTGCACTCCAGAATACATTATATGGGGCTTGTTTTAACTGTAGCTTTTATTTAGGTTCTGTTACGCAAAAGCTCACTACTTACAGTTTACAGTTAATGTCTGAGGATCTGAAATTGCAAACTCTTACTCATACCAGCAGTCACTGACTTGAGTGAGACTACTGATGGTATTAAGGTCCACTCATGTGAGCGAGAGCTTGCAGGATTCAGCCCCTAATTGGTAACTTGATCTGACATGTATTCTAGGTGCTTTCCAGCATCTCAGTGTGAACTGTGCCTTACCACTCGTGACCTTTATGCCCAATCCACATGGTTGCTCAGCCCTTCATCCTCTTTTTTTTTTTTTGCCTGCAGTTTACCTGCAACTTTCCTCTGCAGTGTTGCATCATTTTCAGCAGGAAGATCTGAAAGGTCTGACTGATAGTTTCTCCCAGGTCCTCTTCTAGTGCCATTATATCAGAGGTCCCCAAACTGTGGGGCACGCCCCCTTAGGGGGGGTGCAGAGGAATGTTCGGGGGGTGCGGCAGGCCCAGGCCCCAGCCTCAGCTCAGCCCCCAGTCACTTGATTGGGGGTGGGGAGAGGGCATAGACAAGTGTAAGGGGGGGGCCTGACCCTGAAAAGTCTGGGGACCACTGTGCTACATCATTAATTCAGGATGGGGGTACAGAGAATAATGCAGCAGACCTTCTTCCTCCTCACTGATGCTCCATAATCCCAGGAAGAGCATTTAACTATTGCTGCTAAATTTACATTTCTTGTATTCCAGTGCAGCCTAAATCACCAGACCAGACCAGTTTAGGTATGTTCAATTCCAAGCCTGCTTGATGACAGGTTTCAGAGTAGCAGCCGTGTTAGTCTATATCCGTAAAAAGAAAAGGAGTACTTGTGGCACCTTGCTTGGTAGCACGGCCTCACTTATATCAAACTGTTCACAAACTAGTTTAATATATTTTTAAACAATTCTTGCTCTGGATAGCTTCACTTAGGACTTCCTCCTTATCATGTTATTGTTGTAGTGGATATTATGTAGATGTTTAATTGGATTACAACTAGGAAAGCAGCTGGTTTAAGGTAATAAAATTAGTGAATATAATTGCCACTGCAGACCATTGTTCTGTTCCAGGATGGTCAGAACATTGAAACACAATCTTGTAATGGTTGGCCTTGTTTTATATGTACATGGGAAATCATAAATCTTGTAGAGTTTTTATTTTAAGCATTTGTTTCAGCAAAAAGGTAGCTGCACAGCTTTAAAAATTCAGCCTTGTGGCAGAGAGGTAACTAAAACTGATTTCCTGGAAGGAGCCTGTTCATATTGAAATGATAAAATCAGATGTGGTAGACAGCTTTGTTTTCACAATCTAAGATTTTTGTTGATTAGTTTAATATTTTTTTGTTTTGGTCAAGAGCATCCAGAAATGTGCAAAATGAAATATTAATATCATTTTATAACTGAAACTAGTCATGTGACCAGCCATTTGATGTGCTGGTGCCTCACTGTTCTTTGTGGCTATGTGATTATGACCTCTGATTGGGTTGTCATTTGTCTGCTCTGTTCATTTACCTTCAGTATTGATTAGGGTGACCCAGATGGTCCCGATTTTATAGGGACAGTCCTGATTTTTGGGTCTTTTTCTTATATAGGCTCCTATTACCCCCAACCTCCTGTCCCGATTTTTCACACTTGCTGTCTGGTCACCCTAGTATTAATATGATGTGAATTAGAGTTTTAAAATTTACTGTAGCAGGGAGCTGCTGCCACTCCAGTCAGGGAAGATCAGCACAGACCCCCTTTTTTACACAGTGGAATTCATTAAGAGATAGACGTGGTTGGGATATAGTAAACAGCTTTACCAGTTCTGTTTTGTTTTTAACTCATTCAGAAAGGTGTTCTCTCTGATCACAATCTTTAAAGAAACTTGTACATTTCATTCAGATTTTTAATGGTTATATAGTTCAAAGAAATGGGGGAATTAAAAGCTAAATTCACAAAAGTATTTTCTCTTAGTATCTTCCTGTCCAGTAGTTCTCCTCTATTCCTTTTTCTCCACTTAGTTAGTCACTCCTTTCCTTTAGGTCTAGAGACTATAATGATTGAGCTCCTTGAGTCTATCTATTTAGCTTAACAAAAAGAAGCTTAAGGGGTGACTTGATTAGTCTGAAGATCTACATGGGAAACAAATATTTAATAAAGGGATTTTCAGTCTAGTTGAGAAAGGTGTAACACCATTCAGTGGTTGGAAGTTGAAGCTTGATGAATCCAGACTGGAAATAAGGTGTACGTTTTTAACATCAATTTACCAAGGGTGGTGGTGGATTCTCCATCACTGACAACTTTTAAGTCCAGATTGGATTTTTTTCTAAAAGATACTCTTTAGGAATTATTTTGGGGAAGTTCTGTGGCCTGTGTCATACAGGAGGTCAGGCTAGATGACCACAGCAGTCCCTTCTGGTCTTGGAATATATGAATCTTGGTGTGTCTGTATCTCATAGTTGCAGTGAAACTTTACATCAATTTTACATTATAATTAAACGGAATAGTGAAATATGTTGTTGGGTGGGGGGGGAAGGAGGTTTTAAAGTAATTCTTCAGAGATTTATATTTATTTATTATTTTTTGCAAACATCTCTGGACAAGAAATGAGCAACAATCCTGTTTATAGAAGAGTTTTATTCTACTTTTTATTTGGGGGAAAAAAATAGAATTCCACAGTACTTGACTATGATGCTCAGTTATATGCTGTATGATACCAACAGCTACTCTGTGTTCCTTCTTCAAGGACTGCTGTTGTTGGCCTTATTTAACACAGTCTGCAACACATAACTCTCTTAATTGTGCCTTCTCCACTTGCCCTGACTCTTCACCCATCTGTTTTCTAAAACTAGTATTTAATTTAAAACCTATTCTGCCTGTTGGTGGTTACCACTGATTCTCAGCTGAGTTGAGTTGAAAAAAGAAGGGACCTCATTTCTATAGCAGCCCTTGTTGTCATTTTCAGTAGAGAGGCCCAAAACTGATGGGAGACACATACTGAAATATCTTTAACCCTGACAGGTTGTCTTTTCAGGTCAGCATAGAGGCATTTGGGAATAATGGCATTTGGATGATATATCATGGGAATTGTGCTTGGCATAAGTTGTTAATGTTGTCTTAGGTGGCAATTTCCGTGACTTGTGGTGATTTGCTAGCACACTTGAGCAAATTTAACTGTAAGCAAAGCTGCTTGTGTGGGTTGTAATGAGTGGCTGTACTGACATTGCACAGACGAAAGAAGACACTGTCCCCTCTCCTAAGTGTTTACATGTTAACTGGACAGAAAGTAAAGTTGAAAGATGTTTATAGTGCATGATCAAATAAAGGCCCACTCTCAAAGTAATTTTGATGGGTGCATGGGTCTTTTTGTTCTGGATTCATATCTTCTAGTGGATTGAAAGGCTGTGTGTATTTTTTAGGGGGAGCTTGAAGGAAGACCTGGAAGGGAAGAGAGAGTTGTCATTTCACACCTGATCCTCTGAGGTGCTGTGCACTTCCTGAGAGGCTTTTGTGTTTAAAGCAAAAGCAAGTAAAATCTTAACTTAACCATTTTAAACTCCATCTTCACTGTGATGATTAAATTAATTCTAGATGTAAGAATAAGTCAAATCATAATTTTGACAGCCTGAGTCAGAATTTCCTTTGATGGGAACAGCACATTAGCAACCCTGGGTCCAGTTGTTCCCACCCTTCAGCAGGATCCACACATGGATGAGTCAGTCAGCATGCACAGCTTGTTCTTTGCTTACAGAAGTGGGAGTCAGCCACCTCCTCAGCACTCCACCCCATGCGACATCCCATGGAAAGTCATCTGTGGGGTCAGAGTTCTGATGCAGGGTGAGGCATGGGCTATGGGAGAGGAATTCACTCTTTATGTTTCAAAGGCAGCTGCTGGTGAAGGAAGCACTGACTACAGTGGTCTGCAGCCACTCGGCTGAGGGTCTCAAGTAGGAGAGAGGTGATATGGCATCATGTTGCCTGTAAATGCTGTGGGATCCACAGGCTTTCATTCTGTGGAGGGGCAATCCGTCTCCCCTGCAGAAGAGCTTAGGGAAAAATCTGCTAGGGGCAGCTCATGGTGTATTCTTCCCCAGGGACCCTTCTTGGAGGCTTTTCCGTGGCAGGATGTGGTCTGGCCTCATGTGAGATATGGGAACATGATCCTTAATAAGTAGCATCAATGTAGGCTACTATAAATGTTAACAAGTATTAAAACAATTAGTTTAGCTGGCTCTGGACAGCTGATTCCAGAAACTGTCACTTCTCCATAAGCTATCAAGCATGATCCGGAGAGTCAGACATGTTCAGTTTCAGCTACAGACACTCTTCAAAAGTGCTTCACAGTTTGGACTCTCAGTTGGATTCTCCCCACATGAACTTTCAGAATGCTGTGCTGACAACAATAGGGGCAGTTTTCTGTAAAGAAAAGGAGGTCACATATATGAGAACAAGATTTTAAAATCAAATACAGCTTAGGCTCTAATGCAGTTTCACTTAACTCTTTGAAACAATAGTTGTCTTGTTAACCATATTGTAAAAGGCTTATTCTACTGAAGTCTGAACTATGTAATGTTAAAATTATCCAGCCCTGTGAAGGAGAAAAGTGAACAGTTTTTTCTCTTCTCATATTCTAAGGCCAACTATTTGTATTGGTAACATTTTATTAGGGGGATTTTAATGCAGCATTGCTAGTGTTCAGCACTGTTGGTAGGTTTGATAAAATAACCCTATGCCCAAATCATAAGCAAAATGAAAAATAACCATTATAATGTTTCTTTGCATTTAAAAAGAACAGCAAATGTAAATAAACAAGCAAATTCAGACCCTGTCAGCTCTGACGGTCCTTTGTTACTGAGGAAGTGGAGAGAAAACTGTAAATTATCTTCAAAGAATGGTATAAAATGTTAACCCAGGGCTTGAAATCTTTCCCACAATCCCTACCATTCTATCATGTAATGACATTTCAAACAGTGCCTCTTGCATTGGTGTAATTTAAACAACTCTTGAGGCAAATCAAACCTATAGAATTTTTTCCCCCTCTGGAATGTAGAGAACACCCTGCCATTTATAATATTAATGCTTGCAAACAGATATATAGGATAGAGAAAAAAATTAACTGGAATGCCAAATGTTACAGTACAGGAAATATGAAAGAGAATCATCTGTGGTGATGATAAAATGAAACAGCTGATTTTGGACACTGTTCTTGTAACCTTTACTCACACAAACAGTTTCTTTGAAGTAACTGGAGCAATTCATGTGAGTAGCCTTACTTGTGCAATGGTTTGCAGAATCGTAACTTTAGTAACAGAAATAAATTGCAATGTGTGTTCTGCACTTCTATCCTGTTGTTTGCATGTCCTCTCTTTCATCTAGTTTAGAATCCAACTCCATTTTCCCAAGAGAAAAAGCTTCGAAGTACACTGATTTGCTGAGATCAGACCCTCTGCAAAATATTTGTCTTGTTCTTTCATTTGGTTTTAATTTAAGCTGGTACCAAAAGTTCCCTCTTAACTTCTCATATTAGAACGACATTGCCATATATTTTAGGCCAAAAATTGTGACCTTTTTATTCTGAAGAATGTTAATTTTTGTATCTTATATGTGTATATAGAGACATGCGACTTTAAAATACATTGTAGTTAACTACGTTTTATTTTTTAAAAGACATTATTTAGGATTTGGATATAAAAAATATTTCATATCATCATGCTTTCTTTTTTCCTCCCTCTCCCCCTTATTTTTCTTTTCCCATCCTTTGAACTGACATCTTAGCTTGTTTCACTCCATGTTAACAAATGGTGGGTGTGTGTAAAAAAATAATATGCCCACAAGAGAACAGCAGCCTTAATTTTTGCTTGTTATATTTGCAGTATGATCCCCAGGGCCTAATCCTGAAAAGCACTAATCACCTCCTGCAAGAGCCTACCATTCTCATTGGCTGTAATGGGAGCGAGAACATTCCCCAGTTTGCTATCAAACTAATGTTGGGTCTGTGTTGCCAAAGGCTTAGCATTTAAGCAGTGTAAAAGCACACTGCCAGATGCACTGCATGCTCGCTGTCTTCCACTAAGGCAAAAATCTTCTCCATAGCATTCAGCCTGAATAATTTGGCTGGGTGCTTGGAAACTGTCTGAGGTAAAGTGAGAGAGCACTCCTCCTCTCAAGGTCAGAGTGGTAGCAGAGTTTCTGCATGTCATTTCTGTACTATAAGCATGCTTTCCCCTCCAGCATAACAGGGGAGGAACCATGTAGTACCTGATCCTCCTGCCCCACATCACGTCTCTCGGTATGACACTGTACAGAGCTCCTTTTTGGATCAATGGCTTGGGAATCGGGAGTTTAACCCATGTGTGATGTTTTCAGTTACTTACTACCTATACTTCTTACCCGCGCCTGCACAGTAGAACCATGCTAGTTCTGCTGCAAAATAGACTTCTGCACCTATAAAATAGATGCCAGGTTTCCCTTCTCTCTGAGGTTTATGCACCTTTGTATTCTTGCAGAAAGCATATCAGAATTAAAGTATTTTAAACGTATATTGATGTCAGGCTGCTGGGCCTGATTCTGCTGTTTCTTACATTGATATTAATCGTGAATAACTCGTTGAAAGTCATGCCACTTGACTGTACAGTGCTATGCCAATATAAAAATGACACAGAGACTCAAGATCAGTTTTCTGCTTCTTCCCAGATGAGTTGCATATTATTTTGTTCCATGGGGAATTTTAGGATTATTTCCATCAATTTATTTAATTGCTTATGCAGTCAAACTTCACTAATTTCCCTTAAAATCAGGGACGGCCACTGCACATTACAGAATTTTGAAGATGAGCAAGTATGTGAGCAAACAGGATGACACAATCAAGGATGTGGCATCACAAAATGCCCTCTGTCAGATTATTTTGAAAAGTGTAACTGTCACAGGGTGACTAGCCCTTTTAAGGGGAGACGGGCCCAGCCCCACCTCTGGCTTATCAGATGAGGCTATGGAGTTAGGAAGTCAGGTGATAGCCTGAAGAGCACCTAGTCCTTATAAAGGCCAACAAGAGGTCAGTTGAACTGGAGAATGGCAGGAGACCCTGGGGTAGGAGAAAAAACCCAGCCCATAGGTCCCAGGAGGCTTAGGGAGTGAGAACTTCAGGGTGTAGAAAGACTCCCGTGGGAGTTGTTGGGTCAGGGCTCTGGCTAAGAGAGGCGAGGGGGGAAGGGCCTTAGGCAATTATCGCCCATGTTGGGCAAAGAAAATGCTTTATTTTGGTACTTTGCCTAAGTTCCTCTTTTAACTAATAAATTGTGTCCTGAGGCAAGGCCCTGAAATATACTGGTGTGGTATGGATCCATGCTGGGCTGGAGAACTAGCCCATTGGTGTACAGTAATTTAGTGCAGAGTGTACGTTCTGGTTCACTTAAACAGCACAGCTCCACAGAAATCATTGTAGAGAATCTAGATACTTGTTTAAATCTCTGCTGCAACGGCAGGGGAGTACTTTGCATTTTGTCCTATTTACTTCAGATCATTTCTCCAGTTTGTCCAGATCATTTTGAATTTTAATCCTATACTCCAAAGCACTCACAACCCTTCCCAGCTTGGTATTGTCCTCCAACTTTATAAGTGTACTCTCTATGCTATTATCTAAATCATTGATGAAGGTGTTGAACAGAATCGGACCCAGAACTGATCCCTGCGGGACCCGACTCAATATGCCCTTCCATCTTGACTGTGAACCACTGATAACTACTTTCTGAGAACGGTTTCCCAACCAGTTATGCACCCACCCTATGTAGCTCCATCTAGGTTTACAGACCTAAAAGTGGCAATTCTTCAACAAAAAAAACTTCAAAAACAGACTCCAACAAGAGACTGCTGAATTGGAATTAATTTGCAAACTGGATACAATTAATTTAGGCTTGAATAAAGACTGGGAATGGATGGGTCATTACACAAAGTAAAACTATTTCCCCATGTTTATTCCTCTCCACCTCACCCCCCCACCCCCGCTGTTCCTCAGACGTTCTTGTCAACTGCTGGAAATGGCCCACCATGATTATCGCTACAAAAGGTCCATCCCCCTCTCCCCCCCCCTTCTGCTGCTAATAGCTCACCTCGTTACAGTGTGTATGGTAACACCCATTGTTTCATGTTTTCTGTGTATATAAATCTCCCCACTGTATTTTCCACTGAATGCATCCGATGAAGTGAGCTGTAGCTCACGAAAGCTTATGCTCAAATAAATTTGTTAGTCTCTAAGGTGCCAGAAGTCCTCCTTTCTTTTTGCGGCTACAGACTAACACGGTTGCTACTCTGAAACCTGTCATCTAGGTTGTATTTCCCTAGATTGTTTTATGAGAAGGTCATGCGAGCCAGTATCAAAAGCCTTACTAAAGTCAAGATATACCACCTCTGCCTCTTCCCCCGGCTTGTTGCCCTGTCAAAGAAAACTATCAGGTTGCTTAAACATGATTTGTTCTTGACAAATCCACGCTGACTGTTACTTAGCACTTTTAGGTTGTGATTGATTGCCTGATTAGTTGCTCCATTATCTTTCCAGCTACTGAAGTTAAGCTGACTGTGGTTTGTAATTCCCCAGGTTGTCTTTATTCCCTTTTTTATAGATTGGCACTATATTTGCCCTTTTCCAGTCCTCTGGAATCTCACCCACCTTCCATGACTTCTCAGAGTTAATCACCAATAACTCAGTTATCTCCTGAGTCAGCTCCTTGAGTATTCTAGGATGTATTTAATAGGCCCTAGTGACTTAAAAACATCTAACTTGTCTAAGTAATTTTTAACTCGTTCTTTCTCTATTTTAGCTTCTGATCCTACCTCATTTTCACTGGCATTCATTGTTAGATGTCTAATTGCTACTAAACTTTTTGAGTTATTGTGGTCTGAGTCATTTGATCTGCAGGGTTCATTCCCTGGCCTTCCCACACAGCATTTCCTCTCTGTAGTGATCCTTTGGGTGTGCAGGAAGAACTGCAGGCTGACCTAGACACAGCCTAAGCAGTAGTTTTCTGACACTGGATGCAGACATTACAGGGTTGTTGAAGAATTAGTTCCTTCTCACATGTCCACATAGTTTCTCTGAATTCTCTCCTTTTTTTTTTTTTAAAGATTGCTTTATCTGTTACGTTTCCCCACTTCTAAATAGCTTTCATCCAAGCATGTTCAAAGTTTTCCAGTTAGACTTACTTTAGTATCTGACTTAGAAGAGGGCATTGTCAGATAACCACTTCAGTAGCGAAGATGCATACACTGTAATTCATCGTCACGTTCACCTTTTGGTTTCTTTCAGATAGTCATTTAGCATCCTAAAGGGGGAAGGTTCACGCTGCTGATCCTTTCACAAGCAATGGAGTGGTCATCTGAAAATAAAATTAGGTTGAGAATGTAGTAGTTCCGAAAGACTTCAGTCATGATTGACTGACTAAGGTTGATTGACTAATGGGACTAGAGCTGCATAATGGTGATTTGGATTGAAACAGTATATAGCTAGGTTACAGAAAACAAATTTCCAGATAAGTAACTGCCATTTCTTCTTGCTGCAAAACTCTAGAAAGCAAGCTCTGCCTCCTGCTTGTTTTAATCAATATTCACATATTTGTCTTTCTTCAGCAGTGTAAAACTAAGGAAGTGGTACTGAAAATGACCCTGATGCATCAACAACCAAGGTTGCATTTTAGATTTTGTGCTAGAACTAGTGATTGCTTTTGTGTATCTAAAATTGGGCAGTAGATGGATTGCATTTTTTTCTAAAAGCATAACATTCCTCTGCCCCAGTCTCTCAGTACTTAAGACTATTGCAGACATCTTTGCAACAGAGCCACCCAATTATGATCAATAATATGTGAGCTGATGTTTCCGCTCAATAACATAAAGGCACTTAAATGCCCTGCTCAGTATTTTGACCCTTGGGGTGAACTACTTGAGAGCAAACCTTTTCCCTATTGAAACTGAGATATTTGCTATTCAGCACAGCTGTGATTTGAGACTAGGGAAGCAGTACCAAGTCAGAATCAAATCTATGTGCCAGCTTATTAAGGTGACAAGAAATGGTGCCTGTGGAGGTTCAAGCAGTGATTTAGAATAACTTGTCCTTTTAATGCAGTTTCAATAAGATTGACATTAAGTTATTAGATGTTAAAGAAAATAATGCTAATGGATACAACAGAAATCCCATAATGTTAGTTTGAAGTTAATTCACAGATACATTAATCAGGAGTTAAGTACCATCATACTACAGCTAGTTTAATGTACAGCATTTATTGTTATGCGAGTTTTACTAATAGATTTATGGCATTAATCTAGTTATATACTACAGTTCACATAAAGTTGAAAGGGATCAAAGATTATTTGAACAAGTAAGGCTTCCCCCCTGCCCGCCGAACAGAGCTGAAGTCACTTAGCTCCTCATGAGAGGTTGATTTAAGAACAAATGAGTACCTTTGCTTAAAAATGGTTTGAACACAATGCACCAGATCTGAGGGTACATCTTCACTACCCGCCGGATCAGCAGGCAGTGATCGATCTATTGGGGATCGATTTATCGCGTCTTGTCTAGACGCGATAAATCGATCCCCGAATCGACGCCTGTACTCCACCTCGGCAGGAGGAGTAAGCGGAGTCGACAAGGGAGCTGCTGCGGTCAACTTGCCGCAGTGAGGACAACCAGTTAAGTCGAACTAAGATACTTGAACTAAGTTGCATATCTTAGTTCAAACACCCCCTCTCTCCCCCCCACCCCCAGTGTAGCCCAGGCCTAAGTCCCATTAAGCCTGCTTTGTGTCATCTTAGTCACACAAACTGACAGTAGGTCTTTCTTTGACTTGTGTGGCATGCTTTCTCTGTCTGTCTCTCTAGGTTTTTATAAGGACTGCCATCACTGTAGTGTCTGAGCATCTTTCATAAGAAGTAAACACAAAAATCTCTCTTCCAGTCCTGCTGGCAGGAACAAACTTTAAAGTTATTGTTTGGAGTTTTCAAAATACGTAAATGAAATAAAGTGCGACTGCTGATGTGGTTGAAAGCATCTTTGAATTGTATAGTGTTGACTGTACCCCTTTTCCTTACAGCCTCTGATGTAGAGAGCCCTGGGTGAGGAAAACAGGGTGTGGCTGGATTGCCAATGCATTCTAGTAATCTCTGCCTGCTATCAATGGCCCCAGAGGCTGCTGTAAATTGGTCCTTGGGACTGACCCAATCATTCTTGTAAATCAACAGTTTGGGGGTTTACTGCATCAAGGTGGGGATGAGGGTGGAGAATAATTTCAGAGGCCTTCCACTGACAACGTACCATAACCAGGCTCCAGATGTACAAATCTAGGAATCGTCAACTCACGCTTTCCAACTGATCTTGACTGGTTAGAGCATGAAGGGAGAAGAGAGGGTTGCATACTGTGCATGTTCTTTAACTGCATTCTGTGTCTGTTCACAGTTATTTCTGGTGAGCTTTTAGTCTGGGCTTTACAAAATGGACCTTTTCCCTTGAACTCCATTTCCCAACTAGCTTTCAGATCACTTTGTTGCCAGGATTTATGACTGCGTATACAAATGTTTCCCAGTCTTCAGATTAGGGCAGCATGCATTGGTAAATCCACATGTGCAAGCCTACATAGTTATCATATGCTTGGCTTGTACACATATATTAGCATTCCGCCTTGTTTAATTTCTCAGCTTCCACATTCCTTAAATAGATTTGGGATCATGTGTGGACGGGAAATCAAGAGCTGAAAGAAGTTATCAGACTGTAGTAAAAATGCTCCAGGGTTGAGGTGCTTAAACCTGAGGAAGGCTTCTTCATTTTGCCTCCAAATGAGTTGCGTTTTTCTATTGTTTATGTGGAACTCCATTTTCTTTCTCCCTTTTTATACTCCTGGTATGAGCCACACGAACGATGTTGTTGTTGGTTTTTTGTATTTGTTAATAAATGGCTTTCATTTTTGGTGGGGGGTATTTGAAATGCAGGTTTTATTCAGCGTTTTAATCGTAATCCACAAATACTGCCTGTGAATTCTGTAGTCTTAAAGCATGAGAACAGGGTGAGACTGTTTGCTTTAAAAAAAAAAAAAAAAAACACTTTGCTCTTCCATTTCTTTCTACCATGCACTGACTCCTCCTCCCCCGCCCCCCACCACCACCACACACATGCACGCACATTCCCCCCAAAACTGGGATTCTTTTTAGATATTTTTTTTACATTGAAGTGTATTTTGTACTTAGAACATTTACTCTGCATAGCTGTATGAAACAGCAAACCCCTTCCATGTACTGAAATGTCTTTAAGCTAGTTAGGACACAGGCATATGTTGTGAATATTCTGTAGCAAAATATAGATTCTCATTTATGATTTTTATTGATAATGAAATAAGGAATTTTTGTACCTTTTTTGTAAAGGTAAGCATGTAAGGATTCCGTGTCATTTTTTAAAATCATTTTCTATATCTATGCTATTAAGAGTTTTCCAAAGAGTTTCCTTTGTTAAACTAGATATTGATTACTCTGGATTGGAAGATGCTGGTTGCTTCTGTAAAAGAGAGAATAGGGACTGGTTGATGTTAACTTGATTTTTCTAATGGTGATATAATCATTACTGCTGATATGTTTTAACAATATATATTCTTACATTTTGATTAAATAGCATTTGTAGATTTGGTTTGACCATCTGTAAGTGCTGCTGAGTAGCTGTAAAATATTTTCATAAAATTGCAGAAATGACCCTCACCAAGTGACTTTGTTTTGGAAGTTTATAATCTTTTGATTGAAGAACTACCTTATGTTAGTTGCCAACTGCATTGTGCCACACTGAAAATATAATGGTAATATGTCAGTTTCTAAATAGATCTGTCTAATAATAATCCACATACAACTGCACATTTAATCTGCTTTAAAAATAGTGTTCCCAAATAGAACACAATGCTGCCTAATCAACATAAAATGCATATTTGCAATATTTAATAGAAGTAGCTTTTGATGTTCGTACTGACCTGAATTATTTAGCTTTGGATAATGCTTTCATGCAATAAAATAACAAGCGTACTAGTCTTCAATATCGGCCAGCATTTGTGGTTAGAGTATTTATTGGACAGTAAATGTAAATTTATGCCCCTCAAAAATATTTAATAGATTCGTAGAATAAATAGAAAAGCTCCTATCATATATAAACAAAAATATATTCTGAACTTTTTCGTAAACTGTGCTAAGCTGTCAATTTCACATAATGTAAAAAGGAAAATGGCATTACCAACTATCTTATGGTTGATAATGTAAGTTTGGAAGGATTTGATTTTTATCTGTAAATGTTGATTTCACCATATACACACAAACTGACCGTTGATGACGATTGAAATGTATAGCAAAGTAGGGAAAATGCTGCTTGATAACTTACCAGAGCTTTTTTTTTAAGGACATTTATTGTATATATTTTTTGACATGTGATGTTGATAATGTGTTTTCATGGTTATAAAGCTTTAACTTCTTGAATCTCAAACTCTACTATCATTAAATAATTGCCTGACACACACACAAACACCCTCATAATTTCCTGCAACTGTGAACATCTAAATAGGTAAAAATAGAAAAAAATATTTAAAAATAAACATCTGTATTATAAAAAATATATCAAATTCTACCTAATCTAATAACATATTTACCTCTGTTCTATTAAGATAAAAATGTTTTGATTGACACATGCATTAGTATTTGAAAAAATTTAAGTATGGCACAGTTACTGAGATTACATATGTACTTCTGAAGTGTGAGTCAAAGATCAAATCACTTTGTGTTTCTGCTAGGTGGTTTAACCTCCTTAACCCATAAACTGTAAGGAAACCAGGCTATGAAACTGATAGACACCCTGGCAGATGGTTCAGAGCTTAGGCTAAATCACCTTAGCTTGGCAGACAATAGGTTGGGTTCCTGGAGTGGAAGGGTCTGTGAAGAATATAGAAAATTATTCTTTTCTCAGTTTACAGTTCGCTGCTTAAACTCCAACTCTCCTTATGTTCCCTCGGCACACAGACACATTTTTTTGGTCGGAAGTGGGAACTGGCATAAATAACGTGTGACCTCAGGACCACCCTGTCAGTAGTTTCATGTTTATGAGAAACCAAAGAATGACCAAGATCTTTGCATGCTTACTGAGTTACGTACAGTAACTCCTCGCTTAACGTTGTAGGTATGTTCCTGAAAAACACAACTTTAAGCGAAACGAAGTTGAGCAAATCCAGTTTCCCCATAAGAATTAATGTAAATAGCGGGGGTTAGGTTCCAGGGGAAAAAAAATTTGCCAGACAAGAGGCATTATATACATTTTAAACAAGCAATTTAATACAGGTATAAGATTTAAACAATTTTAAAGAAACAATTTAATACTACAATCATCATTGCTGAGTATGAAGCTTGGTCGAGGTGGTGGAGTCAGAGAGTGGAAGAAGGTGGATTGTCCAGCTGCTTCTCTTGCTGAACTTGAAAAAACACATCTAGAGATGGTTGGTTTGCTTTCCTTTTTTTATCTTGGTTAATTTCTTTATAGCAAGTCATTAGATGACCAACTCCCCTAATCACTTTGGAGCTGCGTTCCCTGTCAGAATCGTCATCACTCAGGATTTGCAAGCCAACTTTAACCTGCCTTTTCTTCTCCTCTCCCCCCTCCCCCGCACCTCTTCCCCCTTTACTCCACACACCACGTCCTCACTCCTCCCCTGCCTCCTGCCCGTGGCAGTCAGCTGGTTTGCGGCATTCAGGAGGCGGGGGGGGGAGCAGCAAGGACGAGGCGTGCAGATCCCCCCCCCGCCACCCATGGCAGTCAGCTGGTTCACGGTGTTCAGGAGGCCGGGGGGGGGGGGGGGCGAGGACTCTGCGCACAGCCTCCCCGTCCCTCCCCTGCCTCCTGCCTGTGGCTGGTTTGCGGTGTTCAAGAGGCTGGGGGGGAGGGGGAGCCTGCGTGCCTATTCCTCGCTCCTCCCCCCTGCCTCCTGAACACTACAAACCAGCTGATTGCCACGTGCAGGAGGAGCAAGGGGAAGGCACTGATCTGCAGGGTCTGCCAGCGGGTGGGAGGCGGGGGGGGGCGTAGGGGAGCTGATAGGGGGAGCTGATAGGGGGCCTGCCAGCTGTGGACAAAGCAGGCAGCCAAACAACATTATAGGGGAGCATTGCACAACTTGAAACGGAGCATGTTCTGTAATGGAGCAGGGACGTAAGATCGAAACAACGTTAAGCGAGAGGATGTTAAGTGGGGAGTTACTGTACATATAAAATGACCTCTTTGGGAGACGTAAAGTTAAAGGGGGAAAGTTGCTGGATGATGATTTTTTTTTTTCACTTTTCCAGTTTTTTTGGTCTTAATTTCTATCTGTTCATACTGGTCGTATGGCAAGTCAAGCAAGCATTATGTAACCTGATCATGAGGCAACTACTGCCTGAATAGGTGCACACCAAACTAAGTTTAATAATTCCACTGCTGTGTTAATGTTGAGCATCCTGGCTGTGTGGCTTTCTGTTTACAGTTAGATTTGGGGTGTAATTTTCAGAAGTGCTCAGTTTTGACCTACCTCTGATCCCTTTTGAAATCAGTGGGTGATTACCATTGACTTCAATGGGAGTAGAATTGGTCCTATGGTAAAACTCCTTTTGGAGTGGGAGCAGAGTTAGACCCACGTTGAGCACCTTTGCAAATCCTACCCTAAATGACAGGTGACTGAATAATGGGGCCATAGTTCCATGACGTGTTTCTGGTGATGCCATAGCTGAAAAGACTAGGCTATAGTCACATGTGAAATCACCAGAAACCAAAGAAAAAATTACAGACCCATCATTCAAAATTTGCTTTATTAATTTAAAAAAAAATCCAATCCATAGATTTCATTATTAGATTAAAGCCTTATACAAACCCTGCTTTTCCTGCTCCCCTAGGACTGTCCCTGCTGCCACACCCTTCCTGGGCTGCTGTTTTGCTCCCACAGATGGCTTCAGTTGATTCCTTCCACCCCAAGGGTCGTCTTTAATTGCTGCCTGAGAGGGATACTGGCAGTTTCCCCTGTATTTCTGATGGCTGTTTTGGGGTGAGGGAATGACGAGCTATTGGCTAAATCATTTCATTATTGCATGGATGAGTGGGGTGTCATGTCAATACATTGAAGCATTGGGTTTTTTCCATAGATAGTTTAATGTTAAAAACAAAGTTCTGATGCGATTTGTATTGCTGCGTTTCATTATTTAACTTGACAGTGGAAGCATTTCTGCAGTAGAACCATTGGAGCTACCACTCTAAAGTTACAACAGAACACAAAGCCACAATCTGTCTTAGTGATGAGAGTAATCAATTTTAAATGTTGGTTTAAAATGTCTAGAGGTGTGACAAGAGTAATTTTTCTAATGCACTAATCTAAATTTCCACTTGATTTACCAAAAACTAGCACACTAAATTCTGATCAAAGGTTATTCAAAGATCCATTTTTCTCTCACAAAAATTGTTATTGCAAGCTAACAGATTGTATTGATTCCTACTCCTCCAGTCAGATTGTGAAGAATGGACAAAAGTTATCCACTTTTCCATAACGTGAGAGGAAGCAAACATTTCCTGATTCGAAATGCACTTCTTCCCCCCACACCTCCAGTCTCCCTCTGCTAAATCAGAATAGAACAGCTCTTGCGGGGACGGAGCAGGAGTCAATCATTCTTCATTAGAATTTCCAGAACTTGGACACTTCTTGTTTGTTAGAGGCAGACTTATTAGTGTAGAAAGAGCTAGAGCACTATATAACAAAATACCTAACAAAATACCTGGAGCAAAGTGGAGCATATTATATAACTAAATACCTATTCTTCAAGTACATAGTGACTTTTTTATCTATTGTATTCAATATTGACCAAAAATTGGAAAGCTGTTTCCCAGTTTTCTGTTGATAAGTATATAATTTTATCCTGCAGTATATCTGCTCTTCTACACATTACACCTCAAAAAAGTAAACTCAGTGAGTAGATCCAAAGAGATTACTAAACCGCAAGGGTTAATAGAGTAGCTGTTTCTGCTTTTCATAGACTCATAGAAATGTAGGGATGGAAGGGACCTCAAGTGGTCATCCAATCCATCCTAGTTGCACAGAGGCAGGACCTAGACCGTTTCTGAGGCAGAAATACCTAGACCGTTCCTGACAGGTATTTGTCTAACTTGTTCTTAAAAACCTCCAGTGACTGAGATTCCTTTTTGCTCCTCCTACAGCAATTCTTAAAATATGATATTCACAACCAAACCTTCCAGTTATTGGTTTTGAACCTGAAGAGCAGCTCACCTGTTTGTACCAAATTATTATTGTTAATTGCTATACATCAATAATAATATCTAGTTCTTACAATAACTGTCAATGAAAATATAAATATGTACAATCTAAATGTTAAATTAAAAGGGGGGGGTTGCAAAGAAGGAATATTCTTGGCATTCCAGGGAATATACACGCGCAAGGATTGGAATTCATAATAATAATAATAATTGTAGAAATTGCACTCTAACCAAACTTTGTATTTAAGATCCTTCTACAGCATGAAAAAGTAGACTTTCTACAAACAGACAAAATATCATCTCCATCATTTTGTAGGCCTAGTCAAAACATATATATGAATCAACAAAAATATTCTCATAAATTCCTTGATTACTTGGTATCACAAATAAACGTAATCCACCTGACTAGATGGTATTTATTCCCTATAAACACTTCAAGTGAGACTTTCAAAAGCACTGAAATGAGTTAGTTAAGAACAGTGAGACTTAAATTAAATGAATTCTGAATTTTTGAAAATCCCATCCTTCATTCTGAAGTGGTGGAGATTCAAAGGGACAAATACAAAGAGAAATGCTCTAGTTTAAACAAGAATTAATTGAGGTAAATCCTAAGGCCAGTATTATAAGGAGGTCAGACTAAATGATCACAGTAGTCCCTTCTTGCTTTACAATCTATGAATCAATCTCTTGTCAAAACCACTTGGACCTTTGGCAGAGCCACCATCAAAGTAGTGCTCCAAGTAGTTAATTTATCTTAAATGAACAGCGGTCACCATATTTGCTTACAGCGAAGTACATCATTCTGTGCCTGGAACAGAGCAAATCTGGCAATGTTGAGTAATATTTTAATTGTATTTCTGTAATTGATATGAATGTGTTAACTGAATTTAAAAAAGTAGCACATCTCTTGCCAAACCTGCAGCAGATCTCAAAGTGGAAACTCAAACAGGTATTAAAGAAGATCTCAGGGACTCCTTCGTTCTCTATGGTGTCATCAAAAAAGTGAAGAATTTAATATGAACATTTCCAGTTCTTCATGCAGTGAGAGGATACATCTACAGAACATTGCTGCTAGATCTCTTTTATTGATTAACCTATCCAGGGGTGAAAGTAACTTAAAGGACTTACTGGTATGCCAGAGTCCTAGGCAGGGGGCGTGGCCTCAACTGGAAGAGGTGGGGCCTTTAAATACCCGGGGCCTTTAAATCAAAATTTAAAGGCTCCAGCTGTAGTAGCGTCGGCCGGGAGCCCCGGGCCCTTTAAATCACTGTTAGAGCCCTGCCGCCGCTACCCCAGGGTTCCGGCAGCTGGGCTCAGACGGCGATTTAAAGGGCCCAGGGCTCCAGTCTCTGTAGGGAGCCCCAGGCCCTTTAAATCACCAGCCTGGGGAAGCTAGTCCAGTCTGGCACGGTGTACCAGACCGGACCGGCTTACTTTCACCTCTGAACCTATCCCACTTATCCCTAATCATCTTTGCGTTCTGGTGAGCAAGTCTTTATTAGTTTCATGATGGCCAAGAAGCAACTGACTTGTCATTCTAAAGCAGTGGCTCTCAAACTTTTTTACTGGTGACCCCTTTCACTTAGCAAGTCTCTGAGTGCGACCCCCCCTTATAAATTAAAAACACTCTTTTATATATTTAACACCATTATAAATACTGGAGGCAACGCGGGGTTTGGGGTGGCGGTTGACCACTCGCGACCCCCAGTTTAGGAACCGCTGTTCTAAAGAGATTTGTTTTTCAGGGCATTGCTTGCCTCTCAGTAACAAAAGGCAACATACAATAACAAGTTGTACCCAATGATATCTCCTCCCAATCCTTCCTTGACTGCTGGAAGGACAGAAGGAAGGAAAACGTAGAGATGGTAAATGTCTGGCTGTATCCTGCAGTCATGGTCCCCAAACCCACTACTATGCCAAATGGAAATGACTCTTTATCAGAATTTTTATAAGATGATGCTTATGCATCATTACATAGCAGGGATGGAGCAGGTTACAAAGATCGGCGTCTGACACAAACCAAAGGTTTTACAGATAGAGAAATAAGTGACTGGAAATATATAATTTAATATAATAAAGACTAAGGAAGAAGAAGGTTTCCGAAAACAGCACAGTATTTGGAAAATTCTGCTTGTCTATACTTGGGAATGGGCAAAAATATAGGGTGAGTTTTTCTGTGTGCGCCCAGCTTCCCTAGGGAGCAACGGAGAGGAGCCTCTGTCTGGGAGACAGATACCCTCCCTGATTTTTCTCCTCAGCCTCAGCTCAAGTCCTGCTCTAAACTGTACCAGCTGGCTGTTGCATCCAAGGGGCCATATGCCACCTGAGATTGTGGGAGTTACTTGCTCTTCAGCTAAACTCCCTACATGCCCTTCCCCATCCCCAACACGCTCCTGCCTTGGGAATTCCCTGCACTGGGGATGTGAGCAGGGAAGATGCAGGAACCAGCTCTGCTGACGCTTGCTGGAAACTCCCTCATGCTGCTGTTATCCCCAGTAGTGTGCTTATAGGCAGTCTCCATTCTCTTTGTACCTCCTGAGCAGTGCAAAGAGAGCAGAGCAGGGATGAGAATCTCCCTTAGTTTTCCTTAGTTTTACTTGAATGTAGCTGGTCTGTCTGGCATTTCATCTCCGAGTGTGATAAGGTTTGTGATATAGAACTTGCTTACTATATTTCATGTGAAATATTTTAAGCCAAGTTGCTCCAAAATAGGGTGTGTTTTGTGTGTGTGTGTGTAAGTATTTTGTCTCCTTGAAACTTCAAAGCACTGATTTGCCCCAAAACAAAAAAGTTGGATACACTGTTGTGCTATGCATGTTCACTTGGGGAGGTACTTAAATGTAGTCTTTCCTTCCCCTTTTTAAACAGAAAGGGATCTAGCAACATGCAGAGTGTGTATAATTTGCATAGAGACCACATAAGGTACACCGTAAGGCCTTGTCTACATGGCAAAGCTTTTTGTTTTGTTCTTTGGACTAATTTTTTTTTTTTTCCCAGATAAACTGTCTTGCGTCCACACACAAGTTACTTTTGGGAATTATCTGGCATTATCTTATTTTGCATAATTTAACTTCCAAAGTGACTCTAGACTGGAATGAGGGTGGGTTTTATTTGTTTTTTGAGTAGGGTACATGTGGACGTGTGCAACAGCTGTAGCATTTCGGATTTAACTATTTTGCTTCTGGCAGTCCTCCCACTGTTCTCCCACACTACATGGTTTCTTGCCTGGATTGGCTTGTCTGTTTATTTCTGTGCCCTGTACTGTGTCAGGGTCATTTTTACTGTATGTCACCTCCCCAATTAAATGCTAGCGCTCAGCCAAGAGCTCCCCTTTGCGATTCCAAATCCTGGCGAGTTCACACACGTGGAGCCACATACCATTTATAGCAGCCATGCCCTGGGCGTCTGCATGATCCTGTATGGAGATCCTGGACTTCCTTGCCCTCTAGACAGAGGCGCATATCCAGGCCCATCTGAACTGCTGTCACTGGATCTACTAATGTCTGTCAGAGCAAATAAAAGAGAAGGGGTATTCCCAGGATATGGAACAGTGCTGCCACAAAGTGAAGGTGCTCTGCCAGGGCTACAGTGACACAAGGGACAGCAACAGGACCTCCAGTAAGTCTCCAGCTACCTGCCCATACTGTGAGGAACTGACCCGGATTTTGACAAGAGAAGCCACCATCAAACCCTGGGATAGGCTTCTGGGCAATCTGGGGAGGAGGGCCACAGAAGGCACCCAAGCAACCTTCAAAGGCACCGACCAGGAGGAGACTCCTGAACAGCCAAGATCTCTTCAGGATGCCAAATTCCGAGCCAGACACCCAGGTGCCAGAGATGCCCTCCAGAACCCAGGCCGAGAGGCAGCCTGAAATTACTGCATAGGGGAGACTACTAGTATGTATTATGTGCTGAATTACAATACAACAGCAAAGGGGGGTTTAAAAAATTTTGTTTCATGTACTGGCTGGCAGCTGCCATTTTGAACAGAGCCTCTCACCACATGCTTGGCTACCCTGGTCTCCCTCTCTTATCCTCCCTTTTGACCCCTCCTCCCCCCCCCCCCAAAAAAAAACCCCAGCCCTGCTCAAAGTGGCATCTTTAGCAGAGACTTTAAGCTCTAAAGCATTAGTTCTGTGAAGTATCCTATCCCAAAACCATTGGCCAAACATGCCACCCACCCCGTGCCATGTAATTCTTCCTTCCTTCTGGTTGACTGCCATGCTCCTGCTCAAGATGATGGCCCCTCAAGGGTTAAAAATGAAGCACCTTGCAGTGCTGGCATGTTTAGCGTAACAGCACATACAGAAACAGAAAAAGCAATAGAAAAAGTACTTGGGCTCACAACTTAATCACTGCCCTCGGCTTTTTGCTGGCTTTACATTCTGTGAAGTAAACTGCTAAAACTAGGCTACTGACCCATTTCAGAATTCATAGAAATTATACAGCATTCATGACTATTTTTAATGAGACTCTCAGGATTAACCCTGTATGTCCAAACCAATTACTGTAGAAGTCTATTTTGTAGTGCACTTTGTACTGATATGTAGGAGTACAAAAGAGAATTTAAAGCAAAGACGATGCTCTATTTTTACATGGATGTTGCAAGGCACTTGCAGCTTTCTCAGGGCAGCCAAGGGAGGTGGTGTATCCCTTCCACTTCTCCACAAGCTGGAAGCAAATGGTGGCATTGCATATCTTCCCAGTTTGCTTATTACCTCGATGAACAAGACTCTTCTCTGCCTCTTTGGGACATGCCTCAAGAAAACATCCTCTAGCGTAAGGACAGCCTGCAGAGATGCAAATGCGGTTACTAACGTACCCCTTCTTCACCCACCCACAGCTCACCACCAGCCTGCATTGGTACAGGAGCCCTATGAAAAGGGGAAATGAGGTAGGAAAACCACTTACCATCTTCCCAGTCTGGGAAGAAAAGATGACAGTAGGATTCCAAATGTGGGGGGACAAATAATTTTTTATCACTATTGGCATGGAGACCACTATTGGGCCAACAGCAGTAGTTTTTACTACTGTTTGTAGTGTTTGTCTGGTCCTGTAGCACCTGAAGTGCCCCAGCCCTTGTGGTCAGGAGGCTTATTAGTTATGAACACCTGAAAAACCTTACAAGTGAAACGAAAGAAGACAAGGCAGGAGATGTTTGCTGACTTTCTCAGTGCATCTTGGCAGAGGGCCCAGAGGCTTCAAGGGAGTACCGAGACACAGAAAGGGACATGCAGGAAAGGCTGCTGGCAATGATTCAACAGCAAGCAACTCTTCTAGAGCATATTGTGATTCTGGTTGTGAACAATGTCCCCCCACCTAGCTATGTCCTGTGCCTTGTGGGGAACACAGGATACTGGCAGCTAACTTTCACCCCTCCAGGTTACAGGGGGATCCCATTCTTAGTCACCAAATCCGATCCTTTCCCATACCACTCCACCCCCCAGAAGAAGGAGAACGGTTTGGAGAACCTCCTTCCCCACCAACACACCTGTGTGAGCTCATCAGTCAAGATATGGAAGCACTTCAATACTTTTTTGCATGCTCCGCCACGGTTCCACTGGTTTGAAGTTTGTACTGTTACATTGAATCAATAAGTTTTTATTGTGGAAAAATTAGGCTGAGAAGTTTCATTGGAATTCCACCAATACATCAATTCCTAATAAAATGTTAAATGATAAAAGATGAAAACACCACATCACCTGTGTGTGAACACGTTTTACAAAGTGATCACTCTGTATCTAACCTCTCAGTGACTCAGCAAGACCACCCACGCTCGGCGTCCAGCTCCCCAGACATCGCCTTTCTTCATGGGGACCCACATCTCTCTCCCTATCCATTGATGAGCTGCCTATACTGCACTCTCTCCTGCATTCCATAATATGTTGGTTTATGCATATTTGTGATGTGTTTTAGCATTTTCCAACCTGTGCAATTCAGTTAGCATTTTCAGTTCTTGTACATTGAAAGCACAGTATCCTGTTAGGTATTAATGTAATACAGTATACTATTTTTCTGTGTAAAGAACTAGCTGTGTTCCATATTCCTCCTTCTCATGTACTGCTTGTGTTTGGAGTAAATGTAGTTTGAAAGCAAATAGAGGAAGTTGTGGTCTAGTGGGAGTCAAGAGACCCACGTTCTGTTCCTGATTCTGCCATTAACTCTCTCAATGACCTCTGGTCCTGAGTTTGTGAAATGCTGAATGCCAGCAGCAAAGTTGGGCTGAGTACTTAGTACTAGAGCTGAACTGGGAAACAGAATCTCCATACTATGAAAAATTTCAATTTTGGGGGAAATATTTACATCCCATATCTGGGCTGTCATCCGCCTGCCCTTCCACTACCACTAGAAATTCTTCATGGAACTGAAGTGTCATAGTATTTTGTTTCAGAAGCACAGAACCTCGCCACAACGGGACAATTTGATGTTTCCGAAACAAAATAAACCCCCTTGGATGCCTGGCTGCCCGCCTGACAGGCTGCAGTGGAAACAAAATGCCTGGGAAGCCTAGGCTGGCTGCCAAGGAGTGGGAAAGCCATGGAACTATAAATGATTTTCAGATGGAAAATCAAAAAATTTTGGTGGAAAATTTTGATTCTCCGGAAAGTGAGTTTTCCAGTGGAAAATTCCTGACCAGTTCTACTCAGCACTTTGTAGGATTGAGGCTTTCATTTCTTTTTGGGCTTGTCAGTGCTAGGAAAAAGGGGGTGTTATTTTTAGTTTTAAAGTGTCAGCAAATATGTTTTAGAATCCTAGTGAAGTCAGGGCAGCTTCTAGTTTTGACACACAGTTACTGGTCCATGTATTATCTGAGGGAGTCCAGAGTTCATCAGCTAACACTTGTGAAAACCACTTCTTATCCTGTCTAGGATTTTAACATGTGTTAGCTATCACATGTTTTTGTTTGTTTAAAATCATACACATACTTTTCCCAAGTTTGGGTAAGCACTATGTGTTACACATAAGGTAACGTAGGAATAATAATGTATGCCCAGCTTTTTAAAGTGGTTTCAGACTTGTAGATGAAAATAAGATCTAAGCATTATTTAAATTAAACATTTTCAAAAGTAAGAATAAGCTCCATCTTTAACATAATACATTTGTCGTCTTTATATAGTTATGGAAAATTAGAGAGGAAACCTTACTATATAAATCTAATCAAGGATTAAAGTTTGAAGTTTCTTCTTCTTTATATGATTTTTTTCTGTTTCTATCAATATTTTCTTATATTTTGTTAAATTATAAATTAAAACTGAACAGAATTACATGATCTTGGACTCTGTTGTAACAGGATGTCACAAGTATAATATTTATTTCCTTTTTAAACAATTTTTAGATATGGGAAAATTGTATCCACAAAGGCTATTTTGGATAAGACAACAAACAAATGCAAAGGTATGTTTGTCTTTAAATTATATTTGCCTACTTGTTTTCAAATGATTTTGAAATATTCTTAAAATTGGGGTGTGTGTGTGTGTGTGTGTGTGTAAGAAATACATTCTTATTCTACACCAAAGTTTAGTCTTGCCCAATGTCTGTATAGTTGTCCCCAGTACAATTGGCAAATAGTCCATGCCCAAGCTGTGTGCCAAAACTTCAGATGACTCCAGTTAAGTTAACAAGCACAGCACTGGCTGGCATTTAGCCCCTGCTTTAAAAAGGAGAATGGAGTTAGAAAACAGCTTTTTTTTCCCCCTTGCCTGGGGAGATTAGAGTGCCTTACAAAAGACCATTAGACTGTATTAAGTATCTGGAAACATTACACATTGTGCAAATTGGCTCTATTAATTAGAACAGAGTAGTTTTAAGCAGTACTTAATTATATGTTCCAATACCCTAATTGTGTGTTTGTTCTATGCCTGTTTGAATATATTGGTGGGAGAGAAAGGGTTTGTTTTCATGAACATAATTATAGCTGGAAAAAATAATAAAACTTCTATCAAATACACTGGAAATGTTAATTTAGTGCACTGTCCTTCAAAATTTCATATAATTATTATGAGAGCATACCCCAGTAACACAAGTGGTGGATGTAGCAACAGACACTGATGTATCAGGTTTCAGACATTCTTTCTGACAATAATTAGGATAATTTCTAAGCAAAGGGAAGAATGGAGTCGGCTGACTTAGCAATGTTAACTACTGACCCCATGAATGAGTACAAAGCTGACAAGCAGGGGGCAGGAAAGGAAAGCTCATCATTAATAGAGTTCCAGCTTTTTGTGGGGAACTTGGAGGCAATGGTGCAGAATGGGTTCTAAATACAGGATCAATCAATCAAAGGGACACTGAATTCAAAATCTGTACTTATCTAAAAACTTCTTACCTCCAAGTTTTACATATACACCTGCTCTTATTATAATTGGGGAAAAAATAGAGAAAACTATTTTTCTACACTTCCAGTGTATTAATGCATTTGACAGTACTTAGTTTGTGTCACACCCACACCAATCCTGAAAGGACTTATGGAAATCAACTGATTAGTACTTTTTATGGCTCCAATCCTGCAAAGACTTTTGCATGAAATTACTTATAATATTTAAGTGACCAGAGTTAAAGCTGATGGGTGTCCTTTTAATGGCAATATTCCTTCAGAGAAGTTATGTTTTGGCGCATAGTTTTCTCTATACAGAGTCCATAAGGTACATTTAATTGTATTGTAAGCCTTATATGTTTAGTATTTGAAGCTAAATTCCATTCTAACACCCAACTCTTTCCAAAAGTGATGTGGGATTTTTAATGATTACAAGCAGCCAGTGGATTAGTTTTAGATCTCATCTAAAATGTGGCATTTCCAGCAGCACAGTGCCCTGTAATGACCTGCTTCGTGATTTGCTTCTGTACTAAGAGTGAATAGTGCCACTTTTTGAAACACCAGGGCCATTTTCTGCTGCAATAGGATTTTATTTGTTGTTATCAAAGTAGACTTCAGTCAAAGATTGCTCTTGTTTTTACAGGGCTGTTTATTTTGAGTGGGATTTTCAAAACACCAAGGGGATTAAGTCACCTAACTCCTAGTGATTTTCAGTGAGACCTGAAGACAGTGGCTAGTTTCATTAGGTAATGGCACCTAACACCTAGATACCTTTGAAAATCCTAGCCTGTAAGGTTACTGCCTGATAAAAGGCTACATTTGTTTGCCATCCAATTCCACTGGAGTCTATTGGTAGATTCCCTCTTAATAACCTCCTTGTAACATATAAACAATTCTTGAACTTCCCAAAATTATCAGGGGCAATATTTAAAATTAAAAATTACTGTTATTTATTTAGTTTATTGTACTTAAAAAAAATCTGGTGTTGTCTATAGCATCTCTGTGTGTTGCTGCAGTATAAAACATTTTAGAAACAGTTGATGAAATCTTGGCCCCAATGAGGTCAATGCAAAGCTCCCATTGACTTCACTGGCAGCCAAGATTTCGTGCATCATATAATTAAACTAACCATTGTCTCTTGTGTACACATGATGGAATAACTATAGCTTACCAATTTATCAGAAACTTGAGTTTGATAGCACACCATGGTTTAGGTGATTGGTAATAGGGTACAGAGGCTTTCCCTTCTAGGACACTTGTTAAAATCTGGGCGAGGATTTTAGTGACCAAAAGTTAACATGAGATTGCTATTCAGTTGCATATACAATCTCAGGTTAGTTCATAGTGGACTAAAAACCAGATCACACAAAGCATTATAATAATTGTTGGAAGCTTTGGCATAAGCCACAAAATGAATGAGCATGAAAACTGACTTGTCTTCTTATTGCAAGAAGTAGTTCTTCCAACTCATGGTTGAAGGACATTGATGGGACAGTGCTGGGCAGCTTACCCGCCTGCTACTCTGTTCTGTGACTAGATGAAGATCTTCAGCTTCCAAGGCTGTCAAATTGTCCCTTCCACCAGCACAAATTTTGCGTTTAAAAAAAGCTTTTTAACTGTGTGATTATAAAATGGTTGGTTGCTTCTCAGTAAAAGTTGTTTTAAATTTCAGGTTACGGTTTTGTAGATTTCGACAGCCCAGCAGCTGCTCAGAAGGCTGTTTCTGCTCTGAAGGCTAGCGGAGTCCAAGCACAGATGGCAAAGGTAAGTTTAAAAGTACTCTGCAAATTCTTGCAGTGTAACCTGAAGGTGAACAAACTTGTGCTTTTTCAGATCATTGGCAACACACATTCTAAAGCTGAAGGCCCCCTATTGAGGATGCGGTGTCTCCAATCCTCACCATACTTTAGAGTTTAAAAGTGGGGATAGCTGGAACGCAGCCTCTGAAAGATGTAAGGAAAGGTGTGCTCTACGCCCCCCTTGCTGAGCTGAATGGGATTTTTGCCACTGATTGCAGTAAGAGAAAGAGTAGGCCCTAAAATAACAACGATAAGACTTCACAGATTAAAGTCAACATCTCAAATTGTAGCTGGAAACAAATTAGTAGTTGATGTAGTTTGTAGAACACAGGTATTATGTGCTCTGTACGTGGAGCACCACTGAGTAAGCGATTTGCCATATTCTTTACTAGCTGAAACTTTCAAGTGGTCGTTATGGGGATCTTCAGGTAGAGCACATTAGAGAAATCCACTCTGTATAACTGTAGCTAAATCCACAGCTAACATGAAAGATTACAAATTTCCTCACTGCATTTTCCACTTTATGCATCCGATGAAGTGAGCTGTAGCTCACGAAAGCTTATGCTCAGATAAATTGGTTAGTCTCTAAGGTGCCACAAGTACTCCTTTTCTTTTTGCAAATTTCTGGTTGATACAGAAGGAGAAAAATAGCAGTTCTAGTTACCAAAGAATCCAGGAGTAGACACGGTTTCTAATGTAGCTACAGATGGTAAACCTCAGTAATTATTGGGAAGCACACTCTAAATTGGGGGGGATGAATTTTCAACAGCACATAATGGAATTGTTTCTGTAGAGTTTGTAGTATATTTTATGTTAAGTGAATTAAAACTTAAATCTGGGATTTTCAGAAGCCTGTAGGAGTTAGGTGCACATAGATCATTGAAAGTCCCAAAATATTTGTCAAGGTATTCTCGCATTAGGGTGTCTGCTCAAGGTAATTGGAAAAATTCCAGCCGAACAGTGTTTCGTCAGTGTTGCAGATTTATAAAACTCAAAACGTTCCTTGAAGACAGACTGGTTTCACCAAAATTCTGATAGGAGTTGGACTCAGGCACGTTTTGAAACCTCAGGCACGTTTTGAAACCTGGATTCCTGCTAGACCACCTGGCTCTTCAGTAGCCTGCCTGGTGGGCTTTTTGGGAACCCAGAGGCTTACATGGTTTGTGGCTCAGGAACATCCCACCAAGTGGACGCACAGGGGCTAGGGTCTATGGCCCTTGGGCAGCCCACCAGCTAGGGTGACCAGATGTCCTGGTTTTATAGGGATAGTCCCGATTTTGGGGGCTTTTTCTTATATAGGCACCTATTGCCCCCCACCTCCTCTCCCAATTTTTTATGCTTGTTATCTGGTCACCTTACCACCAGCTGAGAGCCAGGGACCCCAGAGCTTCCAGAATGTGCTGTCCCAGAGCAGTCTGACCATCAGACTGCCTCAGGGCCAGGGATCCATTCCCTTTTTTGGAGAATTTCAAAATTTTTGGTTCTCGTCCCAAAATATCAAAATCTTCCATGATGCTGAATTATCTTTCTCTGAACAGCTCTAACATCTGCCTTTCATGGTACCTGCCTGTGCATCAGATTTTCAGTTAACAATTACTCTTGGAAGTTTTTGGTTTTTTAATAGAAGGTGAGTTCTGTAAATCCAGAAAGTCATAAATTTAGGGAAGTATGAATAATAATAATGAATAATCATTTTGTTAAATGCCTTGTTTCCAGTTGAATGCCATAAAGACCAATGCAAATTTATAAATAAAGACAATATTAGTGCATATTTTGTGTATATAAATAGTTTTTAGTAGTTCTTAAAACTAATAATTCTGAGGTAGAATTCTAGCTAGAGAAAATATTCAAATGATTAAATAATATGAGTTTTTAAAAATGTTACAGTATACAAAAGATCTAGAAAGCCTTAGGAGCTATCCATGGGGTTCTGTGTACAGATTTTTTTTTTTTTTTTCAGTTGAGATAACTGTTCTCCTCAGCAGAGAAGCTGTGGAAAAAATAAGCTAACAACACGAGATGTCTGGACAAGTTCCAGGTCAACAAAATAGAAACCATATGTTTAATTCTTAATGCATATTTCACTACAGACAGGCACACATGAACGTACATACACACAGGAAGATGTGAACTTTCTTTGTGTGAGCATGTGTGTGTTTTCATTGGTGGTCATGTAATGTTTTAAATATTTTTTTAAGATATGGGATGTTAAAAGAATGATGAATGTTTTGTCTAAATAAATAATATAATTGCTGATGACTAATAATGCCTTCAGAGCAAGACCAACATTCTAGTTTGAGACAATCATTTTGAATTATGTATATAATGGGTCTACCCTAACTGGTAACAAACAGGAGCAGGTTTTGAATAGCAATGAAATATGTTAATATCGCTTTATGTGAGCACTAATGTTAAAACTGAGACCTGAATATGTAAACATTTTGTTGAATTTCTGAACCACTCAAGTACACATAGGCCAGATTTTTCAAACGTGAGTGCCTAAAATAAGTGGTCTGCATCCATACAAGTTTGTTTTGGACGTTAACTTGGTGTGCCAGCTTTTGATATGAGAGTAATTTTTGTTTCTTTTCAAAATGTGAACCAAGACCAAGATTTTCCAAGGTGACCAGTGACTCTAAGTGCCTCAATATTGATCATCTAATCTGTAACACCTTAGGGAGGCCTGCTTTTTCAGAAAGTGCTGAACTCCAGCTCTATGAAAATCAGGCCTATTTAAGATGTCTCATCTTGGATGCCTAAAAATTGAGGCATTCAGAGTCACTAGTCATTTTAAAATAATTTTGGCCAAGATTTGAAAAATCAATCTTTTTATATACAGGGAACTATATAAAATAGTATGTATATTTTTACCCGTTTTGCATGCTGTCTTATGCGCTAAATTTTGTTACAATTAAATGGTGTGGTCCAGTTTGCTCACAGTGTAGTTTACAGCCTTGTCATTTGAAAAGGTTGGGGTGTACCTTTTCCATAACAACCAGTTGCTGATGGTCTGCCTCAGAGACTGATGCAACTAGTTTCAAGTGAGCTTGGGGAACAATACTGGTCAACTGGTTGACTGACCTGTCATTGATATGATAAGACCGTATTTGCCCAATGATCAATAATGTGGCTCCTAAACAGCCTCATCTTGCTCATGGTCAGTATGGTATTGTGAGGCCCTGCAGCAGATAAAGCAATAGGAAAGCAGTCTAGCTGGTGGAAGTCTTGTTCTGAGTCTGACTGTGGCAGCGCTTTTGCAATCTCATGCTATAGCTGTGCAGGATGTGAATTAAAAATGATTTGCTTCCACTACAGCATCTGCAAGTCCCAGTTGGTAGAACTGCTTCAAGTTGTGAACAGTATAATTAAGCCAAGTTGTTTATTCCCAGTGATTATGTTCAATATTTGACTTGATGCACTATCAAGCTACTTTGTGGATAAGATCATTCCGAATCTGACTGAGCTTTGTGCTTTGGAAGTGGATCTGGTGGCAGGGGAACATAATCTTATCTACTTATGTTTCAGCGATTGTTGTTCACTGAGGTGATTTGGGGGCCTGAGGCATAGGCTTCAAGCCACATCCTGCGAATTAGATCCACATACCCCCTGGCTGCTGAAGACTAGTATGGATATGGGTCATTGTAGATAATTGGCAATATCTTCCTTAGGGATGTTAAAATGCCAGTGTCTGTTTAAGAAGCAATTTCTTGCACAAGAAACTGTCTTCTTGGTTTTGACATTTTCAATTTTACCCCTCTTTCTAAACTTAGGGAACATTATTAGGAAGTTTGTGGTGAGGCAGCTTCAGCAGTTTCTGGTTATGATGGCTCTCGGTGATGGCAATCAGGTGTCCATCTTGATTCTTCCAAAGCTGTCAGAAGCCTTTCATACTGTTTACCATAAGATGTTGTTGACTCACCTGTGGATTCAAGCAGCTTCATTCCTTTTTATTCTGGAAGATTCCCAAGGATGGTATTGAGCTATTGTTCATTTGTCCCAAGTGTTCTTTCATGTAGGATCCCATCGTGTTACCCCTCTTTTTTGGTGTGTATATGGGGCTGTTGTGATGTAAGATGTGAGGTGAATTAGGAGGTGGTGGCCTCCAGCTGGTTTCTGGGTGCAACTTGAGGTGTTGGCTTTGTGTAATGTTCTAAATGGTTTGGCCCTGAATAGCTGAGAGAGGCCCTCATTGATCAGCTGTGGCACTCAAACTCACACCCTCCAATTTTTCTGTGAGGGGCATTCTCACCTTCCTCACTTGGTCTGACAGAAACAGTCTGACCTTCAGGGCATAATGCAAGGTCTGGATCTCATCACAGGGTCTTGAGGCAGGAAGACAAGATGTGTACTAGGCATGAATACTAATAGTGCAGATGGTATTGTTAGTCTTGATGAATTAATTGACGATCCAAAAGGGAGGGTCCAATTTCTAATTATTTTATGTTCTTTTTGAAAAACAGGTAATTGCTTAATTGTACATGCACTTGGAGTATCTAAACAAGTACTTCAACATATAAAATAAAAATGAAAATCTCTCATTTACTATTTCAAATGTAGTGATTGTGCTCTCCTGTGGCTCCCTAAATCAGATTAATAGAATAGACTTTAATAGCTTTGAAGAACCTACTATTTTGTATTCTTTGAAAGCTCTGCATAACATCTTCATAGTAAGGATTGTCCTTTTGTCAAAGATGCACTTAGGAATGTCTCCATGCTCATGAATTGACAATGAATTGTGTCTAAGACTTGTTCAGCAATGTTCCATTACTGTGGATTGACAAGGAATAAAGATCCCTTTCAAGCATGCCTCTTGTCTTGTTTGAAAGGTGTAATGTTCAGGGATCTATGGAGGTAAGCCAGGTTTTGGCACACATAGACTCTCCTCAGAGCATTAAAATGTTGTTGAAAAAGGCCTTTTGTAGAAGCAATGTTTAAAATGCCATCTTGAAATTAACAAATCATACTTTAAAGGCCAGTGGGAAAAGGTTTAGAGGTTTTAAGGACTAGGATTAAACTACTTATTATTCCCTGAAATCATATGATTGAATCCCGGTAGAGTGGATTTAGCCCTCCATAATTCTGAAAGATACATAAACTGGGGTAAAACCGAAGGGTTGCTTACTTAAATCTTGTGATACTGTATATGATGTTAACTGCAATAAAATATAACTGTGCAAAAATGTGTGTTAGGGCATTCTTAGATGATAAATAATGGAGTTTACTGTGTGATAGCATGGTATTTTGTATACTACTTGTTGAAGTGGATAGTAAACAATTAGGGCCAATCCTGCTCCTGTTGAATTGAATAAGAGAGAATGGGACCCTTAAAGAACAGAGATAACCTTCCATTTTTCAGGCTCAGTAACTAATGACCGTTTTTCTAATTCAGAGTTTTCTACTTATTTCATATGGCATTTTGGTTTCTCCCTTGTTGGGCTGACCTAAGTTGCTAGTATAACAATATGACATATTTTATTTGGTTCAGGTTTCCTAGGTAATATGGTGAAAGGTGTATGGTTTGTTTTTAATAACTATTCTGTATGTTGAGTCTTTATTGGATAATAAAGAGCTTTTAATATATTCAGTAAGCATTTCACAGGATGGATTGAGAGGGTTTATGTAACTTACACCGATAGCAGAGATGGGTGTTCCATGTGTTAATGTTTACATTTGATTTTTGTGGAGGAAGGCACCACTGCTAGTCCATTTAGAGATTTGCCTAATCCCACTCAACTGCTGTTGGCTTTATACTGTCCCCATAGCAGCACCTTCCTAGGAACCAGGACTTGGAGTTTCATATTGTCATATTTTCCTCCCTTTTAAATCCTCCCTTACTTTCTGACTCCGTAACAACTGGGGAATGCCTCTCCCTTACAGGACATAGCATCAGATCTCCAGCTAAAACAATTCCAGCCATCCCAACATCCTCCAGGGATGACCAGAAAACAGGGCCCCTATAGAACCCTGTTTCCCACCCAGATTGTCGAGAAGCATTTTCCACCCCAACCCTTCCCTGATTCTCCCTCTATCCTTGAGAGCATCATCTGTTGTGCCAAGTTCTGCTGCCTCAGAAAGCAAAAAACCCAATATCTCCCACATGACAATGTAATGAGCTAATATTAGGCCACTGTCTCATCCCAGAATGGTCTGTGTGCAAACGTCGGCCAGTAATGTTTATATTCTTTTACTAACAATTAAGAAGACAGAGCCATGAAGCACTCACCACATGCTGGCAGCCCAGCCAGAAGTATTGCACAACCATTTTTTAAAGCACTAACTCACTTTTAGTTGACATTTTATTTTTTAAGTGTATTTGGGAGATATGCATTGTCACCATTACATAAAATCTGACTTGCACATCATTGTCCCTGCTTGTATCTAAAAAAGACCTTGTGTGCCACCTGTAATCATCTCTGTAAGAGAAGTTAACGGTTAACCATTTTTTATCTCTGTTCAATGTTGTAAGGCAGACACCCTCTTAGGTCACTGCCAAAGAACATGGTTTTGAGTGAACAGCTATGGCAAATGGCTAACTCTTACGACTTTTGAGAATGTACTGGGTTTTTGTACTGGTCTTCACTGTGTCAGCCTGCTGGAGAATTAAGTCAGTTTACATTCCTGCAGAGAAAGGGAAGTAAATAATTGTGGGTTACCATGGTAACTAGGGCACTAAATCTGACTAGTTAGGGTAGTAAAAATATGGTGAGCAATGTTTTATTTTGCAAGTGGACTCTGCTATATAAAGACTCCTGAATGTCTAAAGCAGGTTACATGCAGACAGGGGCAAGTTCGAGCAAACTTTTCTCTCAGCCATTTATGGACATTGAACACTTGCATAAAGATATTTTATCTACCCATTTTGCGGTCATTTCTATACACAGTACAATAAAATCCCATATTACAATGATGATGGGTTAGTTTAGGAAAATTAAGCAGTTTTCCTTAACTTTCCCACTAGCAAACTCTAATTAGCTGTATAGAAAACACAGGGAACTTGTAGGGAATATTACTTTACAAGAAAGTTGATTAAAATTGTTTATACAGTAGATTAACGGAGGACCAACCTTTGCCCACCTGAGGACTGAATGACCATCATTTCAGGAGTCCAGGGGCTAAATTCGAATTTGCATAAAATGGAACAGTTGTCTTCAATTCAGAGCTGCAGTCCACAGAAATTACACATCTCAGCCTGTGGTGCTGCATCTTGTTCCCATGCTAAGACCTCTTGGTGGGCTGAAGGTCTGTGTTGTAGATGAGGATGACAATGGGCCATGTTACAGAATTCCTTAGGCTCCGCTGCATGTTCCCCTGCAGTAGATTTAACAAGAAAGCAAGGGTGCCAAGGAAGGCAAGAAACATATGATTAAATAGATGGTCTAATTGCAAACTTGACTGCAGTGTTGTACTCTAGCTAAAAACTACCGTTTAAACCAGTCTTGTTCTAGTCATTTATACTATAGCTGTGCTTTGTGAAAACAAATTAAGATATTTAGGTAGCTAATTAAAAATATACCGTTTGTTTAGAATGCTAGATAGCAAGTGAAAATTAAGCTAATGCTGTTTCAACTCTCTTACTTAGTCACTGGACAAACTGTCTTAAAGCTGGAGCTACAACTGATATTTAAATTAGATATGGGCCAGTTGTAAACTTGAAGAGTTTCTGTAAAAAGGCAGACAAGCATTTAATCCCTGCTGTATCAGCCAGAGGATCTTCCATGCTGCGAGCATTGCCATGTCACATGTTTCTGAATAGCTATCTGTTAGCTGTGACCCTATCCAGAGCAAGAGAAAACAGATGTCTTATCATTTTGCCAAGTTTCTTTCTTGTGTTTTAGGATCTGTTCCACATGCACAGGGAGGCTTTTGTTAATTTCTTTCAGATGAAGGCTGAGCATTTTACACCGTGTAGGACCCCTCATCACCACTTTTCTACATAAATTAACATTAGTGGCTGTTTGTTCCTGTCCCTTTTACAACAAATGTTGAACCTAACTTTCAGCTTATTAAGGTAGGCATTTAACCCTTCAGTGCCTTGAGGAATATGGCATGCATTAATCTAAAGGAGCACTCTTTTTATGTTTGTCTCATCATGTCCAATCAGGACAAACTTGGAACTGTGTGGTGAGAAAAGAATAAGGGAAACTTTGCTGATTCCTATTGCTAAAAGTAAACCTTCCTATTTTTTTTTCAGTAGAGCAATCATTTATTATGACCCCCACACCCCCAACATTAGGCCATTTCCTGAAGGGGGCTAAGCACCCACTGAAGTCAGTGGGAGTGGAGGGTGCTCAGCATATGATTACATTGTGCCAGTTATCAGGTAAAACACGCTACATAAATTACTAGGGCTGTCAAGCAGTTAAAAAAATTAATCATGCAATTAATTGCACTGTTAATAATGGAATACCATTTATTTAAATACTTTTTCTGTGTGTTTTCTACATTTTCAAATATATTGATTTCAATTACAACACAGAATACAAAGTGTACAGTGCTCACTTTATATTTATTTTTGATTACAAGTATTTGCACTGTAAAAAAACAGAAATAGTATTTTTCAATTCACCTAATACAAGTACTGTAGTGCAATCTCTTCATCATGAAAGTTGAAATTACAAATGTAGAATTATGTACAAAAAAACCTGCATTCAAAAGTAAAACAATGTAAAATTTTAGAGCCTGCAAGTCCACTCAGTCCTACTTCTTGGTCAGCCAATTGCTCAGACACACACGTTTGTTTATATTTGCAGGAGATAATACTGCCCACTTCTTGTTTACAGTGTCACCTGACAGTGAGAACAGGTGTTCTCGTGGCGCTGTTGTAGCCGGAATTGCAAGATATTTACATACCAGATGCGCTAAAGATTCGTATGTCCCTTCATGCTTCAACCACCACTCCAGGGGTCATGCATCCATGCTGATGACAGGTTCTGCTCGATAAGAATCCAGACCAGTGCGGATCGACGCATGTTAATTTTCATTATCTGAGTCAGATGCCACCAGCAGAAGGTTGATTTTCTTTTTTGGTGGTTCGGGTTCTGTAGTTTCCGCATTGGAGTGCTTAAGAGTTCTGAAAGCATACTCCACACCTCATCCCTCTCCAATTTTGGAAGGCACTTCAGATTCTTAAACCTTGGTTCGAGTGCTGTAGCTGTCTTTAGAAATCTCACATTGGTATCTTTGCATTTTGTGAAATCTGCAGTGAAAGTGTTCTTAAAATGAACAACATGTGCTGGGTCATCATCCAAGACTGCTATAAAATGAAATATATGGCAGAATGCAGGTAAAACAGAGCAGGGGACATACAGTTCTCCCCCAAAGAGTTCAGTCACAAATTTAATTAACCCATTTTTTTTTAACGAGCGTCATCATCATGGAAGCACGTCCTCTGGAATGATGGCCGAAGCATGAAGGGGCATACAAATGTTTAGCATATCTGGAACGTAAATACCTTGCAATGCTGGCTACAAAAGTGCCATGCAAATGCCTGTTCTCACTTTCTGGTGACAGTGTAAATAAGAAGAAGGCAGCATTTATCTCCCGTAAATGTAAACAAACTTATTTGTCTTAACGATTGGCAGAACAAGAGGTAGGACTGAGTGGACTTGTAGGCTCTGAAGTTTTACATTGTTTTGTTTTTAAGTGCAGTTATGTAACAAAAAAAATAGACATTTGTAAGTTGCACTTTCACGACAAAGAGATTGCACTACAGTACTTGTATGAGGTGAATTAAAAAAAGCATTTCTTTTGTTTATCATTTTTACAGTGCAAATATTTGTAATCAAAAATAATATACACTTCGATTTCAATTACAACACAAAATACAATATATATGAAAATGTAGAAAAACAGCCAACATTTCAGTTGGTATTCTATTGTTTAACAGTGCAATTAAAACTGTGATTAAATTGAGATTAATTTTTTTTAATCATGATTACTTTTTTTGAGTTAATTGCATGAGTTAACTTGATTGATCGACAGCCCTATAAATTACTGAATCAAAATTTATGAAATCTGGCTGGCTCAGTGGCTTAGAATTTAGTGCTGTGTGTACTGTCAGATGAGAAATACGTGTGAATGTCATGATTGATTCCCTTGGTGCCTGATCCAAAGCCCAATGAAGTCAGTGAGAGTCTTTCCATTGATTTCAGTGAACTTTCGGATCAGGCCTTAGAGCTATGCAAACCCTGTTTGGTTCATCAGGTGTTCATGAAAGATTTACATATGAATAAACTCTCAGTTTTTTCACAGTCAAATCTCATTGCTAATCCATAGGCAAGTTGTGAGTTTGTGGGTTTGTGCTTGCTTGCTTGCATGTGTTTGCCACAGTTTACTGATTTGCCAGACATGGAAGTGAGGGTAGACCTCAACTGTGATGAAATAACATAACTCTGAACTCAAAGAAACCAATTTTCCCTTGTAAAATTGGTCTATAATTTTGTTGTGAAACAAAGTACAATGAGACAGTTCTCAGTAAGGAGGGGAATTACAGAAGTTAATAATGTACTAAGCCATTGCCTGCCAGAGTCAGAGGGGCAAGTTAACAAGTTTGTTTGGTTTTTTTCTCCTGTCTTCCTGAATTTTAAATTGTTTAACCAAGTTTGGTACCAAAATATTACATAAACGCAAACATCTGGTTTGTATGGTACTGTTCTGTGTAGGACAAAGAAGGATTGGGAGCCCTGGTTATGGTTGTAGTTTGAAAGTGGGTGTGGAAATCCAGTGTCCTAGGGAGGAGGATATAATTTGCTTTACGTAAACATTCAAAACTTATCCTGATGGATTTTTTTAAGGGTTTTAGGTTTGTGAGGGTGACAGAAGCTGCATGATCACATCTGGGGTTCTGGTGCACATTTTGCAATATAATTTTTCCACTGTCAAGTTATTCTGAAATCCCAGATAGGATTCCTTTTATTGTTTTTTGTTTAGTTCATTTGCTTTTTGCATAAAACATCTTAGTCTAAGATGCAGGAAATTTTACGTAGTATTCCCAACTTTTCACAGGAAGATCCCCAACCCACCCTTTCTGTCCTATGTCTGCGCACGCTTTCTCTCTTGCACTCTCTTTTCTTAAATTTATTTATTTATTTATTTGCCCTCCCTACCATCAGTCTTTCCAACTTAGCGACTTTGTCACTAGATTTAGTGACTTTTTGGTTTCCCTAGCGAGAAAATAAGTGTCAGAGTGACCAGTGACAAATCTAGCGACTTTCACTGCCAAATACACAGACATTCAGAGAAAGAAGTCACCATTATGTAGTCACAAAATCATTCACAAGCAGCTCAATCGTGTTAATAAAATCCATTCCATGCTCTCTGTACTACATTCTGTTGTGCACCAAGTCAATGTCATTATGTCTCAATTGAGCATGTCCTCGAAAGGAATCACATTCCAGGACTTCTTGGGCTGAGATCACTGTAATCTGCAGGCGAGGAAAAGAAGTTTGTGGAGGCTAATTAAATACTTCGCTAAAGCCCGGCGCGCTGTGGAGAGAGCAGCACATTAGCCAGGGCTTGTTTTTACTCAAATGTGTTCTTTCTTGCTGCTCCATAGTAGGTAGCACCCCCTGTGATGCAGGGAAAGATGGCTAATGAAATGGGCTGGGAGGTGGAGGCAGGTTAGCCAGCAAGGAGAGCCCAAGGATGGAAGGAGGGGTAGAATTAGACAGGACCATGTGTCCTAATGAGGCGGGGGGCACCATGCCTCCCAGAATGAAGCTCTTACTACAGGATCAAAGGTGGAGCTAGCTGATTTCAGTTCCCCTTTCCTCCTTCCCCTGGGTTGGCCTGGAGTTAGCTGCCCAGCTGTTTTCAGAAATGAAATCCTGGAAACGGGGGGAAGGGGTCCGGCTAGCAGACTTCTGTTTTTAAATCTATTTTCTTGGCTCCCTACAGCGTCGAGTTCAGGTCAGGCAAATGCCCTCTTCCCTGTGGTTCTGGGCTCTCCCTTTCACTAACCTGTTGTCTTAAATCCAGGCTGGCAAGAAAGGCAAGGTTCAGCTGAAATTAACCAGCCCCAGCCAACCTGGGCTGCAGTGTGCAGAGCGCCTTTCCCAATGAGCAGAGGGTGCCTCCTGGTGATGACAGCGTACTGTTGTAGTTGCTTCTGGAGTGCAACAGAATGTAGTAAGAAGAGCATGGAATGGATCTTATTAAAACTGTTAAGCTGCTTGTGAATGATTTTATGACTCTACTCCTGTGTGTGTGTGTACATATATATATATTATATTCTTCTCTGTTGAATTCTCTGGAAATTTTGTTCGGTGACATTTTTGACTCCTTTTGAGTGCTTAAGCTACATCTAGCGACTTTTAAGGGTTTGTCTGGTGACTTCCTGCTATGTGGAGCTGGCAACGCTACTACCAATTTCATACTTTTATTTGCCTAGTTGTGGTGATAGGAGAGAGCACTCAGAGTCCCGTCTTCTCGCAGTGCCATCCACTCTGACACTGTGGTCGGGATGTCCTGTTAAGAGTTTCAGGAACGGAGTTAACTGAGCTTTGAAGGCAGCCCTTCTGGCTCATGCGGGTGGCTATAGTTCTCTCTCTTTTACACACACACACACACACAGAATTTTTATCGAAGTCATCTCCAATTGCCCATTTAGGCCTTCAGACTTCAGAGAACTCCAATCTAATGTGCTCATTTGGAATACAGATTATAACACCTGAAGAAGACAGAGCAAATTTTGGGGGGCTGGGATACCTAGTATTAACAGTACGCATTTGTATGTATGTGCAAAAAAAAATAGAAGAAAAATAAACAAAGACTCGTTACATATTTGGTGTTTTCCGTAGATAAATGGGTTATACAGAACTTTTCCTTAATGCAGCCCTCCCAACAGGCTAAATTTACCACTGAAATAAGGGAGTACAATTCCATTGCAATTAAAGATGCAATGCACTCAGTAAGGTCAGCAATGAATTTGTCCTTATGGAAATGTCTTATATAATTTAATAGAAAATGATAACCTTTTCATTGTTTTTTGTACCATCCTATAGAATTTAATAGGATGCGTATTTTACTGCTCTACAGGGTGATTCAGAAAAGTCTCAATTAAATCCCATAGGTTTTAAGGCCCTAAGGATAGTCCAGTGTATTTCAGTCCAGTGTATTTCATCAAAGCTTCATGCTGTTTACTGTAAATGTCATGTTGCTGTAATGTTCTAATACCTATTAAAAATAAAAAGACTTCGCTTTGTTTTACATGGCACACCCCCTCATTTGTAAAGTGAGATGATTTGATGCTGATAATATGTAGCTTGGCTTACAAACTTGGCCAAAATTCACGCCCATGTATCTTTAGAGAATTTTGCTTATTTTTAAAACAACCAATTTTTGGATGCAAAATAAGCAATTTGAGTACAGAAATTTTTAAAGCAAAAGAGCTCTTACATTTCCTTCAAGAAATGTCACCTGTTTTAGAGGGAATAATTTCTAAAAATATCTTTGCGTTTTCAACTTGAAAGGATTTACATGTAGAGCTGATGATATTCATGCTAACCCTGAAAATGTATTAAATAATCGAGACTCTTCCTCTTACAAAATATTGATGTGCTTTTGTAGAACACTTGTGCTCTTCTAGAGTGAAATTCACTTTGAAGAGGAGGATGGGCAGAAGGGTTAAGGCTCTGTGTTGAAGCTGTGTGGGGAGAGCCATCTGGGGCATAGTGAATGTGGAAAGAGCTTCGTTCTCCCTACTTGGCAGGGATGATTGTGATCTACCAGCCTTAATGCACCTTACATACAGCACAAAGGAGCAGTAGTAGCAACTCCAACCCCTGGATTGGAGTAGCAGCTCCAGACAGGGGTACCCTCCCATTCACTTACATAAAGCCTAATTATTCTGATTTTTATGTGAATTTCCTCCTTTATTCCTTGTTTCTGGATATAGCATGTTTTCTTTTGCATATAAATATGTAACTTGTAATATTTATTTTTCAATCTTCCCAAATGTTGGCAAGCTTTTGTCATGAGAAAGTCTTAAATTTTAATGTTATCCTGTTTATTATACAGTAATAATGTTAGTAAAGTAGGTGAAAACACTCTAAGGAGCTAATTTCAGACTTGTACGGTATACATTTTAAAGTGATAAGTTTTAGGACACTTGAGTGCAAACATATTTTACATCCAGTACTAAAATGTGAAAAATCCAAATGAAGTATTCTTGCAAAGAACAGCCTGAGTTTCAGAAAATTAAAATATGACTGTGAATAAAACGTTGTGTTGCCCAAGGCAGAAACTTCAATTAAATCCTTTACTAATAGCGTTCATTAAAGAAGAAACTGTAAACCCACATCTCACCCAGCTCAATGTATAAAAATATAATTTTCTAATAGAATCTAAATAACAAGCTAATTCAAAAATCATTAAAGCTATCCTCATCTCAAATTTGTAGCAGAGAAATCTGAACTTTATGTCAAAAATATTGCTATCGTAATGTAGGCTTTTTCCCTCATGATTTGAACAGTGCACGGTAATGAATATTAATGTTAGCTCTAGACTCTCAGTGGATTCATTTTCTTGTCTTCTTTTTCTGCTGACTCGTCTAATGCAAAGGAGAAATGAGATGATCTAAGATAACTGATTCACAGGCCCTCACTGTATACTATATGGGTTCAGTATTATTTTCAGTAAGTGCCTGAAGCCATCAGATTGCTGCATGACCTGCCTTGTACTAGGTAAATCATTTTTTCAATACAAAATAATAATAATAAACCCATCATATTTGTCACTCACTGACCATTGAAATGCAGTGAAGGAGACATCATTAAGACAACACAAATTTTGCCTTGAGCCCAGAAAATTATCAGTTGTGATGTGGCGATATGATTTGGTTGAGAATTAAAATCATATAGACGAGAGTGAACAGACAAGGGAAGAGTCTCTGGGATTTCTCTTTGGAGGATTCTTTGAACTTGAGAGTTATTCAACCCCATTAGAGGAGATTTGAAAACAAAGTGCTCATTTTTTGGAAAATTAGAGTCAAGGTGAATAAATGAACAATGAAGATCTTTTTTTATATATGTGTGTGTGTCTATATATAAAATAATATTCCTTGTTTCTGAACATAGCATGTTTTCTTGGAATACAAATATATAACTTGTAATATTTATTTTTCAGTCTTTTTATATCTATACACACACACACGATCGCACACATATGTATAATATATTCAGATGCACACACTTTAAAAATGTGAAAGGTTTTTGAAGCACCACAGGTCCTGACCAAATTTTTTTCCTTGGAAGCACCCCACTTCTTCCTCTTCCCCCACCCCCCAACCCCCTCCCACCCCAAGAGCTACTATCTGTGACTTTGATCCATGACAGATGTTTATCATGAGAGACAAGGAGGGTGAGGTAGTATTTTTTATTGGACCAACTTCTGTTGGTGTTAATGAGCTCCTGGAAGGCACTCAGATATTATGATGATACAGATGATATAAGAACCTATATCGGTCTTATCTACACAGGAAAATTTCTTACAAGTTACACTGGTATAGTTATACTGGTATAGTTGTACTTTGTTTGTACTCCTTCCCCAGTGAGATAAGCTAAACCAGAAAATGCCCTCTTACCAAAACACACTTGCCCATGTAGACGAGGGAAAAGAATAGAATAGTTCCGGAACACGGGTTCACTAAGATGGACCCTTGTATCCACTTAGAGTCCCATTGACTTAATTAGAACTTCACATGAGCATAAGGATCTGCCCTTGTACATCTTTTCACAGGTAAAGGATTAATGTTATCTTGGTACGTGGCCAGTATTAGTAGCATCAGAGGGCAGCAGGGGCACAACATAGCTTGAGACCCCCCAGAAAACACTTCTTACTAGCCTTTTCCAAACACCGAATACTCTCAGCTGAGACTGGTTGAACCTCTCTGCTCCATCTCAAATATTCCCCACCCAACTTTCACCTAGGGCTAGACTGGAGGGTGAAAGCCTCCTGCTCAAAAGAATATCATCTGGCTCATAAAATTCTACCTCAGTTGTTGTTTTCCCAGAATGGTTTGTGTACAGAGTATGTGTGTAAAAACAAATGGAACTGTATGTTGATTCATATGTTCATTTGGTCTGTCTTGTACACTACATAATTTTTGTGTAAATACAAATTTTTAATATAGTGCAACAATTTAATCTTCGAGATCTGTAAAGCAAAGCTCATGATCCCAATATTTTTGGCTTTCTTTGCAACCTCCTCTTGAGCCATGTTCCCTAGACCCTCAATTAGAAGTGACTTTTCTGAATTCTGAAGCTGTGAAGAGGATGGATACTTGTATAGGGGAACAGGGTATGAATGTCATCAGAGTGTGCAGAAAGACACAGGGAGCATGGCTGATATGTACTGTGTGGAGGGAAGATCGGGGTTCAGATTTGTTCTGTTTACAGGCAAAGCTGGGAGCACCCTTTTTATAATAGAAGTGTTGGGCAACGTTAAGACTTTTTTTTCAATTGCTTATAACTTTGCCAAACTTCAACCATTTGGGGTGAAATTTTCAATTCCAATTTCTGCTTCTGGCTGAATATTTTTGGGAAATTTCTTCCAAATGGCTCTATCATTTCTGAGAACAAGGCTAGGGAAAAATACATTATGTTGCCTATTTTAAAAATTCTGTCAACCTTTTACTTGAAAAGCTTTAGCATCCCTATGCTTTGGAGCAGGGATTTGGCAGCAATTTTGTCAAGATCGTGCCATTTATTGTCCCCATGAATCTGTGCACAAATTTGGCCAAGTTATAAGTCATTGAAAAATCACAGTTCAGTTCACATATGCTCAGAAAAAGGTTCTTAAATTCTAGTAGCTAAATTCCCTGAAGATTCAGTCTGCACTGAGCATGCACCCACTCGGGGCTACAGTGATCTATAATGCTAAGTACTTTGAAAAATGAGGTTTTAGGAATCTCAAATTGGGACCCCCAAATTACCGCATATTTTGACCTTAATCTCTGTGCCTTAATTTCTTATTTGAAAAATGGGGATAATAATACCCCTTCATCACAGGAATGTTTTGAAAAGAAATTCATTAATATTTGAATAAATTATATGAAGGGGATGAGCACAATAGACAGACTCATGAGGAAATTAATAATTCCAACATCAGAGTGGAGTTTGAATAGTGGACAGTAAGTAAGGTGTAGGGCCACACATTGAACAAGGTGGATAAAACAAAATATTGAATAACTGTTTTTTAAGATAGTATATTATCATGTAAAGGAAGACTGTATCTTAATTTAAAGGCACAAGAAGGTTGAAATAAGGTTGCCCAGTCAGCCTTAATTCTGGCCTTTCCTAACTTTTTGGTGCTTGACTTTGCGACCTTATTAATGCTCTTTTAACACAGAGGAGGGGTTGTGTGTAATTCTATATAGGTTCTTATATCATCCTCATCATCGTAGTTTCTGAGCACCTTCCAGTAGTACATGTGACAAAGTTTCTCCTCTACCTTGATACGTCTTGCGCTTATTGGCGGATTTGCTCACCTTGGAGCTTCACAGCAGCCCTCAGTTCGGCCATTTTCATGAACCCACAGTCCAGGTCAACTCCTTCTGTGTCTGACCAGGAGTTGGGAGGTTTGGGGGGAACCCGGGCCCGCCCTCTACTCCGTGTTCTAGCCCAGGGCCTTGTGGAATGCAGCTGTCTAGAGTGCCTCCTGGAACAGCTGTGCAACAGCTTCAACTCCCTGGGCTACTTCCCCATGGCCTCCTCCCAATACCTTCTTTATCCTCACCATAGGACCTTCCTCCTGGTGTCTGATGATGCTTGTACTCCTCAGTCCTCCAACAGTATGCGTTCTCACTCTCAGCTCCTAGCGCCTCTTGCTCCCAGCTCCTTACACGCGCACCACAAACTGAAGTGAGCTCCTTTTTAAACCAGGTGCCCTGATTATCCTGCCTTAATTGATTCTAGCAGCTTCTTGAGTGGCTGCAGGTGTTCTAATCAGCCTGTCTGTCTTAATTGTTTCCAGAAGGTTCCTGATTTTTCTGGAACCTTCCCTATTACCTTACCCAGGGAAAAGGGACCTACTTAACCTGGGGCTAATATATCTGCCTTCTGTTACTGTCCTGTAGCCATCTGGTCCGACCCTGTCACATACATTAAGTGAAGTAGCTAACATCTTTTCTCTCTCATCCTGGCCAAGTCTGTGCTAGCACTGCTGCAGTGGTATAGGAATACTGGTATACTACACTGGCAAAGAGTTCCTAATGTAGACTCAGCTACATTGACAAAGTTGTGCTTTCTACTGGTATAATAAAACCATCCCCACACACGCATAACAAGTAATACTTAAAAGCACAGTTTTGCAGATATAGCTGTGTCTACACTAGGGACTTCTGATGCGACCCGTGCCCCATGCTGCAGAGGAAAGGGAAAAACCCCCAGGGCCTCTTCCAATCTGCCCTGGAGGAAAATTCCTTCCCGACCCCAACTATGGCAATCAGTTGAACCCTGAGCATATGGGTAAGACTCACCAGCCAGATACCCAGGAAAGAATTGTCTGTAGTAACTCAGATCCCATCCCATCTAACATTCCATCACAGGCCATTGGGCCTATTTACCATGAATAGTTAAAGACCAATTAATTGCCAAAATCATGTTATCCCATCATATCTTCTCCTCCATAAACTTATAGAGTATAATCTTGAAGCCAGATAGGTCTTTTGCCCTCACTGCTTCCCTTGGAAGGCTGTTCCAGAACTTCACTCCTCTGATGGTTAGAAACCTTCGTCTAATTTCAAGTCTAAACTTCCCGATGGCCAGTTTATATCCATTTGTTCTTGTGTCCACATTGGTACTGAGCTTAAATAATTATCCTCCCTCTCTGGTATTTATCCCTCTGATATATTTATAGATAGCAATCATATCTCCTCTCAGCCTTCTTTTGGTTAGGCTAAACAAGCCAAGCTCCTTGAGTCTCCTTTCATAAGACAGGTTTTCCATTCCTCGGATCATCCTAGTAGCCCTTCTCTGTACCTGTTCCAGTTTGAATTCATCCTTCTTAAACTTGGGAGACCAGAACTGCACATAATATTCCAGATGAGGTCTCACCAGTGCCTTTTATAGTGGTACTTAACACCTCCTTATCTCTGGAAATACCTCGCCTGATGCATCCCAAGACCGCATTAGCTTTTTCACGGCCATATCACACTGGCGGCTCATAGTCATCCTGTGGTCAACCAATACTCCAAGGTCCTTCTCCTCCTCCATTACTTCTAATTGATGCATCCCCAGCTTATAACTAAAATTCTTGTTGTTAATCCCTAAATTTATGACCTTACACTTCTCACTATTAAATTTCATCCTATTACTATTGCTCCAGTTTACAAGGTCATCCAGATCCTCCTGTATGATATCCCGGTCCTTCTCTGTACTGGCAATACCTCCCAGCTCAATACCTCATCCGCAAACTTTATTAGCACACTCCCACTTTTTGTGCCGAGGTCAGTAATAAAAAGATTAAATAAGATTGGTCCCAAAACCGATCCCTGAGGAACTCCACTGGTAACCTCCCTCCAGCCTGACAGTTCACCTTTCAGTATGACCCGCTGTAGTCTCCCATTTAACCAATTCCTTATCCACCTTTCAATTTTCATATTGATCCCCATCTTTTCCTTCAAAAATTTTTTCAAGACCTTGCTTACTACAGATGTCAAACAGGCCTGTAGTTACCCAGATCACTTCCCCCCCCCCCTTTCTTAAAAATAGGAACTATGTTAGCAATTCTCCAGTCATCCAGTACAACCCCGAGTTTACAGATTCATTAAAAATTCTTGCTAATGGGCTTGCAATTTCATGTGCCAATTCCTTTAATATTCTTGGATGAACATTATCTCGGCCCCCCGATTTAGTCCCATTAAGCTGTTCGAGTTTCGCTTCTACCTCAGATATGGTAATCTCTATCTCCATATCCTCATTCCCATTTCTCATGCTACCATTATCCTTAAGATCCTCATTAGCCTCATTAAAGACTGAGGCAAAGTATTTGTTTAGATATTGGGCCATGCCTAGATTATCCTTAACCTCCACTCCATCCTCCGTGTTTAGCAGTCCCACTTCTTCTTTCTTTGTTTTCTTCTTATTTATAGGGTTATATAACTTTTTACTATTGGTTTTAATTCCCTTTGCAAGGTCCAACTCTACTTGACTTTTAGCCTTTCACTTTACCCCTACATGTTCTGACCCCAATAAGGTAGCTTGCCTTGCTGATCCCTCCCATCTTCCACTCCCTGTATGCTTTCTGCTTTGTCTTAACAGCGGGGTTGACTGTTCTGCTCATGCTCTATCTCACTGCATGTGTGCGTGTGTGTCTGTTCTCCCAATGTGGAATAAGAGAATTTTCTTGGGTTAGGAAAACCATTTCCTGCCCAGCTTTATCTGCATTGGACAACTGCCTATTTTTATTGTAACGTTTTGCCAGTGTACTTTTTAAAAAAAATGCATTGTATCATTTGTCTTTGCCATCCCTTTTATCTCTTCACTCCAGTTTTTTCTTCCTTTCCTGTTGTTTGTCTTATCTCTTTTCCTCCTCCATTTTCAGGGTACCATTCCATTAGTCTAATTTTTCCTTTTCTCCCAGCTTCAATCCTGATTTTCCTTGAGTTGCTCCACTCTAATATTAACCTTCTTTCCAAAAACCTTAAAACAAAGATATGATATATATGTTAAGACTGGTCATTTGTTCATTCTACTCTCCACTTTTTATCAGAATGGGTAAGGTTACCAAAAAGTCGCTCCAGACATGCTTTAAGCAGTTTTCTCTTGCTTGAATAATTATACTGAGACAGTTGTTTAAAATGGGTGATGCGGGGAAAGAAAGGCTTGTATAATGGGACCTGAGACTCTTAAACATAGAAAAATAGATGTAATGATAGACATAGTCTATGCTTAAGATTTCTTTCTACTCTATTGGTTTTGAAAATTAAATGGCAGTTTTTAATTCTGTTTCAGCAACAAGAACAAGATCCAACTAACTTATATATTTCCAATTTGCCACTGTCAATGGACGAACAAGAGCTTGAGAATATGCTCAAGCCATTCGGGCAAGTTATCTCTACAAGGATACTTCGTGATTCCAGTGGCACAAGTCGTGGTGTTGGCTTTGCAAGGTACTATAGTTTGCTTATCCACTTTTTTCATTCAGTACTATGTAAACCATGTGTCCGTCAATAGTGTTAATCATAAAAATGTCTTTTTCTAGCTGTTGTCACTCAGGGTTCACCCAGAATAGGAGGAGGAAGAGGTGATTACAGAAAGCATACCATACTTTTAATTTGAATCCCTTTTTAATTAAGAGATGCAGCGGGACTTTGGTAATCTGTCCTTTGTTTAGCCAAACATGTCAGACTCTCAACTAAGATTTGGGGCCAATTTTGGCTTGCTCTGGGCACCAGTGCAGGGGTTCAAGCAGGAACAAGACTCCACTTTTCACTTCTGTGGGGTCTCCTGGCATAAGCTATTGTTCCCACCTCCCCCACACCTGAGTAAGTGGACAGGAAGTATGTGGAGCCTTCTCATCACCACCTCTAATGATAGCCAACACTCGTGGAAGGATTTGGGCTGAAATCCTCTCATCACAGACCCTCCTTTCCATATTCCCCTAAGACCTTCCATTAGGAAAACTTATAACAGTGCCTCATGCTGATAATCTGACCTCCTACTTTTGCTAAATAGGGTCTCTTCAAGTGCAAAGGGAAATTTTCCCTGTTAAGTACTGTATGAGCAGAACCCCACCCTGGCCTCTATAATCCAGTTTTTGAGGCTAGACTTCCAGAAGGAGGAGATGTGGGAGGGCTCCTGCACTACTGAAATACCTTTCTTTGCATCAATTTTTCTGAGGAAAGAGACCCATCACTCTGTATTATCAGTGCTTGGCATATTCTGGCTCATGAGCCTGTTGCCATTTTGGAGAAAAATATATTTTTGATTCTCCACATAAATCTTACACCAAAAGCAAAAAGAAAAAAGAAAAGGAGTACTTGTGGCACCTTAGAGACTAACCAGTTTATTTGAGCATGAGCTTTCGTGAGCTACAGCTCACTTCATCGGATGCATAGCACACCAAAAGCAGTTGACATCTAGATGGGAATGGTTCTCCCTTAGAGTCAATAAGATCAAACACTATTTCCATGGTCCACTCAGCTCTCAAATACCCCGCCGCTGGGGGTCTGTTGTTTCCTTTAGTTACTGGCTATTTGACTACAGCAGATTTCCAGGCCAAGAGTTCTCCTGTGGCCCTTTGGCATTTATTTTCTCTATCTCTAAGTCCTGCATTAAGCCTAGATCGTCTCATGATCACTCTTTAAAACAGTCAAGATCTCGTCCGTGTGCAAGCTGAATGACCAAATTTGAGAACTGGATTGGAGATTTCTGTTAACAGTGTCTGCAGTAAGGAGCACTCCTTGAATTAAGGAAGTAGATCCTAAAAGATATATGATTAAGCATATAGATGTGCCACAAAACCACTGATGATAGGAAGAATTAGTCCTTTTGGAATTTGAAGACCAGGTAATTGAGTGAACATTTCTGATATTTTGTCTATCTTGTGGTAGTTTTGTATTTGAACAAGTAGGTTAATATAAAATTGTTGGCGCTCTAATGGACCACACAGAGAGGAATCTGAACAGTGTATGGCACCTGAATAATAGTCAGGAGTTTGTTGATTTGTTCAGTCAAATTCAAATATTTTAGGGTATGGTTTCACTGAGTTTGCTTGTGGGAAATTAACAAGACCATAGGGTCTCCCTGAAATGGTTCTCTTTGCAAGTTGTTAAACAAGAGGTATTTGGGGCAAGATTTTACCCTTAAGTCTTGTGGCATTAGATGCCAGAAGAGCATTAAAATTCTACCTGGAAAGTGCACAAGAGATATGCAAATCCAAATCACCGTTTGTGTTGTGGGTGTGTTGGGAAAAAGACCTTAGCTTCAAAATCTGTACTTTCTAAGTGGGTTCTCTACTATACTAAGACTGAAACGGCTCCATGTGTTCATTTAGAAATATGGCTGACTTTTATATTAACAGGAGAGGAAACCTATGTAAATGAGTTGTATAAGACCATATTTTAACATCTATCCACTGTGATACAGCATGGCCAGAGGGCAGCAGGAGAGTGTTAGAAGGGAGCCTTATTCCCTGTAGAGGGAAGAAAGTTTGCTATAGATTAATTAAAGCACCTGAAGCCAGTCACCTGATAAAAACCCCCTGCTTCAATCAGACAAGGGAAGGAGTTGAAGCAGAGTGGATTGGTGTTGGAGCAGAGAGCAGTTTGGAAGGAATCAGAGGAGAGTTTGGAGAAGTGCTGCGGTGGGCTAAGAAGACCAAGACCCTAGGTAAAGGGACACCTGGTTTGTGTAGAGGGAGGGCAGGAAGCCCCACAAGCTGAAGGGCAGTAGAGGGAAGTAGCCCAGGGGAAGGAACCGCTAGTTCAAGCAGTTTACCGCTATCCCTAGGGCCCCTGGGCTGGGACCCGGAGTAGAGGGCAGTCCTGGGTCCCTCCCTCTCCACTCCCCTCCTCTAGGACACTAGTGGGGCAGTTAATACCCCAGTTCAGGGGCAAGAAACGGTGCCCTGAACCCTCCCCAAGAGGAGAAAGCGTGAAACCCATCAAAGTAGTGCTGGCAATTTGCCACACCACATATACTCAAATACTGCAAGTTAGATGTCTGAACATTAATGGGTGAGTGCCTTTTTGAGACTGAAGGTGTTTCAGGGACATACGAATGAATGTACAGTAAGTTTTCAATTCTTGTGTCCATGATGTTTTAGGAGGTTAGTAGAAAGTAACCTCAGAATAGATTTTATCAAATCCAGATATGAATCTGAGACTAATACAGTGACTCAGATCCAGCAACCCAGAGCCCCCTCCAAGCTCTCTTGGTTCTCCAATTACATTTGTGAAAAAACCCTTTTGTTCAGTCTGCCCATTTGCTGATCCTGGTTCTAGGCTGTGGAAGAATTTCCCAGGGTCTGAATGGGAAGACTAGCAGGAGTCCAAAAGCACCAATATTTACCTCTCATTGACCACTGTAGATTGCTGATGAGTGGAAGGTGACTTAGTCATATGGCCTAACCTGTGGATCTGAGTTTCACAAATGTAATATGCAGATAACAATCCCTTTAATGATTTTGTATATATTACCTAAACTTCATTGTATAAACTACTGTGAAACTTATGCTCCTATTAAAATTGCTATCTCTTTGCTTTTCATCTCTGGGTAGCAGTTCCAATGCAGTCCAAGTTGGTAATGACTAAAAGTCAGGACTGTCTGAAGGCAGTTCAGTGTGCTGTGTGAATGGAGTTTCCTACTGTTAGATGCCTTGAGGTCTCCTGTTAACCGAGCCTTACCTTTTTGCTGTCCTGACCCACCCTATTCCCACTCCACCTGGTGCAGGTTGCACTTCCCTTGGGATTTTCTGAAGGAGCAATGGAGTAATTAGGTCAGGGCCACTGTGCTTCACGAAACAGCAGCAATGGGGAAACAAAGTGATGGCCACACCCCTTTTGGCTTAGTTCCGTAGCTAGGGCAACTCTGGCTAGCAGTTATGAGCTGTTCCAGCTATCATGCCCTCGCCAGGTAAGCGAGTGGATTCCCTAACTACTATTATAAGGTTTATTGGGCATCTCTGTTTTTGCATTTTCTAGGATTTTGCAGGAGTCAGTGTTCCTGCTCCTTCTGCATCATTGGGATGCTAAGCTGCTTCCTGTTCCGCTTTCTGAAGAACCTAACTGAATTTTGGGATAGGGCATTGGCCTTTATTTGACCTTCCTTATAAAGTTGGAAGATGGCAAAAGAGAGACCCTCTTGAGGAGAATTCAGGGGTGAGGGTTTTCCTGTTACATGCCTCCTCTACCTTTAAGAAGGTGGGAGGGAGGGAGAAATTAGGGAGGGTTTCTTGAAGCATTGGGTTTAGGATCCAAACACCAAGAATCCTGTAGTGATAGTCCCATTGTCAACCCTTGGAAATTGAGTATACGTGGCCTAACTTGTATAACCCATATTATCTGAGCTCTGCAGGACATGACCTAATAAACAGAGAAATTAAATTCCAGAATGTCGAGTCTTATCACTTTGCACAAAAAGTTAATTCTCTTTAATTTTACCCTGTTGCTCACACACACAAAAGGAAGTCACAAAAGTGAAAGGAGAGCAAGAAAACCTAGTAAATCTGTTTTGTTTTTTTGAAATGCAGAAACCGGGCAAAAGTTTAATTTCTATTTTATCCTTTATTTACATAGGATGGAATCAACAGAAAAATGTGAAGCAGTGATTGCTCATTTTAATGGAAAATTCATTAAGACACCACCGGGAGTTTCTGGTATGTTGCTTATATTGCTATTCTGACAACATATATCAATAGATGACCGACCTTACAGTTTAAGCATATCCTGGGGATTGTTATACCTGGTTTGTCATTCTTTAAAATGTAACACTGCTTCCCTGGATAGCTAGAATAATTGCTGGCCTGGAACGCACTAATGCCACTTTTGTAGAAAATAACACCATGATTGTTTTCATTTTCACAGTAGAGCTTCACTGGGAAGTTGTGCTGTTGTGTTCCACTCTACAAAGTAGAAAAGCAGTTCAGATGTCTTGAGCCAAATTCTGCACTGACTTACATTCTGTGTAACCCCAACTGAAGTTAATTGTATACTCGTTAGAGCAGAGGTTGATTAGTGGCCCTTGGATCAATTAGCTGCAGTTTATTTTAAAAAATAAATTTTAAAAAAAGGTAACCTAAACTTACTGTTTTGCCATCTACCCATGCTTTTGTTTGAAGTCATTCACTTGCTGGCAGACTGGATCCGATGAGCAACATCTTTGTGGCCTGCCTACAGAAAATCTTTTTGAAGTGCATTGAATTTTTCCACTCAGGCATCTGAAACAGATTTTCAAGTTCTTGAGCCAGGGAAAAAAGAGACCCACAGAAAATGCTAGAAAAATATAAAAGAATTTGGAGTCAAAATGCACAGGAGCTCAGTGGCGAGAGACTATGCTCACAACACCTTCACTGATATCTTGCCTGTTAAAAATATAATTACAGGAAAACATATATTCCATTAATTTAAATTTGAAGTCACTCTATATAACATGGAAAGAGAATTTTATCACACAGAGCAGTAGAGTAAATTAGGAAGCAAAACAGGACACTACATGAGGAAAGCATACATGGCTAAGATTCCAGGCTTCCTTTGGTAACTATTTTACAGGGACACTCTAAGAAAGAATTTTATAAGTTACAGTGGTGTTGACACATTTACTGGTGTTCTCATCCCATTGATGACACATCCTTCATGCCAAGACCTTGGCACAGAGAACACAGGAAAAGGAAAAAAGCAAACAAAGAGCAAAAAAATAATTTAGCTTGTTTAATAAAACTGCATACATGCCTCATCCTTGAAAGATTACTCCTGCATGAGTCAGTCTGTGCTTTGGTAGGCATGGAAGGCTGCTTCCCCTTACCCAGCTTGATCTATTGCAGGGTGACATTTTGACCTGAGTGCCTTTTGCAGACTCTCTGCACTGGGATGCGTTTCATGGCCTACCAAATAATAATTGCATGAAAACTGTGGACTTTAGGGTTAGGGGCTATAACTTCCATTTTCCTATTGACTATCTTTGCAAATATCCCATGTAGATCATTTATTTTGTGAGGTGGAAAATCCACGAGTCAGCAGGTAGATAATGATACTATTTTCATTGAATGTTAACTGCTCTCTTGTTCCCTTTCATTTTGCTTTGTTTTATAATACTGAAATTGCTCAGACACCATTAAAAGTCTCATGAATAGGAGCAGGCAAAGCTCTAATCAATATTTAAGTATTTCTAACCAAAAGGAAAGGACTGTGTAGAATCTGTGCAAAACTGGCAACTGCAAAATTGTGGGAGTTCCTGCTAGTGCTTTTTAGCTTGCTCATTTGCAGCTCTGTGTCCTACCCACACCTGGATGGGCAGCTGTCAGCTTATCATAGCTGATCACACCCTGCCTACACTGGGCCCTTTTGAAGCTAGAGCTACACCCTTGTCCTATCAGGTTTTACCAGGTAGAAGCAGCGAGTTGTTGGGCAGGATTACATTATAGGAGTGATTTGTATAACAAGTGGGGTGAGGGCACACACAGTGTAAATGTGACTATCTGGGGACAGTAAGATACACTCTTTGTTAATACTACAAATACTTAGCATTACACTGCTCGTTATTCAAATAAGTAGGTGAGGAAGGGTGTCACTGAGAAAAGCTACATCATTAAAGGCTCAGTGGTGCTACCATGTAGGCACAGCCCTGAGTTGTGGGTGGTGAGAAGCTTCCCTGTCCCTTGGGGAGAATTTCTGTGGAGGTAGAATTGCTCCTGATGCTCCCTGACACAGGCAGAGTTCTTCCACTGATACACAGTAACTCCTCACTTAATATTGTAGTTATGTTCCTGAAAAATGCTACTTTAAGCAAAACAATGCTAAGCGAATCCAATTTCCCCATAAGAATTAATGTAAATAGCAGGGGTTTGGTTCTAGGGAAATTTTTTTCAACAGGCAAAAGATTGTATGTATATGTATGCACACACAGTATAAGTTTTAAACAAACAATTTAATACTGTACACAGCAATGATGATTGTGAAGCTTGCTGAGGTAGTGAAGTCAGAGGGTGGAAGAGGGTGGGATATTTCCTAAGGAATGCCTTACTGCTAAATGATAAACTGGCACTCGGCTGAGCCCTCAAGGGTTAACACGACATTGTTAATGTAGCCTCACGCTCTACAAGGCAGCACAAATGGAGGGAGGAGACAGCATGGCAGAGAGAGACAGAGACACACAGCGTGTGTGTGTGTGTGCGTGAGAGAGAGAGAGAGAGAGACGTGCGTTGCCCCTTTAAGTATGCTAACCACACTGGAAGTACACTGCCTTTTTAAGTAGATCAGCAAGTTGAGACAGCAGCTGTCTCCTTCCTGAGCTCTGTAGTGTCCCGTCCCATTCTCACCCCCCCCTCCCGGCTCTGTGGAGATGAGGTACAAGAGCAGGAGGAGGGGGCCACCCTGACATTAGCACCCCTCTTCCCCCCCCCTCCCCCTCCCCGCACAGCAAGCAGGAGGCTCCCAGGAGCAGCTCCAAGGCAGAGGGCAGGAGCAACACATGGCAGTGTGGGGGAGGGACACTGAACTGCCGGCAATTGCTAGCCTGCTGAGCGACTGCCTCACAGGGAACTTAGGGGGGCTGCCGGTCCACCCTGGTTCCAAGCCCCCAAGAGCTAGCTCCAACGGGCTGCTCTTTCTGCAACCAGTGGACAAACCAGGAGGCTGCCAAACAACGTTATAAGGGAGCATTGCGCAACTTTAAATGAGCATGTTCTCTAATTGATCAGCGACTTAATAACAAAACAACGTTAACTGGGATGACGTTAAGTGAGGAGTTACTGTAGTCCTGCTGGCGGTACAGCTGATTACCCACCCTGCACTGCAATCTGACACAGAAGGGGACTAGGATATGGGGCAGCTCCCTTGCCCTTAGCAGGCCATGCAAAGGCAGTGGAGAAGGCTCACACCCATGTAAGAGCCAGGCACAGTCTGCTCCTAAATGGATAGTAAGAGGGTAAAGTTGTACAAAGTAGATGGTTATCCTTTGGGGGAGTGAGGAGGGAGCAAGTTTAGAGACATACAAAATGAAACTGCAGAAATGGAACGGCATGTTTAAAATGAAACACTGTGTACTAGAAACTTGGCTAAAATCAGCAAACAGAGCTGGATATTTAAACACTGATACCAGGATGGAGAGAGTAGGAGAGGGGGATTGTAATGAAATAAGTATAGGAGGAAGAACATCTCTTTTAGTTAAAATAACAAAGATTGGATTTAAATGAAAGAAGGGTTTAAACATAGTTATAGGAAACAGAGCTGGATCTCCTGGGCAGCATGAGAAGACAGATCAGGAAACCTTAATGCAAAGTGCCTTGTGAAGGCAAAAAATAATGAATCCGGCTCAAGTATGTATCCTAGCACTGGAACTTTCAAGAGAGGTACAGGATAGAACTATTTCCTTATGCAGACTATTAAACAATCAGCAGTTACAGGTGCCCAACCCTGAGAGTTATCCAAGATTAATATTAAAATGGTTCTTTACCCAAACACCTATATCCTATATTAAGTGCAAACTCACTCCCTCACCCCAATATTGATGTGGTGTCAAGATTGCAAAAGGTTTTTTTGGTTTGCGGGTTTTTAAGTCATGCAAAAAGATGAGGCTCAGAGATCAATGTTAAATCAACCATGTTATAAATCCACAGTAGTACCTACTATATGTTGAAGCATTTCTAATATGCCAAACGCTAAACTCAGAACTCTGTGTGTCTTCTCCACAACAACTCATGAAAGCAAATCCCAGACATTTTTTGTGTGAAATATGTTTTATAGCTCATTCCAGAGCTAAAAGCCAATTCAGAGGTTGTATAAAATTGATCTGATTTATGGTCTGAAGTTCTGAGCTGGAAGACAAAAAAAAAAAAAAAAAAGCGGGTGTTCTGGTTGCCCTAATTTGGAGCCAAACTCTTCCACCTTTACTCATGCTATGTAATGCTTTCCTCCATGAGTAATCCCATCAAATTAGTGAGACTACTCATAGAGTAAGGTACTGCTCAATGTAAGAATCTGGCCCTTGGTAAATTGGTAGAGAACAGAAGTAGCAAAAGGATTTTCAGAAGACCCTAAATCCAGATTGTGGTCCTTATCTCTTCTCCTTCTCAAAAGATTTAGGAGTCAGAGCTGGAAAATTCTTTTAACTGCTAGGAGAGATAAGCACTAGGTGTTTTTAATTTTGAAAATTAATTTTAATTTTCCTGTGTATCCACTAGGTTAAGCCTGTGGCTTTCATTGTGTATACAATCCAGCTGGTGATTTCTTGGGGCCAGATGCTAGTACTTCACACCAAGTGGCTCCTTTCTCCATGAGTAGTTCCACTGAAGTCATTGGGACTATCCATGGTGTAAGGTACTATTCACTGCAAGTATGGGAATCAGAATCTGACCCTTAATTTTTATTATTAGGTCACAGTCTTATAGAACAATTTGTTTTCCTAAAGTTGTTTGGTACTATCTGTAGCAGTGATCTTTATAGACTATCAATATATAGTAGAACCTCACAGTTACGAATTCCTTGGGAATGGAGGTTAAGGCAACATCTCGGGACAAGGACCCCAAAAAGCTGGAACTCTTTGGGCATAAGACATTTCATAACTCTGAAATGTTCGTAACTCTGAATAAAACGTTATGGTTGTTCTTTCAAAAGTTTACAGCTGAACATTAATTTAATACAGCTTTGAAACTTTACTAGCAGAAGAAAAATGCTGCTTTTAACCATCTTAATTTAAATGAAACGAGCACAGAAACAGTTTCCTTATCTTGTGAAATCTTTTTTTAAACTTACCCTTTATTTTTTTCGTAGTTTGTTTAACACAATACTTACTGAATTTGCCTTTTTTTTTCTTTTTCTTTTTTTTTGGGGGGGTGGGCGGGCGTCTCTGGTGCTGCCTGATTGCATACTTCTGGTTCCAAATGAGATTGTGTGATTGACCGTTCAGTTCATAACTCTGAGGTTCTACTGTAGGTAGAGAGTTAGATACAGGCAAGTGCCTGTGCAGGCTCTTACAACCTTAATCTAAATTCTAAGACAAAAAAGTGCAGCATTCTGGAAATGTCTTTGTCTGCCACAAATACATTTTAAATTGAGGGGGTTTTTTTCTTGACTTAATAATGAAAATGAAAGTCAATCAATATAATATTATAGTATCCTGTGTAATATTTAATTTTAAACAGCCCCTAAGTCTTTAGTTTTCAAAGTACTGCTGATATTTAAAATATATATATATATATATATAAAACAGGTAATTGAAATTGTGAGAGGGAGCCTGGAAATTTTGGCAGCTCGGTGTGGGGGACAGATAAGGCTTAGCACCTAGGAAGGTGTGGAATGCAATTTGGAATTGATGCATGCGCACATTACCTGAATGTTCCTGCTAAAATGATAAGCTGAAATAGTTAAATGCTAAAATGTAAATTGTAGTCATTAGGTTTCAAAAGTTAATACTCCAGGGAGAATAATAGGGCAGTTAACATCTCTGAGCTATTGGTTAGACACCACAACATCAGTTTGCACTTGGTTAAGTTTCAAAGGCTTTCTTCGCAACCATTTTATTATTTTAAATGAAAGCTTAGATTCTGAAGCATAATTGCAAATACATGGCAAGAGGTGAATTGCATGGCTGTGAAATAGAGTTGTTCTTCTAGGGATTTTGTCCACGTGTATTCCATGTCTGGTGAGCGTGTGCCCCATGAATGAGGGATAAGAATCTTTTTGAATAGTAGTATCCATTGGGACCACACCTGCACTTTGCATGCCCCCTGGAACCCAAAGCCAAGGGTGTAAATGTCAGGGCAGCTCCATTTGCCCTTTTATTCCTTCTTACCCCCTAGGCTTTGAGACAGAACCCTCTAATGTCCCCATCTCTGCATACTGTCCAGTTGTTTTCTCTTTAGTTAGTATATAGTTAGTGCAATTAGATTTACAGACTTTAAGCTCTTTGACAAAGAAAGAAGTCTTCAAGTCCGGGAGGTGCCCTGGCACTGGACCCTCCTGGACATGGAGGCATTGAAGTCTCCAGCATTCAAATCCTGTCCCTTCTGCAAGGTAATTATTTCCATTAATGATGACACTTTAAGAACATCATCTGCCACAGGGAAGTACATATACCTCACGTGCTCTATATGCTGCTTCTTTACCAAAAGGACCCAAAAAGTGAAAGAATTTCACCTGAATCTTTTCCTCTTCGAGGTTCCTGACTGCTTCATCGGTTCCTGAAGGGGAGAAGATGGCCACACCAGATCAGACTGACTCTTAGTACTTTGGTAAACCAGGGATTTACCCCGAGATCCAGAGCTCATTTAGCATTGAGAAAGCCCCACCCTCAACTATCGAATTGACCGGAGTTTCTGTACCCTCTCCTCTGAGGAAAGAGGAAGAATGGAATATGACGTTTATGACGAATAGATCTAGCTTAGGAGTCCGTTCAGAACCCGGAGGAGGTCCAACCGTTGACTCAACACCACTCAGATGCATTGGAATCCAAGTCTCTGGCACCAAAAATCTCAGAACCAAAACTGCAGCACCAAAGCAATGGGCACAATCATCAGAGCTTCCCTTGCCAGAACAAGGATCTAAGGTCCCACTCTCAGTACTGACATCAGAGCACCCCAGATTGTGCTCTGCAGTAGTGAACACACTTCCAGAGTGGAAAGAATATTCTCAGAGCTCACCTTGTTGGTGCCCATGAGGTTCACCATAGTAGGAGACTTAACGGTGTCCAACCAGCCAGTCACTATTGTTGGTCTCCACTAGGACATTATTGGCCCCAGCACTGACTACAGCCACCACCTCCATCCCAGTACAGGATATTGTGGGACCTTAAAACCCCCAAAAGAATGGCCCCACCCACGAGAGCATTATATTCCTGTTCCTCCTCTAGTTCTGAAGGTCTTGAGAAAATGTCACTCATGTAATTGCCCACTCATTGCCCTGTGAACCGAGCTATTCAGATAGGGAATCCAGAGGATGCTCTTACATTGCAAAGACATCAAGACTCTTGGGAGCAACATCCTTCCATGGCACCCATCTCAAAGACACTACCAAGTCTCCATTAAGGGATTTGAATATTTTTATAACCATCCAACACCTGCCCTTGGAAGTGGCTGACTCCAAAAGAAATCTAAATAGCGGAGACCACCTAAGGCAACATCTCGGGACAAGGACCCCAAAAAGCTGGAACTCGTTGGGCATAAGACATACTCCTCAGCCAGTTTACAAATACCCATATCAAATTACCAAGCACTCATGGCTAAATATACTTTCCTGAACTGGGATCAACTGTCGCTCCTGCAGGAACACAGAAAGGCGCTCAAGTTGCTGGTGTTAGAGGGATAACTGGTTGCACAGATTTCATTACAGGCCACTAATGCCATCGACACGGTAGCTCATGGTATGGCGACTGCAATCAGAATGCACAGGGCCTCCTGGTAACAAATCTTCTGGAATACTGAAGGAGGTTCAAATGACCATCAAGACCAACCCTTTGAAGGCTGCGATCTCTTCTTCCTGACAGAGCCCTGGACAGAAAGGACTCATGGGCCATATGCTCTCTGCGGGTGTACATCCTAGTCCCCAAGAGAAAACAATATAGGCCTCAGAACTGTCGAACAGAGACAACCTTCTTCATACTACTGCAGCTAGCAAAGATTGTCCAAGCCTCTGAGGAAGACACGCTCTGCCCCTTCCTCCTTCACCACACATTCTACATCGACCTTCCATCAGCAGTTCTGATAGTGCAGTCAAGAGTCACTTAGACCCACAGGATTTACCTTCCTCTCCTACTCCCTTGCCTCTCTCACGTTCCATCCCTGTTTAGGAATTGTTTTGGGGAGTCCTGAAACTAGATAACCTCAGACCAGTGGGTCCTGGAAACAGCAGACAAGGGATACTCCATCCAGTTCCAGTCCTTCCATTTCCCTTTCTCCATGATTCTTCAGGAACCTGTCTCACAAGATATTGCTAAGAAAGCAAGTGGACTCCCTTCTACAGCTCCAAATTGCCCAAGTCATCCTGGAGTTCCAGGGCAGGGACTTTTACTCTCATTTTTTCCTGATCCCAAAAAAGAAAAGTGTTTGGTGCCTTGTTCTGGCCCTTCAACTCTAATTCGTCAGTCATTTCAAGTTCAGGATGGTAACATTAGCTTCTATAATTCCTCGCTTAGATCTGCAACATTGATTTATGTCTGTTGACTTGCAAGACATCTTTTTGCACATTACAGTTCACATGGCTCACAGAAAATACCTCAGGTTCCTGGTGGGAAAGTCTCAACACAAGGGTGCTTCCCTTCAGACTCTCTGTGGCTTTGAGAGAATTCACCAAGTGGTTGGTGGTTGTGACAACTCATCTAAGGAAAGAAGGGATTCAGATCTACTTAGCTACCTGGAGTTCTGTTAACAGCTTCACTCAGCACTCCTCTTTGGTAGACTGTTCCAGTTCAGAGCATCCACCTCCAGGAAATGAACTCACGGCTTCTGAGTCACCAGGAATGGAATCCATATGGACAATCACTAGAAGGACAAAGATCGGTTACCCAGCCTATAGTAACTGTAGTTCTTTAAGATGTGCTTTCCACATACATTTCATGAACTGCCTTCCTTCAGACAGAGTCCTATATCAGGTGAACTCTGCTTTAGTGAAAGAACTGATGGACAGTTGCAGCTGACCCACTCTTTGTGCCCTCAGCTACAGGGTGCAGATGCGGTCCCAATGGACAATGCTATTCAAAAAAATTCTGATCTTGTGCGCATGGAGCATGTGTGTACCAGAAGTGGTATACATGTGGACAACACCTTTGAAAGAACCACAGTTACTGTAGGCCTTGGAGTTATTGGGTAAAAACTTGGCGTCTCTGAAGTCAGCGGGACCAGGATTTCACCTATTAAGTCTAGAATAAAATGTTAAATTTGAGAGAGAGTTTTATTTTTTTCTTAATTCTCTCATCTTGTGCCTGCTGTTTAATTTTAAGGAACAGTAATTAAAGAGAGAGAGAAGTTAATTGTGACAACTCAAAATGTGCTACTGTAGCAATATTAGAAGGATCAGGGAAATGACCTTTGGCCCCTGAGCTTTATATTCAACAAAACGAGGATTAATTTGGTGACAGTGGAGTCCATTCAGTTTCTTTCTAAAAAATACAAAGTTACTGATATTTGTTATGATTTTGGGCCTGCACTAGACACATGATTTAGTTGAGGGGGGGGATCCAGTTTTTGGCAAAAGTGTCTAGCTGTATGGTCTTGCTGCATCACTGTAGTGATGTTTTAATGTCAGAATTCATTGGTACCATATGCTTTGTTACTTGGCAATATGCTGTGAAAAAAATACTAAAATAGGCAGCATTTAAGCAAACTGTTTAAGGAACTAGTATTTTAAAACCACCTTGTTGAGTTTTCTGTATTTTAAATGCAAAAGTGAATGCAGCTGTAATGTTGAGAAAATTTAGCATTCAGAAGTAAAGGAATTCAAAAGTTTAGTGTGCTTCAGTAACACTAACTTCACCACTGTATATTTTATGGTAAATATTTGACAGCTCAACTCAGAATATATGAAGGTATGCATTTAACAAGCAACACAAACTGCTGTTGTACATACATGTCCTATATATGCAACAGAAGAATTTACATCCTTATAGGAAACGTACCATTTGAATTGCCTGAGTAACATTAGTTTTCTTCTCTTTTTAAAGGGGGGAGGAGGAAGAAATTTGTGGTAAGACGAAAAAGACTTCATGGGATGTGCAGGGGCTCTGTACTTCCGGCCATGAAGCACTAATCACTCAACCAGTTTAACTGAGGAAAAGTTCATACAACAGATGAAGAACATCTTAGTCTAATAGCACAAAGGACATCACTATAGTAGTTTGTTACAACTAATCATATAGAACGGGATTTTCAAAAGTGCCTCAGGGACTTAGGAGCACAAATTAAATTGGAAGTCAATGAGACTTGTGTTTCTAACCCACTTAGGTGTTTTCCATATTGTCAGCCTACATTGTCCCTAGCTTAATTTATCACTATGCAATATTAAGTAATTTCCCCTTAAGATTTATTTGTAAGTGTTTTCATGGAAGGTGCCAGATTTCTAGACCGAGACACTGAATATTTCTATTTGTCTACTGAATATATACGATGTAGGCAGTAGCAGTGCAAGCTTCCTCACTGATATGCCTCATATTCAACCTTGACCACAAGGGACCACCTGTGAGGGTGTTTCTGCCTCTAAGTCCATGCATCTTTCATGGAAAGACTGCCAAGAAGTATGCAGGTATGATGTGGGTATTTTCCCAGTAGAACCAGAAATAGTATCAATAATTCATTTCACATAGGCCAGCCCCAGGTAATGACTTGACCACCCAGCCTGAGGCAGACTTAAACTGATGGCTTAGAGGTGAAAGTCTTTGCCTTGTTATTAATCCTCTGAGCTATCCAGTCTCCACTGTTAGAAGGTTCAGAAACAAGTCATACAAAAGATGGAAGAAGCAATCAGCTTTAGCACTTTTAGACAGCATGAATAGCGTGTGGGCACTAATGATATCTATATGGAAATTTTTGGGTTTATTTTGTTACAGGTGTGCTACCATTTTGATTCTTGTCTCCTAATCCTAATTCACATTTGGAAACCTACAAGTTTTTAGATCCAGCCTTTTCTCACTGGGGTGTTGCCTATTAGAGAAAGAATAAAGGTGTGTCACAAGACAGCTTAGACAGCTCATGTAGCAGGAATTATTGGCAGTGAATTGTGAAGAGCCAAGTCACAGTGATGCTTCCACCCTGTCGGTGAGGTTGGATGGGAAAAGACTGTGTATCAGTGAAAGGTGCTCAGAAGGATAATAAATTAGGGTAATAATAAATAGGGAAAGAGTAAGATGCAAACTTTTCCACCTATATTTTCTCTTTATGACTGCTTACATTTTGAGATAAGGAACAGAAGTGGTGATCATGGTTAGTCTACTGTGTAAAGACTAGAAAAGGGAAAACATCATAAAGATGTAGGTGATCTCTTTTTCTGAGGCTGCCCAAAGAGTGAGGTAAAAGGAAAATAGTCAAGAATTTCAGGTTTCATTTCTGGGCTCTGTCTCCTCTGTGCTGCAGAGGTGAAAAGGGGAAAGTAGCTGGGAATCTCCCAGTGCAAGGTGGCATAAGATTGGGTTAATAGCCTACACTGCTTCCACATCAAACCTTCATTTTTGTGGCATGACAAGGTGTGCAGAAGCAATGTTAAGAAAGGAAGGTTTTGTGCCAGAGTGCCTAAGCTCTGGCTATTTTGGCCTGGCCAAGCCAAGCAGAATGCAGGCACCTGTGGGAAACTGCTGAAATGTCTAAAGGCTGCTATAACTGACTATGGGAACTAAACCCAGAATGCAGGAAGCCCAAAAGTGACTTAAAGCCCCCTACCCAAACCCACCTCCTTCCTGGACTGCACCTCCTGAAAGGCACAGCTCAGAACTAGATCCACAGTCTTCATTAGTTCACAGAACAATGGAACATGCATGGGATACGTGGTAGAACATATCCTGGTCGTGTGTCTTGCTAACAGTCTTATTATGTGATCATTTTAAATTGAAATATAATAATCTGACTAGAAGAGCTAAGAAGAAACTATAGTCCATAGCTGTACCTGATGTTACTGTCTTGTTATATCTCTATGTTAAAGGGACAAATCAATTAAAATTTTTCATTTTATATTTCATTTAACCCATTGTTAGAAGTAACACATGATGACTACAACTGAAAGAGATTAGAGAAAATGTTATTTATTTTTCCATTTAGTTTGCTTTAGGCATTTGACAGTATTTGTATGTGATCAGTTTATCTGTTTACACTCCATAGATAGTTAAGGACCTATCCCACAACTAATTCCATACTGCACACCACAGTGCCCATGTAGACCCCCATTGACTTTTAGAAACTGACTAGATTTTACATTGAGAATACCCCTTTATAACACGTTAAACTATTAAAAAAAATTTTTTTAAACAGAAAAGTATTTTAAACAATTTTGGGTTTATATGGTTAGAAGAAAATGGATTGGTCCCCATATCCCTCGAGATTTTTATTCTTTAGTTGTATGTGACTTGATTGTCAACTATTGATGGTACAGTGTATTGTGGAATACATATTCTCATGTTCAGTCCTGCCCACTAGTTGATGCTCTATCAATGGTCTGTGTTAATGCTATAATTTTAACATTAAATATTTTTTAAAAAAGTAAATAAAATTTAGTGTGTTTTACTGATAAATGTATACAATATTTGGAATGCCTAATAAATTTAATACAAAACTGCCTAATTCAAAGTATTCCTTATTTCTTTAGCTCCTGCAGAACCTTTGTTGTGCAAATTTGCCGATGGAGGACAGAAAAAGAGACAGAATCAGAACAAATATATACAGAACGGGAGAGCGTGGCATAGAGAAGGCGAGGTGAGACTTGTAAGTCCTCCCTTCAAGCTTTAGTGTGGGTGTGTGATAATGAATACTTACAAAAATGATAAGCATATAGACTTCTTGGCTTGGCCTTTTGGCACATTGAGTGTGTGCCAGCAACTCTCTCATCCCAGTTTGTAACTTTTTATAAAATATTTAAATGTATCTTTTTAGTTTTCTTTAAAAAACCTGTTGATCATCAGTGCAAAGGAGGATCAGAATATTATACAGGAGGAACTGGGTGGCCTTGAGTAGAGTAATAGAAATGGATGAAATTTAATAGTACAAGGTCATGCATTTAGGGACTACTAAGAATTTCTAATAAATTTGGGGCTCATCATTTGGAAACAACAGAGGAGGAAAAAGACCGGATGTATTGGCAATCACAGGAAGATTATGAGCAACCAGTGTAATGTGACCATGAAAACGGCAAATGCAATTCTAGGATATATCAGGAAAGGTATTTCCAGTAAAGATCGGGAAGTATTAATGCCATTGAACTGGTAAGATCTCATCTGGAATACTTTGTACAGTCCTGGTAATCGATGTGTCCTTGCAAGAGGAGACTAAAAGAGCTTAGCTTGTTTAGCCTAGTAAAGGAAAGGCTGAGAGGGGATATGACTGCTGTCTATAAATACGTTGAGGGAGTAAATACCAGGGAGGGAAAAAAGCTATTTAAGCTAAAGGACAGTGTTGGCACAAGAACAGATGGATATAAGCTGGACAAGAATAAATTTTAGACTGGAAATTAGAAGAAGATTTCTAACCCGCAGAGGAGGAAGGTTCTGGAACAGCCTCCCAATCGGAGTAGTGGGGGCAAACAATCTAACTGGTTATAGGATGGTGTTTGATACATTTATGAATGGGATTTATATGACAGGGTTGACTGTGATAGTAGGGGACTGAGCTTGGTGACCCAGGAGTCCCATTCCAGTCCTGTATCTCTATGTAAATGCAAAAGATGAAATCCTGATCCTTTTGAACTCAATTGAAGTTTGCAGGGGAGCAGGATTTTACCCACAATATATACTTCCAGTGTAAAACTGCCAAAAAAAACCATAACTTCAGTCATATATAACTAAACATTTTGTTTATACAGCATTGAAATGGGTTAAGTCATGTGAATGTTGTAAATCAGTTAGGACTGAAATACAGTGTTGTACCTATTTTACAACATATGAGAGAAATACACAAGTGCTGGGCAACATGATGTTTTTTTCCAATCACACTGATGATATAGTCTTTCTTACATTTTAATATCCAAGATAATTCTTTCATATGCTTTTACTGTCTTTAGTAAGGCTAAACATTTGAGGCTATGAAAATGTTCACATCTGTCTTCTGAGGAACAGTTCTCCACATTCATTTTTATAGTTAATGCACCACACACACAAACACACACACACACACCACACCAACTTTGCAGTTACTGCATTTCTCTCTTCATACTGAAACTCTGTATTCTGAGCCAAGGTTATAGTTCAGTGACTCCTTTTACTATGTCATTACTTTTGCCTGCTGTTACCCTTTCCCTCAGCATAGGAAAATAAAATATCACTAATCAGTTTTTTTACTAAAGAATAATATATTTAAAGAAGGATTTATGTAAACAATTTCCAAAATATAATTTTGTCAACTCTTCCATTTTATATTTATATATATATATATATATATGTGTGTGTGTACATATTTATTTTTTTCCTTAAAGGCTGGAATGACGCTTACTTATGATCCAACTACAGCTGCTTTACAAAATGGGTACGTCAAGTGGTGACACTAAACAAAAGAATTTTCTGCATTATGAAAGATGCATAGAGTTATTACATTTGTAGGGTTTAATTTTTTTTTTTTGTATCTTGTAGATTTTATCCTTCACCATACAGTATTGCAACAAACAGGATGATCACTCAAACATCTATTACGCCATATATTGCTTCTCCAGTTTCTACGTACCAGGTTTGTACTTAGAGCTCAGTCGCAGAATTGATTCATAGGGACTGATGCTTATTTACTGGTTGCTACATCTTTTTTATGGGTCTCTACAAAAATGCTAAACTTAAATGAAAAAGCTATTCAATTCCATACAGGATTAGCACAAATGCCACATGGATTACTAACAGGTGCTTGTTTTGAAGTGCTGCTTGTTTTATGTAGCACAGCAATGTAATTAGAGGTAAGGAATCTTGCAAAATAAAGGCTGTTGCTTGTGGTTACAGCTAGGGTATTTGTTGGCCACTTGTAGATTTCATATATAGTTCTCTATTGTCCTCCATGGCAGTTTGTTGAATCCTTTTTATGTCTGTGGTGTATTTGTAAGAGAATACCTTTATTTAAACCCTCTTTGGTTTGGTTGGCCGGCTTTTGCTTGAAAATTTGCCCATGCTCCTGCGGCTTCCTTTAGGCATAAGGAGTCCTAAGAAGAGATTAGACACTCACTACATCCTAGGGGAGAAAGCTTGAAGAAGAGTTCAGATGACTGGGAGAAAATCATGGACAGCCGTGAGGTCAAGTACAAATATTTCCACATATGAGCAAAGCATTCTGTGGCCTAAAAGGGCCTTTTAAAGCAGGAGTTACTTTGGTATCATAAGGATTGTAAAGCAAAGAGTACTCAGTGCACACTTTGGAATCTCAGAGCCCAGTACAAAGCACACTGAAGTCAATTGGAGTCTGTCCTTTGACTTCAGTGAGCACTGAAACAAAGGCAACTGGCATGAGTAATTCTGCCTCCCACTGCAATAAGCTTACAAAAAATGTAATATGCTGATAAAGCAGTTATCACATTTGGAATAAAGCTTTCAAGAATGTTCGTTTTTAAATATCACTCTGATCTTCTGTATTTCCATTTATTGAGAGTCCGGATTTACTGCTGCAGTTCAGTAGCATCAGGCAAAGGCTGACTTGCCACACAACAGCTTAAAGAGACATTTAGCTATTGCTGTTTGCAGCTGTTGTAGCTGTGTTGGGCCCAGGATAATAGAGACACACATTGGGTAAAGTGGTATCTTTTATTGCACCAACTTCTGTTGGTGAAAGAGACAAGCTTTCGAGCTTACACAGAGCTTCACTTCTTCCTCAGGTCTGAAGAAGAGCTTTGCATAAGCTCGAAAGCTTCTCTCTTTCACCAGAAGTTGGTGTAATAAAAGATATGACCTCACCCACCATGTCCCTCTAATTTAGCTATTGTAGGCATTTACTTCATATAGGAGAGACATCCAAAAGCAAAGTAGATTTGATTGAAGATTAAACCAAGGGAGTAAAAAATCCTAACATGAAATGCTGAAGATTTTGGTTTGTTAAATTTAGCAATTACCTCCCATTTCCTAGCATAAAACTGAGTTTAAGGGCCAAACTGTACCATTTGTGCAGAACAGGTGAAATACAGCCCCATACAGAGAGTCAACACAAGACCTGCATGTCCCTCTGGTCCCATTTAAGGCCTATATTATGCCCTTGTAGAAACTTCCATATGGTTCAGCAGCCCCAGGTGAGGGAAGTGAAGGAGAATGGGCCTATTTGTGCTTCCACTACCTATTGAAAATTGGTCATCCTGGGGAGGACATTATGGTACTGCCTTGATAGTCAGTAAATTCTGAGAATTATTATAAGCTTCCACTCTTCCTCCCTCCTACCCTGCAAAATTCCAGTGATTTTAGTTTTTTATTCCTTGTTAAAAACACAAAGCGAATCCTTGTTAGGCTCTCACTGTCCTTCAGGGAATCTCTCAGATTCTTTCCTTTGTTGCATGTGAAAACTGGAATTTGGCGTGAAAACTGGAATTTGGCATGGAAACACTGAGAAGTTACTTGTGAATAAAATGCAGGCTTTCTAGGCTATTTCCCATTCAAATATGCAGTATATGGTATTGCATATTTCCAAATATCTGTTACTGGCAGTGTTTTTTCAACATGTGGCACAAGGCTCAGATTCTAGAGAATGGAACAGTTTAAACACTGTTTACACTGTACTATCTGAAATTATTGCATCCTTTTAATTAGAAATGAAAATGAAAGAATAATTCTGTGTAGAAGGAAGTGGTGTTTTTTTCTGGCCAAAAGAGTTTCATAATACAGATATTAGTCACATCTTAATTACAGATCCACGCTTGCTGAACATACAGCATCCTATCACTTACACAAACAGAATGCATCATGAAATTGAGACTGTTTTTCCTTGAGGTGCAGCAAAACCTGTTCTTAGAGTTAGTTTTACTGAAGGACATCAGATTTCATAATGTTTGGTTAGTGTTTGTTCGTACTCTTTCTGCACCTCTGATACACCCAGATGAAAGTTGTGAGTCAGCTGAAGAGATCAGTCAAAGCACCAGTCAAATTGCACCAACAGTTTTGAAATTAAAGACTCCGGGTTCCTGAATTCCCTGGTCCTCGCTCTGCCTTCTACAAAGTGAGCTGCAGAAGCAGGCTTCTGCTCTTTAATGTTTGAAAAGGAAGAGAGTCATTCAATGTGACTCAAGAGAAAAATAATCGAGAAAGAAGGGCAGGAAATACTGATCTTGCAGAAAGTCACCTCAATTCACAAGGTCTAACTGCCTCTGCTCTTCACAGGACTCCATGTGAGGTGGTTTAGGCACCTCGTGGCCTTTAAGTCTCCAGCAGCACTAATTAACCTATTTTAGGTGCACAGAAAAGATCGGAAACCTTCCTCATCCTCTGCATACTTTCTTGGTAGGAGATGGAGACGTGACAGCTCCATGTTTCTAGCCTGCCTTGACTTCTCTCACAAAAAAGTCTTTTATAGAAGCAGGAGTACTAGATGGTTCTTTAAACCAGCCTCTTTCAACTAAGAGAAGCAGATTAGCATATCACTGAAGTTATAAGAATCTTTTAAAGTTATCCTGCCTCAAGTCGGAAAGTCTCAGACAAAGTTAATCTCACTTTCTCTGAAAAATCAAAGAGCTGCTTGCCATTAAGGAGAGCGTGCTTGTCAGGACCACACTCCCTGTTTCTGGTCTTTAAGAATACTGTACTCTGTTGGCCTATCAAGAGAAACCCAAATTTGCCAATCCTTATTCTTGTCCCTGTAACAGGTTGAAGCAGAATTACTGGTATTTTAACCATTACAAACTGAGTAGAAACTATCAGACTAGCCAGTCCTTTCAGTCCAATGCCACCTGAGCATAAACTCAGAGCAAACAATCCTGTGCTTTCCGAGACTTTCTGATTACTTCTCCCATTGGGATTTCCAAGGACACATAGGCATTTCACACCTCAACATGAGTGGAAGCTAAACATCTCTTTCCACTGGGACCTTTACAGAGTATTCCATAGAGTTTCTAAGGCCTGCACTACAAATTAGATTAAAGTGAATAAAACATACTGCTTTGAGAGTTTCACATAGTATGTTATGTCCATATCTTGCCTTCCCATTAGACTATAGTTTTACTCCTTCCAACAGAGCTGAGGTTTGTAAATGGAAGTTTTAATAGGGATCAGTGTTTCCTAGTCTAAATCAGACAGAGGCTGGTTTAGGTAAGCAGATGAACACGTGAAGGCTTTTTATGTTATGATTGATAAAATAATCATGATATTTAAAATGGGTGCATTAAAGAAAAATAGTGTGATGATGAAAATTAAAACTTATTTTTGTTCTAGGTTCAGAGTCCTTCTTGGATGCAACCTCAACCATATATTATGCAGCACCCTGTAAGTTCTTATGCTTCCTTCTCCCACTGTCGCTCTTTTTGTGTTTGTGTAGATATAAAATATTTTGCAGCTTTCTGAAGATCTCAAACTGTAGGAAATAGATCCGTTCTTCTTCAAGTAATTGTCCCTATCAGTGCTCCACTTCAGGATGTGCACGTGCCCGTACACTCTTGAGCAGATATTTTGCCAGCAGTTCCTGTGAGACCACACCTGCACCCTACACATTCCTCATGTTCTGGTGTGATGGTATATAGGGAAAACCAGGCCCATTACCATTTCAGTTCCTTCTCAGCCACCTGCAGCTCGAGATGGAGTGTTGCAGTGCCCACTTAGCTAGATGCACAGCTTGCTAACTTTTTTCTTGTTTTTTCTTAGTTTTTCATTTGTTTAGTACAATTTGTACTTTGGGGGATTCCCCCTCCCTTTTTTGCCTGTTTTGTGTCTATATTTAAACTTGGCTCTCTTCTGCAGACTTTCCCAATGGGTTATGCCAAGATACTGGGCTTCAAACCTGTCTGACTTGCCACATATCTTTGCCCTGTAGCGACAGGCACCCTGGCTGCCTCTGCTGCCTTGGGGAGACTCCAGATCCCCTCCAGGTGTGAGATCCGCACTGGATTCAAAAAGAGATCTAAAAAAATAAACGAAGGGAGGATAAACTAAAACTTCTTATGGAACATTCTCTGAGACTTTTGGGGTCTGAGTCCATTCCCCACCCACTGTACATCAGCTTCAGCTGCTCAGAGCTCCCTGATGACTGTTTCTGCTCCAGTAAGCAAAGACCATGGGGGCCCTTTAGATTCTTCTGAAACACCAAAAAAGAAAGAGAACAGAACAAGAAACCAAGAGGAGGGGAAAGTAACCCCCTTGAACTGGGATTAATGAGTCCTCGCATCCCAGTATGGGTACTGTTGAGGCTTCTAATCCATCTAGTACTGACCTTGCTGAATACTGATAAGCATACAGCAAGCAACTTCAAGGGGCATCAGAGATGGTACTGGACTCCGTGCCTCTGAAGGATAAGGACTCCTCAAACATCAAGGTGTCCAACTCCTTGGTACTGTCTTTCTCAGTTCATGGTAGAGAACCCATGGACCATTCCTCGATATTGTCTCTGGTACCTCCCAGCGTGCAGCCTCCCAAGGAACACTATCCAAACTTCCCAGTACCTGGAAGAAACTGAATTCTCTCCTTTGAGAGGTACCGGCCGGGATTTCCCTCTAGCACCAGTTTACCTTCCAGAGTCTGTCTACCCTTCCATGACAACGTGACCTCTGGTATCAGTGTGGTCTCTGGGTATCCACAGGGGGACTTGACCTCTGGTGTTGATGTGGTCTCTGGCTACCCACAGGAAGGCTACTTAGAAAGACTTTCCGCTGATACCAGCTCATGATCCAGAGCTGATGGTTCCATCTGTGAATTCTCAACAGCCAGTACTGATGCAGTTACTGGTCCCTCACCAGCCACCTGTACAAGCACCACTTGCCCCCAAGACGTCCTCTGACTTTGAGTTGTTGGTTTAAGGTTCCTCACCCTTTTCATTACCTTCTCTTTTTCCCTTGGAGTGCATCCCAAGGAAGAGTGTCCCAGCAGTATATACAGCTGGCAGAAACAACCTTTGGGTCCTACCTCTTTTCTTTACATCCCACCACAGTGGGCCCCCTATGGTGAGCACTTTTACAGGGTACCCTCATAAGAGGATACCTCCTCAAGAGCAGCAACTACTGACACCAGGTCTTAGTTCACAGGAGGAGCTTCCAGAGAAGCAGGAGCCAGGTTCAGAAGAGGAGACACCTCCTTCCCACAAGTCCTCCTCCTCACCAAAGGAGACTGTTATGCCCTCCACTTCCAGTCCTACTCAGGAGCAGATGATTTCAAGGCCTTCCAGGAACTTGTGAAAAGGACTACAGAGACCTTACAAATCCTGCTAGAGGAGATGCAAAACCTCAGCATTCCTTGCTGGACATTCTCCAGGCCTCACTGCAGGGCAAAATTGCCCTACCCATCAACAACACTCTACTGTCACAAGCTGTTGAGTGCCAATGGTTCTGTTCAACTCACTGGGAGGTGCTCTCAGTATCCCACGGCCTAGTATTCCTCTGTGCTTATCCCCTGATGCCGTTACTCTTCAGTCTCCTGAACAAGCTGAAACGGGACAGATCAGTGGCTATCCGCTTCACACAATCATAGACAAGGCAAATATGGTTCCCAGAGTTCCTTTGACTGTTCCTGCAACCATCTCTGTCTTCCTCTGTCAGTGAATCGCCACACCCAGGAATCAGGATCCATGATTCACCCCAGCCTCTTGTTGCGTCATTTGAAGGCATGGGTATTAGATGGCTCTCTGGAACATAAAACAGGACAGCTCTCCAGAGGTCTAGACAGTACTACTCAGTAATAGGAAAGCCAAATATAGAAATGTTTTCTGATCTGGTACCACCTCTTGAATCTCACCTTTCCAACACTCTAAATTTACCTGGTAAATTTGAAAACTACAGGATTATAGCTGAACTCAGATAAGATTCTGCTAGCTGCCATTAAAGACTTTCTCTCACACACACCATTGAAGAGTTTTCAGTCTTTGCTCACCCAGCCAGTGCAAAGTTCACTAAAAGCCTGTTTAACCTTTTTCCTACTGTCAAGAAACCAACTCATCCAGGGGTCCTCAATTTAGTTCTTAATATGCTAAGAAAACCCCATTTGAACCTACTGGGAGCTGTTGCCTCCTTCATCTATCTCTTAAGATCTCATTTCTTATAGCCGTCTCCTCAGCCAGGACAGTAGAAGAGCTAGGAGCCCTTATGGCTGACCCACCAGACATGGTGTTTTATTGTGACAAAGGGACATCATTTCCCTCACCCCCATTTCTTACCTAAGGTATCTTCAGAGTCCACATTAATCAGTACATTCATCTATCGACGGTGTACCCCAAGCCTTACTCCTCAAGAGAAGGAGCTAGTCTCTATACACGGGACATAAGAAGAGCTCTTGCTTTTAACTTTGACAGGACTAAGCCCTTCAGGGCTTCTCCTAGACTTTTAATCTCCACCACGGAAAGAACGAAAGGGCACCTGATCTCCACCCAAAGACTGTCTAAATGAGTTTCGGGATGCATATTAACCTATTGCTAAGTCTCAGGGGTGCATCCCACTCCTGGAGTGATAGCTCATTCCATCAAAGTGCAGTCTACTTCTGTAGCCTTACTGAAGAAGGGACATGTCACAGACATTTCCAGATCTGTCATCAGTGCATGCCTTTTCCCAGCATGCTGTTCTTGTGCATGCTTCCAGAGCTGATGCATTACCTGCCCTACTTCCCCTATGCTCGAGTTATTCTTGAGCTTTGAGGTTCAGAAGGAACTGGAACAATGGCAGGTCCACTCTCACCTATACATCCTCACACTGGAGCACACGGTTGCATGGGAGGCAGGTGTGGACCCATGGGTACTGCTGACAAAATCTCCAATCAAGAGTGCACAGTTGTGCACACATCCTGAAGTGGAGCACCATAGGGACAAAACACCTCAAAGAATTACAATTTCTGTACAAGGTAAATAACTCTCCTTTCCATAATCTTTCTTGGATTTTGGTGATTCTACCGTGGGACACTGTATGCTAAGAAGGAAGGAAGAGGAGGTGATCAGTTGGAATTGGGGCTCAGTCATGACTCCTGCTACTTCAAATTTTAACTAGCCCAGCCTTCCTTTGCCAGGGCTCCACTTTACTGGTCCTCAATAACAATGGCTCAGGTTCACTAAGGGACGTAAGTGCCTAAAGCCAATATTTAGGCACTACTGCAATCCACAAAATCCCTGCTCAGCTGCCACTGAACACTGTAGGTACCTAAATTCATTCATCACCTAAATATTTGCTGTAGAATTCCCTTAGGTGCCTAAGTTTCTGTCTCTGGGCATGTGCACTGCTTCCTCAGGCAGGTGCCCCAATGCATTGGATGCCTAAGTCCCAACATGATCTTCAGTCCAGCTGGAGATAGGCATGTCCCCGCCTATTTTGCCTGTGGGAGTTAATCCAGTAGACACACTCAGAGCCTGTCTAGCTCCATTCAAAACAGCCAGGAGGAGGAGGTAGCGGCAGTGGCTTTCCTTATAATCTTCAGCCTAGTGGTTAGGAAACTCACCTGGGATGTGGGAGGCTCCAGTTCAATTCCTCTGCACTCCCAAATGATGAGATGAAAGAACTTGAACGTCTCAGGTGAGGGCCCTAACCACTGGGCTATAGTGTCATTCTCACATTTTTTTGTCACTTTGAAAGGGAAAAATAGGAAGGAAAAGGGACACGATCCATGTGTTCAGGAAGGCAGGTTGATGAGGACAGCTCCATTTATCCCCAGTGCAATTTCCTGAGGGATAAGTACATCCTTTTTTTAGGATGCTGAGATTGAACGCTTTGTGACGTAGCCCATGTGGTGGTAATATGCATGTGATAAATTGCAGAACCAATTTTAAAAATGCTCTAGAGCAGATCTAAAATAATTCAGGCCACCTGTTTTACAGAAGCAAAATATATGGTATGATATACACAGATTTATGGACGCTCATTTAGTTGCCCATGGCTTCCCCACTCATGAGTAATGCAGGTCACCCCCACTCATGTCTATCATATTTTTATATCACACAGTCATGTATTCTTTATATATAATTTGCCCATCTCATTCCCCCCCTCATCAGTACCATTCCATATCAAAATGACTGAGTTCATTGGTACTGACATTATATACACTGACTCATGCTTTAATATATGCAGTGCCATGGCTGACAAACAAGCACATTTTCAAAGCTAGCAAGGAAATTGCCTGGATTTTAATTAACCTCCTTATGCAGGCTGGAAAACGTAAATCTTTTTGGCAAAGTGTTTTCTGTATGTGCAAGCAAAAAAGATGGTGTCGAACACTTACATCCTTTCAACATGACCAACTGATACATATTTTTTCCAAGTATGTCATTAATGGACACAACGGATTTTATTTACACCCTTTATCAACATAGAGTTTTGAAATTATAAATAAGGATGAAAGCCTGTAAGTTATGCTGTGAGAAATGCAAATTAATAGGTTATCATGCTATTAGGGATATTCCATTTACAGGTGTTCAATTCTAGCTATTATCTCGGTGAAATGAAAGATCTAGATTCCTGACTTCTCAGTTTTGGTCTTCGGCCTGTGTGGAAGCTTGTGCTCTCTCTTTCTCATTCATTTGCTTTGCAGAGACACTTGCAGTCTGCAGAACAGGAAATTCTTGCAGTGTTTGTGCAGCCTGTGACTCATTTCATCGACACTGGTCACATGGTTGTTTTTCTAACTACACTCAGTACTTTATAAAAAAAAATAAGACCTGCTGTAAAAGGAATAAATTATTCATTCAAAAACACTGATTTTCAGTATGCTGTAATTATTTCTATTAATTTTCAACCTAAACCTCTTTTCAGTCACATGCCTGCATATATAACACATACAATATATTTAGAACCGTAATTTTACAGGAACATCTTAGGGTGGAAATAAACCCCATCTGTATCCATCCATCTAAATTAACCCTCATGCATTCTTAAGAGTTTTCCAAACACCTGTACACCAACTGAATATTTGGCAACTTCAGGTGCTTAAAAACTATGTCCACTGTACATATAAAGATGGAGAGACGTGACACCAATGTGGTAATCCCATCATGTTAGATAGACTTTCTGCAAAAGAAATGGTATTTACAACATAGCCCTCTGGTACTCGTGCCCTAGTGAAACTGTTACTTCCCTGATCAAAAGTTACAATGCCTAACTCAAGGGTATGAAACTTGCACAGGCAGTCATGGAAGTGCATCATTTGTTGCTGTTGAGGAAAGTATTCTCTCTATAAGACAGTGGCACATGAAATATTTGCAGGTCTATCCATTGTACATCAAATCTTGCACTTTTGGTAGGTAGTTAAGTAATTACTCAGTTTACAAATTCAGATTAGTGCATGTATAAATTGGGTAGTTAGCTATAAAATGGAGTAAAATCCTTAGGATCTCCGAGACCAGCTAGTATCCAGACTCATTGTTGTGGGTTAGGGCAAACCCTACTGGTTTGGAATTAAAGGCCGTATTTATGTGCCTGAGCCAAAAGAGATGTGTAATTAAAATCTGAACAGTCTCATTCTTAAACTTGTTTTTTTCTCTCCTATAGGGTGCTGTATTGACTCCCTCCATGGACCACACCATGTCACTACAGCCTGCATCAATGATAAACCCTCTGACACAACAGATGAGTCACCTTTCATTAGGCAGTACTGGAACGGTATGTGGCATTTAATATAAAGCTCAGTATATACAAAGGGAAAATGTTGTGTATTGATTACAATATCTGTGTAGTGTACATGAAAACCACTAAGAATTTTTCCTCCTCAATTAAAATGTAAATAGCTGTCTCCACAGATTCTTTAGGGCAAAAGAGTAAGCAGACAAGCTAGTGTAGTAGTGTGAAATGCACTCCAAATGCATGGAACAAAGCAAATGAAAGTAGCCCAGTTTAAGTAGTTTTAATTCTAGAACTGGACTTGAAGCAGAAATAATGGTGCTGAGTTCACTCTGCAGGGTTCAGTGTTGTAAATAAATTATTTGATTCACATACATTTGTCTGATATGAAGACATTTCATCTGCTAAAAACCTCTTACATCTGTATATTAAATTCTATGCAGTGTTATATCTAGCATACCAAATGGTAGTTTGACACAGAGAAGTACCTATACCGATCCATTTAATACAGATGATTGAAGAGACCCATCTGATGGTAACTTTTGCTCGTTATTGACTTAAGCTAAATTTGAACCACTGACCTAAAGGAACACCATGAGCTTCCTAGTTTAAACTGCATTCCTCATGGAAACAAATACATTGGATTAATAAAAAATACATGGCACACTTTATTTAGATAAAGTCTGGCCTCTATCAGTGTAGTTTCTTGCACTTCTCAAACATAAATGCATTTATCCTCAGAACACCTCTGTCAAGCAGAGAAATATTATCCTCAATGTTCACAGATGTGAAACTGAGGCACAGAGATAAGAGTCTTGCTCAAAGTCACACAGTGTATGGCAGAACAAGAAATTGACCCAGATCTTCTGTAACAAGCCAGTTCCTTAACCGTAAGAGCATCCTTCCTCCTTGGGTACATACTGGTAAGAAAAAGACTCAGACTGGAATTTTGTTGGAAAGAAAATACTTAACTTCTTTGTTTCTGAAGGCCAAAGTTGAGTTTGTGTACTAACACTGCTCAGTGTAATACACCTCACTTCTCTGCACTGGTTATTGATTTTAGATAAAGCTTGCTTTGAATCTTCTTCCCTACCAGAGCACTCAAATATATATTTAAAAAATCTTTATGGGGTTTGCATCAGATTTTATTTTAGCTGAATGTATTGTCTCTGTCTTTTTAGTACATGCCAGCCACAACAGCTATGCAAGGAGCCTACATACCCCAGTATACACATGTTCAGACAGCAGCTGTTCCTGTTGAGGTTGGTAAATTTTATAAGCAGCAGACTATTACAGCCAAAATTGTTATATTTATTGTTTTGCCAGGAAAAAAAAATACAGATGAAAACGTTACATTATGTAGGACCTTTGAGTACAAATGGAGTTTAATAAAACTACCATCATGTCATTATTTTCATCTAATAAATATATTGCACCAATGTGAACTTCTAATAGTTAGTTCTTCCATCCAAGCAGCGACCCAGCCCAGCCCTGCTTAGCTTTGAGATATGACTGCATTTGCAGTTCCAGCGGGAGCTATACCATTGACCACTCTCAGTCTCTCCTTGGGCACTCTTTCCCAGTTATAGGCCTGTAACTCTCAGGGTGTAATCACACTATTTACACCACTCCTGTCCATCAACTATGTCCTCAACATGGCCAGCTGGATTTTGGCCCCTGCTTAGACTTCTGACCCGTGGCCACTATAAAAATGTAGTGACAGAGAATAGCATGTTCAAATCAAAGTATTATTTATTCATCCACAGGAAGGAAAAGGGTTAAGGAACAAAAAGCCTGTATGTGTATTATCTTACTTAAACTTGCAAGGAAATGCTAAGGTTTATGTAGGCCCCACTTATCCCAAGAACCCCCAGCATTGGGGCTGGGCAAGGCAGATTTCACCCCTGCAGCCTCTCATTCCCTAGTTTTTATTTTATCTCTCTCTGCCCACATCCCGAAGTTTACAGGCCATATTTTATCCATTTCAGAGTCTGTTTGTCCTGAGACATTTGACCCTGGTCAGTATGATTTATACACCTCCCCAGATGTGTCAGAGGCAAACTACGAGTGGTGGATTCACTGTATTGTCCTTTTAAGTACCAGACATTGAATTATGCTGTGGTATTGTAGTTGTGTAGGTCCCATAATATTACCTCATCCATCTCATCTCCTCTCATCTAGTATCTTTTATCGGACCAACTTCTGTTGGTGAGAGAGACACACTTTTGTTGACCTAAAAAAGAGCTCTGTATAAGCTTGAAAACTTGTCTTTCTCACCAACAGAAGTTGGTTTGATAAAAGATACTAGCCCGCTCACCTTGTGTCTCTAGCAGTTGAATTAGTCATCGCCTGGTTACGGGGCTATGTGTTGAGAGCTCCAGCGGAACTAACCCGTAGTGTTCCGTAGAGCCATCCACACTACAATACCCAAGCAGATACACACAAAATATATGGTTTCAGAGTAGCAGCCGTGTTAGTCTGTATCCGCAAAAAGAAAAAGAATACTTGTGGCACCTTAGAGACTAACCAATTTATTTGAGCATAAGCTTTCGTGAGCTACAGTTCACTTCATCGGAGGCATGGGTGAGCTGTAGCTGTGGCTCACGAAAGCTTATGCTCAAATAAATTTGTTAGTCTCTAAGGCGCCACAAGTACTCCTTTTCTTTTTACAGAATTTATGGGAATGCAGAAGTCTATGTTCTTCACACTGACTCACAGCACAAAGATGGTGACTTGTAGTGGTCTACAGAAAACGTTAGAATTTATTCTCTCATTTTTTAATATGTTTGTGTGGTTCCATTCTGTTAATCGCATCACATTGTCTAGTTATTGCTATAGCAATTTAGGAAATAGAACATGTACTTGATCATTTTATATTTCGTTAGATCTTCTGTTATAAATAAAAGTGCAGGCCAAGTTGGATGCATCACTTTTGTGGTACCTAACTTGACAAACCTTAGAGAGGGCCCTGGTTTTTTAGAAGGATGAAGGAGAAGATGCTTAACGCTTTCTGAAAGCCAGGCCCAGTCAAGTCTCTTGGGTTGTACAACAGAATATAGGGGCATCCAAAATCTCTAGTCATTTTGGGAAATCTAGGCGCTAGCTAGTATTGCTGGACATCATGTCTCAACCCCTTTTTCTTCTTTTACAGGAAGCTAGTGGCCAACAGCAGGTTACAGTAGAGACATCCAGTGACCATTCTCCATATACGTATCAGCAAAACAAATAACTGAGGTAGGGGCTTGTTCTGTTACTCTGAAAAAGACATGAATTCAAAACTAAATGTACAATATACTTTAGCTTACAAAAGTGATATAATCTAAATAAAACCCCTAATAATTTAGGGCCAGAGCCCAGCATCAATTTGAATTTTGCCAGAGTGAGAAATTAGAAAAAATAGAGTAAAAGCTTCAAGATTAGTCCCTTAATGAATTATCTGTAATAATGTATTAGTAGTTTCTCTGGCACACAATTGCTTAACTTGTTCACATTGAGACATCAGTGCTTCCATGCATGGCATCAGACTTGTGCAGAGAACAGTTTGAATCCCAGCACTGACTTGGAAGTGGCTTTCCTACAGAGAAGCAATGCCACCCGCAGTGGGATGATGCAGTGGAATCTCCTCAAGGAAATCCTTGTTGAGTTTCACTTGTAAAGACTCCCCTTTCATGTCTTTAAGACTGTCGGAAGGAGACAGACTGGTCAACAAAGTGTTAGTCCTGGCTTAAATTTGTCTCAGAGTTAGTTAATTTCCTCCTTTTCATAGAAAATGTTCCATTTGCTTTCCTTAATAAGTCACTCATTTGTTTGGACTGTAACCCCTTCCATGCAGCACTGCTTTTTATAGCTTGCCACCCTTAAAGTTTTGTTTGCATTGACCATTTCCCTAGCATTCCATTTTCTTCATTCCATCCTTCCAAGACATAAGCTTCTGGAGTTTAGTTCTTCTCTATACTTCAGTTCCATAAATGTTTATAAAGTTTTGCAAGATTTCACACTGAAAGAACTTTATTCATGCACTAGAAAGTGAATCTCTCACTACATTGCTTATGTGCCCCGAAAGGTTCATAAAAGTTCATTTCTGTAGCTCTCATGACACAGGTTTATTAGAAACACAGAACACAGAAAGCACCAGCAGTTTTATGATTGTCCAGCTTCTGTACATAATCCTGTTTGCCTAGTGCACATTCACTAATACATACATATCTCAATTACCTTTGGTTTTGCAGGTCAAGTATGGTCTGTGGTAATGGTAACACTGTTCTTATCCCAAGTATTCGGATAAGAATTTCTTCTATACTCAGGAAGTCTAAAAATTGTCATATAAACAAATTCATTAGCTGAGCACATTTTATCTGATGCCATGTTCCATATAATAGTGAACGTGTCTGCGTGTTTGTTACTTTACATTGGCCAAACACTGGCCCCTACAGGAATCCCAAGTAAACAGGCCTTGCACATCCCCATTCTTCCTTTTGAGGTTGAGGGGCCTAAATCCTAAACTTCGCGATTACCCAGGCAACATCCTGTGGACTGTTACTGCACCATGGCCCCTGCATACCCAATTCAGGGCATCTTGCTTGTGGGTCAGTATAGTTCAGATGCATGGCCTTGTCCTAAGCCTTCTCTGTGGGCATGTGAAGATTGCTGCTGCCAAGCAGTGATCCAGGGCACACAGGGAAGCAAAGTTCTGCTCTTCATATCCTGTCCCTAGCACAAGATCAGTATTATCTCCACTTATTTGGGGCTTTGCATGTTCACAGAGCAGAAGGGACAACATTTGGCCTCTTGAAGAGATGGTAAAACTGCTACCCAGTTTCTCTGAGGCATATTATAATAACCACCACTGGAAACATTGAGCACTCCCCTTAAAAGTCAATATTGCATGAACGTAATGTTTTAAGAAGCATAGTTCTTAGTGTTTACATGCACTATGAGTCAGTATGGTCCCTATAAATAATGAATAGCAGAGTGGCAAACAGTGTTAATATTACTAAACTGAATCTGCAAAATAATGTTCCTCCCCATGAATGCACCAACAGTAGATGCCATTAAAAAAACAAACACACACACACACACACACACACACACACACACACAAACAAACCCTCAGTTTGAGTGCAGGGTCACAGTCCCTAAGCTCTCAGCAAGCAGAACTCCCAGTGGGGAATCAGTGGGATTTTGTATGAGAAAAAAACTATAGGATAAGGCTGTAATTAGGCAAAGGGACTATTTGCACAGGTGCTGAGAACCCTCAACTCCCAGGGCACTTGACACCTTCCTGATCAGTTGTCAAGTATGTACGTGGGCTCACTTGGTCCTCTCAAAACTACGTCTGAGGTAAGAAACAATTTCACAGATGTCTACAATAGAAGACAATGCAAAAGTAATTCTGCCCTAGCTCTGACTTCTTTATGTTACAGATGTCCAGTGTTGACCTTGCCTGGAGAAGGGTGCAAAGGCTGAAACAATCATGGATTTTACTGATCAAATGTGCTTTAGGAATTATTGACAGTTTTGCACAGGTTCTTGAAAACATTATTTATAATGAAATCAACTAAAACTATTTTTGCTATAAGTTCTATAAGGTGCATAAAAAATCCTTAAATTCATCTAGTAGCTGTTCCTGTGAACAGGTTTATTTTAGTAAGAAAATTTTTATCAAGTATTATGATGCAATTTTTTTTTTTTTTTTTCAAATTTCTGGGTATGCACAGATGACCACGAAGACTTATTCACGTGCATGGCAGAATTTGTATTTTGGTTTGTTTTTGTTTTGGTTTTTTTTGTTTTTGTTTTTGTTTTGTTTTTTTCTTTTGTTTTGTTTTTTATTGTATGAAATGGGTTTTCTGAAGTTTAAAATAGTAAAACATCTAAAATGATGATCTGTGCTTGCAGTGTGTGAGTGTTGCTACAGTGCAGTGTTGCAGTTAGTGTCTGTTCTCTTAGCTTTCTGTTTTTCTTTTAACGTAGTGTGAAGTGTCTTATCCTTTTCTATAAATTCCAATTTGCCTTAAATCTTTCATGCTGTAGCTGTTTCAGTAAGTAGTCCAAACTAATGGTGTAGAATGCTTTGACCAAATGAGCTGGTCTATTATGCCTTGTAAAACAGCAGCATAGGGCTTTTAAAAGGTAGTCAATAAAAATTGCTGAAAATTTGGCTTTTTTTAATGTGTAGTAGGTGTTTTTAATGATTTTTCACATAATGTGTAAGGTAGTGAAATGCAAGAGGGGAAAAATGTTTTGTGTGAAACACATTTTCTGACTGGGGGAATTTTAATAGGATAAATTGTTTGTAAGGCCATATGCCAATAGTTTCCTCTGATAGTTTGAATGATTTAGGAACTCTGCTGTAAGATGCAATGTAAAATCTTTTTTTGCCTTTTTTCAGAAACTAACTTGATGTTCTAGTTTTAGTGTAGGTAGAGTGGGGAGTTTGGGGTGGGAATATCACAGAACGTTTTTGTCCTTCCTTTATACTAATGATAGTGCTTTAGAATGATGATTGTGCTGAGACCTAGCAAACAGAAAATTTGCTATTACAGCAAAATGGCAAAAGCTAAGGACTTGTTTGCAAACATAAGCTGAGATGTAAGTAGACGCATAATTGATTGGGTACTAGCTCTCTATAGGAGGTAAATAAAAATAAAAAGACTTGGCACTTTTAAAGGTAACTTTACCAAAGAACAAAGAGCCAGTAACCAATAATTCTGATTTGTCTCAGCATTACGTCTTCTGTACTCTTTATTTTTGCCGGACCAGTTTGCGGTTAGGAGAATGTGCCTTTTTTTGTACATTTGCCTTTAGGTTTTATAATTTTAATTGAAGTATGGACACAAAAAGCATGAAGGAAGACTTGGATCCAAGCAGTGCCACGCTTTACATCATCACTACAAGTGTTAAGTGTAAAGAAAACCAGTTTTGAAACTATGAAATTCCTGATTAATAAATACACAGTTATTTGTATTTTTACGTATTAGATAATTCACTGCTATTAAAGCTCTTTTATTACAATGGCATATGTTTTAAATCAAATGATAAATTAAGTTGTCTTCCAAAACTGTGTACTTGTCTGGTCAGCTGTATATGATCAGTTATCTACCTCAAAGTTTATTTCTTTTTGTACTGGGACAGGTTGCTGGCCCTCCCTGTTTCCACAGACCAAATCATCCTAGCTCAGGAGCTAGGGCTAAGCAGTTACTTCATTCAAGTATTTTTTAGTTGTTAAATTGTGTGAGTATTGGAGTATAGATGTCGGTGACATTTCATAGTTTCAAAAATAAATTGCTGCTCTGAGAAGTGTAGATTCTAGTGAGTTACATAGTCATAAGAGATGTTTGTTTTTTCTTTTTAAAAAAAAAAAGTTGTGGTATTATTGGTTCTATGCTCCCTGGAATATTACTGCTTTGTAAAAGTCCAGACTTCCTGCAGCACCTTCCCTGTATCTGGTATATTGCCATTCTTGGATCTCTCACTACTTGATATTTTTTGCATTCGTTAAAATTGCAATATAATAGCTGTATTAGAGGGAGGGAAGAGCTGCTGCTAGAAATGTCTGAACTAAGTGCCATACTCATTGTCCGGGTAAGATTTGGGAAATTTAACCTCTGTACATAAAGAAATAATCAGTTACTTAAACATCACGTAGTAGACAGCCATTAAATTATAAAAAAAAAATTAATTTATGAAGAAAGACCTTTTGTACAGATTGAAAAAAAAAGATTTTCATAGAGATATCTATATGATCAAGAGAGTTAATTTTTTATTTTTGTTTTTCTAGTGCCACAAACTTGCCAGTGGTAACTTATTTGTCCGGTTCAAGATAACTCTGTAGTTTTGTTTCCTAGGACTTGTTAAACGCCAAAAGACATTTTTGAACTGTACATTTGATTAGATTGTTAGCTTTTTCTGTTTTATTTCTTTTGAAAACTTTTGAATAAAAAAGATTGAAAAAATGAAAATGCCTTCTTTCTCTTCAATTCTAACTATATCTGGAGACTGGATGGACCCCAAACAGCTTATGGTGAAACTTTAGTGTTTCTTCATGTTGAACTGCTCAAATTTGGATTCCACTTCTCAGAGGCTCCCCTTCCCTCCCAAATGTTTCATTAAAATTGAATTTTAGCTTTCTCAAACTACAAGTCATTTATTGTTCTTTAAGAGCAAACAGGAAATAATTTATTATAATAGTTTTATCAAATATCTGATTTGAATGCAAAAGCTATGCCCTTCTTTGCCTCAATCCAGGCCTACACACATAATGGTAAATTCAGGCCTAGCTGTCTCCACAAGAAGTCTGCAAGCAACATGGGATTTAACAGTTACAGTCACTAGCATCACACGGCTGCATAAAAGTGCTTTGCCAGTGCCAGCTGCCGTGAATTAAATTGGCTGAGGATGTACAATCCCAGTGAATTTCACTCAGAGCATTAGCATCACTTCAGTGCAACTGTATGATGTTAATTGGTCACCTTCAGCCTCAGTCTGAAAGAGAGTTGAAAAAGAAAACATACAGAAGGACACAAACACATGGATGTTCTAAAGAGATTTCCCCCCAATTGTGATATCTGTAGCAAGAGGTGTTGTTCCATATGTTGTGTGTGTTGTCCTGCCCCAGAAGTAATGCTTCTAAACCAAATAACTTATGGCAAAATATCAAAAACTATTTCCCCTGACCAAAGCATTAAATAGTCAAATATCTAAAATAGAGCTATTTCTGGGATGTTGTAGATATGGTGTGAAGCAGACTCGCTACGCTCTAGACATTTTTGTTACTTTTCCTCTCCTTAGAAACAGCCCTATTTTATATATATATAATATAGGGCTGTTTCCAAGGAAAGGGAAAATAACAAAAAATAAAAAAAAAAATCGCTTCTATATAAAGAGGAGAGAGTCCCTTTAGGAAGAGCCTAGCCTTCTATGTAACTCCACATAGAAAACTTCCTGTGTCAGGAACTTTTTGAGAAGCAATTCTTAATGCTAAGTAGTGTACCTCACCCCATATAGATGTAGTGACATCCAGGATGCTGACAGCATGATTTTTCTCCTTTGGAGCTGATCAAAGGAGCTTTGAGCTCCAGTTTGTCTCTGGGGGGCGGGGGAGGGGAGATGATTTTGTTATTTTAGGCTTACGTAATAAAATAACATCCGTGAGTACTAATTCCTCTTGCATAAATGAAAAGACTGGACTATACTGCATACTAATTACGGATAAATAAAATTTAGAGAGACCCGTAAGTGAATGTATACTGTGTTTACTGCTTTGTCGAGCTGTTCATCTAAACTGTGGCTCAACAATTCACCCATCTAAAATTAAATGGCCATGAAGATTTACACAAATCTGTTGAGGGACCATATTCCTCTTTTCTATCGTCCTTAACTTAATTGGAATGAATTAGTAGTCATGTATTCAAATATGAATATTCTATTTTATTACAATTTTATATAGCATCTTATTAGCTTTTCTAATTATCACTATGGTGCACTTCAGCTCTTTATTGTATAATCAAATTTATTTGAAAAGAATCAAAACTCTGAGATCAGTAGTTTGTGCCTGGCTGGTGAATATGCCACACAATATATCACCCAGTCTTCAATAATACAGATCTCTGTATCACCGGTGTGGGGAAAGCCAGAGGGCCATACCCCCACACACACTTAACAAAAGAAACATATGCACTTTCTGTGGGATATTTAAGTATTAATTCCTCTGCCACTTTGGCCATGCCCACCACCACAATAGACACTTCTACAAAGGTTCCGGCGCATAAAGGGCCATTGTCCCCCACCCCTTTAAACCTGACTGGGTGGGAATGCACTGTGACCTGGCCCAGTTGGCTGGCACCCGGGTCCCACTCCACATTGAGCCACATGCCGGCAACTTGAGCCCTCACCAGTCAGTTAGCAAAACTACAGCGGAAAGGTGCCGGGGATCCTCCACGTCTGGGAAGCAGGAAAGACCTGTCACCAGAGGGCTTCGGGCTGGTCAGCAGGAAGAGTAAGGTAAGGAGAGTGGGGTGGGAGGAAGGACCTGGTAGGAGGGGCAGGAGTTCTGGTAGGGTGGGACTGGTGCGAGGGGCTCAGGCTCCAGGAGGGTTGGGCCGTTGTGGGGGCATGGTTCCCCCACTCTTCCAGTCCTTCTGCTGCTCGTGCTCTGAATGCAGTATACTTTAAATAACACCTAAAACTCAGCATATATAACACAATTATTATATATATTATTATATATCACAAAATTACTGAAGAAGGGCTCTGTGTAGTTCAAAACTGGTCTTTCTTTCACCGACTGGTAAGAGGTCTCTTGTTCAAAGATTGACTTAACTGACCATTGAACACAGTTTTGCTTTGTTATTTTGTAGCTTATTTGCCAAGATGCTGTTAATAGAAACATGTTCTCTATTGTTAGCTAATTTAGTATTAGTTATGAAAGTTTGTAAAACCACAGTTTTATGCAACTATAATCACATGTGAGACTTGCTCCCTGGATAACACTTTGGTCATATCTCGTGGTTGTAAATTAATAGGAAAGGAATCCTATTACTGAGAATGTTGGACCAAGACCATTTAGCTCTCTTTCTAGTTCCCAAAACTAATTAGACTGTGTTGCCTAGTGTCGCTAGACAAGGTCTTTCTCCATTCTGACCTGGGCTTCCCATGCTGGATTAAAAAGATTTATAAATTTGATGTGAAAAGCAAAGTATCACAGTGTAACTGGAATACAAATCCAAATAAAATGCTTAAGAAGGAATTGATGTTCAGCAGGCGTCTGACGTTCACTTTTTAGGGCCTGGCCAAGAGTAGAGCCATTTTGGTTATATGTCTTCTCTTGAATGAGTCTGGATCTCAAGTTGGTATTACAGTTGGCCTTATCTCCTGAACATCTTTGCAAAGTCATTTCAAGAAAGGTAAAGTTTTCAAAAATGTCTTAATTCTATTAACTTTCTCTGAGCTCCTATGTGACTTAGATGTTTCTGAAAATTTTAACCACAGTTCACAAGAGTTACTTTTGCCTAAAGAGTCATTTGCCTAAAAATATAAATGCTAATGAGATAGGAAAAAACCCTTACTCCTTGATAAAAGTAATGAAACATAAGTAAATATGAGAATCATGAATAAATAAATGGTTAAACTAATTATCACTTTGAAAAGATCTGGCCACTACTTTGTGATTTATCTGCAGGACACCCACAGTATGTTGTGTACTCTTGGGGATGTAACTGCTACACTTTGAGAAGGGGATTCATTTTATTAATTCTTCCTTTTTTAGTTTTCCTGTGTTTGTATGATGTCTCTTATGGTTAATTTACTGCTTAGTCTTCAATCACAGAAGCAAGTGGTGCTTTTCATGTATATGTGGTTTGTTCTCCCTGTGTGTGTTTTTGTTGCTTGGTTGAGTGTCTGTTTTTTGGAAGGGTATTTTGTTTGTTGATTTGCTAATACTAATTTAGAAATAAGTGGGGTTTTACAACAAACACTGTAAATATATTTCTTCAGTGTTTTTGTATACTTACTTTGTATAAAGTTAAGACAAACAAATGCGGGTACAAATAAAATGAATCTTGTTCAGATAAAAATGCTATTCTTGTAATTAACTTTACAGGAACCAAATAATAAGTGAGACAATTCCAACGCTGTCCACTACTTCTACCTAATCAGTAGGCTGCCTCTCCAAATACATCTGAGGTTTGATGTATGTATATCTAATGTACTGGCCAGGACATATTAGCATCCTCGGTGAAGACACAGTCTGCCATTCCCATTGCTCCAGACTACATCAGAAAATTCCTTTGAACTAGTTGCAGATGAGGATTTCACAATCGGATGCATCGCTTGGAGACAAATGAGTGGGACAGTCCTAACTATATTCTAGCATCCTCTTCATTGTGGTGCCTGTGGAGGGTGCCTCTGTCAGCTTTTCTGAGCACCAGCCCTGATCCTGCCTCCTTTCCCCTCCCAGCTCGGCGCTCTCGCACAAAAAGGAGAGTTGATTTGTGCAGAGGTAGCTCCACCATAAGACATTAGCAGTAATTCTGTACTTACTAGTAAACCAAAGCCATGACATCACCTTCTCCAAAAATCTTGACAGTAGCTAACTGAAGAATATCCAACAACATCTGAAAAATGGATCCCAACCACAAGCAATGGCATTGTATGTAACTGTATGCCCCGCATACACTCACTACACTTGTCCATTCTGCTCTTGCCAGCCACTCAGGAATTATTTGCAAACCTTCATGTGCATTGGGATACATCATCCAATCCTCTGCTGTCCAACAGTGTCGTAATGTGAACAAGATAGCATGTTATTTTGATGGTCTTTAAGCCATACATGCAATTACCTCCCAAATGCACTAACGGAGCTTGCAAAACTGGCATACTCCTTTCAAGAGAGAAAGATCATCTGTGTCAGTTTCCTAGCCAATGGATCCTCACATTGATTTAACACCAGACAAAGCTGAACTTTTTGGCTTTCTCATTTGACCATTTAATTCTGCCCAAAATATGGCTAGAATATACAAAAACAATTCTGTCTGGTAACTTCTTCTGCAGCTGTTAAGAAAAAACAAACTATGTCAGAATAGCAAAGATTTAGGGGCATGGGTGTCTGAAGGGCTCTGGGAGTATAATTAGGGGTCTTTACCTTTCAGCTCACAAGTTCACATCTAATCCACCTCAGGAGTAGCTGAAGACATTGCCAGCTGCTAGCTGTGTAGTGGCTTATATAAAGAGTCCATGTCCCAGCAAATAAGTGACCACATCACAAAAGTCATCATTACATTTGGATCTTTGTTCCCCAGTCTCAGCAGAGAAGAGAATTGGTGACTAGAGTAGGAGACTGAAGGTGATGTTTTCAGAACAAGACTTGAGGCATAGTTCAAGCTATCAATCCTGCCCCTTTCAGCAGCATTAATTTACTTAATATATTAGAACCACAGTTAACAAATCATTCTGAATTCTGCTACAGTTCATTAACCTGCCTCTAGCCAATTAACAATTCATTCCTCCAACTAATTTACTATGATACTGTCACAGACTTAAGGAATTAATGTATATGTTCCCTAACTACTTTCGTAATTACAGCCCACCCCAATAAGCACAGTGGGCCACATTCAGATCCCTTAGCTCACTCTAAACAGCACCTTACTCCAAGTAGCCTCATTGTTTTGTGGAGTGTTAGCAGGGGGGAAATGGAATCTGACACTACAGACTAACTCGTGCTCCCATTTACTCTGCACTTCTGCTTGTGCAACTTTACTGAGCTCACAGGAATCACGCCAGATTTACTTGACCAGCTTGTTCATCAACTGGTTATACTAAAATTGTGATACGTTTTTGGGTTGCATATATCCCTAAGCTACATCTAGAAAGGGCTTGAAACTAATGGAGTTAAACAGTGGTTTAGAGAAAGGGAGATAGAAATAGAGGGTGCCCAAATAGGATCATTTAGCAAGTAGATCAAGTTGTCCCACATTGCATATTCTAACTATTTGTGGTCAGCGGTGGGAAATGACTTTTTCCCTTGTATTATTTAAAGCTTTCCTTAGGAACTGCTTGTAGAAAAAATAGAGTTGGCTAATTTTATCTAGACTTCTATGTATTTATTAATATTCCATGCATGTCAATGCAGTAAGGCTATTAAACAACAAAGTGAGTTAATTTCAAACATGCCTTAGAAAAGCCAGCCTGTCCTGGAAGAGTATAAACTAAAAGAAAAGATTATCAACTTCATCAGCGGGGCGCTGTCCTAAGTTCCACACCTACCTTCAACATCCCAGCCTCATATGGAATATTTCAACATGCAAGAATGACTCCAGCTGTCAGCAGGAGTAGCTTTCACATGTGAGTGGGTGGGAGACAGCTTGTTAATGAGATGGAAGCAGGGTGGAATAATAGATGTAGAGCGCCACAATGCAACTTGTATCATCACTTTTCAGAGAAGAACCACATGGCATCTTGAACCTGCTCAGATTCCAAGACTAAAATGGACCATTGTGATCATCTAGTCTGACCCCCTGTATAACACAGGCCACAGAACATCCCCCAAAAATTACTCCTAGAGCATATCTATTAGGGGGGGAAAATCTTGATTTAAAAATTGTCAGTGATGGAGAATCCACCAAGACCCTTGGTAAATTTTTCCAATGGTTAATTACTCTCATTGTTAAAATGTTACACCTTCTTTTCAGTCTGAATTTGTCTTGCTTCAACTTCCAGTCCTTGGATCATGTTACACCTTTCTCTGCTAAACTAAAGAGCCCATTATTAAATATTTGTCCCCCCTGTAGGTACTTGTATACTGTAATCAAGGCATCCCTTAACCTTCTCTTCATTAAACTAAATAGGTTGAGTTCCTTGAGCCTATCCTTATAAGGCATGTAGTAGTGATTTTTTTTGTTTCGTTTTAAATCTTGGACTGCCCGTGTTTCTAAAGCCTCTATGTCCAAAAATGTGGTTTTAAGCTTCCCCTTCCTTTTACAATGCACCTCCCTAATATTTGCGCTACTCTTTTCCAAGGATAGCCTTATAAAAAGGAAATGATAAGATCACAACTCTGACTTGAAAGAGATCACACCATGTCTTTCACTGGAAGAAATGTAACACTGAGGCTTCACCTCACAGTACTGAAATGCTGGGGAAAATTCATCATTCAGTTACAAAAATGATTTGAACAGTTCCAGCAATTCTTTTCCTGAAAATATTTTGCAGATGAAAAAGTCACCAGTTGTCTCTGAGAAGAGTTGGCTACAAAAAGAACACGCCACTGTAAGTTACGAGTCTCATCTATTCCAGATGGTGATCATGTGACCAGCCCTACTATGTTCAGATATGGCTCTTATAGAAACTGTAGTGAATTTACTAAGCTTGTTTGATGCCCTGCAGGACTAAACACAACCATTTCAAACAATCCTCTGTACCCACACATCCCAGGGAGAGGGGGTGTAAGAATGGTGTGGAATCTTGCTCAGCAGTTTTGAGAAAACAAAAAGTGAGGTGGGGGTAATTCCCTTGAACAAAAGAGAGTGCAGGGCTTTATTTTATTGAACCACTAGAGGGCATCTTCATTTTATTAATAATCAGTAGTTGAAGCCCATTCTCTATATGTGCCTAGGGTATATATTTATAGGATTGTCATTAAAAGAATAACTTTATCCAGCTCCTGCAAAACACAACATAACCTCTCTCACTCCCAAGATTATGATTTTTCCATCACAAAGAGAAACAAGTTTGCCTCGAAAGAGAAGAAACCTTTATCATTTTGATTTGAGAAGTGAAATACACAAAGCCAGCTTATATACATCCCAATTGGACACTTATGATGGGTGCCCATCATGGGAATGGGGACAGGAATCTGAATAGCGTAACCAGTAAAAAAAGCAAAGATGCTCACAGGTGGGGATGGGTAGGCGGCGGGGAACTAAACCAGTTTCTCATTTCAGGGTGTTCTGGGCGCAGAAGAGACAATTTGACAGCACTGGTTTCTTATATCAATCTCAAGTTGAAGGGACCCCCAACAGTTACAAAGGATTTAACTCACACCAGGTCTAGACGGTTTTTTCAGCTCCACGAGCGAGCTGTGAAAGTCAGCCATTTCAGCTCACAGGGTCTGTATATCTTATCTCTGGTTTTCACTGTTGGGGGCAGACAACTCTTGATTTTGCTTTGAGTTTATAGTTTCAAGTACCCAAAAAACTCAGGGGGTAGCTCAGTCAAAAGCCCCATGTTTCATGTTGTCAGGGAACAAGCACATGGGTCTGTCAGACGCTCTGAATGTTTCAGTGCACACAGGAGTGAAGAGGATGTCCTAAAAATTTAAAATCGGGCAAATTTTGCATGGTTTCTGGTTGTGTGTCAAACACCTCTCACCGCTCTTCTCTGCAAACCTACCTCAACAAACCATCCCCTAGTGGCTATCAAAATAAGATCTGGCATTCCTCTCCAGATTCCTAATGGGGAAAAAATGTTTTGTGTCGTCCTATTGCATATGATTAAGGCAAGGCAGTTTGAACCAATGAACAACAAGCAGCCCAGGCTATTAGGTGTTCAGATCCTGAAGTCCTTCTGCAGGCCAAACTCCCATGGGGCCAATGGAAAGATTTCAGAATTTAACCCGTAGACATTGAGGAGAGGTGCGTGTGGCTGTGTACGCGGTGGAATGCCCAACAGTAAAATGCACCGTATGGGGAAACCACAAGATAAGAACAGCACCCACACCGTCCTATTCTTGGACCTGGAATACCAAAGCCACCCCGGACATTTCTGCCCCGCTTTCCTTCTTGCTTGCAAGCAATTCAGTGGCTCGCTCCTGGGCCTGTTCCCAATGCTGGGTATTGACCGAGAACAACCTGAGCAAGCCAATCAGTGTGTGCCCCCTCTTGAATAGCAAATATAAAATATTGTAAAGCCTGAAATTTAAAGCTATGATTTAAACCTCAGGGGGTTTAGTGCAAAGTAAATTTACATTAATCCAGTCATATAAGTCAGTGCCCAGTTAGAATTTCGGGAATATGGACTGCTTTTTGTTATGTTGATATCTATGTTAGTTGCACAAAATCAGATATTGCTTTAGTAAACGATACTTACAGTAATATTAACCGTCTGGTGTAGAAAAAGGAAAAGAATGAGATTCTCACTTATTTTTAATTCATCCTGATGTTGCCACAAATGTTTTTTGTTAGTGATAAAGTGTCATTGAAGTGTATAGGGCTGTGCAGACAAGTGTACACGGAAAGTAGTGCAAGGCTCAGAAGGAACCACCTTCACCGGATTTCAACAGTCTCCCAATGTCAAATAACCTCCAGGCACATATTGTAAGTTAAGACTGAGATGTAGAAGCCTCACCTCTCTATTGATGAGCAAGGTTAAATGATTAATCCTGGATTTGGTACGTGAAGACAGATATGTAGGGCTTGATCCTGCCATGGAATTGAGGTTCTCTCTACCTAAGGAGTGCGGGATCTGCCCTTTAGGGCCCAATCTCCTCTGTTTCATAGAATTCAGTAGGGGAGAACCAGTGCAGTTGCAGGGTTTAGTCCTTTGTTACTTTAAGAAGTTGGTCTGGAGTGTCAATAAGAGAAAGAAGAACCTTACCAGTGTTTCAAAACACCCATTTTGTAATCTCACGGTTTAAGAGTACCTGTTAAAAGGGCTGACTGTGTAGTTTTCAGTCAGTCAAGCACAATCTGTTTTCACCATTTGATGTTTGAGCCAAAACATAATAGTTCTCATTCCTTTACTATTGCAATGAAAAGAGCTACTCGAGCTATGCTTGGCTTATGGGACCCAGCAGGTTTTGGGGTTTAGCATGCACTCGCTGCATGCCTGACTTACCCATGGGTGGGCGGAAAGTACACGTGCAGTTGCCGACTTAGCAGCAGCAGCATTTGTTCTTTGTACAGATCCCGATCCAAATGTTTGGGGAGGATCTGCATTTTTTATTTATTCTCATCACCGTTTGTTGCAGAGATAATAGCTAGCAGCACAGTTCAGAGCTGGGTATTGTGTTCAGCCTATCTCTAGTTATTTGTGGTCCTTTCTGCTTGTTCTCTAATATTTGCAGTAGAGTTAATTTGACTCCTAGGTAGGCATGATAAAGGGTTTTTGCACTATGCAGCATAGTGGATCTCAATCATGTCACCTGATTTATGAAGCAGGGCCTCTTCCCTCAAAGTGTCTCGTTAAAGTGGTAGATTTTCAGTTGTAAAAATGACACATTGGTTATTTTAAACTTCTGTTTTGGTGAAAGTCATGTTTTTCACACAATATTTAATAACATCCCTTTATTGTTCCTGGATAGTGCGGCACATACATTCTGCTTACACCATCACATCTGCAATATCTTGGCAAACCACTGGACTCTCAACACCAGTTTATTTTTGTAGCATTAAGGGAATGTTCAAATTATTTTCCTTCTTCTGTTACTTCACGATAATGAGGGAGAAATAAGTCAGACATATTAGAGGCTCAGCATAATACACAGGGACAGATCCACAGCTGTTGCTGAGGAGCAGGTGGGTACAAAGGTAACTTTAAGCCACATTTGTTGTCCCCAAGTTCTGGAGCTGCTTTGAACTAGGCCAGTCGTCCAGAGCAATCTTCAGGCTTCTCAGACTTGCTCTAACTTCCACCAGCTTCCGGCAGCCCCAACAGGCCGATACACCAAACAGACTGCTGGGGCAAAGGGATGGCTGACCTCTCTCCCATGGCCATGCCCCCTGTGTTGGCCATATGACATGAACAGGGGGAGGTCCTTCAGGGGGAGCTGGGCAAACTGGTTTTAGGACTTAGTAAGCCAGTTTCAGGGCGATTCCACACTAGCAGAGTTGTACAAAACTGACCCATTGGAGGGCAGGATGTGGTCCATAAACTCTACTGTGTAAACTCCCATTTAGTCAATTCTTAAGCATTGTAAAGTTCATGCTATGGCCAAATTCTAATCCCATTGAAGTCAATGGCAGAATTCCCATTAACTTCAAAGGGAACATGCTGCATGTTGTTTGATAAACAACATGATATACTTATGGAGCCCACAAAGTGTTGTTATAGACATACAGATTATATTCATCATGAGTAAGGGTCCTGCATGCTAGCTGAATTTTTAAACTGTTACTATTTAAAATACACATATAGCAGCATGGTGAGGTTGTGATTATGGAGTAGCAGCCTGAAACATTTATAATTTTGTTTCTTTCTATTTAAATATCGTAGCTACATTTTGTAGAAACATCCCAAGCATATCAGACTACCTATCTACTTAGCTGATAAGTCATTAAGGCCAATATTTTTTAAAGTGTCCGCTAAGTTTTTGGTGCTTCAGTTTTGGGTGTCCAACTTGACTCATCTAGGACCCGATTTTCAGATGGGCCGAGCACCCACAACTCTAGTTGACATCAGTGTGAGTTGTTGGTTCCCGGCATCTCCGAATATGAAGCCCCTGGTGTCTCAAGCGAGGCATGTACAATTAATGGACAATTCTGAAATTTTTGTCCTAAATAATTATAATTTGGCTAAAAGCCTGTAGAAATAGCTGGAAAAAAAGGGGGCCAGTGCCATGTGACCAGACTACTCTTCACTGATCACCAAGAAGAGATCAGACCTTGGTCAAGATGGGAACGACTGTGTTATATGATTAATTCCTATTTGCATTGTCTCTCCTAGCTGAGAAAGAGTCTCTTAGGAAGTAGGGCCCTTTAGTCACTATGATCAGTGAAAGAAGTTTATCAGAAAATTGATGTATAGTCATCCAACAGGAATATCATTGTAAACAAATTTGTATACCATCAAAGCAGCCCCTTTTGACTTGTTCACAAAACAGGAGTCTGGATCTCCATATCTAATTGTTAAATTGTACCCACGCTGTATTTTATTGCCACAAAATATGTATATCCCTGGCATGCCTCTGTTGTGGCCACCCCAGCATTCTTTGTTTATGCTAAGTTTGAATGTATTCTAGCACATAGTTTTTATCCTCCTGCTTACTTTTAGTACATCTCCAGTATAAGTTGGCATAGCTTTGCCATTTGTCAGCCAGCAGTCTGGTAACACATTTGCTCGTCAATCTAATTTTAACCTTTTCTCACACAAGCACTTGGTATTTCATGTAAATCAACCAGCCATTCTGTCTTTTACTAGGGCTGTATCTTCATTGTCTTCTAAAACCATGTGCTTTACCCAAAATAATCATTTTAACTTGTGGAAGGAAAATTAAAGCTAAGATGTTACTTCTGGACTATTAATACTAGGAATAGTTTTAATATTGGGAATCTGTTTATTACCACAACAAAGATAAATGATATGTCTAGAAAAGATTTTTGATAATGAGTATGGTAATGCCTTTCAGCACTTTCCAAAATTAAAGGCCTGCCCTGGAAGGTAAGTGGTATATGCATGGCTAAAAATCTCACTATAATGCATGGCTAAAAAACTTGCTACACAAATTCTAGATCTGTATTCTTGTTATTTTAATTTGCAACTGGGCTATAGGAAATACAAATCTATGATAAATTCATAAATGTATTTAAAAGTTTATTATAGTTCGTACAACAGGGTTTTTTAAAAGATACTAATGCTGATTGCTAAAGAGGACGTGTTTCATTCTGAAATATACTGAAAAGTAGATATATTAGTGAATGTCTGTTTTAGTTTCTCTTGATATTGAGGAGCAGCTTGTGCAGTTAAAATTTAAGGATTTGCTAGCATTTCCTTTCACTTTTGGCAATGAATATTCACTCTTTTTTTTTTCATTTACCAGTTTTAGATGTTTTGTAAGAGTCGCTGTGACCTAAGCACTGTCTTTATTTCTTTTGTATTAAACATGGAATGGTGAAGGTGATTAGTCCTTCAATGTAGGTTAAAACACATTTTGGTGTTTTTCAAACATTTTACTGCATTAAGAGGTCTAAAATATATAAATGTGGTTATAAACATGTATTAGAATAATCCGAGAAGTCTGCCAAGAATCCAGTCCCACACAATACATTGTTTGTAATCCTTTACAACTTCCTTGCACTCTACAACTGTTAACTTATTAATAATCATGAAAATAAGAGCTTTGCTTTGATTGATCCAGATCAAATAATCCTATTAATGAAAAATATGTTAAAATGATATATTAACACAGTGACTGACCACTTCACATTGGTTTACAACAAAAAAGATAAAGCTACGCTCATTTACTGTTATGTTCTATTTTTAATAATCATTCATGGCATCATAGCTGTTAATGCACACACGGACTGAAAGAGTAAACCCTCTCCTCAGGAGACAGCTCAAGGAATCCCATTGGGAAAGTCCCATGAAGGCCACAGGGCAGAAATGAAACTGCCCCATTTCCACTAGCACAGTGAACCCTCTGCTCTACCCCTATTCAGCAGTGGAAGGAGAAAATGGCTGATCATCCCATCATTCTTTCAGCCCATCCCCACTCCCCAAACCCCTCTTTCTCAACATAATTGTTGAAGGCCTCACTAAACTGTCCTCTGCAACAACCAAGGGGTGAACCCCAAATCCTGACCTCCCACACCCCACATGGGTGATTACAAGTTCTTTGGGGCAGGGGTTATCTTATTATGTATTTGTACAATGCAGCTGTGATTCTGACTGAGGACTCTAGTCACTACTGTAAGACAAGTAATAATAATTAAATTGGTTCCACCACATTTAAGACTTTCTGCATCCACAGACTGGGTGTGTGGCAGAACTTGCCCATGACATAAAAATACACAGACAGCAGTGTGGTTCTATTGGACAGACCACTAGAGCAGGACTCAGGAGAGCTGGGCTCTAATCCTGGCTCAGCCAGCTGGCCACCTTGGGCAAGTCATTTCCCCCCTTGTGCCTGAAATGGGCATAATGATACTAACCTTCTTTGTAAAGCACTTTGAGAACTATTGATGAAAAGGTCTATAAGAGCTACGTATTATTAATAGCAGCTGAAAGTCCTTGGGTCAGTTTGACTTTGGGTCCTAAATACAGATGGAGAGACCTAACTTTAAACACCCACAAATGTTATCTTGAGTAAATGCAAATTGCAAGGCTTTTGCTCCAGAAGAAGTTCGAGGTATCTTCTTGAGGGTTTTACATTTTGTTAGTTGTAGGGAGTGGATTGCACTATAGGAAGTTGTTCACCAGCTCATCCCTCAGGTTTTAGGGAAGTTCTTAAATGCAAGTCTGTTAGGTTTTTGGGCCACAATATGGTGCTGATTCAACTCTCAGCTACACCTGTGCAGGTTCATTATGGTCAAATGGGGTGTACAGTCATCACTGAGGGCAGAATTTGGTCCTGTTGGGTAGTGCACAGTAACACTAGGAAACACCTTGTGACTTGTTAAATACTGTGTTTTACTAATGCTGTTCTCATAGCTGGGAGTGAAGTCTCTTTCGCGACACCTTGCTTCACCATTAACTGCTTGTTCTGAACACAGGATTTTTGGTATTTTACTCAGAGAAAGCACTGAATGGCTTTATGGACTAAAGTGCATGTGTTTGTATTAAATTAACACTTTTTTTCCTCTGAAGGTTCCATACTTCTTTACTCTCTTACTCCTGAGACATGAGGGGCCAAATGGAGTGGAAGTTATTGGAGTTACACAGGAATGAACTTGGCTGCAGAACTTGTGATTCAAAAGGAAATAGATTTTTTGATTCACTGTTGTAAATGAAATGCTAATGTACAGAACTGAGCCCACACAAGGTATTTAGATAAGTACAAACTCCAATGTACTTTGGAGGGAGGTATGCCAATGTTACATATCCGAGGACAGAATTTCATCTTAGACCTTTAGAACCCAATCCTACTCCAATGAAGTCAGTGGCAAAACTCCTGTCGACTCCAGTGAAAATAAGATCAGGTCCTCAGTGTCCACTGCCCCAATTAGTCTTTATATTCTTCCAAATATTTCTAAATGCAGCTTCAGCTGCTGCTAGGGATTCTGTTCCCCACACTAATTGCTCCCTGGAGCTAATAACTGCATGAACTCTTAATGTCCGTTCCTTTCTTTATCTTAGTCCAGCCATTCCTGCTACACTGCAGCCTCCCATATCAATGTTTGACGCTGTCTTGCTTCACTGGGTGGCTGGGGGTTGTCACGTATTCAATACTACTTTCAAAGAGAAGGGAGTGTTAGCTATTAGAGTTACAAGTAAAGGTTCATAATTTCTCATTTGTAAGAATCAGTAGAAAGTAGGTGCAAAAAGTCTAAGAGCACAACACCTTACTATAACCCTGAGCTGCCTGAGTTAGGGCCCAATTGAAATTAATAGGAGTTGAGGGTTGTGACAGAGTGCTGGGAAACAGCAACTGATGCAGCACTCTGGTCACTGCCACTACAAGTAGTTGCTCTGGATTAGCCCTGATTAAGAAGAGCTGTGCCTAATTGATGGATTGGGTTGGGCTGAGAAGAGCCCAAATGGCTAATTAGCCCATTACTCGAGAGGTAGAAAAGGCACATAAAGGAAGTACTCAGTGGAAGAGAGAGATCTGCAGGCTTGCCAGAGGTCTCTCAGGGGAAGATACCTTCTGTGTCCCTCCTCATTGGCTGAGTGAGCTAAGGGTTTTATGATATTGTAAATACAGAGCTGCATGAGTTTATACAAGTGGTGGGGAGAACACTGTGAAGTAAACTATGAGATGTTTGACCAGAAGAAGGTCTCTGAGAGGTTTGTTGCTTTAAAAGAGACAGAAGCAGGACCCTGCCCTGTCACAAGGGTATTGTGCTCTCTTCTCAGGATGGATTCAGTGTCTTGGAAGGATGGACCATTAATACACATCCTACCATCAAATCATCTGTTTAAAAAAAAAAGATGTTTATTGTACCTGGTTGTGAAGTTGACTAGAAACACTCCAATGAAGAAAGGACAGGGAGAGTTGCACTTGAGAGATTACTAATTAATTTAAATTAGTAACAAATTAGTCAGGCTCCAGCTACCCATCATTTGAAGTTCAATCAAGTGTCGGTGGAATTTTCATAAGGCAGATTGGGAAAAGTTCTGCAATGCTCTGGAACTGTTAGTGTGGTTACCATTCTATCACATTGTACCCCAGTCAATGAAGCCTACACTGATTCCAAGGAGTCATTTACAAAGCTGCATGTTCAGCTATACCACAAGGCTGCCGTCGGTCAATTTAAACTCTCTGCCAGAGTGCCAATTATCAAGCCTTGCTCCGGAAATTTGAATTATCTGGCGACCCAGACATTGCAGACCACCTGATGAGTCTCTGGACACCACTTGGTGGAAGGAATTTATGGGGAAGCTTGACTTCACTTATTCCAACAGAATCTGATCAGTTGGCTGGATGTTGTTCAAAGATCACCAGGCCAAAATCGCCCAGTGAGGTTGCAAGTCATCTACTGCAGATAGCAAAGGTTCTGCTGGAGAAATGATTAAACACAAAGTACATGATGAATGGTGTCAACTTCAACATTAGACTGTAGGCAGGGGTCAACCAAAGTAAATTACGGTCGATAAGCTAGATAAGGCCCTTAACTCCATCAAACCAGGTACAGCAGCAGGGTATGATAACATCTTACCAGAATTCCTTAAGCACCTTAGACCAAAAGCATCACTAATTTCTATACATGAGTCATTAACGAGAAGAATCTGCCATGTACTTGGCATCAAGCAAAGATTATTGCCATTCTCATGCCAGGCAAGGACCGTCACCTCAGGTCTTGCTGTCAGTGTGTCTTAAGGTGTTTGAGTACTTGATCTTCCAACTAATTGCTCCAGAGTTGGACAATGTTTTGCAGGTTGAGCAGGCAGGGTTCAGGAAAGAACGTAGCACCTGTGATCAAATCTTGGCCTTGACCACCTTTATCAAAAATAGATTTTGTTGAAAACCAAAGACAGGAGCCATCTTCCTGGACTGCTGCTTATGACATGCTTTGCAGAGAGGCTTTCCATGTAAACTCTCTCAAGTTGCCCCATTTTGGGTGAAGTAGTAGAGCTCTTCCTCCAAAATAGGCAGTTCAGAATACACATGGGCAACCATTGCAGTTCCTGGAAGTGTCAGATTAACAGTCTTCTTCAAGATTCAGTTTTTTCACCAATACTGTACAATGTGTACATCAACAACTCGCCAGCAACACTTTTCTGCAAGTTTATCTATGCCGACGACATCTGCTGCAACTATCAAGCTCAGTCCTTCTCAGAAATTGACACAGTCCTGAATGATGATATGAAGCTCATGGCAGGCTGCTGCAGATCATGTTGCTTGTAGACGAGCTTTTCCAAGATGGTTTCTAACCTATTTCATCTGCATAATGCAAGTGCAAGCCACAAGTTAAATATTTCCTTAAACGGCCAATGCCCACAGCACAACCCAAGCCCAGTTTACTTCAGTGTGACATCAGTTTACTCAGGTTCTTCCTGAGGTTTCATAAAAATTAGGTTGTTATTCTGTCTATTTATCTTCTCTTCAAACAAAGGGCAAGTCCTGCAGTCTTTTTTCAGATTAAACTCCTATTGAAGTCAACTGGAGTTCAGAGTGAGTAGGAACTGCAGGATTTATCTCCAAGAGAAGACAGCATTACACAGGCTCAAAAGTGTGTTTAGCTATCAGAAACTTACCTTTGTTAATAGCCACTTTTTTTTTAAGCCAGATCATAGTTATAAACCATACTGAATACTATGCAAACTGCCTTATTTTGCTAATTGATCCCAAGCAGGCTGGAATCAAGAACTGAAAACACAAGTAAGGATATGCTTCTGAAGTGAAAAAAACACCATGCACAAAAAAGGATTAGTTATTTAGAGATTGGGACATAATGCTGAAGTGCATTGGTGAGTTTGCTCTCCCATAACCCCCACAGTTTAAGGCACTGAGTTCAGTGCATTAACGTTTGATCACTTGAATCATCAGCTGTAACCAAAGAGCTGAAATAAGTCTGTTATCTTCTCTGTTAACTTTCCCACTTTTCTTTTTATAGCCAGTTTACAACATCATCACTCTTGAAGTGCGCCCCACCCCCTCGTCACAGCTATGATTCTTGTAGCTGGGAGGAACTTGATATGAGTTCTCAGCCAGAGTTGTTGCTGTGGGTCATAATAAGCCCCACCTTCTCCTCAATTAAGTACCTCTATAGCACTTCCAGGCTCGCTGGCCAAGAGTGAGAAATTGAGTCAAACCATGTTTCTGTGAGATGACTATTTTCACAATGAAACACCAAAATATATTTTTGTACAAGGCAGAACCAGTAACTACCTCTGCACAGCCCCGGTCTGAGTTCTCACCCTGTCCCAGCACTTTGCTGTGTTTTCTACCCAATTCCTAAAGGTCTCACTCCTTTTACTGTATGTTTCCTTGTTCCCAGTGCTACCTTATTATTGTGTCTCTCTCTTTCTGCTCTGTCTTTCTTTTGGGGGGTTTCCTGCCCTGAATTGTTTGAGGTTTTCCCATTACTGTCTTAAGGGGACTGTGTTAAGAGCTGATGGAAAGTATCAAACTATACACCATTGGTGTGTCCAGATGAATTTTCATGTGTAGTTATGTCAAATCTTGTACTGATTGGGTCTACAGACTCACATACATATAGACAAAGACAGAAAAAGGATGAATAATTATAGAATTTTGCCTGAAGCATGGAAATGTTATAGAGCCTGCAAATGTTTACTATCATTACTAGGTTTTATTGTCATGAGTAATCCATTGATTTGTAATAGGACTACTCAAGGTAGTAGCATTAGAGTGAGTAATCTCTAGGTGTTTTCAGGACTGAATCCTGTGATGGAGATGTTTAATGCCTCAAGAAGAACCATATTCCTTTATGACCCCAGACCACCCTCAGCAGAAATTAATTAATCCTGCTAATAGATGGGTCTAAATTCTAAGGCTCTGGGAAGAATCAATCATACGGCGATGAGCAGAATACTCTTCAACTAGTACGCTATCAGTTAGAGCTTCGTGGTAAAAGAACATTCCAGGGCACTGAATGCAGCAGGCTTTTTTCCCATTAATTGGGTAGATTCCAGAAATCTGAAGTTTAATTATTTGCAGCCTGATTTACAGAAAATACAAAAGCAGATGCTGGTTTATTGCCTGTCTCGCCAACTGTAGTTATCCATCATGGTTAACAAAATAGCTTATTGGTAAACTCTATCTAGTAAACAGAGAAAGGGCTAAAGTGTTTAGAATTACCGTCTCAAATACCAGTAATCTCAGAATTAATACGGTAGAGTTGTGCAACCCGCATAATAAACTCGGTGCTTTAAAAGCTTGGAACTTGCTCAATATTTATTAATGTCCAATTAAAGAGCCTGTTCCCTTAGAACATAGGCAAGATGTAATCAACAAGGTCACTACCAACTACAGCTCAGTCTTTATTGGTCAAACTAAAAATGTACATTCCAACAGAGCTTGAAAAAAAGAGCTGGACAAACATGGAGATTTTAATAGGAATAAATTTGAGGGCTAGAAATTTTGTTTTCAAACTTCTCAGAGGGCATCACTTATATTAAAGGCTTGTCTACACAGTGCCACAGTGCACCCTACAGGGGTTTAAACCACAGAGCACTTTATCTGCCCTGTGTAGATACTGCCAGCACAAACTAAAAGGTACCTAGTTCCCACCTTGATATAGTACCATCCCGTGTCACACAGGAACAATTTGTATAGTGGGGGTGCTGAGAGCTATTGAACCAAACTGTAAACTCTATATCATGGAAAGCACTTCAAGCAAGGGGATGCGGCACCACCCGTAGTTCCAGCACCCATGGTTTCACACGGACTACATTAATGCACACTAGATAGAGCCCATCCCTGTAGAGCGCACTGCAGTGCTGGGTAGAAAAGCCATGAGACTCCAACACTGTGATATCTAAGCATGGACTGCAATTGAAGGCCCCATTGATCACACCAAGTACCAAATAAGAGAAATAAAACTACTGAAAAGGAAGCATCTGGAAGTGTCCTTTTACCCAAGATCCCTTTCAGAGTACTTTACTTGTTTAATTTTCTGGAGCCCGGAAAAACATTCACAGACCCCTCCTCCAAGAAAGAGAGTGGAGCAGTCAGTTGGCCTGACTACACAGGAATTCAGCTCATCTCCTGTTTCGTTTTCCAATGTGATATTCATTGGGAGTGAACTAAGCAATTCGGTTAGGTACAAAGTTTAATTTGACCTCACAGGATTCTATACTAAAAAGTTATTTTGGAATTTTATTTTTTTAGCATTAACATTGAAATAGAAGACAGAAAGGACCAAGATACATGAATGCCCTCCTCTCAACTGCAAGAAAATCAATCATATGGGACAAGCCTATGTGACCCTAACATATGATGCCTGCTCAGTGCAGAGGAAGGTAAAAATATGCAATGCAAACATGTGGTAGTGGAAAATTTCTTCCTGATCTCAACACTGGTGTTAAGTTTACTCCTACAGTGAGAGGGAATACCTATAGCTTAAGTATTGTGCTCTCTGAGGTGCTATGAATGTCTGTTGTTTTTAATGAAAGCTGAGATTGTCATGCAATCTCTTGATTCCATCAGCTGGGGCTCTAAGAAAAATACCAAATACCACAGGACTCTGGACAAACATCATGATAGTTGGCAACATTAAAAATTGGCCTAAATGCCTCTGCCATCATAGCTAAAAGCAGTCCATACCTTTAATCAGTTAAATAGCTCTTCTCTAAGTTAATCAGTTAAATAGCTCTTCTCTAAACTGAATATGCACATCCCTGCAAAAGAAAATTGGTTGTGATAATCCAGATGAATATAATTATGGTATAATTTTTCTTTGTGTTGATGCAGCATACGGTTGGCTTATTTTGGTCTTCCTTCTTGTAAGTGAACAGAGATTCACTTCTTCTTCTGAGTGATGAATTTATGGATATGGATTCTTATTTTGTATTCCTTATCTTTGTTCCATACACAGGAACACAGAGATCCAAAATGGGTCTTTATATTTTCTCACTTTAAAAATCCACTATTCATTTCTCTGGTCACTCCCTTGCTGTGTTAAATGTCTCTTTTAAAAGACCCCAGAAACAAACCACCAGTCACTCAGTATGATGATATTCAAATATGGTGTTATCTGCACATTTTTGACACACCCTTTTAATTCCCTACCTTGGCCTTTTAACAAACCAGTTGAAAAGTTTCCAGTATTTAAGAGCTGGCACTAGTGCATTTTCCCAACATCCACAGGTAGGAAAGATGTAATTTGGATCTAGATCTAAAAAGTCTTGAATCCTTCAGGGTTCTGTATGGGCAAAGCAAGTAAAAGAAATGAGCTATAAAAAGTATTGGTTGTCAATATTCAGACATGAAACAAATATTTGATGCTATTTTATTATGGTACACTATTATATTCCTTGTAAGTAATAGATACACACATGTGTGAGTGGGAATTCTATACAAACAAATTACATTAAAAGAATATTATGGTTGCAAAGCCAAGCACTCAGCAGTTAGAAAGTGCCAGAATTAAGGTTGCCTGTGTAATCTTAATCATGCTTCCTTGGGCATATGGATTAATTTCATGATCTTATACTATTTTTTCCCCACGGGACTCTTGTCTGATTCAGTTGTGCACTTCAGATATCCATAACTGGTATACGGTCCCTAAGAGACCATCCACAGCTCATGCAAGTCCCACAGGGAGTCCCACATTGACTGGGAGATGTGGTGCTCAGCATGTCTGAAAATCTGGCCCCTTATTAAGGTGCCTAACGATAGATATAGTTGCCTAACTTCAGGGACCAAAAATTTTTTGTTCCAATAGAAAAATAATCATCCATTCCCCAAAAGCCGTGATGGTACCTAGATTGAAATGAGAATGGCCTTATAATCATTTAAATGCATATGTCTGCATATTTAAATCATGATCTAATGTCTGCACCCTTTGTATACAAGCCCAGGTAAAACTATATTTGTCTCATATGGACACTGATTCATTTGTCTAATCCTCTTTTTGTAGAATAAACAAAAGCAATGCTTAGTATTGCTATTTGTCCACATTGGTTATTCAGACTTTTTATGTCATTTTACATTTATTTCTGGATGACTGCTCCTTTTCGAATAAACATTGTGATGATAAGTATGAGTGATTCATCAGCACACTGAAGTCTTAAATCAAGGAATATGATAATCTAAGAAGCACTGCTATATGCTCAGCCAGATTCATGGTGTCTTTTACAATGTACGTGCAGCCCATCAACCTGGCGGACTCCATCAGCTCACTGAACCTTGCAATGCAAGGAAACTGATGGAGTGTTCCTCTACCAAGGTTCTGGGTACAGGAAAGTACCCACTGATTGTTAAAAAATGTAAGTGTGACTGGATTTTGGGCATCTCTGATAAGATGAATGTCCTGTGATTATCAAGATTTCATTTTTAGAAGTTCACTGAGATAAGTTTTTGTCACTGAAATGAGGGTGTGTCAAACCACTGGAGTGCCTGGACAGTGTCTGTCTGGGTGGGATCTGAAACTCTTCTCTTAAATTCAGTATCACAAACAACTAATAAGAAAATGCAAATCAGTAGCTGGGATTTTCCTGAGTGTTTGTTCCAGCTCCAACTAAACAGCTCTCAAGAATCAAAGGACTGAGCAGGGTTTCTCCTGCAATAACTCCTCTGGGACATGGTGTGATGTCAGAAAAGCATCACAAAAAAGCAGAGCTTTACCGAGAAATCTGAAAGAGGATAATGAGGAAGCACTTTGCAGACGTGTATGGGGAGCTCCTCCCATGCGTGAGGGGCAGCATGGGAGAAAACACAAAGGTGCTTGTTTGAAAAAGTAACAGTATGCAGTGGAGGCTGGCACTGTGGGACAAGCACAGGAGGAAGTCAGCATCTTGACATTGAATAAGAAATGGTAAGTGGGGTGGGGATAGGCCATGAAAGGCCTTGAATGTGAAGCTTTTAATTGATGTAGAGAATGGGGAGCCAACAGAGCAAGGTATGGTCAAAGTGAAAAGCTAAGAGAATGATCTTTGCAGCAGTATTCTGAATGGATGTGAGCAGGACAATGTTGTATTTGTCAAGGCCAGGCACAAGTGTGTTGCAGTAACTGAGATGTAAGATGCTGACAGCCGGGATGGAGAGTTTTAGCAGTGTGGATGGATAGGGGAAAGGCTTTATCTTAGAGACATTATGCAGAAACAAAAAAAAAAGACTTAGGTATGGTCTGAATGGTGGGGCCTAAAGAGAGGTGCGAGTAGAGTACACTCAGGTTATGGGTCTAAGAGACAAGCAGGCTGGTGGGACCACCCACAGAGGTCAAGAATGAGGTAGTGGGGAGCAATGAATGGGGGGGGGCATTAAAAGCTCTGTTTAAGCCTTGTTGAGCTTGAGCTCACAGGCAGGCATCCATGACGGGATGGCAGAAAGAGAAGCCATGATCTGAACTGGACAGAAGGCGAAAGGTGTGGAGGAGAGATGAGATACTACTGAAGCACCAGGAAATGCATTGATTCAGTACAGTCCCCAGACAACTTTTGCAAACATCGCTCCTATGGTGGCCCAGTGGAGATTAAAGCTATCCTCTCCTGGTGACACCCTCAAAAGTGTGGAGGTGAAAATACCAACTGCCCTCCCCAGGCCTGAATACCTACTTGCAAGCAGTAAACCCTGTTAGCACAGGAAAATACAGTTTGCCCCTCAGTGTGTCAGTGGAAGTGAACCAAGCTCATGGTGGCGCCTAGGCTGTTAAGCAGAATGTTAATAGGGAAAATAAAAATCAAAAGAAGAGCAGACATAAAGGTTTCTCACAAGAATGCACTAAGAAAGTTCTTAAGCCAAGAAGGACACTCAAGCAAATGCTAGTGATTCTGTGTCTATGGCTAAGCCTGAGCTGATTCTAGTGAAACCTACATCCTTCAGCACAGGTGCTTCTTTCAAGCAAACAATAATTATAATATCTTCCTCAAGCATATCACCATAACAACGAATGAAGCAAAAATGCATCCTTTGAGTAATCCCCATGAAGATTACAAACAGATGAAAGAAGAACACAGGTAAAAAGCAAAGTCTCCAAAGGTTCACTACTGATAATTTTCAAAGCACTGTCAAAAATCAGTCTACTATAGGTCATTCCAAAAACAAAGCAAACAAAATAAATGGGGTCTTTTGAAGAGCCTGCAAAAAATCCCCCCGAAAATCATACAAAAAGTAGTAGGAACAAAAGAGCTGGAAGAAAGTGACGATATAAAATCAGTTCAGTACTTGGAGGTGAAAATAGGTTTTATTATTCAGAGTGAGCAAATTCTGGTGAGGGAACTCTGGTGAAAGCAAGTATTCTATCAGGAATGCTGCTTTATGCAGGCATTTTATAGAAGTTAGATCTTGGTGGATCTCAAAAGGCCCAGCAGTTTGAATAGAGGGTTATAAAATTTTATATCTGCTTTTTTCACATTATCCTTTAATCATGATAAATATTGAATATTTTTAAGAAACAAGAATGAAGCTTAAAAATGTCATCAGATTATGATAAATACTTAACTGGTATAAGAGATCATTAGCAACCGCACTCCATTGCTGGTACTGTGTCTTAAAGGACCTTAATTGAAATCACACCCATGATTGTGGCTCATGAGTTACATACTCTGCAAGAGTGGAAATTAGTAAATGCTCATCTGTATTCTTTACCACCCACCTTTACTCCAGCATGGTTTCTGCATAGAGGGTACTTCCAATATGTTTCTTTAGATTTCTCACCTTAGGTGAAATTCATATGACTGGCACAAAACCCAAGTAAAGAGGCTTCACGTGGCTTGAAGAATGGAATCTTTCCCTGCCCATCACCTGTGTCCAGGATGCGGTGCATCTTCACAACCAGACCATGGCTGCTGCTACAGCAGGGCTCCTAGCTAGTGATTCTGTGCAGTTGGCAGAACTCTTCTCCATAGCTCCACCATTTCCCTGACCCACCCGTGAATTCTGCCTGAATGAGACCTGATCCACAGCAAGCAGGGGGTTGTGAAGCCCCTCGTGCATGGCCTCTGAGCTCCCTGTCCTTCCCACGACAAAGCAATTAGCCTTGCTAAATGGGAGAAGTAGGATTTTGCCCTATTTTAGAGGAGTTTATCCTAGGAGATCAGTAACACTATAAATCAAAAGTGGGAATAGTGTTGGAAAATCCTATAGCTGTTGACTAAATTTATCTGTAATGAATAACTGACAGCTATGACTCAACTGTCTACATTTCTTCCCTGTCTAACAAAATAACAGTGTACTGTCCACTGGTGCGGGATAGGTTTTTTACATAGTTTCAGGTAATGATTAACTGTAACTGACTAAAATACCTACAGGAGAAATGTTGAAACATTTGACAAATAGGTTCAAAGGTATAGTCAAGTTGTTCCCATAGCTCTTCCATTCAAAAATATTTCTTCATAAAATTTGAAAACTATTTAATTTTAAAGTTGTCCCATGCCTTATAAATATAAAGTCAGTGTCTTCATGATATATTTCCATTATCCAAAAGGATTCTATTTACCAGTTTACATGTTTATAAAGTGTGTGAGAGTCTGTATAATCTATACATAATATACATAAACATAAGTCAGTTCAACAACCATAGAATTGCAGCCATCTCTTGGGTGGGACATAACAGATTTTTAACAGTATATATTGTAGGAAAACTGCATAAGGACAGGAAGTGAAGAAGAATACAGTATGAAAATAAAAGGCGAATTGGGCAAGAGAGTCTGGTTAACTCTTCTCCTCTTGTGAAAAGTACCATTGGATTTTCCCAAGATAGTTCTCTCTGTGACCCACAGTATCATTAATATTTGTTTAAGATCATGTGTGGTATCAGTTTAAAGTGTCATGTGATCTCAATTGATTGATTTATAAAATAAGGCATCCCATGACCTGTCTTGAAAAAACAACAACATTATTCTGAGGATCCATGTCAACAAGAGAAGAACTGTGTTAAAATTTTTCACAAAATGCCAGTCTTGTACCCAGCTCTGACTCAAGAAGAAGCCTGAAGACATAGCTATGCATCATGCTCTGAAAGCCAACAGTCACTTCTGCATTTACTTTTTCATTGGACACAGATGGTGCAGAGTCTCGACTTTCCCAGTGTCCGAGAAAATGACCTGGATATGAGTGAGTTGTTGAAGTCTAAATCCAGACAAGATGGTGGAGATGCTACTTAGCTGGATGAAGGATCTTGCCTAGGTCAGGGTAGTTTCTGCCCTCATAATTAAGATTTGTTCACCCTTTGTTCTCATTTTGTTGAAGACATTGTTCCTAGAATCCCTGGTGAGGAGTAATCAGCACAGCAGGGATCAGAGAGGGTGAAAAGGCACCTTTAAGCCTCTTTATACTCCCCTAATATAGAGACCATTCAGGCACCAGGCTGGCTTTCAGTGCATGTCTGAGGGCTACTCTAATTTGCTCTTGTCACAAAGACTCCTGAGCACCATTCCAGTGACTATGGATTACCAGGGACTACCAGGGCACATGGGTAGGAAGGAGGTGAAGGGGTAGGAGACTGTATAATGGCTGAATACCATGTGGAATTTCCCTGACTAAAATTGCCTTAGGGCTACTATGCATGACCTGAGCAGCAAAAAGCAGCACCAATATTCCAGAAGATAGAGAGAAGCCATTGGGTTTACCCCATGCAGAAACAGATTCATGATCACAACATCAGCACACTCAACCTGAATTTGATCAAGCTTGCCCACAAGGAGATGGGAAACTCTTACACACTGAAAAAAATCTGATTATTTCCAAGCAAAGGAAACCAGGATTTCAAAAAATTCCAGTGGGCAGAACTTCTGAGACACAGACAGGGTGGTACAGCGAATCTTCTTTTATCTCCATGACAGCTGCAGCATAGGAATTTAAAAATTCTCTATGCTGTTATCAAAGCAGCCCTAGCAGGGGGATGGATTTATGACTGCATAGTCTCTAGATATTATGATCTTAAAATAGGTAAACGAGGTACTCTATCATGTATTTGTTAATGTTTTGTCACTGTGTATAAACTTACCTGACGTTGTCAGTTTACACAACTTTCCTCCCCGGGCAAGCAGAGGTGTACAATGATGTATAAACAACACAATATCTTAAGCATTTACATGTTCATGATACAGATGTAAATTAAAGAATGTCACATACATAAATCATTCATTTGCACATGCATGTTAAACCTTATTTTCCATGCAATATTTGCCTTTTGGGTGATTGTTAGAGCAGGCAAAGGTCTGGCTTTACTTTTTCAAAGGCAACAGAGTGAATGTAAAAGGCACAAAAAGTTGCAGTATTCCCTGTATAACAAGAATATAACAAGATTACAGTAAATCAGACTTTCCATTACAGCTGGGTGAATTCTTCAGAAAGCTTGCTATGAATAGCAGTTTGAATTTTTAGATCTTCTTTGACTGCATTCAAACCCCCTTTTTGTTCACTGTTCATGAAAACTCTAGCAAACAAGATTGCCAGGAATGTTTGCAAAACCAATAAATGTTCACTGAGTACTAGAGAATATTCATGGAAAACAGTTTTAGTGCATGGTTTCAGAGTAACAGCCGTGTTAGTCTGTATTCGCAAAAAGAAAAGGAGTACTTGTGGCACCTTAGAGACTAACCAATTTATTTGAGCATGAGCTTTCATGAGCTATAGCTCACTTCATCGGATGCATACTGTGGAAACTGCATATTTGCAATAGAAACCTAACTCCTAAGAGTTATGCTCATCTAATCAGAAAACAGAAAGAACCCCTATGAGCTGGGTGTACAAGCAAAACTAAGCAATGCTGTTCATACTTAAAATTTCTAACATCAAATACTTGCAATGAGCTACAGCCCAATAATTATATTAATGGATGTTATGTGATGAATCATTCTGAACAAATTGCATACATTTAAGAAATTTCTGTCCAACACTATTTTCTACATAACCAACATGGCAGCACACATTGCATTTTCACAGTTAGCAGCAGTAAGAAATACTCACCAATTTCAGAGCAAAAAGGAACGCTGGTAACTTAAAAATTACAAATTGTTAAAAAAAAATCCCACATTTCTTTACTTTTGTTAGTAACAACATCTTAAATTATTAAAAGTGACAATTTTTAAAATCAAATTTCTTTGTCTCTATTTTCTTTGTATAAGACAGTAAGGACAATTCAAATCAATTAAACCAATTTCATTTTTGTTTATAGACCGTTTCAATTTCAGGTTCTTAGTGCTGCAGTGTTTCCCTCTCAAACACTGCTTGGAAATGTTTGAGTATTTAAAGACAACAGTTTTTACTGAAATTTAAGTATTACAGCAGCACCAGTCTTATCTTTTATAAAAGGTTGTTTTATAACCTTTAAATTTTAGGTTAAACATAAGTTGACAGTGTCTCTTTTAATTCCTTTTCTACCATTTTCATGAGACTGTATTGTGTAACACTAATGGCAACATATGTAAAATACAATGATAATTCACTAATCAAGACATTAGAAAGAGTTTGCTTTAGTTTTAGAGGCATATATCTGAGCACATAGTAAAAATGATAGAAGTAGTGTTCCATTTATTCCATTATAGAGAGGCAAGGATTTTACCGGTTGAGTTTGAAAAAACATATTAACATTAATAGCCTGAGAAATATTCAGCAAAGAAGCTGAATCAATATTATGTAAGGTTCTTAAATATATAGTTTGGTTGAACATTGCTAGAGGCAGAGCAGTAATGTAGTACCTGCACTGCATATAAACTCCCAAATAATATATTTTAAAGTCCCACTATAGAGAGAACATTGTTTCTCAAGCACAGAACACTAAAGTCCCCAGAAGATGGCAGCACTTTGTGTGAAGATCTTTTGAAAACCCAAGTATGAGACTTTTCCCTGAAATAACAGATCTGAGTGAATCCATTCACAGGTCTAAAGGGTTTGAACATGTTGTTACTGTAAATGGAGCCAATGTAGACAAGATTCAAAATGACATATAGGAACCTTACCATTCTAGTGTGTTTTGTTCGTTGCTTGAACCCACTGTCTCAGTTCTGATAAGCCATTTGGCACTGACCAGAATATAGTTACCAATTTCAGTGACTCTCCCAATGCTAGCCACATTCAAGCTGTATTTCAGCAAAGAATCAGCCTGCAATATGTAGCTTCAGCAAGATGTTTATAGTTCTAGTAGGAATTATGATGACAGTCCTCAGGAGGAATCCTTGGTGCGCACTGGTGAAAGGGATTGCTCCCACTAGAGTCTTTAAATGTTACCTGTTTGTGGTAAGAAACTGACTGGTGGCAAAAGAGAATCACACAGGGTGCGCAAATCCATTTTCCCTTTTTCAGAGGTAGAATTGTCTGAACTTTATATGTTAACGGGTTCACGTTGTGCTTGAGAGCTGAGGTAAGGAGAGGCAGAGAGGGGAAAATCCAATGACAAATGTGGATCTGACATAGCAGAGAGCTGGCAAAGTGAGAAGCCCCTTTTCCATGCTCACTTTTCCCTATCATGGCACCTTCCTTGGCTGAGGATGAATGGACGTGACTTGCTGGGGGAGTTCCTGACAGCTTCGGGAGGTTTAAACAGAATAGGGCCTAGCCCCACCAGATGAACTAACCTGCCACTCCCCACAGGCCCAACCCCCATTATACCCCAGACACACCTCTCCAGACACGGCCGCTGGTCCCTGTCCTCTCACCCCCCACTAAGTGCTGCGCTTCCTCATGCCTCTCGGTGCTGTCCTGACGGATTTCAGCTGGGAATCCCTCACCTGTCCATAGGGCAGGAGGGGAGCTTTCTCATCCCGGAAGGAGTTGGTGGTTGCTCTGGGATCAGAGAGGAGGGGATGGAGAACTAGCTGTGGAGCAAAGGACTAGGTGTTTCAGGAGTGTTCATGGCCCTTTAAGAGTGGAGAAGGAAGCCCCTCCATGTGTCCTCCATGCGTTTGAGGGAGAAGGAAGCCCCTCAGCACTTGAAGTTGTGAGATATTGAAAGGTAGCCAGGCAGAGAGTTTTCCCCGTGGACCTGAAGAGGAGCAGAAATGGTACTAAGTTGTACCATACAGTAAAGTGACCTCCCTAGAAGTGGGGAAAACTTTTACAATGTAACCAAAAAGGTAAAACCCAAACTCAGGCCGGAGTCATGCAGCTGCCTGGCTCTCTGGCAAGCTGGGCCACCTTTGAACAATGCCGGACGGAAGCCTCATCGCTTTGCAGTGTTTCCACCTGAGTCTGGAAGAAGTTTGGCAGATTTATTTTGCTTTGAGTTTGTTCACATCTGAAAATCAAACAAATCTCTAGAAGTGTTTACCCATGCAAAGCAAATTCAGAACATGCATGCGCACACGCACACACCCTGAACCGAAGCCACCAAGTCCTGACTTCTGGCTGAGGTACATATAAATTACAAAACTACTCGCAGTGAACTGTTTACTTTTCTTTTCAGCATTTGTAAGCATTTTGGCTCTTTCTCTTTCTCTGCAGATCTGTTTTAGAGCTAGATTAGGTCTCTACCTGAGTTCGGGGGAGCCTGGAGAATTAATCATAACTCACTGAGTCATAGTTCTTCAACCCCCTCCAGGCCTCCATTTCACTTTGCTCAGGAGTGGGTGGGGGAGGAAATGACTTCCCTCTGTGTAACCAGCTAGTTACAGTGACTAAGGAACAGAGGACTGGTGCCAAAGCTCCTCCCATTTTGTCTGTTTCTCCCACGGGGGAGCACTGAGCAAACAGCTGAATGTGCCTGCAGTCACAGTCTGAGCAGTGGGGCATTAGTGCTCCTTACTCCCTTGTATAACCAAGTAAGGGCTGAGGAGCTAGCCCTGAGTGTTTACAGCTGTTTCTTTGTATCTGGGACATTTTCTGTTGCAGGGGTATCATCCATCTCCAGCTGTGCTAATGAACAAAGGGAGCAAGAGGCAGCAAGCAACATTAACTGACATTAAAGCATATGAGTTCAGACTAGTTTTATTTATTTTGTAAATTGCTCCGTTCGGTGACATAATTAAATACCAAGAGGGTTCCATACACACAAAAATTTAAAAAAATTAAAAATCCCACCTGGCTGTGTATTATGAGTTTCCCTATTATATAAATTTGCCAGAGGCGTTACTTCTTCCAGCAGGCATTGAGGGGTACTACTGCCAGCCGTACCTCCCCATACAGCCAGGAATGCCGCTGTAGCGGACAGGCACGACACTGTCTCCTACATCAATACTGTTACTGTGGGTAGTTGTTTTATGTATTCCTGACCATTCTATGTTTACAACTATTCAAATCTCCATGGGGTGACTTGAATCAGCTGTAGTCCAGAAGGGCTAATGTAAGCTCTGAGGTTTTAGACCTTTTTTCAGGGAACCTTGTTTGGGTAGTTGATATGCAGCCTTTGAAGAATCTCTGTGTTAGATGCTTTTTGGAACCAGGTGTTTCCAGTTGACAGGAATATCTTTCTGGTCAGTCACCCAATCCAGAGAAAATGAGTCTCCGTGTCTGCTGTCCTACAGAAAGCCTCAAGCTCCTTGGCTCAACAGCTATAAAGGTAACATGTTATTTAGAAGGGAAGTGTCTCTATTAAGTGACCAAGCACTGCTGACTACTGACTGAGCACCCTGCAATGGGTCCCTTCTCAGGGACAGAGTTTGCAACTCCACCCACCCAATCGCCATACGCAGCAAGTAGGTTCTTGGGAATGAGTGACAGTCAGGTAGGAAACCTTTTAAGACGTTTTTCTTGGGAATTACTTGTCTGACAGATCTGTTCTGGAGGCCAGACGGGGAAAGGATGAACTAGCCACGTGACCCAAATGTAAAGCCGCCTCCTTCCAGCCCTGAGAGCATCGGGGGGGGGGGGGGGGGCTAAATGATTACCCTTCTGATTAGGCATTTTATACCCACTTTGTAGAGGTGTAAATGACTAAGCTGCAGAGAATTGAGAATCTGGCCCACTGCATCCACTTTCCACACCATTCTCCAACAACAGGTGAGTATTTTAGAACAATCTCTGCCTGTAAACGCCAAGCCCTTGAATTCCCCAACAATGACCATCCAAGGGAAATACTATAAGTTTTCAGCTGTAATAACTCCCACACGCTGCATGGTTTTATGGGGGTGGGGGTAGTAAGCAGTCCCCAGAATCAGAAGTTCTGTAACATATGAAGCAGAGAGATCATGTGCATGGACTTTTCTTCTTGGTGGGTAGCTCTCCAATTCCCAGTTATTGAGATGGGTTTTTCTTTGCCTTCAGGCATTTGTGTGTCCTACTAACCTTTTTTCCTGGATAGATCAGTCTTCTGTGGAGCCAGCATTCCCTCTCTTCCAGAGCTTTCCTAGTTTGGAAAGAACCCATAGATGTTTTGTCTGGGACTGGGCTCCTAAAGTGTAACTGGCATATCTAATACATCAATTCCTAACTTACTAACTACAGAGTTTGGCTTTTTTCAAAGGGAGAGTGTTTATTCAGATGAAGATGCATGAACTATTTGGCAGTCTTTTGTATGCAAACATTTTCTGGTTTAGACTCTTTACACAATCTTTATTTCTGGCCACCACACTTCCATTTGGATTCGGCTCAATGAGTGAAACAAGATCTTGCTTGTCAGGAAAGCTACACATTAGCTGTAGAGAGAAAATACTTTTTTTTTAAAAAAAACATTCCTTTAGAATATATTTTAGTTTAGCTTCATATGTGCCTAAGATACATCTTCCCTGGTTTTGTACTTTTCTCAAAGCTTTTTCACTACCAGATTTCTGAGATTATTCAGCAGGCAGATAAAATATCTTTTTGTGCTATCTTTAATGTACTATAAAGGGTAGGAATAAGAGAAAGACTGCACGTACACTCTGAGACCACCAAAATCTTATTCACAGGACAGAATCTTTTGAAAAGTCCCAGGTTCCATGATCACAAAAAGCTTAAATTTTTAGTGTTGCCAATCTTTTAAAATAATAAGCCAAATTCTACTGTGTTACATTGGTGTAACTGAGAGCAGAATTCGGCATAATAGGAATATGCAAGGGGCCCAGAGCTGAGAGAAATCAATATAACAGTGTTCTGAGTGCTGATGCTCCGAAGTGGCCATGAAAAAAGAAGATGGATGAAAGGATAAACAGGGAGAAAAGGACTTGGTGCTGGAAACAGCAAATCTAGTCTAAGGGGAGAGATTGCAGGTACAGGTAGAAAAATGGGGTCATTATGATCAGTGAAAGATGTGCAGTGTTTGGGGAGGAGAAAAGGAAATAATGTTTTTCGGGAAGTGGAAAGCTCATCCTTAAAAAGATATGTATATATGTTTGAAGGATCCAACCTTAGAAGATACATTAAGGTCAAAGGCAGTGTGACTAGTGCATGTGGATTTTTATTTAGTTAGTTTGTAAGTATGCTGGAATTTTTAGAAATGAAAAAAGTTGTCTGTTTTGTTTTAAACATCATCCATCCAAGGGACAAAAACAATAGCATATTTGTTCACATAAACTATTTGGTGAATACTTATGAACAGCAAATACATTAGCTGAAATTGGAATCAGTTTGTGAAGAGTAGAAAGGGCAAAATTTAGTTAAAATAAATCTGCAAGACTTGTGAGATCTAACATCAGGGATAACTTTGGGTCCCTGTAAATCCTAGTGCAATGAACTGGCTCAGACATACTGAAATGATCAAAGAGGAATGACATATGTATTTGTAAGTTTTATTTTGGTACACAGGTTATTATTAGCATTACTTATAATTTATACAGTAGAGTCTAATGTTTGACATGTGCTGTTACAAACACATTATGAAGAGAGAGTCCCAGTCCCAAACAACCTTATATGCTAAAAAGGACAAATGGATAAAAGGTGGGGGGAAATAAAACAACATATAAACAAGGGTTTTTGTTATTTTTAGATTTCCTTTCATAATAATAGTATGAACTTATATTTAACGTTTCCTCCAAGGAGTTAAATGTGTCTTAAAATCCACCTCACAACATCTTAAAGATTGTGACTTTCCCAAGGCTATACTGTGAGTCAGTGGCACAGTTGGGAATCTGAGCCCTGGTCTACACTAGGACTTTAGGTCGAATTTAGCAGCGTTAAATCGATGTAAACCTGCACCCGTCCACATGATGAAGCCCTTTTTTTCGACTTAAAGGGCTCTTAAAATCGATTTCCTTACTCCACCCCTGACAAGTGGATTAGCGCTTAAATCGGCCTTGCCGGGTCGAATTTGGGGTACTGTGGGAGCTATCCCAGAGTGCTCCATTGTGACTGCTCTGGACAGCACTCTCAACTCAGATGCACTGGCCAGGTAGACAGGAAAAGAACCGCGAAAAAAGAAAAAAGGCACGAAACGATTGTCTGCTGCTGCTTTCACGGAGGGAGGGAGGGAACGGGCGCCTGACGATATGTACCCAGAACCACCTGTGACAATGTTTTAGCCCCATCAGGCATTGGGATCTCAACCCAGAATTCCAATGGGCAGCGGAGACTGCGGGAACTGTGGGATAGCTACCCACAGTGCAACACTCCGGAAGTCGACGCTTGCCTCGGTACTGTGGAAGCACTCCGCCGAGTTAATGCACTTAGAGCATTTTCTGTGGGGACACACACACTCGAATATATAAAAACGATTTCTAAAAAACCGACTTCTCTAAATTCGACCTAATTTCGTAGTGTAGACATACCCTAAGCCTGGTGCTCAAGCCACCATTCCCCTTCTCTAACCATGCTTTCTTTTCTTTCATCTTGTACTCACTATTATTGCTTCACTGTTATGAAGGCTGGGTGAGGTTTTTTTGGTTCCCCAAATGCTTTAAAATGCAATGAAAGCCTCTTTCTAGTCATTGTTACCTGAATGTATTAATAGCTGCAGAGGAAATTATCTTGAATTCCATCACAGAAGACATTGGGGTAGTAACAGGCAGATAACCACACCTGTACAATAGTAACTGCATTTCACAATAATGTAGGTTTGATTTATTTCTTTTTCACTTTATAATGCTAATAAAATATATATAAACTCTACACAGTAAAACAAAAGACATTTTGTATTCCTAAAATGGTTTTCTATTATAATGTTATAATAAGTTATGGTGATTTGTTGTTGTTGTTTTCACAGCTGCTTTTAGAAGGTTCATTCCACAACATGAAATTTGAAAAAATGGGATTTATACATCTCTCCAGGTATTTTCACCTCACTATTTGTATGGCTTGCCAGCATTTTGAACTCGGTCAGAAAACAGTCAACGGAGTGGCAGTATTTTAGAGTTATTGTACACTTGATAAAGTTCTCCTGGACAGATTTCTCTAGGACCCAGAGAGACTGCGAGTGTTGACAAAAAAAAAAAAAAAATCAGCACCTGAATGAATTCCCCCACCTTCTTATGATTGTGTACCTGTTTTCCTTATAAGGAAAATAAGGAAGTAAGATAAAGAACAGTGTTAAGTTCCATAACCATGTTGAAGTTGCTTTTATGCACAGCTCGTCGTCTTTACCTATTCAGGTAGCTTTTGTTTTCTTTGTATTAATGTTCTGCCCTGGTAGTTTGGAAATTTCTCTTCAAACCAGTGTAAGTATCATCTTAGAATATACACTTCAGGAATCTATGATTTTTACAACATTCCACATTAATCATTTTACCCTGAAGGTAATTATTCTTTTATACTTTTAATTCACACAGCCAGAACTGAAAACGAATGGGGATTGTATTGCTTTTCCTGTTCTTTCTATTTCTGCAAAGAAATAACAATGTACAAGGTAAGGCTTACAATTACTGAACTCTGCTTCTTTAAAAGCATATTTTACATTGTTTTTTGTTTAACAACTTTATATTAACTAGCTTCCCATGTTGTCTGTTCAGTCATTCCTTTCCACTTAATGAATGTTTTTGAGAGAGTGTAGTATTACTATGTAGCCAATAAATGTAGTTAGAGTACATCTGTTCATAATATAAAACTACCTGCACCAGACACACAGGCTTTTGAGCCATTTTAATTATACACATCAGAGTCTGATCCATCATGAAATTTCACAGTGCATCTGTGACTCTGGAGGTGTCTATGGAACCTGGCATAATTTTAACTTCCAGAGCAAGTACATTGGAAAGCAGACTGAAACAACTGTAATGTGTACAATGTACACATATCTATTTCGCTAAAAATTCTAGTTATGGTTAAACAAATTTAACAATTATGAAATGCATTTCAGAAAACAAATAGTGTGCATATTTTTCATAGATGAGTGACCTTCAGGTCCCCACATTTTTTATTAATTGCCAGTAATAGTGTAATTATTGATCAAGTTAAATACTAAACTAATATAAATATTTTAATGATGGAATGTTATCAATAATCTTAAGTATGTCCAAATGTGTCACTATTTTTTATCTCCAATATTTTTAACTAAATGGGGCATTTTATAAAAAGAATAATTAAACCCATTATTAATCTCTTCTCTTCCTGGGTTTAAATATAGGAAATTGTTCTCCAGGGAGTGCAGTGACTTGTGAAGATTGTTTGTTTTCTGGACAACAGTGTGCTTGGTGTTCTCAAGAGGTAAAGTAAATTATCTTAAAAATTTCAAAGCCGTACAATCTGAGTGTTTGCAGTGGCTATGAGTGATGGAATTATTGAATTAACTGGGTCAGCCGGTGCTTTTGTAATGCATGAAGAATTTAGAGAGAGAAAATTGCCTGTGTAATTTTCTCTGGGAATTAAAAGTGGTACATCTGGAAATTATGGTTTATTGTTCATCGTTCTCTGTTTCTTTTAAAAAAAAAAAATCCCCAGCTTTTAGCATCTTTGTTTCTACCTATCAGAGGAGCTGTACTCATCATTTTGGAAGTGATTATGGTGGGATTGTACAGCTCCTGTGATACAGGATAGAGCACCCAAGATATGGAGGTCTTATGACTGAAGTATGGGGCTGGGAAACAGATCTGGATTTGGTTCCCAGATAAGTCACTGACTTCCTGCGTGACCCCAGGCAAGTCACTTAACTTATCTGTGGTTCAGTTCTTAATGTGTAAAATGTGAATAGGAATACCTCCTGGCCCCACAGCAGGTGTTCTGAGCTGAACTTTGTTAGTGTTTGTGAAGCAGTTGGCTACTGCGATTAAAGGCTCAATAGAAATGGCTATAAATAAATAAAATAAGCAGGGTCCAAATGAGAGCCACATGCCCTTCTCCCTTTTAAAGCAGAAGGTGAACTGTTAGGTGCTTAGCACTTTTGAAAATCTGGCTGCTTGTTCAGGAGCCTAAAGAAGATTTTTAGAAGCCTAACTTTAAATTTTGGAAATCTTGGCTCTTATAAATACAGATAGACAAACACAGGGTTTTGTGAATCCTTTTCAGACAACAGCTAGCCAGTCAATTGCTAGTTAGTTTTTGAATTATTGATCAGCTAGGTATGTACTGCAAAATTTCTTAAAATAATGTCTTAGTCAACTGGATTGTGTTTGATATTTCTGTCTTGCTGAGGACCCTAATAGCCATTGGCTTCAGTGGCAATTGAGGGTGCTAAGCACTTCAAAGGATCAGGTCCAAAGCATGTAATAAATATATAAACACAATACATAGATCAGATATGAGAGAGAAACAGAATGTGTGTTAAAATACTTTATTGTGGTGGTTTACTGTTCATACCTCTACAGCTCTCTTTTAAGGGACTCTTTGAATAATTTATAAACACTTTCCTTAGGGGGTTTTAGTTGAACAGTAAAAATACCATCTTGGATGAAACTGACATACCGTTCTTTTTTAATCCAGTTTTTACTAAAAGCAATTTAGCAATTTGCAAGATATAACACTAGGAAAGTCTCCGGTCCCCCCAAAAAAGTGTTTTTTCTATGCTTTTTTTAAAAAGAGTTCAAAATGCAGGATTTTCATAATATGAAATTTTCCATGCTATTAGGTACATAATTAGGCCAATTGCCATTGGGTGTTTTCATAAAACACAAAAAGAAAACAACTAAGTTCTTGAGTTTGGAAGTACTATGTATAGATCATGTGCACTTATTGGAAATGTCAGTGGAATAAATATAACGTTTGCCCATGGATTTATTTGCTACACTCATGTGATGTGGCGCAGGCAAAGAATCTGTATATTTATTTTAGTGTCAGGCTACACTCAATAAAAGGAGCCATCATAGTCTATTGGATAAAAATACACATTCTGACTAGCCCTGAACCATGTGTTTACCTGATAATGAATTGTTTTGAGAAGCCAGAAAATTCAGTGTTAGCTACTGCAGCCGGTATGCTCTCTTTTCCAAGGGTTTCATAATAATAGGTGATTTTTATATACACTGGGTTTGATCCTGTAGTTAATGGGTGTTTTATCTGAGTAGACATCAGAAGTGGCCCAAGTACAGAAAGGCAAATTTTTCCCTCCTATGTTTCCACTGAAATCAGTGAGACACACATATATCCATGAACAGAATTTGACTCCCAGTGGGAAGTGAAGAGCAGAGTCTTAGCATTAACTGAATTTCTGGGCTTTTGTGGATTTTGTGGATTTAAAGTAACTTTGCTGTAACTTTAACAGAGTGTTTCTCAGTGACAAAATTCAGGGGACATTTGCAGGTTAAGGGACAAAGTTTAAATTCCTTCTACAGGCACAAGAGAAGAATATGGACCAGTGGTATGAGCACAGGATTGAAAACCAGGAATTTCCAAATTCGAATCCCAGCTTTGACATGGGCTCCCTCTGTGGCCTTGGTCAAATCACTTAGACTCTCTGCCAAAGTTTTCAAACAGCAATGATGATAATACCTTACAACAATGTTGTGAAAATTAATGTGAGTATAGTGCTTTGAAGAGGAATATATAATCATAAAACTCCCATTCCAGTTGGTGAGAGTTTTGCTTGAGTAGGAATGCAGGGCCCAATCCAAAGACTATTGAAGTCAGTGGAAAGTCTCCTGTTGACTTCAGTGGGCTTTAGATCAGGTCCTAAGTGCAGGAGAAGGCCAAACAGCACACAGGGCTGAATTAAAGGAAATAAATACAAGTGCCACGTGTATCTCTGGGCTAAATTCAAGGTCATGAAAATATGGTGTTAGTCAAACATCAGGTGTAAGATGGTCAGAAAACAGGTGTAAGTTATGGAGTATTGATTTACCATTCATAAGTGTTCAAAATTAGTATTGACGGAGAAGGGTGCAGCAGGAAAAACAGGATAAGACTCAACATACACTTTAACTTATGTGTCACCATCCCCAAATCTCTTAGGGCCAAATACATACCAGGCATAAGTGACACAATTTCCATACACCAATGATACAACTGGTCCCGCTAGGGTACCAAACAAATGTATGCTCCGTTAATTTTGCTATGAAAAGCCTGATAGGTGCAAATTTAGACTGTTATGCCACCTACACCCATTTCTTTGCCAGCTTACACCCTGTGTGTAACTTACACCACAATGTCTGTCACCTCTGCATTTGGCCCACCATGCATAAATAATTTATTTTCCATTGTTCAATAATAAATTTAGCTCTTCCCTTCCTTCTGCTGATTGTTTCAGAATTATACTGACTCATCTGGAATTCATGGAAGGTGTGATACTCCAGCAAATCTTTTGTCAAAAGGATGTCAGTCGAACTTTATTGAATTTCCCATTTCTAAAGTAGAAATTCACAAAAATAAGCCCCTTAGCATAGGAATCCAGAAGAATAACTCTGATGTCACACAGATTTCCCCTCAAAAGTTAACTTTTAGACTGCGACCAGGTAAGTTATTCAGTTCATAACTGTGATTCTTTCCTGTTGATGCTGTCTTTCCAGGTTTCTCAGACTAAATTGTTAATGATCTAAAAAACAGAATGTATTTACTGTATTTAAATAATTTGTATTAACAAATTCGAAATTAAGCATTATTTGTAATCAAATAAGACCTAGTGAATATTTATCATGTGTTAATCTGATGGATAGATCTAAAGTGTACACTATTTAAATTCCCCCCAAAGTATTTTGCATTTATGTAAAAGGAGATGAATCTCCCTGCTCTATTCTCTTCATGGCTCGGGGCAGCACAAAGGGAATGGAAATGTCACACATCTATCAGGCTGGGAATTCCCCCCGCGGGTGTAGAGCGGGACGAGCTAGTTGCTATACCGTTCCTCTTGTGCCCCTGATGCGGGAGGTGTATTGAGGGTGGAAATGAAGGGGCCGTGGCCATAGCACAGTAGGCGAGCTATCCCATGGGATGTAGCCGGCTGGTATTGGTTAGAGGAGTCTGAAGGCCAGGGATGCTGGAACAGTTTTTATAGTGGGTTTGCTTAGAGCCATTGAATCAAACTGTAAACCTAGTCCACTTCAAGCCAGGGGGCACGGCAGCAGCACCCCCAGTTCCAGCACCTATTCCGGAGGCTTCTCTAACCTGCACCCAGGCCATGGCAGAGATGAGGAGAGAATTGGGAAACTGCAACCATAGCCAGCTCCCCAGTGTCTCACCTCTTCATTGCTACCCTGAGAAAATCTCAGCTGCAGTAGAGAATCTGCCATATAGTGTTTTTATCGGAGGATATCAACGTGATTTGCAAGATCCCCTGAGGTCTATGGCGTTACTGTGGATTTACACCAATATAACATAGATCAGAATTTGTCCTAGGGAAAATGAGGTGCAGAGAGATTTAAATAACACACAGTATGTTAGTACTAGAACCAGGAATAGAACCCAGGTGCACTTGTAATCCACTCTCCCAGTCCCATGCTCAGACCATTAACCCTTGCACTCACTCCTATAAGTACTAACTTCTGTTTCATTATAGAACATTTTAAAGCTGCACTCTGACATTTGTTTTTTCTAACACACTAGATCCACAGGAATCAAATAGTCCTAAACCTAAAGTTAGTACTTAACTTTTACCGTACCACTCAAGTAATACTTACTTAAGGTCTTTCAGATTTTCTATTTGGAATTTTTATTTATACTTTTATACATTTCTATTAATTCCACCAATGGCACAGAATAAACAGACAGCATCATTGATATATTGCCCATAACATTGTCTACATGTGTTAATTTGTTCTCCATTTCCCCTATGGCTTTACTAGGAAATGAAGAAACAATAGAGATCAAAGTTCGCCAGACTGAAGATTATCCGGTTGATCTCTATTACCTCATGGACCTTTCTGCTTCCATGGATGATGATCTGAATACAATAAAGGAATTAGGCTCAACTCTTTCCAAAGAAATGTCAAAACTAACCAGCAACTTTAGACTGGGCTTTGGGTCTTTTGTTGAAAAACCAGTTTCACCATTCATCAAAACCACAGCTGAAGAAATAAACAACCCTTGCAGGTAGGCAAAGAAAGCACCTATGTATGTTTTGTTATTTAATATAGGAACACAGATAAGATTGATCATTGGGGGCAAAATCCTGCCCACTGCCCTCACTGGAGCCTTTCCACCTTACTCACTTGCAGTTGAGTGAATAAAGCAAATGGGACTTGGCTCTTGGTTCATACTCTGGTCATTTTCTATACCCCATTGGGTTGTTGGGAAGAAGGGGTGTTTAGGGGGGAAGAGGTTTGCCTTTTTGCTTGCTGTTTAGATTTTCCCGCTAATTACAGGTGTGTGTGACTGATTAGCACATTGATAACTTGATAACTCAAGTTATATGTCTCTTTAATTTGCTTGAAATATATATTCTTTATTAAAATCCTGGATTATTCATGTGACAGCTGTAAGGGCTCGCCATCCTTTTGGGTACTCAAAAATACCAAAAAACAACAGTTCAGTATATTTATTAATGTTCTTATTATTTATTTGTTTTAAAGAACCAGGAACCGTCCCTTCTGCCCTATGCTGCATGAGTCCTGCCCGGATCACAACTCTGGGGTGCTTGTGGAGAGTGGGGGCTGCATGCCTGATACTCTCCTCCTCCCAGAGCAAGTGGGGAGGAGCCCAGTGGGCCTATCTGGATGTGATGGTGGGAGTATACTGTGCTCTGTAAAGAGCTGGAGCAGATTAAAAGAGGAGCAAAGGAGGAGTATGCCACTTCAGGGTATCACTGGGGCACAGCGCCTCCCAGGGCTACTCCTGGGGAAGTGCCGATTACACACCACTCTTTAGCCACAGAGTATCTAAATGCACAGTTTTACTTTAAAATTAACTGAGTGCCATGTTATGTTTTAACCTTGAAGTTTTTTCACTTGGTCTGTCTAACTGAATTGTAAAGGTACTACTTTCAACAATGATATTAATAAAACAAGGTACACAGAAGAGATGTGCACCTGAAAACTACGCTAGATAGAGTTACAAAGCAACTACAGTGTGTGCATTCTATCTCTGCATTGGCCGTAAGATATATCATTAAGATATATCATTTATATATCAGATATATATATATATATCATTTATGCTATATATCATTTATATTATTAAGATATATCATTTATTTTATAGCAGTGTTCCACGTAATTGCTTACCCAGCTTTGGATACAAACATGTTTTGCCATTAACAAATGATGCTGAAAGATTCAATGAAATTGTGAAAGAACAGAAAATCTCAGCTAATATAGACACTCCAGAGGGAGGATTTGATGCAATTATGCAGGCAGCTGTTTGCAAGGTAATGAAACCTCTAGGTGTAATATTTATTAGTCCACATTTTAATATTAATAGATTTTTATGGTATTTTTAAAAAAATAAGCAGCTCTTGTTTTCTCAAAATGTAGACTCTGACCCTGATCTGACTCAACTAAAATCAATGGAAGGACCCCCACTGATTTCAGTGGGTATTTGGTCAGACTGTAAAGGTATATTCAAATGATCTCTTTTTTCATTAGAAAAGTTTATATAATCAAGTTAAATACGCACATTGAAAAATGATAGTTTTGTAGTTTCCATCAATAAAAGCACTGATCGTGTAATAATCGGGTGTATATGGGGAATGAAAAGTAATAAAATTACCACATAATCATCATATTTTCTTCAATTTTTTCTCTTTAAATATTTTAATGATTAACAATATTAACAATATTTGACATAGATGACAAGCAGCTATACACACTCAACACAACAATGGGAAGAGGAGATATGTTTGTCAGAGGCAATGGAGTGAACTCTGTTAAATAATTGTCATGGTATCTTTTGATGTCCCTTCTGACCTAAATATCTATGAATCTATGATGTCTGCTTAAAGCAGAGAGGACACTACTTTTTAAAGCTGTCTTTGAAAGACCCCTTCTTCTGTCTTCTACCCTTTTATCCTGTATTATTTCTTTCAATATAATCAAAGTCTATACTAAACCATTACATTTTAATTACAGGAAAAGATTGGGTGGAGAAATGACTCTCTACATCTGCTGGTGTTTGTGAGTGATGCTGATTCCCATTTTGGGATGGACAGTAAACTGGCAGGGATTGTTATTCCAAACGATGGACATTGTCACTTGGACCACAATAATGAATATTCCATGTCAACAGTTTTGGTAATGTGCTTCGTACAATTCTTTCATTGTGGAATTTTAAAGTACGGGAAAGATGAATTGGAATATTAATGACTGTGTTCAGTGGTATGCAGTAGGAGTTTGGAAATCCAGTCATTTGATGTCATCCATTTTAATTTTAATCACATATTTTCATAAAATCAAAACTAAGAACACAGCATATTGACATAAGTGATCTCAGAACATGTTATGATTAGAAAAAGTGATACCTCTTACTCCCAATAACTGTTACCATGGGTAACATGTGGAACAGGACCTATTGGCATCCTCTCCTGAGAGGAGAGCAAAAATATGCTTTCATCACATTGTCTTAAAGGAAGTGAATTAAGGAGTGGTTCAGGAATGTGTAGGACACTGCTGAGGTCAGAAAAACATTTCAAACTAAGATTCAAGTGCTCAGACTAATACTGTTATTTAATAGTTCTATTATGGGGATGTTTAGAGGCCCCTGTTAGGATGTGGGCTGTATTGTGCTAGGTGCCTTGCAAACACAAAGGTAAGTAGTGTCCTTGCCTCAAAGAGTTTTCTCACCTTCTTAAAGTCTAAATTCAAGAATTAAGAGATTTAAAGAGGATTCCAAAGGCCTGTGTTCCTGTGTGGACTAAAACCTCCTGACCCCAGGCACTGAAGAATGACATACAGGTGGATCACTCAGGGTAATGTGAGCACCAGAAGGAAAGGCTCTATGTACACATACACACTTACTCAGCACACATGTATAATTACATGTTTATATTACACTGAGCACAGTATGAATGTATGTTCATTAAAGATAACATGCAATATTTTTCATCACTATTTTTTAACTCCTTGGTCCTTTTGTAAAACAGGGATTGATTTGGCTCTCTATATTTGTTTTCAGGAGTATCCAACAATTGGACAACTAACGGACAAGCTTGTGCAAAATAACGTTTTATTAATTTTTGCTGTAACAAAGGAACAAGTTTACTTATATGAGGTGAGGTAACTAAAATTTGTAACTCTCCAGTGTTTTGCTTTAATGTTCCTTTTGATAATGTTTATATATGAGCCCTTTCATTTTCAGTTTAAACCGATTTTTACCGAAAATTTCCCGGGTTTTACAAAAAGTATTATTCAGTTTATTTCCAATTTTCACCCTACTTTTGTATCATTCAAATATATAAAAAATAACTTGGTTTTTCAGGAAAATACAATACATTGCATGAGATATGTATTATGATAATACTTTAGTCTGTGTGTATATGCAAAGCCGCCTGTATTAGTCTAGAAGATACACACAATAAATAGGCACGCATGCAAGCTCTGAATTGTGTGCGCATCTGAACACTGATGAATCTCATGCCACCATGTCCACATTTCAAGCTGTTAGCAGATAATGGTTTAAAGATTTAACTAAAATGGGAAGAAAATGAAAATCTGTATCAAAATACATTTCAGAACATGAGGAACTATTCAAAAGTTTTAAAAAAAATAGGAGAAAAGGATGAAGTTGAGTGTATGCACTGCAAATGGTGTGGCCCAATTATTAAATGTAAATATTAATTGTCTAATAGTTCTAAGTCTACAACAGTAAACTTTTTATTCAAATGAAAATTTTATTTGGGGATTAGAGATATATTTTTTCTTAAACTCTGAGGTGGCATTGTGTTTTGAGTTCTGCAGCAAATCACATTGATGAACAGAATTCAAATCATTAATCTACAGAATACTTTTTTCCTCTGTCTTTCCATCCACTTAAATAAACCCTGATATTTACCCAGAAAAATTAATAGATTTTTGCACTGATTTTTACCTGATTTTGTTGTTGTTGTTTGTTTGTTGTCTGATAAATTCCCAGGAAAAATTAAATAAAATAAAAATTGAAAATGAAGGGCCCTATTTATACAGTACCACTTGAGAAGACTAGCATTGAGGATTCAACCCTGCAAGGTGCATATTTAATTAAAAATATAACTAGAAAATTAGATACCTGATTTAAAACATCTAAAAACTCAGTTACTTTGAAAGCACCTCACTCATCATGTATTGATTTTATGGTTCTTTATGTAATTGTAAATTGGGTTTTATGTTGAATCACACTGTGAATAACTACTTTTTGAGTCATAGTAGATAAGGATGTTCAACCCTGAAGCTTATCTAAATTGCTCAGCATAATCACTAGCATTAGACAGTTATATCTTAAGGTGCTGGGTACTAATACTTGAGGCTGTTTTTTCTCCTGTGAGACAGGGACACCCCTTGAAACAAAATGTCCTCATGAACTTTTGTTCATCTCTCAGAAAATGTGTTTTCACCTGATCTGAGAGTTTGCTTCCTGCTCTTCAGTCTAAAACTTCTTTTCAGTGAGATAAGTTGGAAGGTAGCAGGAAATATAAAGTACAAAATGACAAAATAGAAGGGAGAATTTCTCCCCTCCCCCTCACATCTAACTGCCTGTATGCACTGAAGGGAGAAAAAACACTTAGCATTGTTTGAAGTGAAGAATACAAGTCTCAGTTACATGAAGACTCTTTTGTTTAAAAAGTCATTGCATGGCAAATGAGAGGAGATCAGTCATTTTATTGCAAATGGAACTGGGGCAAGGAGGGGAAAAGATACTTTGCACTACCGTTGTGCATCTGTTCAGGGTTTGGCCAGAGGTAGTTCCATCCCTCAGCAAAACTAAAGCAGCCATAACTTGTGTTTGGCATGCACATCCAGGTACCCCCAGTTTGTCCCCTAGACTGGATCTACTTGGGGATTCTCCTATAGCTGGGGAATTTCCCAGTGACCAGTACCAGCAGAACCAGTGTATGGAGTGATAGGACAGCCCTGGAGTGGGCCCACAACACTTAAAGTTCCTGTTTAAAATGATGAGTAAAAATAAGTAGAAGATGGGAGAGAAAAAAAGCCTATCTGTTTCCCATCTGCAGTAAAACCACAGAAAAGTAATCTGACAGTTCTGTGCTTGATAAGCCCCTTCCCCTCCATTATGAGTTATTTGTGTCACTGTGGAGCATGGGCGGTGGGTAGAGCCCCACTTTGGGGAGGCTAGCCCCTGGCTCAACCCTTCTGCCCGCACCCCGCCCCCCCGGAATCCCGAGACCCCCTGCACTCCCCGCCCATGGCCAGAGGAGCCCCGGGCCAGCCAGAACCCTGAGCACCCCCCCTCCAACCCGCCTAGAGGAGCCCTGAGATCCCCTGCACAAACACCCCATAGCCAGAGGAGCCCTGGGCCATGCAGAGCCCTGAGCCACCCCCACCCCACCCCCACACACACACTGTCCAGAGGAGCCTTCAAATGCTCTTCTCTTCTCTCTTCGGGAAGAGGAACCTGAGCTTTTGATATGCACCATGCAGGTTCCAGGTGACTGAGGAGGTAGTATGTCTTACTCAGCTTCCAGGGTTCATCAATAATCTCTCTGGACTCCAGAGAGATTATTGATGAACCCAGGAAGCTGAGTAGCACATACCGCCTCCTCAGCTACCCAGAACTTGCATGCGGCATAATAACAAGCAAAAATTTTCCCCATCAAACCCACAACCAGGGTCCAGCAGCAGTGGCTACGCTAGGAGAGGCTGAGCCCTGGCCTATTATACCCGCCGCCCATGCTGTAGAGGGGACATGGTAAAAATCTTCTAAACTTTAAATGGCTAAGGAGCCTATGTTGCATTGAAAGTCAGTGGGATTCAGGCTCGTTAAACACTTTTGAAAATTGTACCCATGCCCTTATAACACTGGATCTGGAGGATCCATAGAGAAGACAGGCTGTAGTCTCACCTATCCCAGATTACACATGAAGACCTAACCATCCGTGCAGTCCCTGGTTTCAGCCTCCCTGGCAACATGTCTCTCTGATGAGCCATGCTATTGTTGGCCTTTTTCCCTGTGTCCTCTATCCAACTCTGCCTGAACTGGGGTAGAAGTGAAGTCACAGCACAGGTGGGTTAAGGAGAGAGTTAGAAGTGTAGTGTCTTTGGGGATTTTTACAGGGAGTTCTTCCTGCACATAAGGGGCCTTTTCCTCTTTTCTGTTTCACTCTGAGCTGTGCAGTGGGTAGGCACAGAGCCCTCACTAAGAGAACTGTCAGTATCTATCTTATTTTATCATGTATATTTTTGCCCAGACGGGCTGTTGTGAAGAAATCTGTAGTGTCTAAAAATAAATCCTAGATCAGAATTCAGTGTTTGCAGTCTTATAATCTTGATTTATATTGTCATATTATGCTTTCTTTATAATCATAAGCATGGGAGAATCAGACTTCTAGGTCAATATTCTGAGTTTGATTGACACAGATGGGAAATGTGACAATACAGTCCCATCGTTTTAGATATGCCCTTTGATGTTTGTGAAAGCCAGCAGTAAAAGTTTGATATTTTTATTTTGTTTATTATTTTGTATTTGCTTTGACTAACTGTCCATCTAACCCGCAGGTTAGTGAGGCTATGTGCAAGGAAAAGTAACAGCAGATACTCAGTTAAGTGACAGAATGCCACATGCAAAAGATGAAAGTGGTAGATAGAATATGTTTAAAAGAATTGCTACATTCTATACAAGACAGAAAATGGTGTGACTTTATTTTTGTGACAAAGTAGAGAACAAAAAGTAATAGATGGATTAACAATGGCTCACATTTTTTGTTAATTGTAAATCTTAGTATAGAGTTCCCAGAGAACAAAGCATGCCACTTGATAACTTTGATAATGGTATAAAACTGACACAGAGATACTGAAACAGAAAACCTTTGATAAGAACGGTGTTGGCCAGTGCAGACCATGACCACTGGAAAATTCCAAAGGAAACCTTCATGCACTCAGTGAGGGATGCATCTTTTCGGTGCAATAAGACAGTAGATTAAAGAGGAGCTGGATAGCTCCAAATTTAGGTGTAGGACCTAATCCAAGGGCCAATTAAAGTCAGTGGAAAGATTACATTGGCCATAGGATCAGGCCCCTAGCCAGCAAACCTTAGGTAATGATAGAATTTTAATACCTGCTCTGTGGATGCCAAAAATATTTAGCTAGTTATACCCTTTGATTATGTAGCTATTTGTTGCAGTGTGATTATACTTGAGTGACTTCTACTAGTTCCTTATCTGTTGCATTCAGAGTGCACTATTTCCACTGAGCATGGTGATTGGACTTACCTTAAAAATGTGTATTTTGATTTTTATTTATTTATTTATTTTTTTGCTTTAATATCTTTTTCTGCAGCCAGAACCTGGGGCTTACTCCTCAGGTGCACCAGAGCAGTCCTTAGTGCACTAAAGCAATGGGAGCAAAATTTGCTTCCACTTTCCCCCTTAACCATGGGTGTAGTCAGAGGCCAATTCAGCAGGCTGCATACCTGAGCTAGCTTTAACCCAGCTATCCCACACAGGTGTCTGCATGGGCTAGCCATCCAGGGTCAGGGTTCCAGACAGGCTTGAGAAGTCTGCACTGAAATCCATGCTGCTGCAGTCTCACTCCAATACCCGAGATAGCTAGATTAAAGCTAGCATAGGTGTGTCTACATGAGCTGCAGTCACACCCTGTGACTGCAGCATAGAGACACCCCCTTACAGGTATCATGGAGAAAGAATAGCAAGGTTTAGATAGCTGCGACGTGAGGACCTAGAGAGACGTCCGAATCAAAGATGACACCCAGGACAGACAGGATGGCAGTGTCACCCAGAGTGACCAAGAAAGGATGCAACCAAGAGGGACTGAGGGGAACATTTAAAGCCCTGTTTTAGCCATGTTGAACTTGAGCTGATGGCTAGACACCCAGGAGGGTGATGTTAGAGAGACAGGCCAAGATTTTAGTTTGGACAGAAGGAGACAGGTCTGGAGTGGCGAGAGAGAGAGAGATCTGTGAGTCCTCAGCATAGAGATGGTAGTTGAACTTGTGTTTGCAGATGGGATTACCCAGAAATGAGGTATAGAAGGAGAAGATAAGGGGACCAAGGACAGAGCCCTGTGAAATTCCCACAGAAACGTGGTGTGCGCGCGGGGGGGAAAGAAGGAAGATCCTCCAAAGGATGTGAAGTAGGAGCAATTAGAAGGGTAGTAGGGGAATAAGAAGAGGACAGAGTGCCAGAAGACAAGGGAGGACAGGGACTTGCTTAAGGACTTGATCCTGGTCCACTGAAGTCCATTGGAATTTTATCATTGATTTCCCTGGGAGCAGGATCAAGCTGCAAGTGTGCATTTTGGCTCCAATTCAGGAAAGCACTTAAGCATGTTCTTAACTTTAAGCAAGTGCTTACACCCCACTGAAGTCAATGAGACTTTAAAATGCATAACCTCATAGTCTTTCCACAAGTGGTGTATTATCTATTGTTGACAAAGGATGAACTGAAATCCAAGAGTCAAGAAACTAACCATGATTTTTTTCATGAGATCATTTTTTATATGAGTTGTGCAAGGGAAACGTTCCATTGTTGTATGGAAGGAGCGGGCACGGGGGGAGGAAACTAAAGAAGGAATCTGAACTATTTTGAGGAAAATGGATGATTTTGGTTCCAGAAACAAGAGTAGGCTAAGGAATGGAAGTCTATTGTGCTTATACAGTCAGAGCTAAGGATTTCTCATTGAACAAAGAGCTCATTATTTAATAAGATACAATAGCAGATGCAGCTGAACCCAAATCATCACTCAGTATATGTAGATGTACTCATCCATAACACCAACAATACCTGTGTGCACTGCTCTGGGCCACTTTATGTAATGACAACACTTAAATCCACCTGTGAAAGATCAGTTTTCGGCACATCTGGAAATAGGATCAGCCAACCAGTGCTGCCAAGAAACAGGGCACTTCTGACTTCAGTTGGGAGCCTAGTTTCAGAATGTGAAGGACCCCTATGCTCAAAGGTTCATGTCTTTAGTCAAACATTTTGGTGGCACCTTTACAGACAGTAAAAAGAAAAGGAGTACTTGTGGCACCTTAGAGACTAACAAATTTATTTGAGCATAAGCTTTCGTGAGCTACAGCTCACTTCATCGGATGCATTCAGTGGAAAAACTGCATGCATCTGATGAAGTGAGCTGTAGCTCACAAAAGCTTATGCTCAAATAAATTTGTTAGTCTCTAAGGTGCCACAAGTACTCCTTTTCTTTTTGCGAATACAGACTAACACGGCTGCTATTCTGAAACCTTTACAGACAGCGCCTTACTCAGGCAAAACTTCAGTTGAAACCACTATAATTAAGCCTAATGGAGCTTTCCCTAAATTACATTAGCTTTGCAGGATCAGGCCCAGAAACTTGCAACTGTATTTTATTGTACCAAAAAACATAATTGAACTTGACAGATGATAATTCAGTTTCTAAGGAGGGCAAACACTACACTAGAATTTATCTAGAAGCTCCTTAAATAGTTTGGATAGATAGCATTAGTCTAAAATAAATGTAGTAGTCAAATAATTAAATGTACCTTTATATTTCTAGCTATTTATAATCCCCCTTTAGTTTAGCATGGCATATGTCAGTCATTTATTCATTTAATATTCCAAATCCACTTCAGATCCAATGTAGGCTCAGACCTACCTCCCACATAAGGGTGTATATTGTTATCTAAAACATGTATTTTATGTCACCAAATACAGGATGTATGTGCTTATAATATTGCATTCTTGCCATGAATATGGCCAGACATGTCAGTTCCCCTAATTTTAAAATAGCAGTTGTCATGTTGCATGGCAGAATCAAAACTAAAACAGCAAAGTATTACATGACCACAGATGCTTTTAAAGTAGCATTGAACTAGTGGATTTAAATTAAACATTTGCCAAGATTGCTCAAAAGGTAAAACCTGAGGGGCATGGGTGCATGAGGGGGAAGGAAGTTGTTGACAAATGAGGCATGTCAGTTTAAAATAGTTTATAAAAAAGAAAAGTTCAGGAAAACAAACAAAAAAGTCCTTCCTCTGGAATATATTCACGTATGGCTGACCAAATAATATATCATTATTCTTAGCTGAAAGCTGTTTATAACAGAGTAAGAAATTTATTTCTTTTTAAAAGCTGTTGATTTGAAAAATATTTTTATGAGTATTGTGATGACAGTGAAAGTTTGACAGACTATGTGTATCACATTTAGGGTAGGGGAATCCACTGGTGTTTTAAGTTTTCATGTTTCAGAGTAGCAGCCGTGTTAGTCTGTATTCGCAGAAAGAAAAGGAGTACTAGTGGCACCTTAGAGACTAACCAGTTTATTTGAGCATAAGCTTTTCATGAGCTCACTTCATCGGATGCATTCAGTGGAAAACAGTGGGGAGATTTATATACACACAGAACATGAAAAAATGGGTGTTATCATACACACTGTAAGGAGAGGTTGCAGAGTAGGAAATAGTTTTACTTTGTGTAATGACACATCCACTCCCAGTCTCTATTCAAGCCTAATATTAGAACAAAAAGACTTCAAAAACAGACTCCAACAAGAGACTGCTGAATTGGAATTAATTTGCAAACTGGATACAATTAACTTAGGCTTGAATAGAGACTGGGAGTGGATGTGTCATTACACAAAGTAAAACTATTTCCCCATGTTTATTTCCCCCCCCACCCCCCCCCCCCACTGCTCCTCGGATGTTCTTGTTAACTGCTGGAAATGGCCCATCTTGATTATCACTACAAAAGGTTTTCTCCCTCCCTCCCACCTCCCTTCCCCCCCCCCCTCCTGCTGGTAAAAGCTCATCTTAAGTGATCACTCTCCTTACAGTGTGTATGATAACACCCCTTTTTTCATGCTGTGTGTGTATATACATCTCCTCACTGTATTTTCCACTGAATGCATCCAATGAAGTGAGCTGTAGCTCACGAAAGCTTATGCTCAAATAAATTGGTTAGTCTCTAAGGTGCCACTAGTACTCCTTTTCTTTTTAAGTTTTCAAGAAACTGCTAATTTTGTCTAAAGCTTTGGGTTTCTTGGAATCTTTTTGGAGGTTTGCAAAACAGTTTTTCCTTAATTGAAATAATTTATTTTCAAGGAAAATTATGTTAAAAATCATTCTAATTAAAGCTGAGGAAAAAACAACAAAACTGTCTTTCTAACTAAATGGAATCTTCTGTCATGCAAACAAAAATATTCTTGTGAAGCAATTCTGCTGCTGCTGCTAGACAAAGAGAATACAGTTTAAAAATGAGCTGCTCAAAACTCTCATTTCAGCATAGCCAAATGGCACTAGAAGCTCTCAAGGATTAAGATCTGTTCAAAAAATATCACCTGGGTCTTCTAAATTTGGCATAGTACTCTTCCACCCTAGATCATGTCACAAGTTCTGCTCTCATTTACACTGGTGCAAATCATGTGTAACTCCACTGACCTCAGTGGAGCAATTTCAAATTAACTCCACTGAGAATGAGTGACAGCAGATATATCTGTAGATATATTTTCAAATATATCTGTAGATAAAATAAATCAACTTTTTAGTAAATGCATGCTAAAAAGTTGGAAGGTCTATTTGTGTCACACTAGCACTAAAAAGACAACCTGCCGTAACTGGTTAACAGTATTAGCCATGCGATCCAAAGCAATCACACCACACTCAAATGCTCAAATAAATTTGTTAGTCTCTAAGGTGCCACAAGTCCTCCTTTTCTTTTTGCGGATACAGACTAACACGGCTGCTACTCTGAAACACTACACTGGTAAATCAGCTCAGAAACTTTATATGGAAAAACATTAAAATATATGCTCAAAGATGGAAACTTTCTTTAAAATCAGTCCATAGTCTGCACCTGTGCCTTCCATGGAACTCACACTGTCATCCATGGCATTTTTGTGCACAGAGGAACGGTAGACTGTGGCCCTAAGCCTAGTGTGCTCCTACTGTTTGTTTTGCATGCCCCAGATAAAAGGCAGTGATATTTTAGATTCCAAACTCTCTAATTCTCATTTATAACCAGCCTGCATAATGCCCATGTTTACAAAATGCACAGTTCTATATTCTAAGAACAATCTTTCAAAGACAGAATGCTATAATTCACAGGAGTCGGGCATGCCAAATCACCTGTTGTAACATAAAATGTGTTTAATCCTGCTGATTTACAATAGCACTTTAGTAATGTAATGAATGGTAGGTATTTCATACATAATATTTAAAGTAATCATAATACTGATGGAAGTGCAAAGTATAAAAGGGATGTAAGGGAATCAAAGTGTACATCTTCATTGATTTTTTGAATGTTTTTAATGTTTAAAAAATCAGCATTAGAACAGCAGCTTTCTTCTGCAGAATTTATCATGTTACCAATTTTCATAGAATCATAGAATATCAGGGTTGGAAGGGACCCCAGGAGGTCATCTAGTCCAACCCCCTGCTCAAAGCAGGACCAATCCCCAAATAAATCATCCCAGCCAGGGCTTTGTCAAGCCTGACCTTAAAAGCTTCTAAGGAAGGAGATTCTACCACCTCCCTAGGTAACGCATTCCAGTGTTTCACCACCCTCCTAGTGAAAAAGTTTTTCCTAATATCCAACCTAAACCTCCCCCACTGCAACTTGAGACCATTACTCCTTGTCCTGTCATCTGCTACCACTGAGAATAGTCTAGAACCATCCTCTTTGGAACCACCTCTCAGGTAGTTGAAAGCAGCTATCAAATCCCCCCTCATTCTTCTCTTCTGCAGACTAATCAATCCCAATTCCCTCAGCCTCTCCTCATAAGTCATGTGTTCCAGACCCCTAATCATTTTTGTTGCCCTTCGCTGGACTCTCTCCAATTTATCCACATCCTTCTTGTAGTGTGGGGCCCAAAACTGGACACAGTACTCCAGATGAGGCCTCACCAATGTCGAATAGAGGGGAACGATCACGTCCCTCGATCTGCTGGCAATGCCCCTACTTATACATCCCAAAATGCCATTGGCCTTCTTGGCAACAAGGGCACACTGTTGACTCATATCCAGCTTCTCGTCCACTGTAACCCCTAGGTCCTTTTCCGCAGAACTGCTGCCTAGCCATTCGGTCCCTAATCTGTAGCTGTGCATTGGGTTCTTCCGTCCTAAGTGCGGGACCCTGCACTTATCCTTATTGAACCTCATCAGGTTTCTTTTGGCCCAATCCTCCAATTTGTCTAGGTCCCTCTGTATCCTATCTCTGCCCTCCAACGTATCTACCACTCCTCCCAGTTTAGTATCATCCGCAAATTTGCTGAGAGTGCAATCCACATCATCCTCCAGATCATTTATGAAGATATTGAACAAAACCGGCCCCAGGACTGACCCCTGGGGCACTCCAGTTGACGCCGGCTGCCAACTAGACATGGAGCCATTGATCACTACCCATTGAGCCCGACAATCTAGCCAACTTTCTACCCACCTTATAGTACATTCATCCAGCCCATACTTCTTTAACTTGCTGGCAAGAATACTGTGGGAGACCGTGTCAAAAGCTTTGCTAAAGTCAAGAAACAATACATCCACTGCTTTCCCTTCATCCACAGAATCAGTAATCTCATCATAGAAGGCGATTAGATTAGTCAGGCATGACCTTCCCTTGGTGAATCCATGCTGACTGTTCCTGATCACTTTCCTCTCGTGTAAGTGCTTCAGGATTGATTCCTTGAGGACCTGCTCCATGATTTTTCCGGGGACTGAGGTGAGGCTGACTGGCCTGTAGTTCCCAGGATCCTCCTTCTTCCCTTTTTTAAAGATGGGCACTACATTAGCCTTTTTTCAGTCATCCGGGACCTCCCCCGATCGCCATGAGTTTTCAAAGATAATGGCCAATGGCTCTGCAATCACATCCGCCAATTCCTTTAGCACTCTCAGATGCAACTCGTCCGGCCCCATGGACTTGTGCACGTCCAGCTTTTCTAAATAGTCCCTAACCACCTCTTTCTCCACAGAGGGCTGGCCATCTACTCCCCATGTTGCGATGCCCAGCGCAGCAGTCTGGGAGCTGTCCTTGTTAGTGAAGACAGAGGCAAAAAAAGCATTGAGCACATTAGCTTTTTCCACATCCTCTGTCACTAGGTTGCCTCCCTCATTCAGTAAGGGGCCCACACTTTCCTTGGCTTTCTTCTTGTTGCCAACATACCTGAAGAAACCCTTCTTGTTACTCTTGACATCTCTTGCTAGCTGCAGCTCCAGGTGCGATTTGGCCCTCCTGATTTCATTCCTACATGCCCAAGCAATAATTTTCTCTTTTAACTGCCCTTTTCATTATCTCCCAGGAGTCCCATTGACTTCAATAAGCATTGGTTCAAGCCCTAAATGCACTGTAGTAACCACCAGATGAGATTAATATTAGCCACTAGTTCTAACAACTAGCTGTGAGTGTCATGCTACAATGACAGCACTGAAGTGAGACTGGACATTAAATGACCACAATTTTCTTAACACAAACCCAGCATGTAATCAGGGCACTAGGCAGACAATTCTTCCTGAATTATAACTAACCATTGATTAACGTGTGGTATTTCTATTCCAGTCATAAAATAGCAGCAAATAGTTCAGAGCCTATGTTCCAGGCTCGCCAATCTCATTCTTATTGAGGCCTTATGTCCCCTTCATCGCTGAGCCCTTGTGCACAGTCCACTATATGCTAGTTAACATGTACCAGCCTCAGAAAAGTACAGTTTCTTAAACAAATGTATATCGGGCCGATGGGAACAACATTACAATAGTAGTAAGAGTAGCAGAATCAGGCTCTGATTATTTTTATTAAAAACAAATAGAACTGTTGAGAGGATATTTTCATTTTAATTGGAGAACACTACAGGGTGAGATTTTCAAAAACTCGTAAGTGACTTGTGCTCCTCCATTGACTTTCAACAGGACTTGTGCTCACTTAGGTGCTTTTGAAAATCCTACTTATAATTCTTTAGCTTGGTAGTTATGGGTTTGGGGGGTGAGGGAGGTTGCCAGCAAGATGGACCATACCACCTATTACGAATTTATGCTTTCAAATGATTGTTAACAGCTCAAGCCTATATTTTATACTTGCTCTTTACAGAATTATGCCAAACTTATTCCTGGAGCTACTGTTGGACAACTTCAGAAAGATTCTGGAAATATTCTCCAATTGATCATTGATGCATATAAGGTATGTTTATAACATACTTCTCCTTTTGCATGTCTGCTATTCTCAGATATTAAATTGTGATTTGGTGAAAACAAATCCCATTGTTTACAATAAGCACATCAGTTGTGCACAGATGCCCAGCATTACAGAAACTTTCTGTCGGTCCTGAAAAAAAGAACACGCACGTTCAAATGTTTGAGCATATACATCACACTGTTTTGCAGTGATATTGGAAAACAATGCACTAAGAATGCTATTCTCTGCTTTAGCTATGTGATGGTGCCGCTGTGAGGTTGTTCTAATGTTTTTAAAGGAGGGAATATAGGCACAAAAAAAAAATTGAATGTGTTTAAGATTATGTGGGGAAATACAAATAGGGACATAAACCTGATGCTGCCTTTCTCATACTGAGAAAGAGGGGCGATCAGCGGGTTATCTCAAGTGCCTATACACAAATGCATGAAGCCTGGGAAACAAGCAGGAAGAACTGGAAGTCCTGGCAAAGTCAAGGAATTATGATGTGATTGGAATAACAGAGATGTGGTGGGATAACTCACATGACTGGAGTACTGTCATGGATGGATATAAGCTGTTCAGGAAGGACAGGCAGGGCAGAAAAGGTGGGGGAGTTGCACTGTATGTAAGAGAGCAGTATGACTGCTCAGAGCTCAAGTATGAAACTGCAGAAAAACCTGAGAGTCTCTGGATTAAGTTTAGAAGTGTGAGCAACAAGGGTGATGTCGTGGTGGGAGGCCAGTATAGACCACCGGACCGGGGGGATGAGGTGGACGAGGCTTTCTTCCGGCAACTCGCAGAAGTTACTAGATCGCACGCCCTGGTTCTCATGGGAGACTTCAATCACCCTGATATCTGCTGGGAGAGCAATACAGCGGTGCACAGACAATCCAGGAAGTTTTTGGAAAATGTAGGGGACAATTTCCTGGTGCAAGTGCTGGAGGAACCAACTAGGGGCAGAGCTCTTCTTGACCTGCTGCTCACAAACCAGGAAGAATTAGTAGGGGAAGCAAAAGTGGATGGGAACCTGGAAGGCAGTGATCGTGAGATGGTCAAGTTCAGGATCCTGACACAAGGAAGAAAGGAAAGCAGCAGAATACGGACCCTGGACTTCAGAAAAGCAGACTTTGACTCCCTCAGGGAGCTGATGGGCAAGATCCCCTGGGAGAATAACATGAGCGGGAAAGGAGTCCAGGAGAGCTGGCTGTATTTTAAAGAATCCTTATTGAGGGTACAGGGACAAACCATCCCGATCTGTAGAAAGAATAGTAAATATGGCAGGCGACCGGCTTGGCTTAACAGTGAAATCCTTGCTGATCTTAAATACAAAAAAGAAGCTTACAAGAAGTGGAAGATTGGACAAATGACCAGGGATGAATATAAAAATATTGCTCAGGCATGCAGGAGTGAAATCAGGAAGACCAAATCACACCTTGCAGCTAGCAAGAGATGTTAAGAGTAACAAGAAGGGTTTCTTCAGGTATGTTAGCAACAAGAAGAAAGTCAAGGAAAGTGTGGGCCCCTTACTGAATGAGGGAGGCAACCTAGTGACAGAGGATGTGGAAAAAGCTAATGTGCTCAATGCTTTTTTTGCCTCTGTCTTCACGAACAAGGTCAGCTCCCAGACTACTGCACTGGGCAGCACAGCATGAGGAGGAGGTGACCAGCCCTCTGTGGAGAAAGAAGTGGTTCGGGACTATTTAGAAAAGCTGGACGTGCACAAGTCCATGGGGCCGGATGCACTGCATCTGAGAGTGCTAAAGGAGTTGGCGGATGTGATTGCAGAGCCATTGGCCATTATCTTTGAAAACTCATGGCGATCGGGGGAGGTCCCGGATGACTGAAAAAAGGCTAATGTAGTGCCCATCTTTAAAAAAGGGAAGAAGGAGGATCCTGGGAACTACAGGCCAGTCAGCCTCACCTCAGTCCCTGGAAAAATCATGGAGCAGGTCCTCAAGGAATCAATTCTGAAGCACTTAGAGGAGAGGAAAGTGATCAGGAACCATCAGCATGGATTCACCAAGGGCAAGTCATGCCTGACTAATCTAATTGCCTTCTATGACGAGATAACTGGCTCTGTGGATGAAGGGAAAGCAGTGGACGTGGTATTCCTTGACTTTAGCAAAGCTTTTGACACGGTCTCCCACAGTATTCTTGCCAGCAAGTTAAAGAAGTATGGGCTGGATGAATGGACTATAAGGTGGATAGAAAGCTGGCTACATTGTCAGGCTTAACGGGTAGTGATCAATGGCTCCAAGTCTAGTTGGCAGCTGGTATCAAGTGGAGTGCCCCAAGGGTCAGTCCTGGGGCCGGTTTTGTTCAATATCTTCATAAATGATCTGGAAGATGGTGTGGATTGCACCCTCAGTAAGTTTGCAGATGACACTAAACTGGGAGGAGAGGTAGATACGCTGAGGGGTAGGGATAGGATACAGAGGGACCTAGACAAATTGGAGGATTGGGCCAAAAGAAATCTGATGAAGTTCAACAAGGACAAGTGCAGAGTCCTGCACTTAGGACGGAAGAATCCAATGCACTGCTACACACTAGGGACCGAATGGCTCGGCAGCAGTTCTGCAGAAAAGTACCTAGGGGTTACAGTGGATGAGAAGCTGGATGTGAGTCAACAGTGTGCCCTTGTTGCCAAGAAGGCCAATGGCATTTTGGGATGTTTAAGTAGGGGCATTGCCAGCAGATCAAGGGACGTGATTGTTCCCCTCTATTTGACACTGGTGAGGCCTCATCTGAAGTACTGTGTCCAGTTTTGGGCCCCCCACTACAAGAAGGATGTGGAAAAATTGGAAAGAATCCAGCGGAGGGCAACAAAAATGATTAGGGGACTGGAACACATGACTTATGAGGAGAGGCTGAGGGAACTGGGGATGTTTAGTCTACGGAAGAGAAGAATGAGGGGGGATTTGATAGCTGCTTTCAACTACCTGAAAGGGGGTTCCAAAGAGGATGGCTCTAGACTGTTCTCAGTGGTAGCAGATGACAGGACAAGGAGTAATGGTCTCAAGTTGCAGTGGGGGAGGTTTAGGTTGGATATTAGGAAAAACTTTTTCACTAGGAGGGTGGTGAAACACTGGAATGCGTTACCTAGGGAGGTGGTGGAATCTCCTTCCTTAGAAGTTTTTAAGGTCAGGCTTGACAAAGCCCTGGCTGGGATGATTTAATTGGGGATCGGTCCTGCTTTGAGCAGGGGGTTGGACTAGATGACCTCCTGAGGGTCCCTTCCAACCCTGATATTCTATGATTCTATGATTCAGAGCCTTATTTATAAAATAGATCCTGGCTGCCTTGCTCTGGGAAGTCAGGGGAATCTCTCTGGGTACATTTATAGTAATATATTGAGGGTGTTAGTCCCTGTTTTGTTTTGTTTTTCTTTACTTCGCTTTTCTTTATTACAAGCATGTACTTTAACAATTACTACCTTTAAAAAAAAACCCTCTTTGTAATTATCATTTCCTGTGCTTTTTTATTCTCGCATCCTTTATTTGTATCATATCTCTAATATGTTCTACAAAATTATTTTGATTTGCAGGACAAAGAAAAAAGTAGCACAAATTATGAAATCTTTTATAATTAATTGTAATAGCTTTTTATACTATGAGTTTCTAATAAACACCAACAGATTTTCTGTAATGTAAAAAAATAAATATGACAATGCATTTTAAAATCAATCAATCAATCAAGGACTACTATTGTAACAGACCTGCAGTGAAATCCTGGCCCCATTGAGGTCAATGGTAAAACTTCCAGTGGAGCCAGGATTTCACCTCTGGAGTTTAATTTAGGACTAAGGGTAAATGCCTTCTGTTAGGATTAATTGAGGATGGAATTTTAGGGCATAGATACTGTTACCCCACCTTTAATGGATGAAACGCCACTTTTACTTACTATCTGCAAGGGAAGTGAAGCTGGAAAATGGATCCTGGCCGCTCCCACATTGCTCAGCACTCCACAAAGAGTGGGTAGTTTGAAAAGTATAGGGTTCCTCTGATCAGGGCAGAGAGTGAGTGGACTGCCAATGAGAGCCTCCTATAGATACCTATGGTGCCATATATTAATCAAGGCCTCCTGGCTGAGAGACTTTCAGAATTTATTCGTGCCCATTTTATTAATGTTAAAGGTTAATTATTCCATTAGTTTGAAACTCTTTTAAGCACAAAAAGCAAGTTAACACAAACACTAAGAAAATCATCCTCCCCACCTCCTTGAGGATAATATTTATTTTGCAGAATATTTTTCATAAAAATGAAGTGATGCCTCACTGAATGAAACACCATTTCCTTATATTTGGTGGGAGCCTAGAAAAGCTGAAATTGTGGTGGGAATAAAGGTGGACTTGTTAAAAATCACACGACTGGGACTTAGAAATTCTAGGTTCTAGTTCCAGCTCTGCCACACTCCTGTGTCACCTTGCAGTGCCTCTCTCTGCCTCAGTTTCCCCATCTGTAAAATAGAAATAATAATAATTACCTACCTCAGAAGGATGGTGTTAGGTTCAATCTGTGAATTTTTCTAAAATGCTTTGTTCTTTATATGAAATGCACTATAGAAACTCAAGTTATTAATATCACTCAGATATATTGGCCTCTAAAATCTTCAGTGGGAGTAAGCAAATTAGGAAACTATGAGCTGTCAAAATATTTGTTGTATAATGTTCTCATGTTCCCCCCCTCCTGCCGCTCCAGTGTGATTCATAGTCTCCAGTAAGCATGTCGCTACTTGCTTTGACAAAGGTTAAATTCTGTATTAGCTTTGTGTCTTCAAAGCACTCGTTCAAGTTGCATAATATCTGAAATCAAGCCTGTTGATCCCCAAGTTATTCCAGCATTCTTAAAAATACAAAGAATTCTGTTCTCTCCAGCACTCACGTCCCTTTTGGCTTACAGAGTAAGAAAGATTGAAGGAATAATATTTTAAACAGATCAGGGACCAGTTTTGATCAGGGGGAGCTACTGGCAAAGGCTCAAGTTTGTAACACTGCTGATGCCTGTTTCATTCAGGAATTCTTTTGAGTTAAAAGTGCTTCTGCAGGAACGTTTTAATGCTCACTGTACTTGGGAGCCAGATTCTGATCCCAGTTATGCCCATGTAACCCACTAGATGTGAGTCTTCTCTTAAAGTCATGGAGGTGAATACAGGGTGGAGTTTGACCCCAGATTTCCATTCATTTTCAGCTGAAGGTGATACATATTTTTAATTTAAAAAAACATTTCACAAATAGAAAATGGAGACATGGTGATAAAGATCTATCCCATCATCTGACCAAAAGGATAATGGGCTAATGCACAGCAGCATTTAATTTGTACTTACAATTACAATTTCACTTTTAAATAATTTTGCCGTGCTGCACCTCAGTTTCAGCCCTGGACCTCCAATCTAGCTGATGGAGTGAGGAGTTGAAAATCAGCCTATTGTGTGGTACATCTTATAAAGTCTGCATTGCCAACTCTCCTTATTTTAGCATCATTCTCATGGTAGCTGAGACTTTTGTTAGAGCCCCAGCTGCTGGAATCTGTTACTGTCTGAGAATCTTTGGTTTTGGGGGAGGGGGGGGTTGTTTGTTTGTTTTTGTTTTGTTTTTAAGGAATTTTCTTGCCTTCATGGCTGCAGAGTAAAGCTTGACCATGTGACCCTAAACATCCCCACACCAGATGGCAAATCAAAAGAACACAAAATTTATTATTTTTAATCTCATGATTTTTAAGCAAATCTCATGATTTTCCAGGGCTGGACTCATAATTTTTGAATGCTTGGAGTTGGCAATAATATAACTTGCACTAAGGGTTACCGTAAATCCCTGTCCCCTCCCTATATGTGCACACAAGACCTTGCTGGCAGCAGAAACTATATAGTTCCACTGCCTGGAGAGGGCAGAATTTGGGGATGCCACACACGGATTGCACAGACCCTGCCAGCTGAATTAGAGCCCTCTAAGGAGGTTCCTTTGTGCTTCCAAACAGAGAAGGCTGGGGAACAGCAGAGCGAGAGGATGTGCCAATCTTCCTGCTTCAGAGGGAGATGCAGGCAGCACAGAGGCTACTTCAGCCTGGGGCTGGAGTAGCAGCGAGGAGGGAGAGATTGCATCCCATGCAGTTCCCCAACTTGATCCTCACTGCACAGCCTTGTTGCTCAAACTGTGTGCTGTAGAGTGGATTTGGAGCTAAAGGAATATATTAAACATCTTGCTTAACAAATGTGCTGCTATCCTTTATCTTATTAAAAAATACCTCAGTGAGGTTTTTCAGATGGAAAGATATAATTAAAATGAGGTAGATAAACAGACAATGTAGAGAATCCAAAGCTTATACAAATGAGACAGTTATGCAAATTTATACGTATTCCACTTGAAGTTTCAGCTAATGCCCATTGCACCTAGTCCTGCAAACCTGTACTCAAGTGAGTGGTCCCATTCATTAGGATGACTCACCTGACAGTTTCCAGGGAATTTAAGAAAAAGTGGACATTTTCAAAAGCATCTAAGGAACTTAGGAACACAAATCCCATTGGAAGTCAGTGGGGCTTGTGCTCCTAAATCCCTTAAGCGCTTTTGAAAATTTCCCATCAAACGGATTATGTATCTGAGGTTTAGTCTGATGCACGCTATTGATTGAATTAGAAATCCCATTAAAGTCCACAGGAGTCCATCTTGCCACCGTCTTCAGTGATATTTGGATTAAGTCTCAGTATATTGTCAAAAGTGTAATACAAAAACATTTAAGAATGAAAACCAGAAAGCAGAGTTTGAGGGAGCGCAGGGAGCAGCATGAAGTCTCTCTCTTCCTAAAGCAACAGTAGCATAATTTCTGGCATTACTGAATCCATTTTGAAATCCAAGCAAAAGCTCATAAACTGAAAGAGTTTCCACCTGGGGAACAGACGAAAACAGGAAGAAGAAGAAACTTAGATTTACACAAGGGAGTGAGCCAGAGCCAAAGGATTAGGGCTGGCTCTGGTACTGGAAAGATAGGGCCAAATCCTGGAGTCTTTTCTCTGGCTATTCTCAGACAAAACTGGGTGTCGTGCCTGAGCAAAGACTGCAAGGTTACATGCTAAATAAGGAAAGCTACAGTGTTAGCAAAGTGATCATATAAATTCCTCAATAAGGCTAGGGCTAAATTAAAACCTACAGAAGGGAGCAAAATACTTAGAAATGAAAGAAGACTTATTAGAGCATTAAGTACATTCCCCTACAAGTGCAGGATATGGTCGTTCTGGTATCAGATATTCAGCTGATATGGCAGTTGACTTTAGCCTAAAGGCCAATACTTTGTTCATTTTCCATTTTTCTTGTAAGAAAGAAGTATGTAAATAAAGTATCAAAATCCGGAATTCTTTACTGCACAGATACGGTTGAGTTTTTCCAATATACGTCACAAAGACGTGGAGCATTAGCAACCATTGCATCCATCGTGTTCCTTTTCTTTCAGGAGCTGCGATCTGAAGTGGAGCTGGAGGTGTTAGGAGACACAGAAGGACTCAATCTCTCTTTCACGGCAATCTGTAACAATGGTACTATTTTTCCGCGCCAGAGGAAATGTTCCCATATAAAAGTGGGAGACACAGTAAGTAGATAACAGATTCTCAAATGACGTTCATTCCTGTAAAACTGAGAGAGATTTTTAGAACACCAAGGCAGAAATCTTGCTTCCTTTATTTAATAAATCTCTTCCAAACAAATTGAGAGTTATTAGGCAATACCTAATAAATTCTTTTTCTTGGCTGTGCATTATATTTCCAGAGTATTCTTTGCATTTAGTTTGCTGCAGCCATGAATGGTTAATATATTTTCTTTTCCAGGTCTCTTTCAACATGACAATAAGCCTACCTTCCTGTGAGAAAAGGCGGAGGCAGATTGTAATAAAGCCTGTCGGCCTGAGTGATGCCCTGGAAATTGATATTCAGCTGGAATGCAGCTGTAACTGTCAGAAAGAGGCTGAGATGAACAGTTCCAAATGCAGCAAAGGAAAGGGCTCTTTTGAGTGTGGAGTGTGTGCCTGCAACCCTGGCTACGTGGGTCCTTATTGTGAATGTAATGAAAACTCCCTGAGCACAAATTCCTGTAAAAGGTCTCCAGAGCAGAGCTCCTGCAGCGGGAGAGGTGACTGTTACTGCGGGCAGTGTATTTGCCATTTCTCTGTGTACGGAAATATTTATGGGCCATACTGCGAATGTGACAATTTCTCCTGTGTGAGATTTAAAGGATTGCAATGTGGAGGTATGTCCCCCTTAAACTATTTTTAAAATCTATAACCTTTTATGTAGATGTAACTCTCATTATAGGAGTATTCCCAGATGTGAGCTAATTTCATGGTTTTGACATTTGTTTTCATTCCACGTCAGCATGAAATCAGGACCTTTCAAAAATTTCTGCAAAAAAATGAGAGAGAGAGAGAGAGAGAGAGAGAGAGAGAGAGAGATCCCTTCCCACCCCAGAATACCCCATAGCCTAGTGGTTATGGCACTCACCTGGCATGTGGGAGTCCCAGCTCATGGGTCTTCCATATGCCAGGTGAGTGCCCTAATTGTGATGCTATAGCAGCAGTGTCTCAATCTTTCCTGTTGGAGCTCTTCCATTTTCTACAAATAAATAATTAAATATTAATTGGACCAGAGAGAATGAGGGACTGTACCCCAGTGGTTAGGACAAGTTCCTGTGTCTCCCACATCCCAGGTGAGTGCCTTAACCGCCAGGCTATTGTCAACTCCAGAGTGCGTGTGTCTCATTTTGTCATTTCCAGATCTGTCCCCAAAACTGTAACATTTCTCTTTTTGATAATTATCCAAGTATGCCCTCCTGTATTTAATCCCTTTCAGCCTGATTCAGATCTCACACTGGTTTTATACCAGTAATGCCAATGATATAAGTGGAATTGCTCTTGATTTACACCAGTGTCAGTGAAGTAAGAATCAGGCCCTTTATATTTCTTTTCTTCTTCTGGACTGAATTCTATCTGCTACTGTGTTGTAATCCAGAACAAGTCCATTAAAAACAATGGGAATAGAGTTAAACTGGCATCTCTCTGGAGTAGCACAGTAGTGAATCAGATAGGTTGGAGTTATCCCAGTGTCAATGAAAAGACAGTCTGGAGGATCGAGTCTTATCTCCCACCCACATATATCAGGAGTGACTCCATTAAAGTGAATAGAGTTGCACTAGTTTAAGTGAGGTGCGAATCAGGCCCTTTATGTTTAACTATACATTGAAAAGGGTGGGGTTTTTTAAATATGAGAGGTGCTGGTAGTAATGAAAATGTGCATTCTGAAATAGAATGCTTGTAATGATTTCTTCTGTCACTTTTAAATGAAAACACTAACCTGGCAGGATAACCATTACTTTTCTAGGTAATGGTGATTGTGACTGTGGTGAATGTGTATGCCACAGGGGATGGACTGGTGAATATTGTAACTGCACAACTGACCTTAACTCCTGTGTTTCTGAGGATGGAATACTGTGTAGTGGAAGAGGTGAATGCATTTGTGGAACATGTGTTTGCACAAATCCCGGGGCCTCGGGTAGCACATGTGAAAGATGCCCTACATGTGGTGATCCTTGTAGTTCCAAACGGTAAGGTACTGTTTTTACCATGTTTGTATTTTCTGCTTCATTCAGACGTGTACAGTATATTAATAGCTCTGGGGTGCTATTCCCACCACAGTTTTCTTGGGTGTTGGTCCTAGAACCTAAGGGCTTCTCTGCTTCTTCTGTGCAATCTAATCATAATGCAGAAACCAAACATTTCTCAGCATTGATCCACTAGATCTCAAAATGAACTTTAGGAAAAATACTTCCCCTAGTTTCAGCTGGCACAGAGCACCATGTCACATTTCCACTTCTGCCACTTGGTTGTACAAAGAAGCCCCACGATGAATTCAGCTGAGCAATACTGACATCTGTTCATGGAACAGAACAACAACACCGCAGCATAACCAATATCACAGAAAGGAAAACAGACAGGGAAGGAACATATAATAAAGTTTACAACATGACTGTTAATTTATTTATGTCTATGGATTCATTAGGCTAAGTTCTGCTCTCAGAAGCTACACCAGCTTTACACATATATAGCAACTCAAATACCAAATTCAGCTAAATGCCGCATGGATTAAGCAGGTCCAGCTGCTACAGGTGTGTCTGGATGAAGTTCAGTGGAGATAAAAGCAGTGGTGTAAGTTATGCATCAGGTATAAGCCAACCCGAGACTGATTGTAAGTGGCAAAGAGGCACTGATTTCGCCTTCATTGAGATATGTAAAAGATATTGCATGTGAGGGTATATCAGTAAAAGCATCTAAAAAGAAGGTAAGAAAAGCAGAGCCTCTAAACACACACATTCATATGCCTGCGCTATCGCCAAATCTTCCAAGGATAAATTCAGCCTTGATTTAAGTAGACATAACTGCCCAATTAGGCAAGGTGCTTGAATTGCTCCCCATAGAATACCGTAGTGGTGCGAAGTACATGTGCACGTTCATGGAGTGCTGAATCAGTGCAAGTTACATTAAAGTATCGCTACTCTGCTACTTACATTGGTTTATACCTGAGGCCTGCTTCTTCTCCCACAATGTCTTTACCCCTTTGGAATTCCATTGCCTTATTCTCAATATAGCATTGTAAATGAGAAAGGAACCGGTTCCATGATGTGTAACTTATACCACCATGGCTCTGTACAACTAGTGGATCAGGTCCCAAAAGGGCAATACAGTTTGCTCAAGACTCGCATGCATCGGCTAGGTGCATAATATTTTGAGTAAACATAGCCCTTGAGTATAAGTACGTTATGCAGTAAATATATCGATCTGTTTATACTCTAATTCAGCAGACTAATAGGAGTATATAGTTATCTGATGGGCATTTAGTTGGTATATTAAAAATATATTCCACATCATCCATTTGTCAGAACTTTTTCATCTCTCCTCTTTCTCTGTCGCTGCCATGACAGCTGAAACATATGGCTGGAAAAGCCAAGAGAGAGAAGATGTGGAAGACATGGCTAAGTTAAGAGACGAGGTCAGAGGGGACTGAGACATGGTTAGGTAGCTGAGAAAGTGAGGGCAGTAGTTTGAGAAACATGGCAAATATGACCAAAACACCAACAACACTGAATGTATCTACATTTGATAGGGATTATCCCCTTACCCACTCATGTAGCCTATTCACTGCTTCACTTGTGCGTGATAAGGTCACCACCATCCCATGAAAAGAATCACAGAACTCTCAGCATTATTCTCATGGAGGTATGTAATTCAATGCAACAATTGTGATGGCCAGTTTCTTTTTAGATAGTTAGTCCTACAGAGTGGTTCTTCTCAGAGTCTCAGGCTCTGAATCCAGTCAATGCTTTAAACCTAGAATTGTTCCAATATACTTTGCAACAACAATTTTCTAATGTGAACTTCATTTATGTATTTTCTTTATTCCGCTAGCAGACTCTAGACCCACTCCAGGTCCCATTGAATCACTGGGAGACTTTCTATTGACTTCAACAGGAGTTGGATCAGACCCCGAGTTTGTTTTTAAATATTCCAGTCATTGTACAAGTAAATAAAATAAATAAGATATTTTGAAGTTACTTTTGCCAATAACTTGCATCAGCTTAATTAGTATCTATGTTAGTAGCTCCTGAGACAAGTGAATCATATTTGAGAGACATCTGTTAAGATACCTAAACATGTTTTTAGTCACTTGGTAAATATAACACGTTACTTAAGAGATTTTTAAACATAGGGAGATTTATATTAGGTTCCCAGCCTCCTCACATATTAGTCCACTTGGTAGACATTCTTCTGACAAGTATTTAGTGAAGGCTTAATTCAGAACCTTTATCTTTAAAAATGAATGCTATGTATGAGTAACCCCATTTCTTTAGCAGACATACATGAATAATGTTGCCTGGGGTTCTGTCTGGTAACTAACAAGAGTTTAGCAAGAAAAAGGGCAAAAGAGTACTTAACTACAGTACCTTTATTCAGGGGTTTTCTTGAGGCAATACATATCACATTTCTGAGAACTACTGTATCTCTAGCACAAGACCTTTTGTTGGCTTCTTTTTAAAAAGTAGACAACATATATATTCCTCTTTATATTTGTGCTTTGCAACAGACGGCGATTGATGAGCTTTTGAATTATTTTTCACAGGAGCTGCATAGAGTGTCATTTGGCTTCTGATGTCCAGTCACAGGCAGAATGCAATGAAAAATGTAGATTAGTTGATGCAACTGTCAACAGTGCAGAAGGTTTGTACATCTTTTATTTAACTGCCTTTTGTTGTCTGTCTTGTTAATTGTAGCTTCATTTTTCATTAGTTTTACATAAAGGTATAGACAATATCTGAAAATTACTGCAGTTCATACATAGCTTTTTTCCATGGGATTGGCTCCAAAAATTATACTGGTTATTTGATCCTATCACTATCTATCTACATATATAGTACTGCACTGAAAAGATCCTTATTAATAGCAGTCAGAACTATCTATTTATCCCTTCAGATTAATTAACTCACCACTATACACCTAGTTTCCTAACAAACTTTTGAAAACTATAATCCACCTATGGCTGAATTTTAGTCTTATGTGCACTAATACAAACTCCCAATGAAAGCAGTATCCTGACAAAAGCATCTAGGTGTAAAATTATACCCAACCCATAAGTTTCATTGTGATTTCGGCCCTCAGATGCACATGCAGTGATCCCATTGAAGTCCATGAGAACTTCCAGGACAGAAATTGACCTTGAATAAAATATTACCCTCATAGACAAAGAAATAAAACTTTAAACAAGACCGCTAAGCAATATCATTGCTTTTTCTAAACAGAAATACACACAAATACCCATACACGTTTGTCTCTGTTTCTTCAGATTGCCTACTTTGCGCACTTGGCAGTGCTCTGTGCAGAGTCAGTTTCACTTCCTACTTTTTAAGCACCAGCATCACATTTATAAGTGCTGTGCGGGAAGCTCCCTTGAATGTTCTTGTCCCTACACTCCAACAGGGCGTCAATATAACACAACAACTGGTGGAGGTGCTGAAGTTTCTGAGTTTATATAGGTGCTACTTTATGCTACTGTTTTTCATGGATGAAGAGAAATTGTCAAGATAGTCACAAAAATCTGAGATAGTCGCAAAAATCTGTATGTCCCACAGGAGCCAGAGAAGGAAACTGAGGAAAGGTCAAGGAGGCATCTGTCCCTCCATGTAGCTAGGTATGGAGCTACAAGCCAGGGAGCAGGGTTAGGAGGAACATACTCACCCAGCTTATGGAGTCAGGCAGAGAAGAGGATCAGGGAAATGAGCTGCAGACTGGGGAGAGGGCCAGGCACTTGCTATGAGCTGCATCCGTAAGGCACATGCACAGCCAGGGTTCAGTGCGTTCTCATACTTCTCCCTTAGCTGTGCTCCGCACACATATCCTATCAGGTCTATACATGTTCCCTTACTCTTTGTATGAGTCACAATAAAGCAATTTTAAAAGCCCAGGACAATATGATTAGAAAAGAACTCAAAGGAGCATAAGCGGCAGATCTATTTGCAATTTTGTCCCACTTTGGCATAATTAAGAACATTTAAGAGGAGACCCTCTTTTAAAGGTGTCAGCTTCCCATCTCAGTGCAATGTAAACCTCAGGCACTAATCCTATAGTCCTGATGCCTAGGATGAACCTTGCATGCTACCTGACCCAGTACAATGCTGAAACACTTCAGAAGGAATTAAACTGGTGCAGCTGGAACAGTTTTCGTAGTGGGGATGCTGAAAGCCATTGAACAAAACTGTAAGACCTGTGTATGATGGAAACTACTTCAAGCCAGGGAGTGCTGCCACACCCCTAGCGTCCCTAGTTCCAGCACCCCTGAACTGATGTGTACATTTTTTATCCTTATTCTTCAGATAAATTTGTTTTTAAAATCAGCTCCTTACTGTTATTTTATTTAAATTCTTGTTTCTTTTTTGAGATGGGGAGCGGTAGGGATACCTTTTTAAAAAGACAAACAAGAAATTTTCCAGATGACCTGATAAATGCTGCAATCTAAAACTCTTTTTGCATCCACTAGCATGTCCAGGAACCCATTGAGGTTTAACTGAGTTTTGTGTGTTCTCAGGACCCAGTTCTCCACTGTGTTATTGCAGTTTTATACTGGTGTAACTCCATTGATTTCAAACTCTGCTGAAATCAATGGTGGTATGCTGGTATACAACTGGAGTAATGTAGTGGATCATGGCCACAGATACCATAATTAGTGCAAATTACAAATGTCTACTAAACATATTTTTGTGTTGTCTTGTTGTTAAAAGCTCATTGTGCACTACAGTGGGCTGTATTGTGATACAGGAGGGCCAGGGAGCAGTGGGAGAGTGCTAGATATATAAACTCAAGGCTAATTAAGGTGTGGTTCTCTGTAGACTAGGGAAGGTGGCTGCAGGTTAATTGGAGCACCTGCAGTCAATTAAGGCCCTGTTAGGAACCTAATAAAACCCCCTGCCTCAGGCAGACAGAGGAGGAGGAAGGACTGGAGCTTGGAGGTATGTTCAGAGATTTGGAAGACCTGAGAATTGGAGTAAGGGAGACCCTGCCCCCCACCTCATCTAAGGACCGAGGGTAACCCCCACCTAAGGGGGATGAGGGTAAGAAACCAACAGGGGTTGAGAGAGGCTGGGACTCAGAGCGAGGAGCAAACCCAGACCCCTCCCCCTGCTTCCTTCCTCTACCACCTTCCCGGGCTAGTAGCGGGGCCCTCGGCACCCAAGAGCAGGGGCAAAGGGTGGCATCTTAGCTCCCCACCAAGAAAAGCGCAGGACCCACCAAACTAAAATTGGCCATCTTGCCACAGTATGAATTTTTTAAAAACCTAAATAATGCCTAGTGTTAATGACCTCGTATACTAAAACAGTGGGACACCTTGGAGGAGGAATGAATATATTCAGTGTAAGTAAAATTTAAGAAATTAAAGCAGTGTTGTCAAAACTCTGGAGTCAAGCCCTGAAAAATCCTGAGATTAGTTTGAGTCATGGCATTTTTAAAAAGTAATAAATTTGGGGTTCCTTTTATTTGCCGTCTGGTTCTTGAGCCTTTTTGAATGCACTTGGGTCACATTTTTCAAGCTTTTCTTTACTGTACTGAGAACTAGAAACTTACTTTTTTTTTTTTAAATGAAAACTGAGATTCTCTTGTAATCACTTGACTATGTAGCCATGTTGCATCCCTATGTCTGATATAAATAAAGGCCAAATTATATGAAAGTATGTGATACGTAGTAAATGAAAGTTGACATTTTGTATGTACAATAGCTTCCTTTAAAATTCCATTATTGTAAGCCAAATTCATTCTTTCTTTGTTTCCTTTTTGTGATTTGGATGTTTGAGAGGTTTAGGTTGGTCTATTTGGCACTCCTTACTCAGCCAAACTCCCAGGAGTTTTATCTGAAGGAGTGGTGAATAGAGCCTTAAACACCAATAACATTTCATTTTTAAAAATCCATTTGACAAACTTCTAGTTTTCTCACATCTATCTAAAAATAACAAAGACCGACAGGCTTCTTTGTAAAAATTCATTAAAAGTAAAAGCTAATTTTTAGAGCTGAGTTATTGTGTACATGTTGTGAAACTGTAGTTTATAACAGAAGCAACAACAGATGTTCAGCTATAGAGGAGTTAGCAGGCGTTGCTAAAAATGAAGGGTATTTTCTAAATATAAAGATATTATATAATGTTAGAATTGGAATTGTGGCACTTCTGGAATTGGATATACAGTCTCAGATTCCAATCATTTTACTTCTTATTTGCTGTCTGCCACAACTATTCATTCCCACCCCTCACCTCTTGAATGAACTCACCATGAAAGGTTCCCTACTTCGGAAAGGTTTGAAAAAAAACTGGATTAAGATTTCCCACACAAATACATTAAGTGAAGGGGCAAGTAAAACTGGGCAGATTGTCATAATGGATTACTTTTGTATCTGCCTTCCTCTGAATCACATTACAATGATCCCACAACTACAGTTTTCTGTTATTAATTTATATTTTATTATTGTCACGATACATGCCACAGTATTCTTTAGGAATCGCATTGTGGAAGGAATAAATGGTAGTCCTTTTAAAGGTATCAGTATCTGTTTGAAATGTGACTATCTACTTCTGAAACGTAATCTAGACATACTACCGGTAGCTCTAAGCCAAAGAGAACATATTGTTTACTTTGTACTAGAATCAGGGCTATTCTATTTCCTAGACAAATGGTGGAAAGTGTCTTGGAAGTGTTTGCAATTCACTGAAATTCACACTGCAGCAGATTGATAGGTGCACTTGATGGTCAGTGCAGATTGACAACACCTGGACCTACTCTTCTGAAACATACGTGGAAAATTTAAAACAAAAACAAAAAGCCATTTAGAGTGGAAGAAAAAGTTGTTAAATATAGCGGACATTCTTAGGATATTTCTGCAGTTCTCTTCCTGTCTTTACTGTATGGTGAAAAGGCCATGACACACACTAATCTATAGTCTCTCTTTTTATTACATGTTAAATTGCACTTGACCTGCTGGGTGGCTTTTTTTTCCACAGATTTCTCAAAGGATAAATCTATTCCCTGCTCGTTACAAGGGGAAAATGAATGTGTTACTACATTTCTAATGGCTACAGATGAACAGGGAAGGACAATCATTCATAGCATAAAGCAGAAAGGTGAGTTGTTAATATCACATTTTTAATATATACACATTGTGAATTAAAAGTACAGCTGGGAGAATCAAGGCATGCATATTGGAAGATTAGCAAACTGAGATGTTACGTACAGTACTGTGTTTTCTTGTGTTAATAGTATTTCTCTACCTAACCAAAAAAAAGCACCTTCTAAAATATTTCTTTCATATGATGTTGAAATGAGACCTGACCGTTCTTGCAATACTAGCAATATGGACTAGTGTACTGAGCGCAAGGCTAGGAGCGAGACATTGCTGATCTAAATCCAGCTCTGACTCCCTCTGTGGCCTTGAGGCAAGTCACTCTATCTCTGTTTCAATTTTCTTATCTGTAGAGTTTGGATAACATTTAATTCTCTACAACACAGAAGTGATGTGAGGATTAGTTAGTTTTTTTTTCAAAAGTACTATGGGAGTACAAAACATTATGAAGACGATGATGATGATACCAAATACATCACATTACATGACAAATTACCTGTAAAATCTTATTCATATAGATACAAAATTTTTTTAATAGATTAACAAGTATCCATAATAGCTACACTAGACATGATGAAGCAAATATTTTATATGATGTGCAAATATTTTTAAAATCATGCCTAGCCCACATAATTACATTTAACACAGCACTATTACCAAGTTTTGAATGATTTTCACAAAGTTACCCTAGATATTGAACAGTCCTTTTTTAATAAGGTATGTCCTTTCATTTAAAAATATTTCTTTATCTATTGTGTTGTTTGTCTTTTCTTGTCTTTCATTTAAAGATCCTAATTATGTGGGACATGAGAGAACACACTCTTCTTCTCAATTACTAGACAGCCTATTTCCAGGCAGACAAATACATTTTTGGACACACCTAGGGTTGCCAACTTTCTAATGGCACAAAACCAAACACCTCTTCCCTCTGTCGCTCCCTCTCCCCCACCCTCTCTCACTTTCAAAGGGCTGGGTCAGGGGGTTGAGGTGTTGGTGCGGTATGAGGGCTCCAGCTGGGGGTATGGGCTCTGGGGTGGGGCCAGGAATGATGGGTTTGGGGTGAAGGAGAGGGCTCTGGGCTGGGGTAGGGGGTTCGGATGTGGGGGGTATGGGTTCTGGGCTAGGGGTGGGGCCAGAAATTAGGGGTTCAGGTTATGGGAGAGAGCTCCCAGCTGGGGCAGGGAGTTGGGGTGTTGGGAGGGTGCAGGGTGAGGGCTCCGGGAGGAAGTTTGGGCATGGGACAGGACTCCGGGCAGGGGGTTGGAGTAGGGTCCCAGTGGTGCTTACTGCGGCTCCCAGGAAGTGGCCGCCAAGTCCCTGGGTGCTTGGGCAGCCAGGGAGGCTCTGTGCGCAGCCCTCATGCCCGCAGGCGCCACCCCTGCAGCTCCCATTGGTTGTGGTTCCCGGTCAATGGGAGCTGTGGAGCCGGCACTTGGCGCAGGGGCAGCACGTGGAGCCTCCCTGGTCACCCATGCACCAGGGAACACAAAGACATAGCGGTTGCTTCTGGGAGCTGCGCAGAGCTAGAGCAGGCAGGGAGCCTGCTTTAGCCCCAGGCCCCCGCTTTGCTGCCAACCGGATTTTTAACAGCCAGAGCTAACTGGAGCTGCCAGGGTCCCTTTTCAACTGGGCAGTCCAGTTGAAAACCAGATGCCTGCCAACCCTAGACACACCCAGTGTCTCACTGCTAAAAATTAGTTACATCATTAAGGAAAGCACTGCACATGCTTTCTTTCCTTCTGGCAGTATAACTTGAGGTTTGGAAAAGTTCTCCAGCCATTCATCTTCTTTATTTATTCTGTGTGCAGTGTTTCTGCAGTATCTGTCTCAGGAATTAAAGTGATTGCACTGGAAATAATCAGCTACTTCTGTAAGAATATTATTGTTTAATAATAGTAGTGTGCCATTATATACAGTAGCTTTATACCAAAGAATGTTGCAACAAAGCTTTACAAAAAAGATGGAAGGTATACACATGTGTAAACTGCACTCCCCAGATTCAAGATCATAAAATATTTTCATAGCTGTAGGATAGTCTCTCTATTAAATATATTTACTGTGTTTATTTAAAAAGGATTGATAGAAATAGCTTAACGCAGGCATACTGCATGCAAATGCTTTGCAGCATTCCCCACAGAATTCTGACAATAAACCTAAATTCTCATCTGTTCCACTTCTGAGCCTGTCTCAAGCAGAGGAACAATTATGCTGTGGTTTTGTGATGTATGCAAATGTGAAATAAGATGAGAACACCATGAACACTCCAAAGCTCATTTTCACTTGTGGATCTGAAGTTCAGTCTGCACGAACAGCTAATGCCTTCCTCCAGTGTTCAAACTAGACCTCTCAAAATGAGTTGCATAATGACATCAATCAAAATAGTCATGCAAAATAAAATCTGTGTAAATTATGCCAAACTGAAATGAATTCTAAATGTCGTCAGACCATGGTTCAGAAGAAAATTTCATAAAATAGTAATTGACTTTTATGAGTAATACTGGTTAATATTAAAATGATCCTTTAATTGAGAGCTGACAAAAAGAACATGCCCTCTTGGCTTTACAAGCCTATTATTATGTTGAGTTCTAGAAAAAAAATCTATCCCAGAATAATACTGATTTTCTATTCTAAAATGCCCATGTTTGATCTAGGATTGCTAGCTAGCATTTATAGAACAACAAAATGAAACCCTTTAAAAAGTGGTATTGAACTTCTAGCATGGTAACAACTTACATTCACCATGGAAATGAAAGTGAAACATTTCCAAAAATGAGGCATCTAGAATACTTCTGTCTGGTTCAAAGATGTTAGTTCCTGTTTTTAATCACAGGCACCCTAACAACATTTACAAATCCGACACCTGGACCCTTGTAATTAGCACCCAGATGTGTATAATGAACATATATGCACTGAAGTACCAAACTGAGTAATCAAGTGTGTTGTTCTGAGTCCTACTTAGGTGCTTTTGTTTGAAAATTGGGCATCTGATTTTATGCAGTATCTCCTTATCCAATACTTCAGCTTACCTTCACTCCATCTTTACTCATGAGGTTTGGTCACTGAATGAAAAGGACATGACCATTTCAGATAGGGCTGACAATGACATCTGTTCAGAACTCAGTGGATTCACGTGGGCAAGACCATGTCTGTATTTTTATGAGTATATTCAAATCAATGGAGCCCAAGACAAAGCAACTTCAGTTTTAGTTTCTAGAGGTCTGATCTGCCCAACTGAAGTCAATGAGAGTTTTGTCATGGACTCTAGTGGGAGCTAGGTTAGCAATACTGTTTACATTATGGCCGTGGACATAAGAAAACAGCAGAAGTCTTTCTATATCTCATTTAGACCTGTGTGGAAAATGGAAATTCTGTTTTGCAGAGAATTTTGATATTTCAAAATTTGGCTTCACTCTGAGTCAGAACAAAACCTGAACATTTCAAAATGCTCCATGAAGGAAAATTCCAGAAAAATAATCATTTTGGATCAATTGGAACATTTTGTTTGGACAAAATCAAGATGTTTCACTGATATTATGATTTTTTTTTAAATGTTACATTACATATTGTAATATAAAGGAATCATACAGGGTTTTAAAAATTCCAAACAAAAAGTTGTTTCAATATAAAAAATTGAAATATTTCATCTTGAAAATGTTGAAATGAGACATTTCAACATTGTCTGAACTTTTCCCCTTGTTTTTTCTCCTAAATGAACTTTCTGCAAAATTGACATGATTTCCCAGTGTTTCGATTTTCGACAGAACTGCATTCTCTGATGGAAAATGGTTCTGTTGTAACTTTATCCGAGCAACTCTAGTCTTATTTATTTGAGTCAAATCCCAGTCCCACATCTGAGGCATTTCAAGGGGAATATTGGATTTTCTTGCTTTTCTTTATTTTTGAGATGCCATTTCCCCCAAGCTTCTCCATTTCACCAATGCTGTTTCCCTGTGTTAGTAAAAAGAAAAGGAGGACTTGTGGCACCTTAGACTAACAAATTTATTAGAACATAAGTTTTAGTAGTCATCCACTAAAAAGCAGACAATCTAATCAGCATCTTTCCCTCTGCAATATGCCTGAGTGCCGTAAATCCAAGAAGTGAGACTATTGTGAGACTTCATGCTACCACTAAGCCAACCACTTTTCTCATTTCTTTTGGAAAAATCACTTTTTTTTTTTTTTGGTGTTCCAAATTTACTCCAGAGAATCTGTATCTAGTTAATTTTGTATTAGAGCTGTGGGAAACCTCCGTAGTGAATACTTTTTACCCTTGCAGTATAATCCTTCTGGGCCAGTTTCTCAAACCTTTTCCTAAACCTGGTTTGAATTTCATGGAAATCGGAGCTAAATGGTGGCTTCAGGTAATAGCTCACCTTAAGTGATCACTCTGGTTACAGTGTGTATGGTAACACCCATTGTTTCATGTTCTCTATGTATATAAATCTCCCCACTGTATTTTCCACTGAATGCATCCGATGAAGTGAGCTGTAGCTCATGAAAGCTTATGCTCAAATAAATTGGTTAGTCTCTAAGGTGCCACAAGTACTCCTTTTCTTTTTGCGAATACAGACTAACACAGCTGCTACTCTGAAATATTTCAGCTGAGTTTCACTTTGAATTCTTGGGTTTGTATTCAGGGACTGCAAAAGTACATGAACTTGAAAGAAAAGGCACATGCAACACCCAGCAAGGAAAACAAGCAGGTTCCTTTCAGCTGTTTTTAATTAGCTATACTTGTAAATAACACTCATACCTTGCTTTGTTTCCACAGATTGCCCACAGCCTCCAAACATTCCAATGATAATGTTGGGTGTTTCTCTTGCTATCCTTCTGATGGGCATTGTTCTACTTTGTATATGGAAATTGCTAGTTTCTTTTCAAGACCGAAAAGAGGTTGCCAAGTTTGAAGCAGAAAGATCAAAGGCCAAATGGCAAACGGTATGTACTTGCATTAATTTTATATAAGTCTCTCTGATTTGGCTCAATGGTTCTCAAATAATAAAGGAATTGGACAGATTTCCCAAACCATGCTCTTGTGTCAGTAGATTTTTCACTATATAGCATGCTATAAATTAAAATTGTAATGGGTTTTTAGGAATGAATGAAAAATAGATGGATTTTAATATTCTTCATTTTATTTCTTCCATGCACAAATATGATGCACTGAGATGTTGGTTTTTTAACTGACACATGCATCTAATGAATCATTTTATATACACCTGTTAGTGAATAGCTTGATTAATATTAGAGGCACAGTCTTGTTCCCATAAATATCACGTTCCTTTTCCCCTGTTCCTTCCGCCTGGAACTTTTGCTCTTTTGCAATAGTATTATGATGAATTAAATAGTGATTCATTGACTAAGGCAAAGCAACACTGAGCAGAGTAGCATCATGATTGACACACTTCAGCAGGACCAGTCACTACATTATTCTCCAGCATCTGAGAAAGAAAAATAGGTACAATTTAACTCCAAGAATTTTTCCATAATGCCTTTGGTTAGCCAACGCTGGTAAGAGGTAGGTGAAGAAATAGAAGAGGCATCAGGAGGGAAAATAAAGGCGCTTTTGAAGGGAAAATCAGTGAGGCCAGACAAAGGGCACTGGAAACCAGCATTAACGTACCTAGTGTTAGCCCTGAAAATCCCTGGGGTTTCCCTAATTAACCATGTGGTACAGTCTGAAGTGTCTGACTACAGTAGAGCTGAATAGAATTCTGACAGCATATGTCTTCCACTTCCACCTCTCTTGCTGAAAGTGGGAGAGAAGGTATTTCCAAGGCCTGTTAGCTTCCCATAGTGACACTGGTAGGAGATGGGGAAGCCACTGCTATGCCCCAAGAAGACTGACAACAGATAAATGAAAGATCACAGGCCTGTGGTGGGAGGAGACCTCTTGGGGAAGTGGGAGGCCACTTGAGCATTCTGAGGTTTACATGCATCTCAGGATCCTGAACCTCGGCTAAAAGTTTGTGTAAAAGATAAAGAAGCCTCGTTTTCATCCAAAGCTTGGAACCACAGAGGTTTTCTGCATTGCTTCAGGTTTTGTTCTGAAAGGAGTGCATAGCTTTGGAGTTGACATATTGTTATATTAAAAATCCCAGGGGAGCTATCTACAAGAGCAAGGGTGAAGTGAGCTGCCCAAATTTCAACTACATTCAGCTTATCTAAATTCTTCCTGTACTCTCAGCTATTGTATTCCTCACTCCTGTCTTAAACTATTTGGTGGAGTTACTGTGTACCCTTAAAGTTTTATAACAGGCAAAACCAAACTCCCAAATGTCAAGGTTCTGGATCTGAACTGTCCCCATGTTCAGGGATGTTTAAGTTGGGGATGTTTGCCAGAAGCTGGGAATGGGTGATGGGCTGGATCACTTAATGATTACCTGTTCTGTTCATTCCCTCTGAAGCACCTGGCACTGGCCACTATCGGAAGACAGGACACTGGGCTAGAAGGACCATTGGTCTGACCCAGTATGGCCGTTCTTATGTTATGGAGCTAGGTGTAGCTGTGAACTCTGTTCCAAGGTTTAGGCTCATCTCTTAAATAGCTGATGCATTTCACCCCAGAAATGCCTGTACTACATGGGTAAGCAAAATCAGAGACCCTGATCTTGTGAGGAGCTGAGCATCCTCGACTTCCATTGACTAGGAAGACTGAAGGCACTCAACAGCTTACAACATAGTTTGGAAAGCACTTTGAGCTAAATTGAGCCACTAAGCTCAGTCCAGAGCAAGGGACAGTGTGCAACTGTGCCATTCCAAGAGAAGATCACGCAAAGAATTATGTCTCAGAAATACAATTCCACTCCAGTTCTCCCCTTCCTCTGATGAGTAAGTTACTTCACCCCTGTTTTGGAGTGCAGTTTGCTCTCCCACCCTGTGAACTCAGCCAGCTATTCTGACTGGTGAGTAGCGTGGTGGACCCAAGGTTCCCATTCCCTGCCCCATCCATCCCCTGTCTTCCCCCCGACACACCACTTGCTTACAGTGGAGAGTCTTGATTGAGCATTCTCTGATCTCCCCCTGTAGCCAGAGCCACACTCTGAACAGCTCTTACTCCCCCTTAGTTCTCTGCATGGCCAAATAATGGTAATGTCAATGTTGCTATACAACAAACACTCTAACTGCCTCATTAGTACTACTTGCATATAAAAGCAGCATTTTGCGAGAACATTTTTATTCAAACAGAAAACTGTTACGTGACATTTCACTGTGCTGGTAGCAGTAAAACTGGGTTAACCAGCAGACCTGAAAAGACATGCAACATCAACTGCAGATTAGTGAGTTGCTACAACTTTGTTTAAACATGATTAAAAGAAGCAATGAACACATTTATGTTAATATACATTACATATACTAATTGGCACAAATTTATGTTTTTATAGAAAAAAACAGGCTTGACAAATGAATAATATCTTTAAAATTAATGGAGCAGTTTAATGGTGAATCATTCCCCCCCACCCCCAAAGCGACTACGGAACATTTTATCTAGCATTGGCAGATAATTGAAATTAAGGTGCAAACTTTGTGGTTAAAAAAAATCTAAAACAGAAGATAACACATTGAGCATTGACATGGGTTGGTAATTAATTAAAGCTGGAACTGATATGCATTACCTAATACTTATCTAGCACCTTTCATTTTCAAAGCACTTCTCCATCATCTAACTAATCCTCAGGTAGGAAAGTAGTATTAGCACCATTTTGCACACAGACAACTGAGGTAGTTAAGGCACTTGCTAGAGACCACAGAGGGAATCTGTACGAGAGCCAGGACACCTCACCTCCAGTAGCTGTATCTGACCATAACATTGACAAGCTGCTGAGAAAGCTGCATCCAGCCAGTTTCTGTGGGTCTAGGGTGGGCATGGGGGATTCACCTGAAGATTGTTAGAATGAGGGAAAAGTGGAAGAAGAATGGAGAGAATTTGCCTAAAAATAATTCAGGAAATTGTACTGCAAAATATAATTCGACCATCTGTGTAATTAGACACACTCTGCTTGAAGGATTCGGCGATGTGATGGGGAACTTTGAGGAGAGACATTTCAGTGTCAATGTTGAAAGCCGAAATGCCATCTGGAGGCAACTTTTAAGTGCCTACGTAAGGAAGATGGTTCAGTGAGGGACTGGCCTCAAGGGGAGAAGGAGTGCTCAAGCTCATTGTGGGTGGTAAATGACTGTGTGTTAAGAACTTGGACAGCTTTGTAATCCTCAAGGCAAGGAGATCTGTAGTTTCAGATAGCACAAAACCGCTGATACCACTGGAAGGGATCTTATTCCACAGGTGCAGGCCAGCAAAGCACACTTGCCTGAAGGGGGATTGATGCATGACTTCTCCTGTATATAAAGTTTTTAATTCTGTAATAAGTGTACACGGTGTTCTTACTATCATTTTAAAACGCATCTATTGCTGTTTTTTACTTGGCCCATAGTTGTGAGTGCTAGAAATAATAAATCTATTATTTGATTATTCATAGTTATGTGATTAAAACTGGGAAGTTTTAGACTGATCTGCCACTCTGTTACATCTACTATCAAGGGACCAGGGAAACAACCCTTTCATCTGAGTAGCCTGCAGAGATCAAGTAGGGGAATGGCGGCAACATAAACAATTTAAATGACCCTTTACAGAAAACACTTTTTATAGTCTTTTCCTTCTAGAATGATGCAGTCATGATGCTCTGCATGAAAATAATCTAAGACACATGGTTAACTACATCTTTGACAACATACTGTTTCACTAGATTTGTTTTTTTAACCTGGGAGACAGGTTTGTTTGTTGTTACATTTTTCCTAGTTCTGGATTGATTTGTTATGCTCTGTGTAGCCTGATCATAATTATGCCATATTACAATCTTCAGTGGATCCGCACATGACAAATTTACTTGCTATATTCTGTAATACAGCAATAAGCACATTACTTGCACATATAAGGAATGAAAGATATTACTGAGTTTGTGTGTGGTTTGCATCACCAGACTGAATCAGGTCAGGAATCATTTACATGATGACCCACACTGCTGTAAAGCTAAAGAGGTAGTATTAAAGTTAATGGATTGCACCTACATACATATGCAAATGAGCCAATGATCAAATGGCAGATTTAAGAAAAATTATATTTAACTTACTAGCTTTTTTCTTTTGTTGTTGTTTTTAGGGAACAAATCCCCTGTACAGAGGCTCAACAACTACATTTAAAAATGTAACTTACAAGCACCAAGAAAAGCAAAAAGTCAACATTACTGCAGATTTCTATTAGCACTTCAGACACTGGAAAATTAGTTTTAATGACAAGAAATATAAAAGCACTATTTTGTTTTTATTTCTTTATAACTGATTACATGGATGTTTGTTAGCACATCTTAGTGATATAATTCAGCTAGAGCAAATATATTTTGTGTGTATTGAAGGTATTGTAGATAACTGCTGTATGACTAAAAATTAAGAGGAACGTTACAAAGAAACACATTTAACATTCAGACCCACAAATTAGTCTTAAAGAAAAAAGCACTGACGATTTCTGTGGAATTTGCTCCACAAATAGAATAAAAATTCACCATCAGTAAGCACATTTTGGTAAGTCTAACTTGTATTTGCTATTTATGGTGAATTTTACTTCACGTTGTTCACACTACAATGGCCAACACATGGTGCATACCCAAACACAATCAGTCTACGCTGTTGGCTTACATAAAATAAAAAATTAATGCCAGCAGGGCTAGGGGGTCCTGATGCCAAATTTTGGGCCTGGATCAGGACCCCCTAGTGATTTCATCAGAAACAACTGAATTTATAGCCTAGCTTACATGGATCCAAAACTCACACAAATATCTCCTCAACCTCTTTGCCTTTCCCTCTCTCTTTGCCTGTCTCCTTCCCTGCCCCTGAATCTTCTCCCTTTGATGTTCTACCTTTTTCTTTAAGGACCCATCCTAAGGCACTGCCAAAAGTGAATCCTGTTTAAACACAGCCAGATCTCTTCCTCCTCTTTCCTCTGAGTTCTACTGGAGAGGTTCTAGTACAAAATAGAAATGCATGTCATCGTTCAGAAAACTCAATAGAGCAGCTTTAAACCTGCAGATGACCCTGAGGGTTTTGAAAAATTTACCTCCTGTGCAGAGATCCTACACCACTTAATCCTAATTAGACTTGCAAGATATGCCTAGTTGCTGCACAGGCTATTGTGCAAGCCCTTTGAATACAAGAGAATTTCATACATAAGGCACGGATGTAATTATCAGACCTATAGTTTTGTGGATATCACACAAACAAATGATGAGATTTTCCATAGCAGCAGCATATTTTAACCTGCCAGTCCATTTATTCTAGTACAAGAGAATATATTTGGCCCTTTTTCACAGTTTTTCAAAATAAGCAGTTATTAATTACTAATTCCCCTTGCTATTCATGGCAGTGACTTTAATAAGGACCTTAAAAACTGAGTTTTTAACTAGAGTTGCTAACTACTTGCCATAGACCCTTTGTCAAAAATGCATGCATAGTACTGAAAAAACAGCTGATGTGATAACATGCAAATAACAGTATCAAGATTTTTTTAGAGAGAAAAAAATACTGTATTGACCTATTTCAGAGTAACAGCCATGTTAGTCTGTATTCGCAAAAAGAAAAGGAGTACTTGTGGCCCTTAGAGACTAACCAATTTATCTGAGCATAAGCTTTTGTAGCTCACGAAAGCTTATGCTGAAATAAATTGGTTAGTCTCTAAGGTGCCACAAGTACTCCTTTTCTTTTTGTATTGACCTAGATATTAGTTTCTTCTTAAATGTTTTAACCTTCTGGTCCATGATAAAGAGATTCAGAGTGCAGACTATTTTTATAACAGATACATATGCCATCTGAAAATATTTTTTAAGAAACAACATGTTAACCTATTGACAGACTAACAAAAACTATATTTTTCTCTGCATTAAACCAAAATTTTGATCTAAAAGTCCTTGAAGGTGGCCATTTTGAAATAAATAATTATTCCAACAGCCTGTTTAACTTCAAGCTTTTATGTCCATACATTGCAAATACAGGATGTGCTGTGAATTGATTTATTATGTAGATCTGACTCAAACCTGTTTTTCTGGGCCTGATCCAAAATCTACTGAAGTCAATTGGTAAGGCTGGATGAGCCCTTAATGTCTGGAGATACATAAAAACAGATGTCCATTGTTCTGCGGTCATCACCTCTCTCTATTTGAATTGCAGAATATCTTTTAAGCAGCTTGAAATCAGTTCAAGTTGTTCTACCTCAGTAACCAGACTTCAGATTAAATTCTGACACATCAGAATGATGTATACATTGCTCTGAAACTTACAGCACAAGTATTTGATTTTATTTGTTAAAATCTCAGCTCTTTCCCCAAAATAGTGAAAACAGAACCTTGGGTATTAGTTAATGGAACGTTTGTTTGTTCAGATAGAAGCTGATTAACACTATTCATTAGTGGATTGGGACCTATGATATATATTTGTGTTCAAAGAAACTTTAAAACATCTTTAGAAACAAAGTGAGACAATATAACAGCATGTGAAATAATTGCAGTGTGAAAGGCTTACTGTAAATCTAATCACTAGAACTGGAATAAGTTAATTAGGCATCTGCACTTTTCACTATTCTTTCAAAACTCATAGTGGAAGCTATGCATATGCAGAGGGGCCAGATCTGTAGTCCTTCCATTCACTTAACTCATACTGAAGTCAGTGAAAGTTACAAATAGCATGAAATCCTGCTTCCTTAACCACACGATAGTCCCACTGAGCAAAATCATGGCTCCATTGAAGTCAATGGGAGTTTTGCCATTGACTTCAATGGGGCCAGGATTTTACCCACTGACTTCAGTAGGATTATTGCACAAGTAAGGATAGTGGAATTTGGACCATGGAAAGAATGTAAAGGTAAAATAGCTATTACGTCTGTGTTTGGTTTTAAAGTAAAAGTATCAAATGGGAATATTTTTAAAAGATTAAAAAGCATCTTCCATTTGGTATCTCAGTCTAAAGTAACCAAATGCCTATTGTTTTATTAAACACCTTTTAAGTTGTATTTCCGAATGGCTGACTCAATGGATCAGTAATAGCAAGCAGAGCCTTTCATCGTTAGGTCACCAGTTTATATATAGAACAGCTCTGTAGTGTTTGAATGTTGTTTCTCTCTGTACACTGTTCAGTATTTCCTAATGCAAAGAATTCATTCATCCCCTGGCAGGGAGCCCTGTCAAGCCTGAAGCACATTGGCAACTCAGTGTGGTGAAGTGGGCTGCTTGTGCTGTACCAGTTCTGGGCATAGAGGTCTTCAGGGCTCTCAGTTGGGCACTTTTTGCCAGAATGAAAATCAATCAACTACTTTTTATAGTAAGAATTCATCAGAACAGAGAAAATAGTCAGTCTTATGGCTTATTTACTGTTATAATTAATCATGTTTATTACAGTAGTGCCTAGAGATCAATCAAGAATAGGCCCTATTGTGTAAGTCACTATACGAGAGTCCCTGCCTTGAAGAGCTTACATTATATAGGAGACCTCTCAAATACAGATCACGCTGAAAGATATTTTTAATTACAGTATGTGCTGCAAGCTTCCCAGAGGTCATACAGCATATTATAAGATGTTGATCAGAGACCAGTGGCATTTTCTCCAACTCCAGGAGTGGGGTTTATCCTTTTAGTTGGATGATAGATACTTTTAACAAACTTTTACAACCTTTTTTTTCTTTTTTCAAACTCTGAGTATCCGTGTGGTGCGGGAGTGGGGGGCGGAGAGGATGGAAAAGTCCTTTTTTTTGCTGTTGTCATGGATGATGTTTTGACCTAAGGCTGGACCTGGGCAAAACATTGTTAATAGATGTACTTCTGTTCACTGAAGAGTTAAACTAAGTAAATAAAAGAATGTTGAGAACATTTTTTTTTGTATTTGTGTATCTGACATACATTAAAAATGTAATTTAAGTCATTTGTCTTGCATGGATAATTGTCATTTTGATTTACAAAAATTTATATATGTACTCGCAAAAAGAAAAGGAGTACTTGTGGCACCTTAGAGACTAACCAATTTATTTGAGCATAAGCTTTCGTGAGCTACAGCTCACTGCATTGGATGCATCCGATGAAGTGAGCTGTAGCTCACGAAAGCTTATGCTCAAATAAATTGGTTAATCTCTAAGGTGCCACAAGTACTCCTTTTCTTTTTGCGAATACAGACTAACACGGCTGCCACTCTGAAACCTGTATATATGTGTGTCCAGATTCCTTTTCCTATGTATGGCTTTTTCAATTTCAGGGAACAATGTAATACAGAAAATAGGTAATGAATCCAGGAGTCGAATGTCAGGGCAGTACTCTTTGTGTATTGTGTATAGTAATACAGAGGGCCAAATCCTGCCTCTTCCTCTCTGGCTATGGAGTGCCCTGACCCACCTAAGTCAGACCAGTTCTCTCAGAGGAGAAAAGGAGGGCAGGATTTGGGGATACAGAGGGTCCACACTTCCTAAAGGCTATGAAGCTGTATTCTGCTATATCTCACTGACTCCCAGCATGCAGGATAAATCAGGAGAGGGCTAATGGATCCACAAGTATATAGATCCAGTCAACCATTTTCCCCTATAGAAGGGAGGATGGTAAGGGAACCCAATGGCAGTCTGGGCTGCTGTAGTCTTGAGGTTGTAGTAGCAGTTGTGGTGGACTCTGTGGCTTCAAGTGAGAGGATTCCTGCCCTCCAACACCCTGAGGAAACACCCAGTGTACAGCCAGGCTACTCTGACTGTAAGCTAGTTCCAGGAATTGGGCTATGAGTTTTACCTGCTAAAAATCCGTGATATTCATCATACGTTCCTGGAGGCAAATCTCACACTGACACCAGTGAGAACTGAGGTAGGACTAGGGACCAAGCATCAAGGAGCTGAAATATCTGCAAGTATCCTCAGACTGGGAAAAGGTTTGCAGAAACAACACTATCCACCTCTCCCTGAAGTCCCTCACAGACTTACAGCTCCATGGTTTCAGAGGGATTGGTGGGACAGGGTGGGTGGATGAAGCTGGGAGGAGTAGCTGTTCTACAAAGCATCCTGCTCAAAACCCATAGAGATTTATCTCATAAAGTAATGCCAATCCTTATCTTACATAGAAACCCCCTCTGTGATGAGAAACCTGCTGTTGGAGTGTTTGGAGTCAGCCACACAATGTGATCCAAAAAGTGCAGTGCGAGGTGAATTTTTTTCCTTAATGCTGCACAGCTCTGCATATTTGCCCTGAGTTTTTAGTGCAAAGCCACACTTCCCGTATGCCTATCAAGCCTTTTGAACCCGAACTCCCCAGCTTGTTTTACAGTAAGTGGAAGGCGAACATTGTCCGAGTGGAATGATCACACAGAAGCTACGTGAATAAAACCTGAAGGAACCAATTTGTTCCTCCATTCCTCTGCAGGGTATGCGTAACTCCCACTGAATTTTCCTTCCCTAAGGAGGGAATTATTTAATCTTGAGTAAGGACTGCAAAATTGTATCTTTTTTTTGTTTATTTGTTGGTTCAAGTGTATTTACAGTAAATTATTTTTTCTCTAAATCTTTTATGTGTCAGCCCGTCCTTATCTGTTGCTTCATGTTATTTGATTAGTCCTAGCAACTCCCTCATGCTTCCATAATTTGTTCTGCTGAAATTCATTGTTTTTATTTAACATCTTTGTTTGCTCTGTTATGCCCTATAGTTTATGATGTTGCTTTCTTTATGAGGTGTAATATGACTAGACGGTCTCCTGTTTGTGATCTATTTACTTTTCAAGAGGCTCTTAAGTAAATGAATAAGCTTTATATTCAACCTGTTTTTCCAAAATATGATGTGATTATGTATGAGAGGGTTATATAGAGTGATTCCTAAAGTGCACAACATGCTTATAGCTAAGGGTCTTCCATTAATCATTATAATAACTATTTTACTTCTCTTTGAAGCTACAGGGCAAAGTTCATATTTTCTATTTTATCTGTCGGGTACTTCTCCTTTTTCTGTTCTAATGAAAATTCATATATATTGTTGTCTTATTTGTTAATATCCTGCTGTGAGGAAGAGAGCATTGCTCTATATCCTTGATAGAACTATATTGCCAGTTTATCATATTTCCCAGGTGCAAAATGAGAAAATATGCTCTTATATTTCACAGTGGGATATGACAGTTGAAATTGATTTGATTCTTTAGTATGTATCTATGGTGCATAATTTATAGCAGATTCTACCTACACCAACTCTCTATAAATCTTTATTTTCTTGATTCCCAGAATGGTCCATACTTTGAAACTTTTCTTCTCTCTTTTCATTGTGGTTCATATTGGCAAAGATTGAGAGATATCAAGAAAAGGACAAATGACACATGTCTAGCATGATAAAAAAGCATGAACTTGCCAAAGATTCTAGGAAGTTGAGAACTTTTTATTTTAAAGTTTGCCCCAATCTGAACTTTTATCAATAAGAATTCAGGAGGGCAGATATGAACCAGGAATTGATTTTCTCTGCAACCTTTAACTTTTTGGAGAATTATTTAGACAATAGATTAATTCAAGTTTGTATTTCTAATAAAACTGGGCAATTTAAAAACTATTGCAAGAAATGTCATTTTCAGATAGAAAAGGTGTGTGGCTTGATATTTTTTCTACAAGCTACTTGTCGGAAAAGTATTTTTCTCAGCAATAGTTTTCTTAATTACAGCTTCCAAATTTGGACAAAGTAAGGAGTTAAATAAACCTGAGGGCTAAATGCAGAGAGAAATGGCATATACAGGGCCGGGTGTAGGCACCAGCTAAGCAAGCTGGTGCCTGGGGCGGTGCTGCTGAAGGGCCGGCACTCCTGCTGTTCTCCTCTGACTCGGGTCTCACCGGCGGCGGCAATTCAGCAGCAGCTCCCTCCAATGTTCCTGTTTTTTCCGCCGGTGGTGTATTCGGCAGGTTGTTTTTTTGTTTGTTTGTTTGTTTTTTTGCTGCTTGGGGCGGCAAAAAACGTAGAGCTGGCCCTGGGCATATATTAATTGAAATGTTAAAGATAGTTGGGCTTTGCATATTTCTGGGGAAGAGACTGTACCACCAATTTTAAATCTCAAAGCTAATAGCTCATCTTAAGGAAAATGGTGCCTTCATGCTGATCTCCATTAGATCAAAGTTACATGTGTAGATCCGATCTTGCTCCTACTAAAACTCTCACTGACTTCAAGACTGGGCCCAAATGATGTCAGTGTCAGGGTCAAAACTTCTATAAAATGAACCCCAAAAGATTCTATTTCAGCTGTAGGAGGCCCGCCCAACCATTGCCAGGTCAAGTGAACATAGTATAACCATTAAATTCTCAGGAAAAATAAAAGAAAGGAGTCTGAAAAGATAGAGAGGCAGTCAAAGAACAGTTGGAATTAAGTGGGAGAAAGTCTTTTAATAAAAATAGCAGTATTTAAGGACTTTCACGCTATACTTATTTTCTCTATTTTCTGTACCATTTAGCAACATTGTTTTCTTCTCTAACTTCTATACAGACTACTCTATAGGCCCTTTTCTTTCTTTTGTTTGTTAAACTGTCCCTCACAGTTCTGTCCATCCTCTTAGCTAGCATACTGGTGCTATCTCGGTTCAGGTACACAGCCACCCATTACATAGACTCATAGACCATATAGGTTCATAGGTTTTAAGGCCAGAAGTGACTATTATGATGGTTTTATTTCCTATGTTATACAGCAGGGTCAGACTAGATGATCTAATGATCCCTTCTGTCCTTAAAATCTTTGAATCCATGCAATTGTAATCCAGGCCTGCTGAGTGTGGTGCTCAGTCCCCCTCTAGTGGCACCTAGACCACCTAGAGATTGATGAGTCTGCTACAGCCTTGGCTAAGAGCAGGGCTGGCTCCAGCTTTTTTGCTGCCCCAAGCGGCAAAGAAAAAAGAAAAACCCAATTGAGCTGCCGCTGAAGAGGAAGAGAGGGAATGAAGGACTCGCTGCGGAATTGCCGCTGAAGACCCGGACATGCTGCCCCAATAACGTAGGGAGTGCCACCCCTTTCTATTGCCCGCCCCAGGCACCTGCTTCCTTCACTGGTGCCTGGAGCTGGCCCTGGCTAAGAGACTCACACATTTAGCTTCAGAGGTCCCAGGTTTGATCCTGCCAGCCACAAAAACGGATCTGTTGGCATTACATATTGTCTGTGCAAAGGTGCTTGAGCACCCACTCTGGGCTGTACAGAGGGTTTCTGCACCAAGGCCACACAGGCCAGCACAGAAGGCCATAACTGGAGAAGTGCCACAGATCCAGTGGCCCCAATATCTATCACAATTGACCTGCAGGGACTGTGGTTACTATTCCAAGCCAGCTGGAATAGCAGCCTCAAGGAGACTGCACAGCAGCTCCATTCGCTGCTTGTGGGTTTTGGGATTGGATTCCACTTCCTGACCTCTCCATCTCCAGCTATATTGAGCTTGATTATAGGGGCTTTGTACAGGTGGAGTGTTTTTTTTCCCCGGAATAAATTTTTCACTATGAATAATTTGCCCACCTCTACAAGAAGCAGTTGGAAGACTGACATTGAGGGCTAGTCTACATGGGAACACTCAGGAAAGTTTAAGACAAATCAATGGAAGCTGTGAAGTAAATGCACATAAATTAAACAGCATTAAACCCCCTCTGTGGATGCTTTAATTCAGAAGTAAAATGGCCTTAGTTCACTCCTTAAAGGCCACTTCTGAAGCTGAGTATCCATGCAGGGATTTAATGCATTTTAATTTATGCAGTTTAAATTCACACCATGAGTTGATTCAGATGAAGTCTCCTGAGGCCTGGTCTACACTACAAACACTTCTTAGCATACCTATACAAATATAGCTACGCTAGCAAAGCCCCCTAGTGGAGACACTGCTTGTATTGAGGCAAAAGGAATTCTTCTGCCAGCATAGTTAAACCACATCCCTGTATTATATAAATTATGCTGGCAGAAGGACACTTTTGTCAGTATAATTGTGTCAACACTAAGGGATTTGGCCATCCTAGCTATGTTGGTTAGGGGCGTAATTTTTTCACACTCCTATCCGAAATAGTTATGCTGGCAAAACTTTGTAATGTAAGCCGGACCCACATGTAGACAAGCCCTAAGAAGGAAAAAAGATGGAAGCAGCAAATACACAAAGGTGCCTGTATAAAGTACTTGAGGGGAGCTTGTCTAGTCTTCTCTCCATCCCAAGGACCAAAGATTTGCAGTTCTACATGTCTGGATTTATGGATCTAATGGCTTTGGTGCCAATAAATAATTCTCATTGATATCAAAGATTTTGGCTAAATTTAGTGTACTATGTTCGGAGCATCTGGCCTATTATTTACAATAAATGTGTTTCATTTTACGTTTACGTTTGATGACATTCTTGGCCTGATGCTAGCTGCTCACAATTCCTTGCAGTCAAATGATGCTACTCTCAGGAACACAAAAATGGTATCAAATGTGGTTCTGTGCTGCCAACAATTACCTGAGACCAGAGACTGTGTTAAGAGCAATGACAAAAAGAATTTGAGTTATCCAAACATGAAGACTGATCCTTCTCTTATTGAAGTCAGTGGAAGTTTTTTCACTGATTTCTGGGAACAGGATTGGACCCATACTTTTTATAAATTCATGTAATTACATCAAATATGGGTCAGTAATCTTTTCCCTTTGGAAAATATATACTGGATTTACACCAAAAGAAAATATCAAAGAGAACACAGAATATATTTGTATTTAATTCTACTGAACGCAAAATAAGACACGTAATGCAAAATGATTCCATCTGGAAGATCCTTGAGCTAAAACTTCTGTTTGAATCCCCATCTGTCTGAGTTCTACCCGTCTTTTATGTTCCTTCTGTCTTTCCTCAGCTTGAAAAGTGAAACCTAAATGATCAAAAACTATTAAGTTAAATTTTTAAAAATATATATTTTTTCAAAAGATCTCATGATTTTGCAGGCCTGTTTGTTCTTGGCACTATTGCTAGATTATGTGACAGTGGGGCCCTCCCCGGGGGACCTAGTGCATAGCTGCCAAGTTCTGTCCAGCAACATGAATCATAGAATCATAGAATATCAGGGTTGGAAGGGACCCCAGAAGGTCATCTAGTCCAACCCCCTGCTCGAAGCAGGACCAATTCCCAGTTAAATCATCCCAGCCAGGGCTTTGTCAAGCCTGACCTTAAAAACCTCAAAGGAAGGAGATTCTACCACCTCCCTAGGTAACGCATTCCAGTGTTTCACCACCCTCTTAGTGAAAAAGTTTTTCCTAATATCCAATCTAAACCTCCCCCATTGCAACTTGAGACCATTATTCCTCGTTCTGTCATCTGCTACCATTGAGAACAGTCTAGAGCCATCCTCTTTGGAACCCCCTTTCAGGTAGTTGAAAGCAGCTATCAAATCCCCCCTCATTCTTCTCTTCTGCAGACTAAACAATCCCAGCTCCCTCAGCCTCTCTTCATAAGTCATGTGCTCTAGACCCCTAATCATTTTTGTTGCCCTTCGCTGGACTCTCTCCAATTTATCCACATCCTTCTTGTAGTGTGGGGCCCAAAACTGGACACAGTACTCCAGATGAGGCCTCACCAGTGTCGAATAGAGGGGAACGATCACATCCCTCGATCTGCTCGCTATGCCCCTACTTATACATCCCAAAATGCCATTGGCCTTCTTGGCAACAAGGGCACACTGTTGACTCGTGTAATGTTTAATGCAAATTATTTACAAATCAGCTCATTGAATAATTTGCATGTGACTGACCTTTATGGTCAGCAGGGAGAACAGCAAAATAAAGGCTGCTTAGTTGCCATCTCAATTGCAGTTCAGCTAAACATGTGACATTTCTGTTCTCCACTGGGCCATGGGAATATGAATAGCTGCTAGTGTGAGAGAGTGGGGGCCCTAGCAAGAGGATGGCCAGTGTGTGTTTGTAGGGTCTCAAGTGAAGGTGGTGGGCTACTTTGTGAAGAGAGAGAAGCTTGTACACGTATAGGGCACTGGCTAGGGTTGCCAGGTGTCCGGTTTTCAAATGGAATGCCCAGTCGAAAAGGGACCCTGTCGGCTCTGGTTAGCAATGCTGACTGGGCCATTAAAAGCCCAGTTGGCGGTGCTGTGGGTCTAAGGCAGGCTAGTCCCTACCTGTCCTGTCTCAGTGCTGCGCCCCAGAAGTGGCCAGCAGCAGCAGGTCTGGCTCCTAGGCAGGTGGGCCACAGGGAGCACCGGCTCAGCACTCCCATTGACCAGGAACCTCGACCAATGGGACCTGGGGGGTGGTGCCTGCAGGCGAGAGCAGTGCGCAGGGCCTCCTGTCCCCCCCCACCCCTGCGCCTAGGAGTCAGACCTGGTGCTGACTGCTTCCGGAGCACAGCACAGTGTCAGGACAGGCAGGGAGCCTGCCTTAGCCCCGCTGACCAGGAGCTGCCCGAGGTAAGCTCATGCCCTAACCCTGAGCTCCAACCCCCTGCCCCAGTCCTGAGCCCCCCACAAACCCAGAGCCCCCTCCTGCACCCCAAACTCCTCATCTCTGGCCCTACCCCAGAGCCTGCAGCTGGAGCCCACACCCCCCCTGCACCCCAACTCCCTGCACCAGCCTGGAGCCCCCTCCCATACCCTGAACTCTTCCTTTCTGGCCCAACCCTGGAGCCAACATCCCCAGTTAGAGCCCTCACCCCCTCCCGCACCCCAACCCCATTCTCCAGCCCAATGAAAGTGAGTGAGAGTGGGGGAGAGTGAGCCATCGAGGGAGGGGAATGTAGTGAGCGGGTAGTGGGGCCTTGGGGAAGGGGTAGGGCTAGGGTGTTTGGTTTTGTGCAGTTAGAAAGTTTGCAACCCGAGCACTGGCGAGAGAATGGCTAGTATTTGTGGATGGGCTCTAGTGAGGGGCGAGGTTGGTGACTGTGTGTGGAGGCCATAGTGGGGGGGGGCAGTTGGTGTGTGAAGCAGTACCAGGAGTGTATACAGAATAGTATATGAGAATAATGGGGACAACTTCTGTGGGTGTGATGGGGCAGAGAGGCCTCACACTGGCAATAAGAGGATTAAGGAGGCTGACGGGCTCTCCATTGGCAATGAAAAGGTTAGGGAAAGCCTATGGACCCAAATGGCCCTGTCTCGCTACACCCACAGCCATTGGCAGATGTGGAGAGAACAGCTAAAAGGAGGAGAGCTAGCCCGGTTTGGGCCTGACCAAGAAGGAGTCCAGAGCTCTGCCTTCGTGGATGGGAGAGAAGCCTGGTTGCAGCCCTGAAATGGAGCTCGCTTGCCAGCTGGATCAGCTCTCATAGCAGAGACAACCAGACCCCCTCAGGCTTGGCAGGAGCACAGACAGTTTGAGAGACCAGCCAAGAATGGAAGGGTGAGGCCTCACAGAAGATTTGTGGATAGCCCTGTTTTTGTTTGGTTCCAGATTACCTTTGAGCCTCAGTGCCCTGAAAGGAGTAGGACCAAAGGGTACTCTGGCCTGAGGGCCAAAACACCACTACACTGGACCTCTGAGAGACAGACATACTAGTGGAGAGCTGCAGCAGGGTGAGTTGTGTCCTGAAGGACCACTGGGAGTTGTCGTGTTTCTCAGAAAAAAGCTGTCTAAAAGGAAAAGCCACTGGTCAGTCAGTAAAAAGGAATGTTACAACATTGTCTACGCTCTGAAAAAGCTATGCCCATAGGTTTGGGAACGGTGTTTCCACCTGCAAACTGACCATGCTGCACTACAGTGGCTTCATACCGCCATGGGAAATAACAAAAAAACTTCTTTGGTAAAGTTTAACTCTCCAAAATTTTGATTTCAACATACAACACATTTCAGGAGCTTCTAACAAAGTGGCTAATGCACTCTCCCGTAAAAGTTTCCCAAAATCAACTGGTTAAAATCGTCCTTAAAATGTGAAAAATATTGTTAGTCGTTATACACTTGGTAGTATATTTAGAGGTGCATGTGCCTTATTAACTCTGTTTTCTCCTAAAGCTCCAGGAAGAAATCACAGCCCATGTTTCACCCTATCTGTGATTTGGGGGGCGTGTCATAAATATAAAAAAGAAGGGTAACCACCTTTCTGTATACAGTGCTGTAAAATCCCTCCTGGCCAAAGAAAAAATCCTTTCACATGTAAAGGGTTAAGAAGCTAAGGTAACCTCGCTGGCACCTGACTCAAAATGACCAATGAGGAGACAAGATACTTTCAAATCTGGAAGAGGGGAACAAAGGGTTTTGTCTGTCTGTGTGATATCTTTGCTGGGAACAGATCAAGGATGAAAGCCTTCCAACTCCTGTAAAGTTAGTAAGCAATCTAGCTAGAAAATGCATTAGATTTTCTTTTGTTTAATGGCTTCTAAAATTCGCTGTGCTGGAGGGAATGTGTATTCCTGTTTTTGTGTCTTTTTGTAACTTAAGGTTTTGCCTAGAGAAATTCTCTATCTTTTAAATCTAATTACCCTGTAAAGTATTTACCATCCTGATTTTACAGAGGTAATTCTTTTACCTTTTCTTTAAATAAAATTCTTCTCTAAAAACCTGATTGATTTTTCATTGTTCTTAAGATCCAAGGGTTTGGGTCTGTATTCACCTGTACCAATTGATGAGGATATTATTATGAAGCCTTCCCCAGGAAAGGGGGTGTAGGGCTAGGGGGGGATATTTTGGGGGAAGATGTCTCCAAGTGGGCTCTTTCGCTGTTCTTTGTTTAAATCGCTTGGTGGTGGCAGCATACTGTTCAAGGACAAGGCAAAGTTTGTACCTTGGGGAAGTTTTTAACCTAAGCTGGTAAAAATAAGCTTAGGGGGTCTTTCATGCAGTCCCCACATCTGTACCCTAGAGTTCAGAGTGGGGAAGGAACCTTGACATGGTGTCAGAGGTGGGATCATTTTGAACCAGAAATCATTTTGAACCAGAGATCATTTTGAACCAGAAGCATAGTAGGATTTTAAAAGGACTTTTTTTTCCCCCTTGGGGCTGCTTGGAAGCCTGTTTTAAGCTAAAAGCATTTAGAGTTTTTCTGTCTCTCTGTCTGGGGGATAGAGCAGCTCCATAACAAAAGGATTTTTCCGTAGGCTAAGAAAAGCCATCAGAGACAAAAGGTATCAGGTTACAGCAGACCAAATTTTGCAAGCCAGGTTTTTTTTTTTTCTTTCTAACTCTCAGATATAGCTAGATTAAACACAGAGAGGCTAGGATAACAGAATGCAAAGTCCAACAGAAACTGGAATTAGCCAAATTGGAAACTGAGGAAAGACAGAAGGAGCATAAAAGACGGGTAGAACTCAGACAGATGGAGACTGATGCACAAGTGGCCAAAAAAAAAGCCAGGGTGGAGGCAGAAGAAGCTGGCCACAAGAGAGCTATGGAGGCAAAAGAAAAAATAATGGAGGCAAAGGAAAAAGAAATGGCAGAGAGGGAAAAAGAGAGGAAGCATGCACTGGAGATAGAGAAGGCAAAGGCTCAGCAGAATATACCGAATAACCGTAACAATCCTTCCCCAACAATCCACAAATGGGAGCGAATATGTCCACAGTATGATAAATCCAGTGATATTACTGAATATTTTCTCACCTTTGAGAAATTGTGCACACTCCATAAAATTCCTGATGCTCACAAGATGACCACATTGGTCGCAAAATTGACTGGAAGAGCTCTGGACCTATTCAATAAGATGCCTATTGAGGAGGCTTCTGACTATAATAAATTCAAGGATTTGGTTTTAAAACAATTTCAAGTTACACCTGAAACTTACAGAGTAAAATTTAGAGCCCTTAAGAGAGGACCTGGACTAAGTAATGTGGCTTATGTAAACCAGATGACAGATCTGTTTGATAAATGGCTCAAAGGACAGGATGTAACTAGCTTTGGAGGAATGCAGGATTTGATGATACAGGAGAAATTCCTGAATATGTCCAAGGATGATATAAAACAGTGTTTATGGGATAAGAAAATGGACTCAGCAGGAAGTCTTGCTTCTTATGCTGATCAATACGAGCAGTCCCAGACCGCCAGAGAGGCGGGGCAAACCGGAACAAAACGGGTGGAGGGAGGAGAGAGGAACAACCCTGGTCGCAGTTGGAGCGGATACCAGAAGGGACACCCTCAGACCACACCCTACTACCGGGGGCAACCCGAGGCCCCAACTACACCCCAAGGAACACTCCAGACACCTTATCGTCCCACCACACCGTTCTCCAGCAACCCACCTCGCCCCAGTGACCAGTCAGCTGGGCAATGTTTTAAATGTAATGAGCCGGGGCATGTAAAGGCCAACTGCCCCAAGAACCCCAACAGATTACAGTTCATTGCACTGGGGTCCCACCAAAGGTCGCAGGCCCAGATGCTTCCCAGATACCCTCAGAGCGGAGGGAAACTGTGAGCGTGGGTGGGAAGAAGGTCACAGCGTGGAGGGACACCGGAGCACAAGTGTCGGCTATCCACGCTTCCTTAGTGGACCCCAATTTAATCGACCCAGAGGTCCAAGTGACGATTCAACCCTTCTAGTCAAATTCTTTTGACTTGCCTACAGCCAAGTTGCCAGTCCAGTACAAGGGCTGGTCAGGAACATGGACTTTTGCAGTCTACGTTGATTATCCCATCCCAATGTTGTTGGGGGAAGACTTGGCCAATCACGTGAAGCTAGCCAAGAGGGTGGGAATGGTCACCCACAGCCAGGCTAAGCAAGCTGTCACACCTAGTTCTGTTCCGGAGACTTCTACCAGGACCCGGTCAGAGGTGATGGAACTGGACCCCATGCCAATGTCTGCAACAGCAGTAGTGGATCCAGTCCCAGAGACCCAGACAGAGCCAGTCCCAGAACCGGCGGAACAACCAGCACCAGAACCATTGCCAGCACTGAATCCGATGCTTGCAACCCCAACACCAGAGGACCCCACCGAACCTGCACTGGAAGTAGCAGATACCGTACACAGGAGGCTCAGCCGGAGCCTGGATCCCAACATAGTGCACATCTGTACCCTAGAGTTCAAAGTGGGGAAGGAAACTTAACACATGTTTAGAAAAGAGGGGTGTGGGACAGAGGGAAATAAATGAGCCCAAAACAGTGAAGAAAATCTCTTGGAGGAAGATGTATAGTTAAATTGGCAAAACTCTCCTAATATCGGCCTAAAAGAGACTGAAGCAGCATCTAGTTATGGAGGAAAATGTGAATGATGGGGGGAGGGTGGAAGGAGCAGGAAGTAAAGCCACTTTGGATTAGTAAATTGCTAATTTTATTTTATGAAACATTTGTTTTAATATTTTAAATCTATGATTTAATGGTACCAACATTACATTAAAATAAACAGAGAAAGGAGCTGGCCTTTAAACAGTCAGGTGATACTCTCCCCACTCAGAACTTCATGGTTTGCTGGGTAGCACCCTGGTTTTTATTTTTGAATGTACAGCTATGTGAGCAGTGCAATCCCCTGATGTGACCCAGAAGGTCCCATAGGAAAAGCGAGGCATTGCTCAGCAGATTTCAGGCAACAAGGTCATCAAATGTTAACTGGACCCTCTGCTCATTATGGGCCAGATTTTCAAAAGAACTCAGGGCCAGATTTTCAAATGCTTAGCACCCAGAATTGGGACTAGATTTTTCCAAAAGAGCTCGGCTCCCATTTAGGGATCTCAATAATGGCTAGATTCTCAGAAATTACTCATCATCCAACATACTGAGATCTTGTTGATCCCAGTGCAGGATCTGAGCCTGTCTGAAAATTGCAGCCTTTGTGAACAAAGCATTACAGTTCTTAGAGCAGTGCAACTTACAAAGCCAAGCCATCCAGAGAACGTGATTTTCCCCAGCTAGTTCTGTATTCAGCCCCTTTCTTCTGACTACTGCTGCTGTGTTTTTTATGCAAAATATGATGCAGTGCCTCATCTGCCAGCCATTTGTTTGCCTTTCTGTGCAGGGAGAATGACAGCCATTTACCTACTCCTAGTAGCCTTAGACCTTTGCCTGCCCTGACCTCCTGGTTCCCCATTCTCCCCAATAGACTTTTACTCAACTCCCTCAAACCCAATAACTCTGTTTCCCTCCCTTGTATCCTTTTTTTTGGGGTGTGGGAGCAGGGGAGATGATAAAAGGGGGGAGAAGGGGAGAAAGAAACAAGATGATAAGTCACCACAACAATAGCTGGAAATCAAGGAGGGGTTTCAGCTATGCTCTGAACACAAACATGGTCTTTTGTTATCTCTTCTCCTGAATAGCAGAGCTAGGGAGGGAAGAGCCTACCCAGATTAAAACTGTACCTTCATATTAATTCCACCCATCTGTGTTCTGTCCCAGTACTTTCCCCAGGAATTGAAATGGGGGAGGGGGCTGTTTGAATTTTCAGGGACGGGGGGGTTGGAAAACGACTCAATTGGTAACTAGGGTGGCCAATTTTCTAAGTCTGAAAACTGGCTCCACGCCTTCCCCCCCAGGCCTCTTTGCTCACTGCTCTCCTGCCTCAACTCCAGCGTGAGCAGCCCCAAGGGACGTGCAAACCCCAGCTTCAGCAGGCTGCCTGGGAGTGCACGTCAGAAGAGCACTGCAGCTGCAGGGGAGCAGCCAGGCCACCCTGCTTGCAAACTAGGATGCGGCCCTCCTGCCTCCCTGTGCGCTGCTGCCCAGCAATCCCCATCCCCACCCGCACGGGTCCTCCCCGCCCTGGAGCTGCCTGAGAGTGCAGGCTGGGGAAACACTGGCTGGTGGAGCAGTCCACGTTCCTTCTGTTCCAGGGAACATTCCATGCCTGCTGGGAGCACCTTACCCCCTTGCCATAGCCCCCCTCCTCCCCGCACTCTGTCCTCCACTGCAGCCCTGCAAACCATGCTCCTCAAAGGGGCAGCCCAAGCTGGTTCATGCCTGCTGCTGTGGGAGCTGCCACTTCAGGGCCAGGTGACAGGCTGCCACTCTCCCCTGTGCTGCCTGCAGTTACTGGGCTTTTAGTATCCGGTCAGTACATCTGACCGGACACTGCCGCCAGGAATTGCTGTATTGCCTGTTTCCACCCAGTGTCTTCCTATCATTTTTCCTGCTCTTTTTCAGGATACTTGCAATGGGGTACAGGGCAGACTAAATCCATGTCTTCTAATTTGGCATGTCTGAGTTGTGTCATTTGAGCCATTCGCCAGTCAGGGAGCCCATGTCAGACTTTGCTCTGTAGTCAGTTTGAGCCCACTGCTGGCTAACCCCCAGTCACAGATGCAGTCTTGTGTAGTGCTCTGCACACCATTTCATGCTAATATCTATCTAGTCTGAATTTGCTTTCTAGCATTAAAAACATTGTCCTGACCTCTTAATTAGAAATGTATTAATACCATTAGATTAGAAGTGTACTAGTACCAGCTGTTAACTTTATACCAGCTAACAGTTCAATTTAGACTTTTATCCTCCCCCTTCTGTTTAGCATGTCCCTCTTTCCTTAAACAGAGACCTCTTTCCCTATCAGCTCCCCAGAGAGAGGCCCCCAGAACGTCACCCAAGTGACAACAAGTTTGCTCTGAATCTGCAGTGGGGGTGGGGGAATGAAGATAAAGCTGCCTTGGGGAAAACTGCATCGCACTACTCCTTCCTCAGACCAGCGGGAAGGGTGGGGTGAGCAGGGGAGCTGCCTGTACTTCACTTGGGATTTTTGGGGGCCAGGAGAGAAGCGTGCGGGCACTTCACTTCCTCTCCCTCGGGCTGCATGTGGCAGTGACGTGCAGGTTCGGAAGGTCCCTGACATTTCCTCCCTCGGGCTGCAGGGCAGAGTGGGTGAGATTGGGGGAAGTTGCATCTCACTTTCCAAGCCAGGGTTGGAGGGAGTCGGTGCAGCATGTCCCTCCTCTAGGCAGAAACAAATTCACAGGGTGGGGTTGCTGCATTTCCCTTCCTCAGGCAGGGGCTGGTGGGACACGTCCCTCCCCCTTGTTCAGAAAGCAGTTGCTGTTAGTGGAGGTGGGGGGTTGCATGTCCCGCCCCCCTCATCAATCCAGGAGGAGGAGGAGGAGGAGGAGTGGCTGTGCTGGTCTGGGGAACAGCTGCATATCCAGGATCGCCCTCTTCCTGAAAAGTGTGGTATTCTTCCATCGACTGAGTCCATGGGAAAGTGTTTGCCAGGAGCTGTTACTCTGCAGAAATGCTGTGTGTGCAGACCCAACTCCTGGTTTGTTCCATGCTGCTAGTTTGCTACAGTTTGGCTGAAGACGATGCAGCTTTGAGTCAGGACCAAGTGCCCTACTTTTTGAGTAAGTGAAGCAATGAGCCATGTTGAGCAACTAGTGCGAAGGGCAGCTGCTTTGAACAGCCTGGGCTTAATGTTGTTGCTTTTTCATTTTCCTCCTCCTGTCCTGCAGTTTTCCTTTTCCTTTTTGTTTTCCTCCTGTTCTGTCCTGCAGTTGTAGACTGCACTCAGCCTGTTTGGGGGATGTGTTCACACTGACAGCATGTTTACATGTGTAGTTCTTTGGCAGCAGCATGGGATTCTGGCTTTCATTTGGGAAGCGAACATAATCACCAGGTTACACTGGGAAATACTTTCCATTTTTCAAAACAGACCCCTTGCCTCTTCTAGTGAGTCCTCTCTGCGTCTTCCTTCCTGTTCTGGAGAAAAGTTTCACCGTGGTGCCAGCTTCCCCCATGTCCTGTATACTGTGTCTTGGGGGACTATAGTGGTGCTGTCCCAATTCCTCTGAGGGAAGCCCACTCTCCTCAGGGCTCTGTACTGAACTTTAGTGAAGATGTTCCTTTCCCCACCCCAGCAATTATAAATTTGGGGAGAAGCATAAGGATTCTTCCATGCTAGGTGCTCCCACCTGCCAGAAGGCAGAGGGATGAAGGTCTGCTCTTCTTTCCTCTTCTTTTGGGGAGGGGAATGCACATCTGTTCACCCTTCTGATAGCTTCCCCTGCTTCTCTTCTCTGCCTTTGGACATGTCTTCGCTGCACAGTTAAGTGTTTGGGTGTTCACACCAGGGTGAACCTACCTGAGATGCAAGCAGCCACACTACAGAACCTGACTGGTGTGCGGCACTAGGACTTTGGGTGGCAAATCCCATGGTACTCTGTGCTGCGGTAAACTGAGCTGCTGTATGATTCTTTCCCAGTGAATTGTGGGAGAACTCATCTGGCTTTCTGGGCACATGGGGGAATTGTGGGAGGGAGTAGAGAACTAAGTGATCTAGCCTGTGTCCTCACTGCAGAGTAAGAGTGTTACCAGCCTGAGTGAAAGCCTCACATTCTGGCTTTAGCCTACACGTCCAGGATAGGCCAGCAGTATGAAAGTACCATCACACTGAGATAAAAGTCTTTTGTGTGTGGACAGGATTGGGGTTAGGGACAACTCCCAAGTAAGAGCCCTGGTTAATTCTGCAGTGAAGATGGACCTTGGTGAGAAAACAAAGATCCCTTCTCCCACCTCAATGGCTGCCTTTTTTCCTTTTATCCTGGGACAACAGACTGTAGGCTTCCCATCAGGTTTTCACCATTGCTCTCCTTCCCAATGTCTTGTCAGAGGACAGTGAAGTTCTCCTGATTCCGAGCAACTCCCTACGACTCTCGCATCTGCTGCTTCTGAGGGGAGTAAAACTCTCTCATTACCAGCATGAGAAGTTTCCCACTGCCTTTTGTGGGAAGTGAAGGCGCCCTGTAGCAGCGTTGAACATAGTAAACAGGAACTGAGAGTGCTGATCAGCTGTTGGCCTTTTACCCCTGGCAATCTGACTTTTTTTTTTTTTTTTTTTTTTTTTTGTATAGAATGATGACCTATGCATATTGCTTTATCCACAGTATGTGTTTCCTGTACTAGGCTTGCCCATCTTCCTGTATTGGATGGAGAAAAGTCAGCAATTCTACAGCGTTTGACATTTACTTTTGAAGGGCATATCAAGTGGGGTCCCACAGGGATCGGTTCTGGGTCCAGTTCTGTTCAATATCTTCATCAATAATTTAGATAATGGCATAGAGAGTACACTTATAAAGTTTGCAGATGATACTAAGCTGGGAGGGGTTGCAAGTTCTTTGGAGGATAGGATAAAAATTCAAAATGATCTGGACAAACTGGAGAAATGGTCTGAAGTAAATAGGATGAAATTCAATAAGGACAAATGCAAAGTACTTACTTCACTTAGGACAGAACAATCAGTTGCACACTTACAAAATGGGAAATGACTGCCTAGGAAGGAGTACTGCAGAAAGGGATCTGGGGGTCATAGTGGATCACAAACTAAATGAGTTAAGAGTGTAACTGTTGCACAACAGGCAAACATCATTCTGGGACGTATTAGCAGGAGTGTTGTAAGCAAGATATAAGTAATTATTGTGTAACCCACACACCTGTTGGGTGTGATGTTCTGTCCCATCTAGTGGCACCAAGACCACTTAGAGAGAGAGAGAGAAAATGAGTCTGCGCTACAGCCTTAGCTAACAGCCAGTTGGCCTTTAGCTCATGTGGTAGAGGCTCATGCACTAAGCTCCAGAGGTCCCCGGTTCAATTCTGCATACCAACGACCTGGGTATGTCGGCATTACACTTGTACTTTACTCTGCACTGATGAAGCCTCAACTGGAGTCTTATGTCCAGTTCTGGGTGCCACATTTCAGGAAAAGATGTGGATAAATTGGAGAAAGTCCAGAGAAGAGCAACAAAAATGATTAAAAGTTTAGAAAACATGACCTCTGAGGGAAGATTGAAAAAATTGGGTTTGTTTAGTGTAGAAAAGAGAAGACCTAGGGGGTAGAGGCACTGGCGGGGGGGGGGGGGTGGGGAGAGCAAGGGACTATGGCTCTCCCACTTTTTGAAAGTGGTTGCGCCTGGCCCATCCACTTTTCTCACGGTCCCGAGGCCCTGCCCCTGCTGGAAGCAGAGCCCAGGGCAGCTGTGAGGAGCCACGGACCCTCTAACTGTCCAGGGGGGCAGGGGGGCCCCAGAGCAGCTCCGGCCTGTGTCCCCACTCCCTGGCCCCCCGCCCAGGGCAGATGGGGGTTTCACAGCTCCCCACAACTGCCCAGGAGGCTCTACCATGGCTGAGCTGTGGCTCTGAGGCCCCGCCCAGCTAGAGCCAGGTTGGGGTAAGAGCCGTGTGGGCATCCTTGAGGAGCTGTAGACCCTCCACCTGCCCTGGGTAGGGGGTCTGGGGGGCAAGGACATGGCTGGGGATGCTCTTGGGGGGGCCCGTCAAGTGGAGGGGCCCAGGCTTCCTGACCCTGCTCCAGCTTCCAGCTTGGCCGGGGCAGGGCCTTGGGGGAAGAGGAGGGGTGGGGGCCCCTGTCCCCCCTACTTTTGGGAAGGCTCTGCCACCCTTGGAGAGGGGACATAACCTTTTATGTACTTGAAAACTGTTACAAGGATGAGGGAGAAAAATTGTTCTCCTTAACCTCTGAGGATAGGATAAGAAACAATGGGCTTAAATTGAAACAAGGGCAGTTTAGGTTGGACGTTAGGAAAAAACTTCCTGTCAGGGTTTCCTGTCAGCCCTGAAATAAATTGCCCTAGGGAGGTTGTGGAATCTCCATCACTGGAGATTTTTAAGAGTAGGTGTCAAGGTTCCTCCCCCACTCTGAACTCTAGGGTACAGATGTGGGGACCTGCATGAAAACCTCCTAAGCTTACCTTTACCAGCTTAGGTTAAAACGTCCCCAAGGTACAAATTAATTTTATCCTTTGTCCTTGGAATATCCACTGCCACCACCAAACTCTAACTGGGTTTACTGGGAAACGTAGTTTGGACACGTCTTTCCCCCCAAAATCTTCCCAGCCCTTGCACCCCACTTCCTGGGAAAGGTTTGGTAAAAATCCTCACCAATTTGCATAGGTGACCACAGACCCAAACCCTGGGATCTGAGAACAATGAAAAAGCATTCAGTTTTCTTACAAGAAGACTTTTAATAGAAATAGAAGTAAGTAGAAGTAAAGGAATCACCTCTGTAAAATCAGGATTGTAGATACCTTACAGGGTAATTAGATTCAAAATATAGAGAATCCCTCTAGGGAAAACCTTAAGTTACAAAAAAGACACACAGACAGAAATAGTCATTCTATTCAGCACAATTCTTTTCTCAGCCATTTAAAGAAATCATAATCTAACACATACCTAGCTAGATTACTTACTAAAAGTTCTAAGACTCCATTCCTGGTCTATCCCCGGCAAAAGCAGCATATAGACAGACACAGACCCTTTGTTTCTCTCCCTCCTCCCAGCTTTTGAAAGTATCTTGTCTCCTCATTGGTCATTTTGGTCAGGTGCCAGCGAGGTTACCTTTAGCTTCTTAACCCTTTACAGGTGAGAGGATTTTTCCTCTGGCCAGGAGGGATTTTAAAGGGGTTTACCCTTCCCTTTATATTTATGACAGTAGGTTAGACAAAACACTTCTCAGGAATGGTCTAGAGAATACTTAGTCCTGCCATGAGACCTCTCAAGATTCCTTCCAGTCCTACGCTTTGACTCTTCTCGTTGAGGCTTGCAAACTTGCAGAACCTCTAACTGTTCTTTGTTGTCCATCTTCACTGAAGGGAAGACAAGAAATAATGGGCTTGATCTACAACGAAGAAGATTTAAGTTAGATTTTAGGAAAATCTTTCCAGAGCTTAACTATGGTTATAGTTAGAATAGGCTTCCAAGGGAGGTTGTGGAATCCCCATCATTAGAGGTTTTTAAGAACAGGTTGTACAAACACCTATCAGGGATGGTCTAGGTTTACTTGGTCCTGCATCAGCTCAGGGGGGATGGACTAGATGACCTCTCGGGGGCCTTCTACCTCTACATTTCCATGATTCTATGAATACTCTATGGCCAAGATTTTGTGACTAATGATTTTGGGTGCCTCATTATTTGGGTGGCCAGCTTGAGCTGTATTGAACAGTCCTGATTTTTAGAAAGCACTGAGCATATCTCAACTGAGCATAAAAACTACTGATCGCTCTTGAAAGTCTCGGCCTATGTAGTTAACATTTTATATAACATAAAATAGGTGTCACAATGCTGGATACTTAAAAACAAAAACGAGAGAGAGTGAGTTCAGAAGTACTAGCCTTAAATAAAAGGGTGGGGGGTTTTGCATTGGGCTATGAAGGATGGCTGAGAGCTTAATGCATTTTTTTTTCATGCCACCAGCAACTTGGAACAATTTTCTTGTCTTTGGAGTACCAGTTGTTTTTAATATTTTACATGTAATTTGAAAAATAATTTCAAAGTTCTTTGTAAAAGCTAAGCATGTTTTAATTCAAATGGTCAAAACTAAGGCCCTGGTCCTGTGTAACGTATAATGCTTTTTTGCAGATTATCTTGAACTGAAACTTCTTTTTTCCCCAGACAAAGGGATGTTTATTATCCAAAGTGAACATCTCAACCTGTGCATTAAAGCAGATATAGTTAGACTTGTTCTTGAAGACTGCAATCAACTTTCCAAATATATGTTGTGGAAATGGGTATCGAAACGTCATCTTTTCAACATAGGCAGAAGCACTTGTCTAGGACTGAACATCAGTAATGAAGAACAACCATTAAGCCTATTAGAATGTGATTCTGCTCAGCATTCATTATGGTGGAACTGTAATGGAAAGCTGTTGGTTGGTGCATCACAATACAAACTAGCAGCTGAAAATGGCAAACACATTGTGGCAAAAAGAATCACTAATCACGAGTGGAAGCAGTACATGTCCTATGATGAAGATCTTTGTGAACGTCCATTTCAAGGTAAAAATAAAACAGTCTCCATTCACATTGCCATTAGAATTTTGTAGTTTCCCTGAAGCAAGGTGAGACATTATCATTTCTGATCTGTATCTTGTATCATCATCATTCCTGACCTGTATCATGCTGAGTCTTTAAATTAGTGGTGGGGTGTGGTTTTTTTTATATACAGTATTATAAAGCACCACAAGTTGGATCAGGATCCCAGTATTACAAGCCCTATGATTTTAAAAATCCTCAGGCAAACTACAAATAATCGTGAGATTTGATTTTTAAAAAAGCATAAAGTACTTTGAGTCTGGTGCTGACTTTCAAATTCTTCACAGATCCCATCATTCCCTCCCTCCCCTTCCATTTCAGTGCATGCATTTATGTTTCAAGAGGGAAAAGTCAACCTCAAACACAAAACGTGTGTGTACAAATGTCAGGAGGGAATTTCTCTATCTTCCTCCTGACATGGACTCCATATATCCCTCTCTTAACTCCTGGCCACCATTCTCTCCTTCTCTGACCCCCTGTTCACCTTTCCTAAGCGCTCAGCACTCCCTTCCCCAGTTTCTTTCCTTTCCCTGTGTAAACTGCAGTCTGCCCTCTTCTTGGTAATTCCAGTCGCACCCTGGCAGGCTCCAGAAGCTCCCTCTTCCTAACCCAGGCAAGCCCAAGCAAGCTGCCACATGTTCCCTCTCCCCCAACCCCTGAAGGCTCCAGCAGCCTTCATCACCCGTGCAGATTCCAGTGCCCTCCTCCAACCAGCCCTATTCCTATTCCTCCTACGTTTCAGGCGCCATCAGCTGTCCTCCCATCTCGATCCTGCAGGGGAAGTGGCAATCCCTGTTCTCTCCTGAGCCTGCAGCTTCACTCTTCTATAGCACAGCTACCAAAGAGGGAACTGCAGGCAGCACAGGAACATTCCTGAGCATGTGGAAGCACTAGCAGCTGCCTGCAGTTTCCAGGTGCCTCTGTTCTGAGTAGGGCAGAGACCCAGAACAGGCACAGAATAGTAGAGCCACCCCATTGCCCCACCAAGCCCAGCAGTCGTGACCTCACCTCCCCAGTGTAATGAGAGCAAGTTAGTGAAGGTATAGGCTCCCGTCTGTAAGATACAAAATCGACCAGAGGTCACAATTTAGTGTAGCCATATGAGTACTGGCAACCTCGAGATCTGGATTTTGAACACCTGAAACACTGGGGTATGGAGATTGGTATTTTGGTTTTCCTATTAGAAAGAGAGGGACCCAGAGCAAATTTCAGGATCCAGGCTCAGATTTCAAACATTTAAAGTTTAGGGGTATTTTGATCTGGTGTTGGCTAACTGGTGGGTGTGGCATATAAACTAAAGAGTATGGGTTTCCATATTTGCAGACCATACAAGCATCCAAATATGTTAACATTCATAAAAAGAATACAAAGATACAGAGATAAAATTGTTTCACTGTCACATTTCCAGCATGAGCTGTACATTTGACCCCTCACTCAGTCTCTCCATGAGGATCCTTTTCAAGTGACAGGGCCAGCAACTGCACTTCTCTCCTGCAGTTTATCCCATTGTTAGGCTGATTCTCCAGATTACAGCACCCCATTTTGCAAAACCATGTTTGCTCAGCAGGTCCAACTAGGTTTGGCCCCTGAGATAGACTTCCTGTCGGGAGCTGTAAGCAGCATAAAAATGCAGTGAGTTAGAACAGCTTCATTAAAACAAAATCGTATTTATGCATCTATAGAAACATAGCAATCAGAGAGAAAAGGTTTAAAACAACAAAAAGGCCTAAACAAACATTATCTTACTTAATCTCAGCATTTCTCTCAAGATTTAGGTAGGCCTGGCTCTTCCCTGTGCTCCAACATCTGGGAGAGGAGGATCGGTGTCTTCTCAGCAATCACTGCCCCCTTCTGTCTCCCTCTGAGATTCAGGGCTGAGGCTTTAATCCATCCTAAATCCCTTTACTTCATTTTTTCCCCACTTGGATTACCCCACCATCTTGGGTTTGCTAAGCCAGCCTGCTGATCAGAGCATGATAGGGATAAACCTTCAAAGGTATTGACACCTATATCGTTTAAATACTGGTGATTGGCTGCTTCCAGCCATTGATTTTGGGTTCCTGCTGATGTGCAAAAAATCACTCAGGACTGATAGCATGATAGTAATCAAATAGAATGAGGTATGTATAATATTCATAAAAATAATACAGCTATCTCCCATGTTTATCACACTGCCCATTAACGTTGTTGGGCTTTGAACGAGATTCATAGTGAATAAACTACTCTCCCACCCTTTTTGAGGCAGACTGCCATCAGCTCTGGGAAACTAACACTGTGTATGCTGTGCCTGAGGTGTAGACAGAGTACTTTGATCTCCAGGCTATCAGTCCAGCACCTTTCACAAATATTAGTTTCGTGCAAAAGAAAAAAAAGGGGTGCTTTAAAAATTCCCCTTTACTGAAGATCAATATTGTGAAGTTAATAAATTATTTAGTGAGGTAAAGCTTCTTTGCAGCTTTCAGAAGTACTTAACTTTTTCTATATTTTGTTAATGAAAATGTAGTCGGAAAAATATCTAGATTGTTTTGTAAAGGCATTAACCAAAGATATCGTGAATTCAGATCGCATTGGTTACTCTTCCCCAAAGTCAGATTGTTACCATTCACACTGTAAAATATTTTTTTTCCTTTGCTAAAATACACTTATTAAAATTCTAGTGTCAAGGAACTATAGAAGAGAGGAATAAACAGGGAAAATTCAAGAACAGTAGAAATCCATAAAATTCTTGGGGGTTAAATTGTTTGGCATTGAATATATACAAATAAGGCTATGATGTTCAAAGCCCCCCTGCACTTGAAAATGTATCTAAAAGGATTTGTGCATGCAGATCAGGCAATTGCATGGACATTTTTATATGCAATTAGTCACAAATGCAGATTTTGTATGTATAATTACTTTTTGCATATACATTTTTATAGTAGTAAATCAGGGCCACAGTTTTGAAAAATTGCCTGAAAGTCTTAGGTTGAATGGAATTGTTTAAAAAATAAACTTCTGCTGATGTAGGGTATGCAGCTGTAGTCTTAATAACAGCATTGCTGTGATATCAAGTTTAAAAAAAAAAAGTAGAAAAGAAACTAGTATTTGACTGATACAGATTTTTCATTTCCCTAACCTGATTTTATTCCTTTTTATTTTATTTATTGTAGAAACATATACCCTGCTGGGAAATTCTCTTGGTTTCCCTTGTATTTTTCCATTTAAATATAAGAACAAATGGTACTACGAATGTACCAGAGAGAGCAGGGAATTTTACTGGTGTGCCACAACAAGTCAGTATGAACGAGATGAAAAATGGGGGTTTTGCCCAAATGCTGGTAGGTACTGCTTTTCTTCTGTTTTGTAATAAAAGTTTGTCTGATGTTATACACTAGTTCAAGGAGAGCAAGCTGTTTTATGAATTGCAAGATCATTGCCATTCTATTAGTATGGATGTTTCTTCAAAGAATTATAGCCATTACTATAATTCTTTATGCTTATCTCGGAGACTCAAATCCAGATCCCTAGACCAAAATATGAATACAAGGGATGTCCACTAACCTCCACTGACTATCTTGCCTTTCTACCAGCCCACCCATCCAGACTATCTATGGAGACTTTCTCCACAGCATGCAGGTGGATGATGATTCATTCTGTACAGGGCCTCGACTGTTTTTGACTACAGTACACCTTTTAAACTGCTTTTGGTCACACACTGCCTTTAACAGGCTCATTATTTGGCATTTGGTTCTGCCCCCTTCCGGGGGAGCTGCAATTCACTGTCCAGCCACTTCCTTCCGTGGCAAGCGCAGTCTACTGTTTAGCCACTTCCCCAGTGGCGAGGAGCAGGGCGGGAGGGACCCTGTAGATAGCAGCCACTTACTGCATCCCCTCTGTCTCCTCTGTGGATCTCCATGGGCCACTTCCCTGTGGCCCAAGCACCCTCTTTGCCCTAGCCTCAGGGCCTCAGCCTGCGGCACTGCTACATCCAGGGTGCTTGCTGCCCTCAGCCTGCAAGGCAGCCAGTCTACCCAGTCTACCTCCCTCCTCAAGCTCCAGGGAGTGACTCCTTCTGCTCTGCCCTGCAGCCCTTCTTATATGAGCCTGCTGGGCCATGATTGGCTGTTCCCCTCAGACCCTTTCTAATTAGTTGGCTCTGGCACAGCCTCCCTAGGGCTGCTTTTAACCCGCTTTCTGATAGTGTGGGGCAGCTGCCCCATCACAGATAGCAAAAGACACATCATGACACCAAAGACCACCCACTGCCAAATTTCAAATCCCCACTCCAAAGCCAAGGGGACATTAGCTTTTTGAAGGAAAAGGTCTCCAGAATTTCTTAAGATTGGTAGGTCAACATATTTTCCCCTACCTATGTTCCCGGAAACAGCTGAGCTATTTTGGCCAGATTTCCCCCCCAAAAAATTCTGCCTGAGACAGACAAACAAGTGGAAAATTGAAGCCCAAATGGTTAGAGTTCAGCAAAGTAATAATCAAGTGAAAACAGGGTTTTATAATGGGGAAATGTCAGGAAATCTTAATAAGCAGTACTACCAGCCTTGCCTTCATTAATTGTTCATAATGTGTTTCATCCCTTAACAGAGAGTCCTCTTGGGTACGGGGTGAGGGGAGATGTAACTACCTTTCCCCTCTGGCTGTGGGGATGGGGGTTCGCCTGTTCCTACAAAATTCACTGTGAGTTAGTTTCACCATTACGCTTCTAGGAGCTGGTGCAAATTGTTATAGCTCTGACTGCAGTGAAGCTATGACAATTTACACCAGGTGAGGACCTTCCCCCTAGTACTCACTAACATTGTGAAAAGCTGAACAGTTAATTTACATAGGTGGAAAGTCTCTTTTAAAATTCACATAACATCCTATTTCCTTGTGTGATTTTAACACTGGAACATTGAAAATTAGTTCAAACTCATGCTTCAATAGCATTTTCACTCTTGTGTTCAACATTAACTAGATTGTTATATTATAGCATTCTCTGTAATTGTTTTGTTGCATCGTGTTGTTTTTAACTGATTTTCACACAGAGCCTGGTAGTGATATTTTTTGGGAGAAGAACCCTGACACCCAAATTTGGTATCAGTTCAATCTTTTTTCTATTCTTTCTTGGAATGAGGCACGTGTTGCCTGTCAGACACAAGGAGGAGATTTGCTGAGTATCACAGACATGGCAGAACAGAAGTATATAAGCGGTGAGTAGATGTGTAGTTATGGTAAAACTTACTTAAATATATATTTTGCTTGTTTAGCTGGGCAGTTCTATTGATTTCAGAAGGGCCAGGATTTCATCCCTTGTATCAAATACTGCTCTTTATTAGAAATGGGCCCCAACCAAAAGCCGGACCCAAACATCCCAGACTATGGAGAAGTTCAGACCCAAGTCTAGATCAAAACTTTACAGCTTTGGGATATTTCAGTCAGGTTGCCTGAGGAGCCGGCTGTATAGAGTGGCTAGTCATTACTAAGACCTAGACCTGTGGAGCCCGAACCAGTGAGTTCATGCAGAAGGGTTTCCATAGATTTGCAAAGAGGTGCTGCAACATAGCCACCAATATCTAGCATATACACCTCTTTTTCTTACCCACTTCTGTTTTCAGGGCCTTTCCACACCATTTGTTCCAGTGAAATTCTTTTTAAAATCTGAGTGCAAGTAAGCTATGGGCTTAACAAACAAAGTCCAAGGTTTATGTATGTGTTACTCCAGGATGTAGTTATTGTATTTAATCCTTTCCCCTCCCAAATGGTTTACCATAAGGCTTATTATTTCATTCTTGAAACTGAAGCCTTTTTGGAAGCATGCTGAGGTGTATCTGGCCTTTGCAGCTCCATACAGGTAGCCCTGTAGTCCTATACATCCCAACCCAGGAAGCAGTGAAGTGACAAGAAAGGAACAGCAGAGGTGGGTCCTCCAGGCCTGCCTAGAGAAACCTCATGGAAGCAGCCAATCAGAGCCCAGTAGCCTTAACTAAAAGAAGCTGCAGGACCTTAGCAGGTCAGTTTCTGGCTGAGACCAGAGGACTGAAAAAGGGTGCTCCTCTCTTGACTGGAGGTAGAGAAGAACCTGAGGGAATTGGGCCTGAGATAAGGTTGAAGATAAAAGGGGCCCAGTAGGATGAGACCCAGGGAAATAGCAGCGACAGATTGGAGTAAGTTTAAGTATGTAAACCCCAAGTAGAGGACTGGCCTTGTTTTGGACCCTAAACAAAGCGTTGAATTTATAGCACCCAAAGCCAGGGCTGAAGACCCTAGCGAGGGCAAATAGACTGTTTGTTATTGGACTCTTTAGTACCCCAGAAAGGGCTTCATTTGGACTTTGTGACCTGGCTGGAAGGCCAAGCCCCTGAAGACCTGCCAAAGTCAGCTGGCAGCCTTCAGGGGGTGCCAGACGTGAGAAAATGACTGCATTACCACACATAGATACTAGGAGGTGATCAGGCAGTGAATGCCCTGATTACAACTTTGTGCCAGAAGTGGGATTCAAATCCCTATCCCATCAAGGTAGGATGAAGAGACAGGGGTAAGCATTTAACTGCATCAAGTATGAGATGTCTGATATCCAAGATCTGAAGACATGAGGGAGATTCCCACACTTGCACTATTCTGTTTAGATGAGAAATTTGAGGAACTGTCCCACATTGAGGTGTCAGTAGAGGAGGTTTTGAAACAAATTCATAAATTAAAGTGTAATAAGTCACGAGAACCAGATGGAGTTCCCCCAAGAGTTCTGAAAGAACTCAAATATGAAATTGCAGAACTGCAAAGTGTGGTATCTAACCAATCACTTAAAATCAGCTTCTGTACCAGATGACGGGAGGATAGCTAATGTGACACGAATTTTTTTTTTTTAAAGGTTTCAGAGGTGATCCTGGCAATTTCAGGCCAGTAAGCCTAACTTCAGTACCAGGCAAATAGGTTGGTTGAAACTATATTAAAGAACAGAATTATCAGACACATAAATGTCACAGAACATGATTTGTTGGAAAGAGTCAGCATGGCTTTTGTAAAGGGAAATTATGCCTCATCAATCTATTGGAATGCTTTGGGGGGGGGAGCAACAACTATGTGCACAAGGGTGATCCAGAAGAGATAGTGTGCTTGGACTTTCAGGAAACCTTTTATAAGGTCCTACACCAAAGGCTCTTAAGCAAAGTAAGCAGTCATGAGATAAGAGGGAAGGTCCTCTCATGAATCAGTAACTGGGTAAAAGATAGGAAACAAGGGCAAGAATAAATGGTCAGTTTTCACAGAGGAGGGAGGTAAATAGTGGGATCCCCCAAGGATCTGTACTGGAACCTGTGCCGTTCAACATATTCATAAGTGACCTGGAAAAGGGGATAAATAGAGGAAGTGGCAAAATTTGCGGACAGTACAAGGTTACTCAGGATACGTACGTCCAAAGCTGGCTGTGAAGAGTTATAAAGGGATCTCATAAAACTGGGTGAGGGGCAACGCATTTGGAGATGAAGTTCAATGTTGATAAAATGCAAAGTAATGCACACTGGAAAACATAATGCCAGTTGTACATACAACTGATGGGGTCTAAATTATGTCACCGCTCAAGAAAGATTTTGGCGTGATCATGAATAGTTCTCTGAAAACATCTGCTCAATGTGCAGTGGCAGTCAAAAAGCTAACAATGTTATGCGCCATTAGGAAAGGGATAGATAAGAAGACCGAAAATACTATAATGCTACTTTTGTAATCCATTGTATGCCCGCGTGGCGAATACTGCATACAGGTCGGGTTGCTCCATCGCAAACAAGATATATTGGAATTGGAAAAAGTACAAAGAAGGGCATGGAACAGCCTCCATATGAGGAGAGATTAAAAAGACTGGGACTGTTCAGATTAGAAAAGGGACAACTAAGGTGGGGTATGGTAGAGGTCTATAAAATCATGACTGGTGGGGAGAAGGTAAATAGAGGAGTGTTATTTACATGTTCACATAACACAAGAACCATGGGTCACCCAATGAAATTAATAGGCAACAGGTTTAAAACAGACATAAGAAAGTACTTCTTCACACAATGCATGGTCAGCCTGTGGAACTCATTGCCCGGGGATGTTGTGAATGCCAGAAGCATAACTGGTTTCAAAAAAGAATTAGATAAGTTCATGGAGGATAGATCCATCAATGGCTGTTAGCCAACATGGTCAAAGATACAACCCCATGCTCTGAAGTGTCCCTAGCCTTGGTTTTCCAGAAGCTGGGAATGGGCGACAGGGGATGGATCACTTGATGATTACCTGATCTCTTCATTCCCTCTGAAGCACTTGGCATTGGCCACGGTCTGAAGACAGGATACTGGGCTAAATGGACCTTTGTCTGACCCAGTATGGCCGTTCTTATATTCTTAACAGGGTCTTCCTCAGCAGAAAGCATACGGTTGCATTCAAGAAGCCCAACCAGTTAAGGGTGTGTAGACAGATGTTTAAAATACTCCAAGTGTTGGACAGGACACCTGAAAAAGGTGACCAGAGCCCAACACAGCCTTACTGGGAGAGATCAGTCATGGTGGCAGCCAATACACAAGGCCAGGGAACCCCTATTTTAGAAGGAAAACAGAGCTCTGAGATTGGGACAGAGCTTGAATTGAAGACAGTCAAAGCCATGGCACAACTTGTAATGATCAGTTTAGGACAGCAATTATAGAGTCTAGGCTGAGAGGAGGTGGTATGATGTCCAAATCAGATCTTCCCTCGCTGCTTTAGAGGTGAAGGTAGTGCTGCTAAAACAGCTATGGGATTCAGAGTCCAAGAAATGCCAGGCCGATGGCCACCAGACAGCTAAGGGGAACAGGGAACTAGTTGACAGAAGCCATCAGCCAACCAAGACGATCGGACAATATAGTACCATGCAAAAGCATTTGAAGCAGCTGCTGCAGCTGGAATAGAAGAGAGCAAACAAACTTCAGGAGTGACTGAGAGATCCGGCCAACCCCCCCTCCCCCCCCCGCTTCTCGGCCCCTGACGGCCCTTCTGGGACTCCTGCCCCATCCCCTGACTTCCCCCTGCCGCCCCATCCAACCCCCCCCCTCCTTCCTGACTGCCCCCCCGGGACCCCTGCCCCCATTCAACCACCCCGTTCCCCGCCTTCTGTCCGCCCCTGACCACCACCCTGAACTCCCCTGCCCTCTATCCAACCCCGCTCCCTGCCTCCTTATTGCACTGCCTGGAGCACTGGTGGCTGGCAATGCTACAGCTGCGCTTCCCAGAGCACCAGGTCAGGCAGCCGTGCTGCCCGGCTGGAGCCAGCCATGCCACCGCGCAGCACAGAGCACCGGGTCAGGCCACGGCTCTGTAGCTGCATTGCCAGCAGGAGCTCGCAGCCCCACCTCCCAGAGCACTGTGCCAGCAGCACAGTGAGCTGAGGCTGTGGGGGGAGGGGGAACAGCAGGGGAGGGGCTGGGGGCTAGCCTCCTGAGCCAGGAGCTCAGGGGCAGGGCAGGAGGGTCCTGCAGGCTGGATGTGGCCCGTGGGCCGTAGTTTGCCCACCTCTGTCCTACAGGTTCAAAAGGTCAAGGTCTTGTAGGAACTCAAAGAGATGCACTCCTCAAGGGACCAGATCTTAGCCCAAGCAATGCAGTGGGAACAGGACCCATCTCATAATTGAAAAAGAGACTGGGGAACAGCAGTGTTTGCTGCAGAAGTTGCTGACTTAGCTCCATAATTTGCTTTAGGTCTGGTTGGGGTTGAAGTCTAGCAGGGTTAAAGATAAAGGGTGGGAAAGCCTGGAGGCTAATGTAGCCCATCCTTTGAAAAGAGTTGGAATCGTGCAGAGTGCAAACACTACAACAGGAAGATGGATTGAGCCAGGAGGGACATGAGCCAGTTGTAATTAAGAGCCTAGTATAGGCCATTAGTCCATTATAGGCCTAATGATATGAGATCACAATAAAGTTGCAAGCCAAAGCCACAACTGGACCCCTGCTAAAAAGAAGAACTATAGCTAGAGGAAACAAGAAGATAAAAGTGATCCTGAAATACTGAATTTCATCCATAAAATAGCATTGGTACAGAAAGAAGAAAAGTAGGTGTTGCTAAGCCAGATACTACAAGCAGTGGGCAAAACAGTGCAATCCCTGGATTTTGGAAACTCTGAAAGGGACCTAAATGTGGTGAGCGACAGCCTTATCTCTGAAGGTTGTACACGCAGGTGCACCCAGGGAGAGTCCTCTCCAGCTCAGGAGGCCACAGCAGAAAAGTTTCTTTCTCATGAAATCCCAATTCTGTTAACCACTCTAGAGATGAAAAAAGGCTTCAATTAGCTGAACACTCGGCACATCATAAATTACAGCATGCCATGGACTGTTGAGGACTACGTGCAGTGTATGGGATACCTATAATGGGGGAACTCCAGGCTTTCGTCACTTCATATTTCTCTGAGGAAGACAAGGGTATTGCCAAGAACCTGTCTGACTTCCTTGTAATAGCTAAACAAAAAGTGTCCCCTGGCTCGAGAACATTGTTAAAGGGTAACTTTGGTCAAATTCACCTTTTGATGTATGTTGGCTCTGGAGCAGGGGAGCTCCCAGGGAGCATAAATTGCAAAAGCTTTCTGGGTAGAGAGGTCTGGGAGACAAGACCTTGAGGAAGCAGGGCAAAGCCTGGAAAGGAGGGGATTTTCCCCTCAGACAGAACCACCACCCCAACTCCTTTCTATGGGGGGGAGGTATGTGACTGGGTGTATCTGGCCTCTGCAGCTCACTAAGGGAGACCTCACAGTCCTACTACGTGTCACCCCAGGAAATAACAGGAAAGGAACAGCAAAGGTGGGTCTTCCAGGCCTGCCTAGAGAAACCTCACAGAAGCAGCTAATCAGAGCCCACCAGGCTTAGAAAAAAGACACTTCAGAACCTTAACACGTCAGTTCCTAGTTGGGACCAATGGAATGAAGAAGAGAGAGAGAACCAGAGGATGCTGGTCCTGAAATAGGGCTGGAGATAAAAGGGGCCTGATACTCAGAAAAGACCCAGGAAAATAGCTGCAACAGACTGGCATAAGTAGTACATGGCTGCTGTTTATAGGCTTCTTGGGTTGGAACCCGGAGTAGTGGGTGAGCCTAGGTTCCCCTAAGAGCCACAGGTAAAGTGGTGTAAATTCCAAGAAAGGGATAGACCTTGTTTTGGAGCCAGAACAAAGGGCCGAATTTAATGGGCCCATAGCTAGGGCTCAAGACCCTAGTGAGAGCAAATAGACTATTGTACACTTTGGTACTGCAGAAGGGCTTCATTTGGATTTAGTGACTTGGCCGGAAGGACAAGCTGCTGAAGACCTGCCAAGATTGACTGGCAGACTGCAGGGGGTACCTGCGGTAAGAAAAGGACTGCAGTTTCACAGCCAGCACTCAAGAGATGAGTGCCCCCATTACAGGAAGTTACAGGTGTGTTCATTTTCCCTGGCGAATTACACAAATACAGTGAGAGAGACTTTTAATTTCAGGCTATAACTACCTTCTTCCCTGTGTCAAAATCTTTCTTCTGCAGTACCTGTACTAACTGGATTGGGCTGACGAGAAGATATAGCAGGTTTTAAGTAAATATCGGGTATGGGGGAATGACACTCTCTTCATAAACAGAAAACACTTTCTTAGTCTTTGATATATTTGTTTTCCTGCTTGTAGAAAGGGTCTCTTAAATGAGACTTTGTTTTTGAGCTTCCTTTAGAGTCTGATCCTAAAACCCTTGAAGTCAATGGGATTTCTAGTTTGACTAAGGAATATAAGTATAGGTAAAGGGTTGCAGAATTGGGCTTCTAGTTTGTGCTCTAAAGACTGCTCTGAATCCTGATACTTCCCCTCTCTACAAATATCAGTTTTTTCCTGTTGTTGTAGCTGAGACTTGGCCTGACATGAGAGATTAACACATAGAAGGAGGCCCCATTTCTTGAAGATAGACTTTGGAGGTAAACAGATCATTAGACTAAAAAGACAGAATGTCTGGACCAGCCAAGATAAGAGGGAGGACACCCAGGGAACCATTTTTGACAAACAAAATAATGATGAACAAGATAAGGTGGGAATGTAAAGAGGTGGTAAAGAGGAGGTCAGGTTGGACAATGCATGGACAGCTCAAACTAACCAAGCCAATCCAAAAACATGTGATGCAATGTATACTAAATGCAATGAGATACGTATAGAACGGGAGAGCGTTTCTGTGTAATTTTGGAGCTATTCTGTACCCTTCATCCATTCCCACTGCGTTTGGGCCTGATCAACTCAGCGTAGCATTGCTGTATGCCAATTGAAGATACCTGAGTGACAAAGTCTGGTGTCAAACTGAGTTCTTGGGAAGCCGAGTGGAAAGAGGTCTTGGAGGGAATCCCAACAATTATCTCTTTCAATAATAGGATGTGGCTAAGAGGAAACTCTCTGAAATTCCTATTACAATAGAATTTGAAATGTCTACAGTACAGGTGAAGGCACTGAATATTTTTATACGTAAGAACGGCCATACTGGGTCAGACCAAACGTCCATCTAGCCCAGTATCCGACAGTGGGCAATGACAGGTGCCCCAGAGGGAATGAACAGAACAGGTAATCATCAAGTGATCCATTCCCAGTTGCTCATTCCCAGCTTCTGGCAAACAGAGGCTAGGGACACCATCCCTGCCCATCCTGGCTAATAGCCATTGATGGACCTATCCTCCATTAATTTATCTAGTTCTTTTTTGAACCCTGTTATAGTCTTGGCCTTCACAACATCCTCTAGCAAAGAGTTCCACAGGTTGACTGCATGTTGTGTGAAGAAATATTTCCTTTTGTTTGCTTTAAACCTGCTGCCTACTAATTTCATTTGGTGACCCCTAGTTCTTGTGTTATGAGGAGTAAATAACACTTCCTTATTTACTTTCTCCACACCAGTCATGATTTTATAGACCTCAATCATATCCCCCCCTTAGTCGTCTCTTTTCCAAGCTGAAAAGTCCCCGTCTTATTAATCTCTCCTCATACGGAAGCCATTCCATACCCCTTTTCTGAACCTTTTCCAATTCCAGTCTATCTTTTTTGAGATGGGGTGACCACATCTGCATACAGTATTCAAGATGTGAGCGTTCCATGGATTTTTATAGAGGCAATATGATATTTTCTGTCTTATTATCTATCCCTTTCCTAATGATGCCCAACATTCTGTTTGCTTTTTTGACTGCCCCTGCACATTGAGTGGATGTTTTCAGAGAACTATCCACAGTGACTCCAAGATCTTTCTTGAGTGGTAACAGCTAATTTAGACCCCATCGTTTTATATGTATAGTTGGAGTACGTTTTCCAATGTGCATCACTTTGCATTTATCAACAGTGAATTTCATCTGCCATTTTATTGCCCAGTCACCTAGTTTTGAGAGATCCTTTTGTATCTCTTCACAGTCTGCCTGGGACTTAACTATCTTGAGTAGTTTTGTATCATCTGCAAATTTTGTCACCTCGCTATTTAACATTTTTCCAGATCATATATGAATATGCTGAATAGGACTGGTCCCGGTACAGACCTCTGAGGGACGCTACTCTTTACTTCTCTCTATTCTGAAAATTGACCATTTATTCCTACCCTTTGTTTCCTATCTTTTAACCAGTTTCCAGTCCATGAGAGGACCTTCCCTTTTATCCCATGAAAGCTTACTTTGCTTAAGAGCCTTTGGTGAGGGACCTTGTCAAAGGCCTTATGAAAATCTATATCCACTGGATCCCCCTTGTCCACGTGCTTGTTGACCCTCCTTAAAGAATTGTAGTAGATTATTGAGGCGTGATTTCCCTTTACAAAAACCATGTTGACTCTTCCCCAACAAATTATGTTCATCTAAGTGTCTGACAATTTTGTTCTTTACTATAATTGAACTTAAAATTATATTTCATTCATAATGAGCAAGAAAAGCTGAAACACGATGGAAGGTGAAGAGATCATGTTGTTGCAGACATATGGCTGTTTTGAGTTCTAAGGGCAGCAGCACTGAATGATACTGGAGAGATTTGCATGCTTTGCAGTTCTTGAACTTCTGTATATTTTATGAGTAAGAAAGTACGTTATCCCTACACTGTGACTGGCTGAGTTAGTTGTCTTTCAGTATAATACTGATTAGTAATGGAATAGAACATTTTCAAGAGCAAAGATTAAATGCCAGTGGCATTCCTAAGCCTTCTGGAGACTTGTTTTAAGCTTTGTTTTGCTACCATCATGAGAGATCAGAACAGTATATCTGCATCTGAAATGTTCAACATGGTTTGGTTTATTTTTTATATTTCAGAAAAGTTAAGCACTAAAGGAATTCTGCTATGGACAGGGCTAAATAGACTGGATGAATCTGCTGGCTGGCAGTGGTCCGATGGAGCACCATTGGCATTCTTGAACTGGAGATCAAGTACTTGATGTTCCTCTTGCTCTGTATTATTGCATTGTAATTGTATGCTCTCTCTACCTGAAATTTATAAGAGTACTGGCCTTTTTTGTGTTTTCGTTTGAAGGGGTATCCAAAACTCCAGGGACATAGATCAGGGTTTAGTTAATTGGACTTTTTAAAGGGTATTTTAAAGATCTATTCTATTGGCATTTTAACTGATTAGTCTCACGTTAATATGATAAGCCCTATGACATCCCTTGTCCCATATTTCAAGGCTATTCATTTCCACAGAAAATGGACACTGGAACTTTTCAGGTATTTCATGGGATAGCACTCAGTGAGCAAACATGTACCAGCAAATATAGATTGTGATGTTCAACCATCCAATTCCTGTGAATTCAATCAGTTACTTTGCATTATCCAGTGCTGAGCAATAAAACTTGTTTTACTTTACGAGGGCTTGTGGTTGTGTATCAATATGATAACACCTGTAGAAGATTATAAGCCTGTTTTTCAATTCAAAAGTAAATTGTGGTTAATTTTACGTTTTTTAAAATTGGTTGTAGATCTCACCGATCGCGCACTTGGAGAAAATCACTGTGTGGTATTTAATTTAAAGGCGCAGTATGACTGGCAAAGTTATAAATGTGAATCTGGATTGCCTTATGTATGCAAAAAATATGGAAATAGTACAGCATATGAAACATTTGGTAAGTCTGTCAATGGTAATATTTCATTTGGTGGGTTTATTGTAAAAAAACAAACAAAAGTATCATCTATATTGTGTATTTGTATTTTGATACATGATGCTGCATGTTCGTATGTGGATATGTTCTGTCTTTACCTTGGATGGCTTTATATTTCTACTTTTGTAAATAAAAAAAAAAGCTATGACTGTATTATGAAAACAATAGAGCATAGCCTGAAATTAATTTTGTGTAATATATTCTTATCTTTTATTGTTTAAGATATATGGAAGTACCATCCTACCCGCTGTAACACTGGCTGGTATCCCTACAACCGCAACTGCTACAAACTTCATAAAGAGGAAAAGAACTGGAATGAGGCTTTACTCTCTTGCCAGACTGATAATAGCAACCTCATTAGTATAACTTCCTTGGCAGATGTGGAGTTACTTATTAACCTTCTTGAAGATGGTAAGTGCTAGAGAGTTAGTTTAAACTGTGTTACTTTTAATAGCCGAGTTCTTTTTGATTAAGTTCTTTTAATGATGGGTTTCCACATGACTCAGGCATGATATTACTCGTCTTGTACAGACATTCGATAGAATAAGAACTTACAATGCCTGCTCTCTCTAGGACGGAGTGGGCAAACTTTTTGACCCGAGGGCCACATCTGGGTATGGAATTGTGTGGTGGGCCATGAATGCTCACGCAATTTGCGGGGGGCTCTGGGGTGGGCCCAGAAATGAGGCGTTCAGGGTGCGGGAGGGTGCTCCAGGCTGGGACTGAGGGATTCGGAGAGTGGGGGGGGGGATCAGGGCTGGGGCAGGGGGTTAGAGTGTGGGAGGGGGTCGGGGTGCAGGCTCTGGGCGGTGCTTACCTCAAGCAGTACCCAGAAGCAGCAGCACGTTCCCACTCCAGCTCCTACAGGGAGGCACAGCCAGGTGCCTCTGCGTGCTGCCCTGTCCACAGGCACTGCCCCTGCAGCTCCCATTGGCTGTGGTTCCCAGCCAATGGGAGCTGTGGTGGTAGCGCTTGGGTGGGAGCAGTGTATGGAGCCCCCTGGCTGTCCCTACATGTAGGAGCTGGAGAGGGGACCTGCAGCTGCTTCCGGAAGCCGCACAGAGTGGGGCAAGCCCCTGACCCTGCTTCCTGGGAGGAGCTATGGGGCCAGATTAAAACATCTGGAGGGCCGGATACGGCCCCTGGGCCGTAGTTTGCCCACCCTTGCTCTAGGATCCTCACAAGAATTAGATGTCTATCTCATCTGCTACCCCAATGAGCACAGTTGTAATTAAATAAACAAAATGGATGTGTATGAAGTCAGTGAAGGGCCATATTCTCCCCTTCATGCAAAAGAAGAGCACTAGCCCATGCACTTCAATGCCCTTTTGTAAGGCTCCAGAAAACACTGATACTAGTTCAACCTCCTGGAGGGAACAGAGTCTAATGGTCAAGTGTCTATTACCATAGATCTTGGCATATTCTAGCTTCTGAGCAAGTCCTGAGTAAGACCTTTGCAGTCTGATTCTTGTGGTTTTCATTTTACTATTGGCTGGGCCCCTGCAAACTGCTCCCAAGCATCTATATAGTAAAATTCCAGGATTGTCACTCTGAAGCCTCGAATGTCTGAGTCAGTCTGAAATGATGGAAACACCTACAAGCATGGCTGAGTGTTTACGTTGTGTTTACAGTATCGCCAGGTTCAATCATCACTGGAATTCCTGGTCTGTTCCTGTCCAGTTCTTAAGTTCTCAGGAATTTTTGCTTTTTTTTTTTTTTTTTTTTACACTTTACAAATTACACCTGTACAATAGCATGGGATTTTACTTAATTCAGTAATAATCCCTGTGTAAAAGCTATGGAGCAAGAACTACTACTGCTCAAAGCAGCAATGCTTATGATACTTTTTTCTTTGCAACTTAAGTTGCCCTGAGTAGGGAATCTACAGTAGCTCTTCCAAGATGTCATGCCGCCCCAGCCATGTAGAGCAGAGCTCCCATTAATTCCCAGACACAGAGGCTGGGTGGAAAAGGATTAGGGCTGTCGATTAATCATGATTAACTCAAAGAAATTAATCACAATTAAAAAAATTAATTGCAATTAATTGCACTGTTATATTTATATTTCTATATATAAATACTTTGGATGTTTTTCTACATTTTCAAATATGTTAATTTCAGTTGCAACACATAATACAAGGTGTACAGTGCTCACTTTACAAATACTTTCACTGTAAAAATGAATAACCAAAGAAATAGTATTTTTCAATTCACCTCATACAAGTACTGTAGTGCAAACTCTTTATCATGAAAGTGCAACTTACAAATGTAGGTTTTTGTTGTTGTTGTTTTTTGTGACATAACTGGACTCAAAAACAAAACCATGTACAATTTTAGAGCCTACAAGTCTACTCAGTCCTACTTCTTGTTCAGCCAATCGCTAAGAAAAACAAATTTGTTTACATTTGTAAGTTCAACTTTCATGATAGAGATTGCACTACAGTACTTGTATTAGGTGAATTGAAAAATACTATTTCTTTTTTACAGTGCAAATATTTGTAATAAAAAATAAATATAAAGTGAGCACTGTACACTTTGTATTCTGTGTAGTAATTGAAATCGATATATTTTTGAAAATGTGGAAAACATCCCAAAAACATTTAAATAAATGGTATTCTATTATTGTTTAACAGCGCGATTAATTGTGCAATTGTGATTGATTTTTTTAATCACATGATTAATTATTTTAATTGCTGATAGCCCTAAAAAGGATACTACTCCATGGCCAACTTTCTCTTCTATATTATGTTTCTCCCCCTTGCATGCATATGCTCCTAATATTTTTTTCCCCCATGGGCATTTACATCATATACATTGGTTTACTTTGAAGCCATTTTTTATAAAGTGAAGCAGAAACATATCTCTGTGTAAATTTTCAGAAAGTTTGTGTAATTTATTTTTCGAAAAAAAGGTGAAACTGACTTTAAAAAAATGCAGAATTTCAAAGGTGCTGTTAATCCTATGGAAATAATTGGCATTTACTTCTGCTTCATCAAAATTTGAAATCTCTTTTACAGAAAATGTAACCGAAACATGGATTGGCTTGAACAGTAATAAAACCCCAGTTATTTTTCAATGGTCTGATGGCTCCTCAGTAACCTTCACTAACTGGCACAAACAAGAGCCTAATATCTTTCAGAGAACAAGTCAACTTTGTGTTTCAGCGCAAGGATCTGTAAGTTTTCTTTCCTCCTTTCCTTTAAAAATAAAGTTATGGTAATCAATTTTGGTCATGATCAGTGTTCGGGCTTTTTAATGTGCATATATTTTTCCATCCCCGCCCACATTACAACATTGCCTGTTGATGCTTAATGACTCTTGAGTCTTGAAAAGTGTGATATAGCCTTAAAAATCATTCTTAGGACTCTGCTGATACACAAACAAAACAAAGAATGAATCATAACCATTGGGCCTCATCTTCAATAAGAAATGGAATAAAAGCAATGCTTGCCATGTGGAAAAAGACAAAAATCAGTGGGTAGTTCTGTTTCAGTGAAGAGAAAATAATTTAAAATCCATATAAAGTGCATCTTAATTTATTATGTTTAGGTTATTAACTTGAAAGCTCCAAATGAATTTTTTTGATAGTGTGCCGGTTTCATGTTGCTCTCAGTTCTCGGCATTTATAGCAGTTTATGGAACATCTTGTAAAAATATACATCAAGGAGCAGCATATAGTGTCCAATCCTACTCCAAGTCATTGGAAGTTTTGCCATTGTTTTTAGTGGCAGCAGGATTGTTCTCCAAATCTGCCAGAGATTTTGAGACTGGGAGCAATATGCATACCTTTTTTTTTTTTAACCTTTAAAAAAAAAAATAAATAAATTACAGTTCCTGCTAGCCAAACAAGGATGTCTAAAAACATTTGCCAATATTTTATCTGGCCAAAGGGGAATTCAGTAATGCTCAAACCCACTAATAAACTCTTTCCTTAATGCCATGTGACACCATTTTCAGGTTTTATAGTAAAGTATGTTTTTGCCAAAGAATACACTATTCTGCACAATTATCAGAAATTTTATCTAGTCCCTAATAATGGGCCCAGTCCGGCAAACCCTTCCTCATTTGATTAATCCTTACTCATGGGAGTAGCCCAGTCCCACAGAAACCAAGGATTACTCTTAATAACTGAGAACTGGAAGATCAGGCCCAATGTCTTGGTGCTGAAGATAATATTTAATTAAATTATAATTTTGATACACATGGGCATTTTTCACCCATTTTGCACAGGTGTAAATGACTATAGAAAGTGCAATGTAGCAGAGACTGAGGCACAAGATTTAATTTTTAAAGCATTCATTTTGTGCATGTCATATACTTGCTTGAGTAAAGACTATGTGCACGAAAAAGGAGTCAGACCCAGTGGTAGCTAAGAAACATCTAAGACATGATTCTGAGAGGGCTAGCAACAGCAGCTCCCATGGGCTTCAGTCAATTAAAGGGCATTTCATTTTAATATTCAGAGAGACAAATCCTTCTTGCCTTACTCACACAAATAGTATCATTGAAGGTTTTTGCAGAAGTCAATGGGAAGACTAAACACAGGAATCAAGTGAGGAGAATTTGACTGTTTATTCTCTCATTCAAAAGGGCCTGTTAAGTAGAAAAAGAAACTACTTAATCGTGTGTGTGTTTGATTTGGTTTTTTATTTGGTTTTTTTTTATTAGGCAGGACACTGGCAAGTTAAAAATTGTGAGGATAGATATTTTTACATTTGTAAAATAGCAGGACGGTTTGAAAATGACACGTCCAAGGAGGAATCAGACTGTTCAGAGGTGAGTTTGCTTGGTGCTTTTTTTACTTTGTAAAATGTAATAGGAAACCTTTACATATTTGTATATAACTAACATGTTTGCTTTTTCACATAAAAAAATATACTTGAGTTTTCCCAGGAAAAATCTCATTCCTACTGTTGGCTTTAAAAATGTATAAACCAAAGATTAATGTAAGATTTGCAAGTGCTCCTTTTAACTTGTCTGAAGTTATGACCCAAGTTCCTGTTTCTTTCTGGATCAAAAGTTAAAATACTCTTGCAGACCATCTGTGCAAATAATGACTGTTACATGATGCCCCACCTCCCACATGGTTTTCATCGTTTTAAGTGGAATGTCAGGGTGAAAAACAATCAATTTCTTTGGTATGGAGAATGAACTTTTACACTCAAACTTTTACACTTGCCTTTCACTTTCGTAAAACAAATGGAAAGGCATGAAGCTATCTAAAAGGGAGAAAATAATAGGAATTCAAGCTTTTTAAACCATGTGGTCCATTGGTAAAAGTTTTTTGTTTTTGCTACCAGTTTGTTCAACAGACACAATATAAAGAAAGATTCTGGGATTGATGGGTTTTGGTGTCCTTGAAAAGTGCTCAAACTTTATAGAGAAGTTTTTTATAAAAGCTTTTTCAATAAAAATATTTGTCCTTTCTTTAGTTGTAAAGGAATATTGCTGCACAATGTAATGGTTCCCCCCCCCCTTTTTTGCATTCCCTTTCGATATTTGATTAACAAATCTATGTGCAGAGGTCAAGAAACATGACAGATTCAATTAAATTGGAGACGGGACCAAGCTAAAAAGTTAGGACCTAGATCCAATTTTCCCCCAGATTCAGGTCTGCTAAGAACTTAGATGTCTGTGCAGACCATTATGGAGATAGAGACTTTGTGATGTTTGGATCTGCAGCTGGAGCCAAATAGAAAATTCCCCATAGTTAGGGTGCTTGTGTAAGGGCGTTTCACTTGGGCCAATCTCTATTTTGAGGTATATCAAGTAAAAATATACTTTATTATTCTCAGGTGTTTTGTCATTCTAAGGTGTGTTGTGAGTATTGTTAAAAATGAAGTTTAAAAATCTGATCACAGAACAGATTCGGAGTTCACTGAATCTTGTTTCCTTCTTGTGTTTAAAAGTAGAAAATGGTATTATGATGCTACCGTTACTAGCAGTTAATTATTTAAAGTCACTGAACTGTCAGAATTGTTACAGATACCTTTTTCTTTCAAAGACCCTACTCCTTCACCTCAGCTCTTGGGCACAGGCTGTTGTTAAGATTCTTGCAGTTTAGTAAGAATATGTCATTCTTTATATTTTATAAAGCTGCAAGCACAGGAAAGATCTCATCAAATTCAAGTGTGGGCAACTTTTCTCTCCCATGCTAGTCAATAATTTTTGAGTTAAATTCTGTAGTACTTACTCAGGTAAAACTCCTACTGAAGATAAATGAAGTCGGGGAAAGAGAGAGAGAGAGCAAATTTCATGTGTATGCTTTAAAAAATTAGTAAAGCATTCAAATACCTGGGGATGGGGCCAATACAAATATTTACATTAGATTAAAGTAGACAGAAGTGAATGGGAGTTTGCTTGGGAAAAGAATGCAGAATTTGGCCTTGTGACATCATTCATCATCTTTAGGTAATAGTGGTTCTCCTTATTAATTAGAAGTAGTATGACCTTTGATTATCATTCAGTAGTGCACTGCTGAATGAAGAACTTGGATTAACATTCAAGTATCAAGAGTTTTTTGTAGTACAGTAACTCCTCACTTGCATCCGATGAAGTGAGCTGTAGCTCACGAAAGCTTATGCTCAAATAAATTTGTTAGTCTCTAAGGTGCCGCAAGTACTCCTTTCCTCACTTAAAGTCGTCCTGGTTAATGTTGTTATGTTGCTGATCAATTAGAGAACATGCTCATTTAAAGTTGCGCAATGCTCCCTTATAACATCGTTTGGCAGCTGCCTGCTTTGTCCACTGCTTGCAGGAAGAGCAGCCCGTTGGAGCTAGCAGGTGGGGGCTTGGAACGAGGGTAGACCAGCAGCCCCCCATCAGTTCCCCACTCCCTTAAGTTCCCTGTGTGGCAGGCTATCAATTGCCAAGCAGTTCAGCTGTGTCTCTTCTTCCACCCCCCTCACCCCTCTGCCATGTGCTGCTGCTGCCCTCTGCCTTGGAGCTGCTCCCCGGAGCAGGGACAGGGAGGAAGAGGAGGGCTAATGTCAGGGTGTCCTCCTCTCCCCTGCTCCTGCACTCCACTTACCCCATTTTCATAGAGCAGGGGGGAGACACGACAGGGCTCAGGACGGAGGGAGCTTCCTGGCAGAAGCTTCTGTCTCAACTTGCTGATCTACTTAAAAAGGCAGTGTACTTAGCGTGGGGTCAGCGCACTTAATGGGGCAATGCGCACTTCTCTCTCTCTCTCTCTCTCACGGTGTGTGTCTCTGTCTCCGCCATGCTGTCTCCCCTCCCTCCATTCGTGCTGCCTTGTAGAGTGTGAGGCTACGTTAACAATAATGGGTTAACCCTTGAAGTTCATCATTTAGCAGTAAGGCATTCCCTGGGAAATAACCCACCCTCTGACTTTATCACCTCAACCAAGCTTCACAATCATCATTGCTGCATACAGCATTAAATTGTTTGTTTAAAACTTATACTGTGCATGTGTGGTCTTTTGTCTGGTGGGAAAAATTTCCCTGGAACCTAACCCCCCATTTACATTAATTCTTATGGGGAAATTGGATTCACTTAACATCGTTTCGCTTAAAGTCGCATTTTTCAGGAACATAACTACAAAGTTAAGAGAGGAGTTACTGTATTTAGGTCTTTCCAGCTACCTGCAGGTTCTACAAATTTATCATTTATTTGACCCATTAGTCACTACACTCTTTTTCGTTCCATCTGAATATTTCACACAAACATATTCTATTTAAAAAAAAATTTCCTTGCTGTGACGGGGCTGTTGATTACGAGTGGTACTGGCAAGTGGTTAGGTCCCTGGGTCGCAACTGTCCCCTATCTCCAGCATTACCTGCCAGTGGTCACTCCAGCATGGTGGCAGTCTCTCTTCGAGTAGATACTATCATACTGTCTGGAGTCGCTCATGACTGTGAGTGCCTACCTCAAGGCAGGCTGTCAGAAAACAGGGCAGACACCCCAAACTGGTGGTGTGTTCTATAATTAGATTTCACCAAGCCAGTAACAAATGTGAGCTCCTGGATCACTATACCAGTCTTACCATGGAGTCACAGACAGTCCCCTTAGATTCTTCAGCCTGTCTTACCACCGAGACAAACTGGACTTTGTGATAAAAGTTCACTTAAATCCAAAATCACACCACATCAGGTTTCTCCCAAGAGACCCCACAATACCCCACAATAATTGGTACTCCAGATCTTACACCAGAGACAATGCTGGCAGCCAATTCTATAGTAAATTAACTAAAGGTTTATTAGCTAGGAAAAACAATGAGTTGTTGAAAGCAGGTAAAATATATGTACAAGAGAATCATAGTCTATAATTCCAAATGGTAGCAGAGATATAGTAATCTGCCAGTTTCCTAAAGATCTCTCAGGGCTACCAGGAATAACTCTGGGGATCTCCGTCTTCTCATTTAGTTATTCTGTCCTGTTATAATCCAAACAGTCCAGAGATAAAGGGTCGGTCTTTTAATCCAAATTTAAAGTATCTTCACACAGAAAACAAGCTGACAATGTCGCTACCCAGATGGACTTTTCCTTTGATGATGAGTGAGGAATTCACATAGCCTTCTAATTTCCAACCATCACATAACTGCCACTTGCTTTGAAATTAACATTTTCTGTTAAAGTCCTTAAGTCCTTCATTAGTATTTCACAAGATTTCTTTGGATTCTTTAGTTACAGGGGTATACACAAAGTAAATGTTTGCTATTACATTATAATAGGAACAAATAAGTGAAAACAATACATAACATTCCACTAGTTTTCATGACATTTAAACATCTCAATACACGCTTACACATTACTTTGATCTGTACTAATACACAAGTGAATTGGCCTGGGGTCCTGATCTGACCTGGTCATCCAGCATCACAGATTCTAACTCAGCCCTCTAGCCAGGTCACCCATGAAATCATCCCTTTCTGGGATAGAGTTCAACGAAGTATAGAAGTCCAAAGTCCCCCTGCCCCCCAAAAAGGAGTTTCCAGCCCAACTGAGGGCCCCCAAAGGCCTCACATCCTTACTTCAGGGCTTACAATGTCTTTAATCCCCTTATCTCAAGGAGAGAGGGGTTTATACCACCCTCACAGCAAACCTGAGAGCCTGGGCTCCCCTACCAGTCCATCTCCTATTCTATCCTATCTCTTATCCCTCCTCCTCACCCTTCTGAGCTGTCCAGCTCTATTTTAAACTCCTGCTCCAGCTGGAGCAGGTTCTGCTGGTGCAATAGGGTGGGACTATGTAGGCCAAGAACTGCTCCTTCTATCCCCGTGTTGGGTTTATGTACCTCATCACGCTTACATTTTTCTTCAGAAAGATATTCTTTATTTTGTTCCCTCTCTCCGTTGCCCCTCATGGGGTGAACAGAGCCAGTTTAATTAGACCAAGCCATGAATGAGAGACACTGAGTACTCTCAATTTAGTGTGATTTCAAGGCATTCAACCATTGCAAAAGGCAGTGAAGTACCTCCCAGGATCAGAACTCACCTGTCTGACTCATAGGTCATAAATAGTGGAATGTATTGTGCGAGTTACCTCTTATTTGCTCTCTGTTGTTTTTCATCCTGTAAAACATGCTCAAGCCTGGTATAGTTCCTTGATTTCTATGGGTCTGTTAATTTTTAACTTGATAGAAGCAGTTGTGTGCATTTGATCAAAAGTAGTCCGTAAGTTATATTTTTATTTTGGACATTCTGTCTTGCTAATTAGTTTTCTTTTTCCATCTACTCTATGTGCATTGATTAAATGGATGTTGCATCCCCAAACTGTAGTTGTTTTCTTTATTAGCATAGCTGCCTCATGTCATAGAAAATTCTGCCTGTTACTAGTAAGAAAGTTAACTTTATTCTTGGTTTCGTTCTGTGGGCTCTTCTGGGTTTACTTATTCTTCCTTTTCTCTGTCATTGTTGATGTACATTAACTAACTATAGGTAAATTCTGGTGGCTTGTCTCACATCTTATTTTTAATTCATTATACCTCTTATTTTTATCTCCAGGATTCTTAGCCCAGGCATGTTTGTTTGTCTTTATGAAGCTTTCTAGTCTTATCTGTTTTACTGAGGTTTTTATCTTCTGTTGATTTTATTACTTGTTTCTCAGACTGATCAGCATTTAAAATCTCTTGTGCTTCTGATCAGCTGATGATTCTGATTTTTGCAGTGCAGTTTTAGCCAATAATTGCAGAAATCACTGTTTTTCCTTTTCTCTCAACTCACCATGAGCTATCTGGCTCTTTTGAAACTTTTATTTATTTACTAATTTAACTATTAGTTTAACTAACCTATTATTTGTTAACAGGGAGCAAATGTCTTGTAACAAAGGTCAGCATCTCTATGGCAATCTGTCCAAAAACAATGATTTTAAGAACTTTCCTTAAACCAGCTTCTGGTAGGAGTTCTGGAGCTTTCAGTTACTTGATGACAGAGAGAGAAGTGAGAGACAAGTTGGGTGAGGTAACATATTTTATTGGACTAACTTCCGTTGGTGAGAGACACAAGCTTTTGAGAAGTTGGTCCAATAAAAGATATTATTTAACCCACCTTGTCTCTCTAATATCCTGGGACTAGCACAGCTACGGCAACACTGCATACATCTATATCCATGAGCAGTTATGGTCCTCAGTAATTTAATTGACATGTTCAAAGCTACCATAGCATGGCACTAAAATAGGCATTTCTCTTATTTACTACTTGGCATTTGTGGTAAAAAGGGCCCATCTCCCACTACTGATACTATTAATGTTACCATGCCTGCAGAAAATAACATAGGAAAGAAGGAGGTTCATTTTAGGGCTGGAATGCCAAGTATAATTGATGAACAAAAGTGAAAGAGACACAAGGTGGGTGAGATAATATCTTTTATTGGACCAATTTCTGTTGGTGAGCTAGACAAGCTTTCAAGCTTACACAGAGCTCTTCAGGTCTAGGGAAATGTATTCAGAGCGTCACAGCTAAATACAAGGTGGAACACATTGTTGAGCATAAGTAATTAATGCATATTTCAGGGGAGTGTTCAAAGTGAAGTGACCTGTTAACACCCCAGAACCCCCAGTGCAGGGGACTGTTAGTGGGTTATAGGTTGTTGTAATAAGCCATGATTTTTAGTGTCTAGCAAAGTTATGAATTTAAGCTCCAAGGATTGTTCATCAACTTCTCACAAAACATTCACTCTATATCTGCACTTCAGTCCTCATTCTCTAAGGAAATCTGCAAAACACCACAAAAATGTGCCTCATATGGAAGCAATTTCATACCCCTAATCATTTTTGTTTCCCTTCTCTGTACTTTTTCCAATTCTAATCAATCTTTTTTGAGATGGAGAAACTAGAACTGCATGCAGTATTCAAGTTGTGGTGTAAAATGGATATATGCAGTGTCATTGTGACATTTTTCTATCCCTTTCCTAATGGTTCCTAACAATTTGTTAGCTTTTTTGACTGCTGTTGGACACTGAGTGGATGTTTTCAGAAAACTGTCCACCATCACTCCAAGATCTCTTTCTTAAGTGGTAACAGCTAATTTAGACCCCATCATTTTGTATGTATAACTGGGATTATGTTTCCCAATGTTCACTACTTTGCACTTGTCAACACTGAATTTCTACTGCCATTTGGTTGGTTAGTCACCCAGTTTTGTGAGATCCCGTTGTAACTCTTTACAATCAGGTTTGGACTTAGCAATCTTGAGTAATATTGTACTGTCTGCAAATTTTGCCACCTCACTATTTATCCCCTTTTCCAGATCATTTATGAATATGTTGAACTGCACAGGTCCCAGTGCGGATCCTTGGGGGACCCTACTATTTACCTCTCTCCGTTTGTGAAAGCTGACCCTTTATTCTTACTCTTGTTCTCTATGTTTTACCCAGTTACTAATCCATGACAGGACCTTCCCTCTTATCCCATGACTACTTACTTTGTTTTAGAGCCTTTAGTGTGAGACCTTGTCAAAAGCTTTCTGAAAGTCCAGCTACACTATGTCAACTGGATTATCCTTGTCCATGTGCTTGTTGAGACCCGCAAAGCATTTTAATAGATTGGTGGGGCATGACTTTCCTTTACAAAAGCTCTGTCATCTCTTCCCCAATGTGAACATCTTGGCTGAAAAAATTAGATCTGTGTAATAGCTATAATGTGCTTCATTTATTTTATCCTGCGCTATTGGCATTTTTACTATATTTGAAAACAGAGCAGGAAAATAATAAGAAGTAAATAACAAGGAGGAGGATTTGCCGTATCAAAGGTCAGCATTGAGGCCACTTTTAGTATTAAGTAAACATTCCATTTTCAGTTGAAAACAAAAAGCATGCAGCTGTAACACATAATAGTGTGACGGTACAATCTGGACTGATGAATAGCTGTGTTCCCTCAATTCTCCAACCTGGGGTGCTTTTTATACTGTTTCTCTGTGACAGCTACCACTCCTGGTCTGCTCTCTCACAGCCTCCAGCATGTAAGTTACTCCTAGTTATAATGTCTGAGTGGTATAGCCAGCCACCCTTGAATTACACTGCTGTGCAACACCAGGAAATTCCCAGTCCGAGACTTTCTCCGAGAAATATATGTCTTGTACTGCCCATCCCCTTCTGGACAATACAAACTCATACAAAGTTCGTCATTTTATTAATAGAAAATGGGATGCACAAATCCTGTTATCTCAAATGGAGTTTCCCAAACACTTCAGTCCAAACACAATGGTTTAAAACAATAAAAAAAATTTATTAACTACAGAAAGATTTTAAGTGACTACACGTAATGAATAAAAGTCACAATTGATTACAAGAAAAAAAAAGTAAAACACAACTAATGCCCTATTTAATAAACGAAGTCAATTCAAAGCAAAGGTCACTCTCACCACATGGTTCAGCAGTCTAACTGGCTGAATTTCTTTCAGTCAGGATCCCTCCCCCAGTCCAATGCTGCTTCCTTTGTTCTTCAAGTGGTGCTGATTCCAGGGGTAGAGAGAAAGGGAGAGATAATTTAGGGTGTCTGCTCTCCCTTCTTATAGTTCTTTCCCTTCACTGAGAATCATCTCCAGCTGAGGTTCAGGAGACAGAAAGGGTGTGCGGACAGGAACCCCCAGTTGTTTCTTTGTCTAGATGTAATTTTTTGCCCACATCCTCTTTCCTGCCAAAGAATGGCCACTTAACCAGGTGATGGTCTATTTGATTTTGTTGACACCTGGCTGAGGCACTGGCTAGCCTTTTGTTTCTGGAAAACTGGTTTGTGACTGCTCTCCAGACTTGGAACATGTCTTAGTAATATCATATCGTAGAATATTATAACTTTACATACAGCGTTGCCACACACATCTTACCAGGACAGTAATGATCAGCAAATTATTAGTTTTCAAATGATACCTCACAAGGCATACTTTGTACAAAAAATATCATAATCTTATAAAAGGGGTGAACGTATGGGTACAGACTGTCACAAATACCACCTCAGTTGAATTAAAATGCAATGTTTCTTACACTTTTGATATTCTACATCAGTAATGAGTTATCACAACTATAAACTAACAAGCATAATTAAACACTTCATCCCAAAATGACATATCTAAATGTCCTGGCGTGTACCCCCAAGACTCAGTAAGTAAACTGATTACCCTGTATTCAATATGTTGCCTGATCTATTCATTATGTATTAATTCCCAGTGAGCATTCTGTGGTTTGGCAAGGTTCTGCCTCATGATCAGATCCAGAAATATTAAGGCTATTACAAGGAATCCCGTGTGTCCGAAGGAGACAGTTACATTTCGGAAAGGTGTTCTGTCTTTTTAATATTTTTAATAGCACAGTTAGCAAAATCACAAACACTCCAACCCAGCAAAGCAGACAGATAATATAAGATGGTCGAAACATCCCACATATGAACATCCATATGCTCTCACCACTCCTTGCAGAAAAACCCCAAGTGTTAGTTGTCATCCTCACCATCCCCACACTCGTGATCATCCTGGCATCTCCAAAGGTATGCAGGCCAGGATCAGAAGTGGATTATGGTTTTGTGGGGCCCTGGGCCAGAGCAAGTGGGGGCCGCCCGACCCCTTCCACCTGCAGTGTCTCACCACACCCCCCACCCCCAAGTGCTCCTGCTGGGGAGCGGGGTCAGGCGCAGGGAATTTCCCTGCCTGCCCAGCGCTTCTGCTGGGGTGGGAGTAGAATTAGAGTGCAGGGGCTTGCCCTGCTCCCCAGTAGGAGCACTGGGAGGGCAGGTGGACTGTGGTAAGCCACCCACGCCCTGACCCCACTCCCAAGCAGGAGTGCTGGGCAGGCAGAGTGGGTCGGCGTGCAGGGACGCCCATTTTTCCAGGACCCCTGGGCACGGGCCCTGTTGGCCCAGTGGCTTGTCCGCCACTGGCCAAGATACAGCTTTTATAATGTGTTATGCTGATGTCCACTTTGCCTAATGCATATTCAGTAGGGGTTTCAGCCCCTTTTCCTTATCTGTATTTCCTCACCCTAGGGTGAGGAATGTAGGGGTGCCCCTTCTCCCTTTTAGGTTACTGGGCCTTTTACCTCAAGCTCATTTATACATCAATTAGTTATCATGGCATTCTTGTTGTTGAATATCTGCTGACGTTCCTAATTTAAATGATCTGAAGCTGGCATAATCTGGCATCTTGTGGTTAGCTGTCTGCAGTTCAGTTTTACTTATTTATTACAGCATTCTGTCTTGTGATATCTTATGGTCTAAGGTTACTCCTGGTTAGCTGTTTATGATAAAGATTTTTGGGACTTAGACCTTGATTAGTTTAGCTAATATATTATTTTATAGGCCTTGAGTCTTGTAGGTTCATTGTGTTACTGCCTTAATTCATACCTATGCCTTACCTAGCCAATACTTATACCTACAGGCTACAAATCACAGATCATGAAATAAACTTTTCATGTAATATTTTTCATGTTTAATGGCTTTAAACTCAGTTTTTGATTCTGTAAAATGGCGATACATCTACTTACCTACCTCTCTGAGATACAACATTCTTTTAAAAAAGAAAAAGAATACTGGAATTTAACTTAATATTAGCATCTCGTTTTTACAAAGCAAAGTCAGTGACACCAGCCATATTTCAATATGTATTCAGTAATCCTTTTCTTTCTTGTATTGTATTTGTATTCATTTTAAAGTAGATCAAAAACAACTCCAGTTTATGAACGGAATAGTTCATCACATGATAACAGAATCAGAGGGCTACTGAAAGCCCGGCTCATCAGACTGTCAGTCAGGTGTGGTCACAAGGACCCCACCAGAGCAAAAAGGAAAGGGGCACATATGATACCATAATTAGTGATGATTACATAGAAAGTACAAAGAGGGGTCACTTGCTTAACAACCAAGCCAATTGTGCATATATATTATATATAAATAACCCTTATTTTTTTTAAGGGATGGGAGAGACATGGTGGATTTTGTTACAAAATCGACAATACCCCTCGAAGTTTTGAACATGCTTCCAGTGGCTATTACTGTCCTCCTTCACTTGTAACAGTAACAAACAGGTAGTTAATCCTATTAGATAGTGCAAAGATATTCATAACAAATGTTATTCTAACTATAAAAAAGCATAGAGAAAATGTTACTATTTATAAATAATACTACAGAGATTAACGAATGACTAAAATTAAATGTTCATTTTGTCATTGTTTCCTTCCTGAGTTGGGATTAAATTTGATAGAGTGCAATTACTGACCTAATTGGTATGTACAGAAATGTACACTTATTCAAGCATGCAACAGTTCAGATACTTTAATGCCTTGTATACAGATTTATAGAGTATTCAGCATAGTAAACTTTAATTGTATACTTGGTCACAGTGCTAATAAATCAAAATATATCCAGACTTTATTATCTAAACTTTATGACAGTTTATTTTAATGTAAAACAGTTATCGTTTTGTGAAGTTATTTCTGTTAGCTTTGCATTTACTGTGATCTTTTAGCAATAGAAAAAAGAAAGAAGGATACGAAAAATATTGAAATTCTCCACCTCCTCTTTTTTCTTCTCTGCATTTATATCCTAACTCCAGCAGCAAGTTTTCCTAGTTGCAGATGTCCAAATGCCTGGGTTTGTTATGAGTTAGTTAGCTCTACTTTATATACTGCTAGGATCCAATACTGCCACTATTCCATACATTGAACTCCTACTAAGTCTCTGACAAATAAATGTACCAAAATGAGTTCTTTTATGCATATTCTTATCTACGTTACATTTATTATAATGACTCTTTAGGAAAAAATCCTTGGTTTCTATTAGAAATTACCAGAAAATGGACACTGTGTTTTTTTTCTACAGAAAATTTCAAGTTTTTGTTGAAAAAATCAAAATCCAAAATACTTCCATTCTGAAATGCCACCATAATGCTCCACGCTGGGGGGATTGGAGGGGTTGGTTTAATACTTCAGGTCCCTCAAGTTCCCATACTCCTCTATAGGCTTGACTCCTCGATCAAACTCCTGTGAGGCACCAGGGCAGCATTTTAAACTGAAAGCATTTTGGGTTTTAGAATTCATTTTTTGACAAAAAATAAAAGAGAAAAATTTCAATTGAAGCGATTTATTGATGGAAAAGGGCATTTTCATTTAAACAAGTTTTTTATTTTTATTTTTTTCAAAAATAAAATCATAAAATATTCCCAGAAATCAATCAGCTCCGCTTTCTATGTAGCCAGTGGGGAGAGCTGGAAAAAAAAATTCTATCAATCAATGATAAAGTATATTACTATAGCTACACTACTGGTCAATGATACATAGATGTAAATGTTGTAAGAGGGGTTCCTAGCTTGTCAAGATTTATTATTTTACTACAAATACATTGTTTTTGATTCCATCCAGAATTAGTTGTGTGGAAAAGTTGGAAAAAAATGCCAATGCTAACAAGGCTTGTGAGCACCTTTGCTCCAAGGAAACATTTAGGGTGTCTGAGACAAATGGCCTGAGGAGAAACCCTTTTACATGTTCTAACCTTGTATCCAATTATTTTCTATTACTGTAGGAGCAATAAAAATTATTAGTTACATAGGAGTTTATTAGGCTGCCAAAAGATACAATTGAGTAACCGATCTCTAAACTTGACCCATGGAATTGATTCATACAGAACCATAACTAGGCATTTTAGCACCCAGGGACAGAAACGTATTTGTGTCTCCTACCATTTTTATCATAATTTTTCTGCCCAGAGGTGATGTGGGGAGGGCACATTGGGTCACGTCCCCCCCACCCATCATTTTTTTGGTTGCACCCCCACCCCCAGACAGGCTGGGTGGCCCATTGAGGTGAGTCAGGCTGGAGGTGGAGCTCCTTCCCTGAGCCCCTTTACACATCACCTCCATTTCCACCCCATTTTTCCGCCCCTGCGGCTTTGGACCCTGGGTGGTTCCCCACTCGCCCCACCCTGGTTTAATATAATTATTGGAAATGTAGGTCACCACTCACTGCTGTTGTGTCTCCTTTTTTGCTCCATTTGTGAAATTGCTACAACTCTAAGGTAGTAAATTACACAGGGACAGATACCTGGTTTAGTGGAAACTGAGGTTACTTTGCAGGATACAACTGTAAAGCCTTGATCCTGAGTACTCTGGCCCGACTCCAGCAAAGCACTGAACTACATGCTTGACTTTAGTAAAACAACTCTTGCTTAAAATTAAGCACATTTTTCAGTTCTTTGCTGGATTGGGGCTGGAGTCCTCAGCACCTGGCTGAATCAAGCTCTAAATAAGTAATGTTCAAATATGCATAAAATATAAGGAAATATTTAATTTTTTAACCTTTTTATTTGATCATTATTTACACATATGAACTTTCTGTACAAATATTAACAAAGCTTACTCATATCCTAAATTTGTTGCCCCATGAAGAGATCTCTTCGTGTTTGGTGAACCTCTTCTCAACTGTCCATTTATCTTTTCAATATTGAAAAATGTTAACTAGACATGATAAAACCTACTTGATCCTGGATGTGGAGGAATAGGGACCTGTCTGCATCTATGGTGGGAATGTCCTACCATAATAATATTTTGTAGAAAAATAGTAAGTAGAACTTTCAAGATAACTAAAGTTAACCTACCCACAGAATCCATAGCTGTTCTATTAGGTTACAGTCTAAAGGAGGTGATTGAATGGGGGTTGGAGGCAAGACACATTTATAACACAGTTACTACTAGCAGCCAGATGTGTGCTTGCTCACTTTTGGAAAATAATAGATTCCCCCAACATTAGTGGCATGGAGAAATAAAGTATGAGAAATCCAGTCAGTTGAAAAAATGACAGACAACATTATCAGGTTCAAGAGAATAATTCAGTGGGATGGATTTAAAAATCCAGGAGTTAGGTTGATGGAGATTCTTCTTGCTAGGAAAGTGATTTGCTATATTGTTCCCAATACTCTATGAATATCTTAGTAGAATAGTAATGCATGTTGTGACTACAAAGGAAAGATCCTGCAGTTGCTGAACATCTACAATTCTCATTAGCATCAGTGGGAAGTGAGGATACACAGCACCTCACTGGAGGCACAGGTGTAATAACTGTTCATCACTATCACATTATCATTGTTTCAGACACTAGCTTCCAGTTGCCAGATTGCACTAGCTGAGAAAGTAGTAGTTAACATGGCATTTTATTTATTGTTTAGGTTCTTAGTCCTGATGTGACAACTACAAATACTTTTCTTCAGAATTAATGATACTTAGAAGATCCTAAATGATCATCATCTCTGGCAATAAAGAGCATATTACTAAGAAGGAGGATTGTGGGGATGGAGGAAAAGCAAAAAGTCATAAATAAAAAAAAAATAAATGAACAGTAGCTACATAGGCCCAAATCCTACTAAGACATGCACATGTTTAACTTTACACTCTATGACCATTGCCATGGAAGTCAATAGTTCTACTCACAGTGCCTAAAGTTAAGAGTGTGTAAGTCTCTGCAGGATTGGGTCCTTGATGCACTGTATATAATTTAATAGGAAGCTGATTAAATGTGTTGATAGGTTAAGGCATTTATTTGTATAATGCTGTACCAATAAATTATATTTATGTAGTAAAAGTAGGATTAAATATACCATTTATTAATTTAAAAGAGCTTACTCACCCACAGAACATCTTCATCTGCAAATGTCAGAGCGATTGGTGTAGTGCCGCTAGTTACTCTGTGCCACTGGAGTCTCCAAATGAAATCCTGAAAAAACACTATTGTGACAAGTCTTTTCTTTTTTCCCCCCCTCAATATTCTCTCTGTAACTCCCTTTGAACTTCTGCACCACTCCTCCCTCATCATGAATATGAAGAGTCTCATTGTTGAGCTCTGCATTATTTGTAAATAATGCCTTCTGGGTGTTATGTTTTCTTTCCATATATTATACCATAAGCATTGAGGTTATTGCTTTATATGCAAATTAGATAGCTTAAATGATTGTTTTGTGTAGCATTTGGACAAATGCGATAATAGCTAAATTCTGCCTGTATTGCACCTAGATGACTGGAATTTATTAGGACGTGTAGATGTCTTTGGATATTTCTCTCTTTTGCATTATTCAAAATATTTCATGAGAATTATTCACTGAAATGTGAATTAGGGTATCTTATTCTGACAAGATTTTTATCTTGACCTTTTTAAAGATTTGAACAAGCTTTTATCAACAGTATGATTCGTAGCATGGTGGAAACTGATAACACCTATTTTTGGATAGCCCTACAAGACCTTAACAATACAGGAGAATACTTCTGGCTAACTACAGAGGGGAAGAATCAGCCTGTGAGCTATACAAACTGGAACAAGCATCAGCCAAGTGAGTAATATATTGTAGTGATAAATGGCAACTTCTTATTAAATTCTAATATCTCCCACTATATTCTTGAGCCAGGATTACTTTTGCCCCCCTTTTTACATAGCCATCATCACTTCCTCCCGTCACTCTGCCCAAGATATATATAGCATTAGGCTCACTTTGGACCAGACTGTAACTTTACAGTCTGCCCTGAGGAAGGGATGGCACATAACAGCACCTTCCCATGAGCAACGTACTCCCCACTGTGCACCCAGCCAGGTAATCTGTCCAGCTAGGAAGGTTGGGGGTGAAGTTTCAATGAAGTCACACAAATGAGGGTCATTCTTGTGAGTTGCCAGCTTGTGCAGATCAAGGAGTGACTGGTTCACATTCTTTTCCAGGTGCAAGGCACACTCCATTGCTGTCAACCCATTCTCCCAATCAAACCTTGCAAAGTCGGCCCCCTCCCTGCCCATTTGCTCACAGCCAGCTGTATCAGGCAAATAACCTCTACTCCCCACTCCCCTGTGTGACTGAGTAAAGGCTATAATAGTGTAGCTCTTTATTTCCAGTTTCAACCAATCCATGGAGTCTCAGGGTCACGGCACAATCATACGCACTCCAGAATGAGTTCTCAGTGCTATCATATTGTTGATCAAAAAGTAAAATCTACAGTTGTGTGATCATTTAATGGACTGTCCAATAATAGATTTTACCTCATCCACCTTGTCTCACTAAACGTTGAGTTTATTAGGAAAAATGGTTTAAATCTATTTCATTTGATACCTTTGGGAACCTCATAAAAAGATGCCCATTACTAATTCATAAAACTATGTCCTGGTTGGGCACAGAATGTTTTGTTCTGATGCTGAATACTCTTGTTTTCCTTGCCTTAGGCCATTCTGGAGGGTGTGTTGTTGTTCGCAGAGGGCAGCCTCTTGGTTACTGGGAGGTGAAAAACTGTAGAAGTTTCAAAGCTATGTCACTGTGTAAGCAAAAAATTGAATCATATGAAGAAAATGAGCCTAATTTTGAAGAACCTTTGGATGTATGTTATCCTGGATGGGAATCGGAATCTAATCTGCTCAGCTGCTACAAGGTAAAAAAGGGTTACCTAAATCTCTTGATTTGTGTCAGGTTTTTACCTATTGTTCCTGACAACATTGTTTAAAAGAAAATTCTTCATTTAAACATAAAATTCTAAATTTTCTAAAAGAATACAAGACTCCTTGTTGCACTTGATCTTTTCTCCATTGAACTGGGACTGCAAATTTATCAGTACCATTTTATACAGCATTTCAAAGTTAATGCAAGCCAAGGTAGAGTAAGTGGCAGAAACAGATAAGGGCAAATTGCATTTCCTTAAAAAAAAAAATTATATTAGCAACCCAAAATCAATTTTGTTCTTAAATTTGTGGTGGTACTTATTTTATATGCAGGTATTTCACAATGAGAAAGTCCTGATGAAAAGAACATGGGATGAAGCAGAAGCATTATGCCAAGATCTTGGAGCACATCTTGCCAGCTTTACCCATGTGTATGAAGAGGATTTTTTGAACACATTTTTAAACAAAATGTTTGATCGGTAAACATGTATTTATAAAATTTAATATCACCAAAGATTTTTTTTAAACAAAGAGAACTCTGTGCCTCTACATCCTCATCAACAGTGACCAATAACTGACTTAAATCTCCCTCACTGACTGAAGTGAAGTTGAAAATGAATTTGTTCTTCCGAAAGAAGCACAATAGCAAAATTCTAATGTGATTCCTCTTAAAGACCAGCTTTATCTGTGCCAGGGCTGGAACAAGTCTCACAATAGTCCACTGTTTTTCATCATGCTCAGACCCTCCATGTTAATCCTAAATTAGGAGGTCTGTTAATCCTAATTATTTTTAAAGGGTCTGTTGCTACTCCCATTGACGTCCATGGGAGTTTTGCCATTGATTTGAATGGGAGTAAGAGCAGGCCCTAAATTTGGAATCTTTCAATAACAGAATACATCGAAAAAGTATAAGATGTGGTCAGCTGGCATTTTAGTGAGCAATGCATACCCAAAAGATTTTACTCAGTGTTGTCCTAATAATGTTAATGCATGTGATTGTGTCTTTCTGTTGTTGCTAGCTCCCAGCTACTGAAACAGCCTATTAAACCAACTGAATTACTCCTCTATAGTATGTGGCTAGGGGTTGTGCATTTTGATGGTGAAAGTCCTGCTTTCAGTCTCACAGTATGTAGCCACAATTTGCTATATTTTTATGTCAAGACGTGCTCCGTGTGACCCAGGTCCTTATCAATACTAAGTAATCGTTTACTCTGTGAATAATCATTAAACTCCTTGTAACCACATTAACTTCTCACTAGTGGGAATAGGGGCTTCACCATCTGATCCAATATTTTTTACATTGCCATCTTTAAATAGGTAACTTAGTCTTTTTAATCAGAGAGACAGAAATTATTTTATTTGATGCCAGCAACTCTGCAGAACATTGCTAAGAACCCAAATAAATACATCACAATTTGACATTTCTAAATTACCAGAATTTGCTATGGATATGCAGGCTATTTATACATTTTGAAGAGGCTTTTATGAAGCTAGACAAGACAAACATATCAGCGGTGTTCTTCAGCTGTTTTCTTTTTTGTCTGTCACAGGGCTGAAGAAAGGCAATTCTGGATTGGATTTAATAAAAGAAACCCCTTGTCTGGAGGAACATGGGAGTGGTCTGATGGAGCTCCTGTAAATATTCATATGCTATATATTCTAAGGACCTATGAAATTACATCTGAGCATGAGACCACAGTTTAAAAACAAACCTTCCAAATAGCCAAACAGTGTGACCAGACAAAACAGTCACTTCCTTCACACTCATCCACTTCGCTAACCGTAATCTGCTTTTGAATTAACAGATTTAATCACCTTTTTTGTGCCACATTTTAAATGATGGCAAGTTTTGACTTTGTCACACACAGTGTGGGAATATTTTTTGAAATGCTACATGGCATTCAGAAGTACTAAAGCGTTTCAAGGGCATGAAGAGACTCCCAGTAAAACATCTAATCATTAGAATTGTATCCAGAAGCATATTACAGCAAAAGCACACTCTATACTAATGATGAAAATAAGTGCAGAATATAAATGCAAAATGCAAATCATGCAACACTTTGAACGCAGAGGAAAAATGACATTAGACGTGGGGCAGCCCCTGTCAAGAATGGCAAAAAGTTACTGTTTAATGCTACTCAGTTAGCTATATGAAAAAGGGTTTGTAAATGAGTAAGGAGTACTGAATAGGGCCCAGGAAGAGAGTAGCTATGGACCCCATTTTAAGAGTTCTTCACCATACTTCAGGTACTCCAGGTTTATTAGTTTTCTAATGGTGCAACGTAAGCATTTCAAAACACTTACATTTAATTTTGCATTAAAACTTTTAAACATCTTATCTGGGAATCTCAGTAAGGGCTGAGGAAAGCATTGGTCTCTTGCAGGTTGTATCTGCATTTTTACAGTATATATATGTTGAAGATGATTCAAGAAATTGTGCTGCATACAAAGTAAATAGAACAATCCTGCCATTGCATTGCAATGGGAAGCGTGAATGGATATGCAAAATACCAAAAGGTAAGAGTTGTTAAGCTATGTTTTAATTTACGTATGCTACTTATAATTTGTCATTATGTTATAGTGAAGAGACAGGGGAAATGTTTATGGGCCACAGAGTTCTCTTATTCCATGCCAGAACTCTGTGTTGATGTCAGTGGGAGTTCTGCTGCATAGAGTGAAAGCAGTACTGTAGTACCCTTAGATTGATATTGGTGTTTCATTTGCCGAATGGCCTTCAATGTGCACATAGTTTAGAAATGACCTATACTGATGAGCAGTATGTGGTGATGAATGTTCAGCTGAAAATCTCGAACAAATGCCTTACCTTGTTGCTGAAAAGTGTCATGTTAGTTTTTAAACTATGTGCCCAATATTTATTTTATCCCCTCTTGAATTTTCTACCTGACCAACAAAAGAACTAATATAATTTTTTTTGTTAAATTCTGCTGTATGATTGGTGTTTGAAATATTGTTTCTTAATTATTATTTCTTTACAGGTGTTAAGCCAAAGAGACCACAGTGGTACATAAATGGTATGAAAAAGCACGTTTTAGTTTTCACATCTTGAAAAGCTATTATTTGGAATTGTATATTTAAGCTATGAGTAAAAATAGTTAATAGAAGTTAAACTTCCATTAAGTAGCATTGTAAGAATTATTGATCTCATTGCTTCTATAAGGCCCAATTTTGCCACTCTTAGGGCTGATCTTCACTTGGGGAGATCGACGCTGCTGCAATTGATGCAGCAGGGATTGATTTAGCGGGTCTTCACTAGACCTGCTAAATCGACAGCAGAGCGCTCTCCGGTCAACCCCAGTACACCAGCTCTCCGAGAAGAGTAAGGGAAGTCGACCAGTGAGCGTCTCCCATCGACCTAGCACAGTGAGGACACTGGGGTAAGTTGACCTAAGCTACGTCGACTCCAGCTACGTTATTCACATAGCTGGACTAGCATAACTTAGGTCGACTTACCCCCATAGTGAAGACAAGCCCCTAGTCATATTGGGAGTACTCAACTAAGATACTACTCAACTAAAGATATCAGAATCTAGCCAAGAGCAGATGGTGTAGGAATATAGTATCCTATGAAACTCATTAAAATCAATGTGCCAGATTCTGCCTTTGCTTATATGCCATGCTGCCCTACTAATGTCATTGGAGTTGCACAGGGTATGATTCAGGACAGAATTTGGCTTAGTATCTCTGTCAGTTTGTAATATATGATAGATCAAAGTTAATGAGAGGTTTTTTTTATACTGGAATCTTTGTCCTGTGATATATATAGTATATTCAGACACACGATTTGTTAGTTGCAAAGAATTTTCTATGTAAGAATCCAAAGGAAGTCTTAAACCTTTCACAGCACATTTGAATCTTTTGCTTCAATTTTAGAACCACCATGGTCTTATTATCAAGGAGCAGAATACCTCTTTCATATTAGTGCCTCAGAGTGGACCATCTTTGAGTTCATCTGCGGTTGGCTTCGTGGTGAAATAGTCACAATACAATCCTCTAATGAACAAGAATTTATTCACAGTAGAATAAAACAGGTAACAAGACAAACCTTTGCAAAATTAAATTTCTGTACCAATAACATCCTTTGGAATTTCTGGTTTTCAGTTGCCTTTTATAAAAATTTGAAAGTCATATTATGCTAGAAACAATTCTGCTTATAGTATTACTATTATCTTTACCTCTTGCTTTATCATTATAAAGGACGATCCTGTTGTGTGTGAGTAACTTGGGGGTGCCGGGGGCACAGTGGTAATTGCAGTGGTCTGAGCCAATCAAGAGACAGGTCAGCTTGCTGCATAAGTGTCAAGAAAAACAAAAAACAGCTCCTTACTCCAAAGTTGTGGAAGTGCTTGGGAAGTGGTGAGTTCATGTAAAGGAGCTTCCCATGCTGCATGCACTGCCCCTGTTTTATCATAAGCTTCTCCTTCTTTGTTCCACTCATCCCTCTGTGTCTGTGCAGGCCGCAGGAGTTGTTGCAGCTTCATTGAATCCAAACTTGCCATCATGGTTCCTAGCTCACTCACAGAGGGGGGCTATGGATGCAGTTGCATAAGGCCAGATTTGGTCTTATACAGTTGCACAACAATCCTCTCTTGTCATATAGTAAATTGTAGCTGACCTTTGGATAATGATACTGGAGTACATATTGAGGGCTTATCTACATGGTGGGGCAATCCACTCTATGGGGGAGTGACTTCTAAAGTGCATTAGTGTATTTCACATTAATTGATAGAGACTGCTGGTGCTCACTAAACGTTCTCTAGTGTGTTTTAATGTAGTAGTGTTTCAAACAGCACTACTTTATAGTGCACCAGCAGAATTTACGTGGACCAATTAATGTGCAGCATTAATGTGGGATGGATATATCTTTCTGCAGCTCAGCATCTCTCTCAGTTCTGGTATGTATGGGCTATTGTCCTTCTGTCTGCAGTTTTGAGGGGCATTCCAATCCTGTAATACAGCCCCTGCTGGTTACATCCCTTACTCTGGATTGCACTCATATCTTCTGTTTCAGAAGTTCAGTGGTGGTTCGCTTTGCTCCCAAGCATTTCTTTTCCAGCTTTAATTTTAATTGTTTTTTGGGAAGTAATGAGCAACCTTTACTCTCCCTTCCTCCTGTTCCCCTGGTTCTCATAGAGAGCAATGTTGTGGTCTCAGTCACAGCTGGATCCAGCACTGCAGTGCTGCCCTACCAGACTTCTCTGCTCCCCTTCAGGCATGTCAGAGCTGCCCAGAACTCACCAGGCTAAATCAGAGTGGTATTTCCATATGTGAGGCAGCATTTATAGGCCCTCCAGAGGGTGAATTATGACCTGCCTGTTCACAGCCAGCCAATCCTCGCTCTGCCAGGACACAGGGCCTTAGAGGTGGATTGGCATGTCAGGTTCCCCTGCCCTGAGGAGCTGTGACTCCAGTGCAGAAAAGCCCAATGTGCAGGCGCAGAATATGTCAGGGAGAGAATCCAAGGACAAGGGGATGCCAGTCAGCCAGCTCTGTGGGTAAGTCCCAGCACAGACCTGGGCCATAAGGAAAAAACCCTTCAGGGGCACCATGTCATTCCCGCCTTCTCACCCCCTACCCCCCCTAGAGAATGAAGTGGGTCCTAAGCTCCATGAGGAAAGAGGCAGTCTCCTACACAGCTCCCCTTCTTCCCAACAGCAAATCCAAGGACTCTAGCAAAGAGATCCCATCTCTCAGGCACGGTGCCACATTTGGGTACACGCTGCAAGACAGTCACTCCAAACAAATCCTGTCCTGATCAAAATTCACAGGTGCTCTCCTGTTTGTGGAAAAATTGGATAGGAGTGTGACAGACGGTGCTTCCAAACCAAAACCATCTCTCTCCTCCCCACACAGTCACTATCCTGTCTGCTAGAGGAGTTGGCAACTTTAACAGGAACCTCATTGTGTGTTCCATTTTGACAAGGTGCTGGTAAGGACCCCAGAATCTTTCTTGCCAAAGGTGAACTCATCTTCTCATGTCTCATAGGAGATCATCCATAATTCTGTCCAAAGCGACAGCCTCCTACAGAAAAGCTGTGGGGTGATGTGGGTGGTTCATAAAGCACTAAGGATCTATATCAAATGTAATGAATCAACAAGAAGACTGGAATTCTTGTTCAAATCCTTTCATCCAAAGCGCCAAGGGCTCACTGAAATGTTCCGTGGACAGATGGATCAGGTTATGCATTATAGAGGCACAGAAGACATCAGGTTCATCTGTTGCTGGTGGAGGCAAGCACCTTTCATGAGGTTTATGATGACGTAATGAGCAGAAAGAATCTGTGTTTTCATTGCAGAGATCTACAGGGCAGCAACATGGTTCTCTGTTAACACCTCTATTGGATACTACAAGGTGGCCTTTCTATCCTCTTCAGAGGCCTCCTTTGGCCAGAAGGTGCTACATGCCACTTTGGCAGTTAATTTGGGGGAGGGGTGTGTGCTTTCCATATCTCATTTGACTTTATTATTCCTCCCTACTTCTGTTCACTGCTTGTTATTTCTCATACATTTCATGGGAAACACTGGGCTGCAGAATGGGCAATTTCATACTCGATATTCCTTTCTGATAGCAGCGTCTTCCACAAGTCTACCCTCCCTGGATGGCTTCTTAGCCAAGGAGCAAAATTTAATTTTTATATCTACAATTTGTAGGCCTGTTAGCCTCCTATACGTGGTTTACTGGTTGGCATTGGAGCTATTGTTGTTAATCATATTCTATGAGGCTTTTATACAGCTTGGAATGAATCATGTGGTGGCAAGCTGGAGAAGGAGACCTGACCAGCTGGGGCTGTTGTAGCAGTGTTGAACTGCTCCCAGAAACTGCAGACAGCAGGGCAATAGCTCGAATGTATCAGAATTGTGGGAGATGCTGCTAGCAGACAGGAAATGATCAGGTAAGAAATTTCCCATACCTGAATGCTTTGAAGTCCTCTTCTTAAACATACATCTCTAAAGAGGTAATTGAAGGGCTGTAGTTACTCCTCAGCAGTGCTGAGCAGGAATCAGTAATGCACAAGCTTCCCACTCACTAAGCAAATCCAGAGCTGCCTGCTTTAGACCTTGCACAACAGATCAGCTTTTCCTCTGAATAGGCCAGTCTAGGGTGTCACTCTCAACTTCCATTCTTTAGAATGCTGCATATGATTTCTTCTGGATTAGAGCCTTTGTTACTAAGGTCATTTGTATGAAAACAGGATTTTTGCATTTAAATTATCATAATTCTCATTTGTATATGAAATCAGAATCTCCATAGCAATCATTGTGATGTAATAAGCAGATTATTATGATTTTTAAATGGAGGAAATAGCTGCAGAAACAGATGAATTCCCAAGAAACAAAGAGCCTGTTTTCATTTAAATGTCCTTAGTAATAAAGAATGAAGGAAGAAAAATAAAAAAACCCACATAATTTAATAGCTATGATTCTGGTGCCTTAGTCAGAGCAATACTACACTCTGCAGCACTAATTTAAAAGATCACCAACTACTTCTGAGCCAAAAAGATATCAATCTGTAATTGTTTACTGTCTACTTTTACTTTCAGTGTGTAAAGTCCTCTCTGTTTTTACCTTAAAAAGTAAAATAAAAACCTAAGCAGATTGTTTCTTAATACAATATAATTTTTTACACTTTCAATGACTTATGAGTCTGTTTTCATCTGTAGTAGACGGTGAGAATTTTCGCGCAAAATATATTGAAAATGGATTTAAACAGGGATAGGTTGTAATGAAAGAACATCTTATCCTTGTATACGTTGTACAGCAGATGCTTCAATCACCAGGTCTATTGCTTCATATTATAGTTTATGCTCTGTTGTGGTTATAACTTGCTTTTACTTAAAATATATATTTTGTTCATGAAGTATATATAACACTTACAAAATATTTTTCTGACTTAAAATCATTTTTAAAATGATAAATCAAAATGATTATATGAAGATGCATTTATTTAACCATTTTTAAAAATAACATTTTTTCATTTTAAAAACAAATAGTGGATATTTATTAATGGTTTGTCAAAAGAATAAGACAAGTTTTAAAGTCACGTTGCATGTAATACTGACTTTGCCAGTATATCCTTCAAGGATCTAGGAAAAAAGAGGATTTGCAATTTTGTGTTTACAAAAAAAAGGCAGATTCTGCTCTCAACTATAATTAAATTATTCATGTAAATTTAACGTATATAATCAATCTAGAGTAACTCAACTTAATTCACTGGCTTTATGTCGGATTGTGAGCATGATCCCATGTGGTATTGAGTGCCCTCAGTTCATATTTACTTCAGTTAGAAGTCAAGATTGCTCAGCATCTCACAGGAGGCACTCAGCAACTTGGAGGATTGGGTACTATTTGCCAATCAGGCCTTGTCTGCACTGGGGAAGCATGAAACTGTTAAAACCAGCTGGAGCTGCAGTGTGGACAAGGCTCCAGGCAGCAGAACTAAACCTCAATTATAAAAACAGTTCTGGCCATCAGAGTCTTGTCTACACTGAGCTCCAGCTAGTTTTAAAGCCTCGTATAGCCAAGTGTTCTTGAGCTATAGTAGCTTCTACATGAAACATTGGACTTAATCCTGTTCTCTTCAAAGTCATTCGGAAGTTTTACCATTGACTTCAGTGGTAGTTGCTCCTGCTATCATTAAAGTTGTAAAACGTTTGAATGGAATGAATGCGGTCCTTTCACTGATCACAATCAGGCATGAGAAACTTTTTTTGAAGGTATTTCAAGATGTGGCAAGGAGAATTGAAACTCCACGCCTCAGCACATCCCTGAAGCTACACAGCCTGGGCTGAATGTTAGTTAAAATTTTTCCATATTTAGCAAATCACGAGACTGATCTCATGCCTTAATCTCCTTCTCTCATCAGGAGTTTCTATATTTTTTTTAAATGGGCCAAATTCTGCTCTCATTTCTGATGATAGCAATCCTAGTAAAATCAATAACTGAGAGCAGAATTTGGCCAAAATGTAATATGGCCAACTGCTCTACTACTGACTGTATGGACTGAAAATCTTTATCGGAAAACTAATTACTTCTCATTGACACCAACTGCTTTTTCAATATTGTGCACATTTAAAACCAATTGTTTCCTTTGTTAGCTGTCTCACAGAGAGGCCAAGGATTAAATGTCTATAAATAAGGCTGCTTGTCTGTCACGGAGGTCACTGATTCCGTGACTTTCCGTGACCTCCGCTCTGTGTCTTTTGCAGCTGCCAGTGCGGCTGGCTCAGGGACTGTCCGAACAGTCGGGCAGTCCCTGGGCCGCGAGCAGCAGCAGTTTGAGTGTGGGAGGGGGCTCAGGATTAGGTCAGGGAGTTGGGGTACGGGGTGGCACTTACCTGGTGGGGGAAGCTCCCTGGAAGCATGATCCTGCAGCTCCTGACCTAGATGGAGGGGCCAGGGGGCTCTGCGCGCTGCCCCTGCTTGCAGGCATCACCCCCCATAGCTCCCATTGGCTGCGGTTCCTGGCCATTGGGAGCTGCGGAGCCGGAGCTCATGGTGGGGACAGCGCGCAGAGCCCCCCTGGCCTTCCCTCTCCCAAGGAGCTGCAGGGACATGCGGAGCCAGGTAGGGAGCCTGCCAGCCCCACCAACCCCCCTCCCCAGCTCCAGCGGGGGTCCTGGGCCACACACACCCGTGTACCCGCAGCGCCCCCAGAACACCCCCGAACCAAGTTTTAGTTAGGGATATATAGTACAAGTCATGGACAGGTCACGGGCTGTGAATTTTTGTTTATTGCCCGTGACCTGTCCATGACTTTTACTAAAAATACCTGTGACTAAAATGTAGCCTTATCTATAAACACTCAACAATCATGTCACCCCAGAAGTGGTCCCCACCCACAGTTCAGGGGAGAGACATGTTGGTAGGGCAGTGAGTAGAAGCTTACATTGTTGCTGTCTGTATTGTATCCGTTCTCTGGATTAAAAGGAACACCTCACTCGCTCTGAAATCTGTAACGTAAGCTGTAATAAGAAAGCCGTTAAAAATGTGCTGTAACCAATTTGCAAACTGTAATGACTGTTTACCACTATTTTAATTCTAAAAGAATTCTAAAAGGCAATGTTTGCATTTTATAAGTTAAATAAATTACCTGATTTTTTTTTAAATATCTTAAATAAACAAAACAAGTTCAGGTTCAGACCTGTGTAGCAATTTTCAGGCCACAGCAAAGTTTTACAGACAAGCTATAAATCCTAAAATTGGCAATGTATCCTCTGTAAATTGCATACTCAGGGCCAAATCTTGCTGTCTTTGCATGAATAGTATCACTGAAGTCAGTGGGCCTACTCACATAAATTAAGGCAAGCAGAATTTGGACTTGATGTTGCTCCCGTTGACCTTGGTGGGAGCAGGACTGGGCCTTAGGTGTTTGTTTATGCTTTACTAGGAGAAATATATGTAATTAAACACCGGTAAAAAAAATTCTTACAGCTATCAAAAAGTGACATACGCTGGTGGATTGGATTGCACTCTGAAGTATCTAGTGATGGATTTCGGTAAGAATGTACTTAAGTGTGTGCTTGGAATTTTTGTTTTGTTTTGTCTTTTATTTTATTTTTATTTTTAATGGAAAGATCTTGTTTACAAGTTGCCCTTCAGTTTGTCAAAACAAAACTGTGTTTTATGACTGCATAGGGTGTCAAGGATCCACTTAGGTTGTCGGGAGTAGGCTGTAATTCAGAATTTATTACTGTTTTTTCCCATTTTAACAGTATTTCTACTGAAAGGGCTATAATGGATATAACACAACAATGTGAATAGGGTTTTTTTGTGAGCTAATTAAGGGGCATTTTCTATCCCCTGTCTGTTTGGTGGCATTTATTAATGTAGTGGCAATTTGAGGGGTGGGAAAAAAGAAGAGAACATCACTAAATGTTTAATGTTTCTATACAGGTGGAGAGATGGGTCACCATTAGTATATGAGAACTGGAATGAAGGAAGAGAAAGATCTGTGCGCACACAAGGTGAAAGATGTGGCTTCATTTCATCACAGACAGGTCAATATTACATTTCCCTTTGTTGCATTAATACAAAACTAATCATTTTACGGGCCTGAAGGGGTTATTGCACATTTTATTACTAAATTAGATTGAGGTTTATATTTCTCTAGAACATGCAAAATAACCCACAATCTAATTTTTTTTTTCCCAGTAAGTGGACGCTAGACAGTGACACTCTTATTTGGAACAAAGCAATATTCTCAGAGACTGACTCAAAGCATCAAAAACAAATATTAAAAGTTCCAAATTTTTAATATCAAAATTATAAATAATCCAATCATACAATGAATCTTCAGTGCATATTAGAAATTTTTCTTTCACAGCAGTAAAGCTAATGCACTGCCAGTTTTCAGCCAGTTGTTCATCCCAAATGAGTTGGATTGATTTAGTAATGGTTTTTAATACTTTTGTAAACTGTATTTATGCCAACCCAAAACTTTACTAACTCAGTGCTCTAGCTTGGTTTTGGTTCTTTAGCCAATTTGCTTAAGGATTGTTGGTACAATGTTTTGTTATTCCCTTGTCAAGCTCCTTACATCATTAGCTGGATCTATATTCTTGCTACTGTAATCAAAATTATAGTGTTGCCAACTCACAATTTGATCATGAAACTTGTGATATTGGGTAAAAAGAAAAGGAGTACTTGTGGCACCTTAGAGACTAACCAATTTATTTGAGCATGAGCTTTCGTGAGCTACAGCTCACTTCATCGGATGCATACTGTGGAAGCTGCAGAAGACATTATATACACACAGAGACCATGAAACAATACGTCCTCCCACCCCACTCTCCTGCTGGTAATAGCTTATCTAAAGTGATCATCAAGTTGGGCCATTTCCAGCACAAATCCAGGTTTTCTCACCCTCCGCCCCCCACACACAAACTCACTCTCCTGCTGGTAATAGCCCATCCAAAGTGACCACTCTCTTCACAATGTGTATGATAATCAAGGTGGGCCATTTCCTGCACAAATCCAGGTTCTCTCACCCCCTCACCCCCCTCCAAAAACCACACACACAAACTCACTCTCCTGCTGGTAATAGCCTATCCAAAGTGACCACTCTCCTTACAACATGCATGAAAATCAAGGTGGGACATTTCCAGCACAAATACAGGTTTTCTCACCCCCCCCCCTTTTCCCAAAAAACACACACACACAAACTCACTCTGCTGCTGGTAATAGCTTATCCAAAGTGACCACTCTCCCTACAGTGTGCATGATAATCAAGGTGGGCCATTTCCAGCACAAATCCAGGTTTTCTCATCCCCCCACCCCCATACACACACAAACTCACTTTTTTGGGTGTTTTTCTTAAAGTCCCAGCTCCTGATGTCATTTGGTGACTTAAGAGTCTCAGCTTTTGGGTTTTTTTATTAAATTAAATTAGCTTTCTAGCCCCTGTGGCAGTGGAGAAAAGCTAAAAAATGTAACTAGGTGCACCCTAGGCTCAAAAAGCAGAAGTCAAATTTTAAAAAGAACCTAAAATGTATTATTTTTAATGATCTCATGATTTTTTGGGACCTTACTTATAATTTTTGAATGCTTGGGGTTGGCAATACTGTAAGTTCCAGGTGTCAACCAAAAGGATGTTTGCTGTTTGTCAAAATAGATTCAGTGTTGAGAGCAGGCTGAGTGGCGAAGTTGTGTAGTTTTGTTACCTTGTAAGAAGCAGTGTTTTGAAGTGACAATGAGGGCAACCAAAGGTGAAATATGTAGGCAAGTGGTGTTACTATTTATCAGAGGGACACATGGATTGCATCAACTATGGTAGTATCCACTGCTCCATCATGGAGTAACCAAGGCACTGCTGTGTTTTGAGAGAGAGCATGGCTGTCCTCAGGGCCAAAAGTGAAGATGTTTAGTAGAGCTTACAAGAAAGAGAACAGATGAAATCAGACAAAATGGGACTCTTAGGGTGAGTTTGAAATGAGACCCTGTGATTATTTACTCTTTTGTATTTTCTAGTATGGGTCATCACAGTCTACCAACACAATCAGGAAGATTTTAGAGCATAGTAGCAGAATTGAGCTGGTGCTCCACTCCTGCTACTCCCCAAGGAGCTGCTGATGCTCAGCACCTCTGAGCATCAGCCCCTCTATGTTGTATAATTCTCAGCAATAAATTGCCACTAGAGAGTTGCACACTTCATTGCTCATGTAATTCAAGTTGTGTGTTATCCAGCTTAAGTGTAAATGTAGGTGAGGGTGAAGGGGCCTGGCCAGAGAGTCATCAAGGAGCTTGGGGAGGGGGAAGGGGCATAACATGGGGGTGAAAGGGGCAATTTGCCTGCCTGGAGGTGGGGGCTGGCTGGCCAGATTGGCGGGGGGACGAAGGGCAAGAGGCCCAGCTTGGGGAACTGGCCAAGGTGGGGGCAAGGGCCTCAGAATGGTGTACAGCTCAACCTACATAAGCAAGGAAATGTGTAGCCCTCAAGTAAGCTTCTGTCTCTGATATTTGTAGACGGCAGCAGAGGGCGACAGGGAGCTTCCTCTACCTCCAGCACCAAATGGGAAGTCTGTGGGTTGAATTTTAGTGAAAATCAAACTTTTCTGGTTTTCCAATTTTGAAATTTGGGAATTGAACAGATTCAGTTTTCAAAAGTTGTTGTGTCATACAGATTTGAGCTGGTTAAAAAATTTCCATTGACAGTTTTGTTGAAATTGAAATGGTTAGCGGAAACATGTTTATTCTGACAAAATTTTTCAACAGAAATAAGTCTAAATGTTTCACTTCAATAGTGCTGAAATATTTTTGTTTTGATTCCTTTTGTTTAGATGTTCATATTATATTAAAATATTTAAATAGTATATTTAATATTTATTGTAAAATATAATATAAAAACTAAATTAATTTAAATGATAGAAACAAAACACTTCAGCTCTATTGAAATAAAATATTTCAATGGTCCAAATCAGTTATTTTCTGAATTTTCATTTCACAGCAAATCTCAAAATTTCAGCTTTTTGTTCCAATTCAGAATGAAAACAAAATTGAAAAGGTCAGTATTTCCAGTGGAATGTAAATTCCAGTTCTTGGCCACCTCTAATATAGAAAGACATACAGAGAAATACCACTGAGTTGAATGTAGGGCCTTGTGTCATTTGGTCAATAACTTTATAGCAATATTAACAATAACATCTGAGAAACAGTAATTTTTAGTCATCAAATCGATGTACATAGCAGCTTTTCTAACATGAATATATTAACATAATTTCTATAATTATTTTTCACAGGACTCTGGGGTGATGAAAACTGTACCATTTCTCTTCCCTCTATTTGTAAGCGTAAAACTGTATGGACAATAGAGAGAAAAATTCTAAAAGACCAGAACCATCAAGGAATATGTCCCAAAGGATGGCTATACTTCGGATTCAAGGTTAAAAAAAATTATTTTTGTTTCTTCAAAACCCATACAAATTTATGATAGTGAGTGGACTATTTAAGGATATTACAGATTATTGAAGATATTGTTTTCCCTTTTGACAACAGGCTTTTTAGGCATATAAATGTAGGCCCCAATTCTGCAAATGCTTATGCTGACCAGTACTTCTATACACAAGTGGTCCCATTTAAGTTATAGAATGTTTTAACTTTGTTGAGTAAAATGTGTGTGAAGTTACTCGTGTTTTTGTGTCACATATGTTCAGTGTTCCATACCCCGTGGCCCAATTAAGACACGTGCACTAAGAAGGCTTTTATTGCCTAGGAATGTGATTTCACTATGACAAGAAGACTGTGCTAAATGGAGCCTTGCATTTTTTCCTTCAGAAATTGTCACATTCCTATACATGTTGTTACAATAATGTTCAGAAAAGATTATAAACCTACGTGTATTCACACACTAGAGTTGCAGTGGTAAAATTTTCTTTTGGTTTATATTAAACCTGTGGATTCTGTAACCCAGGGACAGACAGGTAGCCAGACTCATCCCTGATTAAACTCCATTGGCTTCAGGGGTAATTTTGGCCCAAGGAACATTTCACCTTTAAACTGTTTTGAATCCATCCCTGATCAGTTGTGACTGAAAATTAATACCAAGAATGTAGAAGAGATGTGTTTATGTAAATAAATGTTTACTTTTCAGTGGCCAGTTTGAATTGATTTGATGGCTTCAGCCCAATTCCTGGTGGGCAGATGACCACATCACAATATTCATGACCCAGCTGATCTTGATTTTTCACTCTTGTTGACAGTCTTGGCAGAGAGGCCTAGGGCATGGCCACACTGGAAACTTCAAAGCACTGTTCCGGGAATGCTCCTGTGGCAGCGCTTTGAAGTGCGAGTGTGGTTGCGCACCAGCGCTCCTGGTAATCCACCTCCACGCAGGGATTAGCGCTCCCAGCGCTCGGAGCCTGTCTACACTAGCGCTTTAAAGCGCTCAGACTTGCTGCGCTCAGGGGGGTGATTTTTCACACCCCTGAGCCAGCAAGTTAGAGTGCTATAAAATGTAAGTGTAGACAACCCCTTAGAAACTGAAAGAGCATGGGCACTGCCCTGCTCTGTCTCCCTTTGAAATGATTGTCATTCTTGCTTAGGGTTCAAACACAATGGCAGGCCATTGTCCTTGTTGTACCTATTCTGTGGGTAATCAGAAGACTATAGTCTTCAGGGCTGTCAATACAGTACCTTTAACAATCACCAAACACATTTTAAAATGTAAAAAATAAAACATTTTTTGCTTTTGGGAATAGTGTTTTTTGATACAAATTCCAAAGGATCCAGACCATCTGATGAACTGGTACTCTGCCCAGACTTTCTGCAGTGAACAGGATGGGTCACTCGCTTCTATTGAAAATGAAGTAGAACAAGGTAATACTGTATTGCATTATAATAACAATGACATTTTATTTGTTTTATTAAGAAGTAAAGCATAATCTTAATTACAGGACTAGGAATTAAGAACACTCACATTCCAAACCTGGCTGTGCTACTAACTCTCTCAAGTGACTTTGAACAATCTCTTTAAAATCTCCTTTCCTCAGTTTCTCAAACTATGAAACGGGGGTAATATTTCCTTGTGTTCCTCAAAAGTGTATTTTGAGGATTAGTTATCGTTTGCACAAAACTTTGTGCATACATACAAAGGTGATACATGAATTAGAAATGCCAAAGGTAGAGGGGTACATTTTTAAAGATTGCTTTATAAAATTCCTATATTAGAAATACATTATAATATTGTAAAATCTACCTAATTAAAAATAATGGTGGTAATGATGAAAAATTAGTATCCTTGTTACATGAATACAGTTCATTGGGTCTTATCTACACTATATTAGATTGGCTTTTTATACACTGACCAGTCCAAACTGGAGTCTAAGAAACACCTGTATGCTTGGCACTTTTTATATTCCCTGTTCAAAAAAGTCCCAGGTTAAAATTTGTCATGTGTGTAAAAATTTTTTTAGTTGAACTAAAAATCTAGCCTTCATGCTTTACGTTACACAGTCTAATTTTTAACTACAGTGGAGAAATGCATTTTCAGTGAAACAGTCGCATCAAAAAACTAAAATTGTTCCAACTGCTATGGGAACCTCTTCAACCTTAATTAGGTAATGGTCTAGATCCTGACCCCACTGAAGTCAATCAGTACCAGTAAATTTAAAATTACATGGAAATGAAATGCTGCTAATGCTCTTTCCTTCTAATAAGGACAATACCTAAGAAATGGCATTGGCTGATAATTAAGTTTTTCCTTTGTTTTAATGTGCTAATTGTGGCTATAAAGAGAGAGTTGCCCAAATGGCTTACAATAACTTATGTGTTAAAATTCATTCTTTCTTTTTGCAGCTTTTATAACAATGAATCTGTTTGGACAGAAGACTAGTGTTTGGATAGGTCTGCAGAGTGATGATTATGGAAAATGGGTGAATGAACATCCGAAGGTATATTCCAATTGGCTTCCAGTGGTTGAAATAGTTCATGTAAGTTTTATGAAATGCGTTTCGTGGGGAGGTGTTGTTTTGTACATAATAATCAGTGATTTTTTTAAAAGGATAGGGCCTGATAGGGCCTCAACATGGGCTTACTTTTGCACGTCCTAATAATGGAGGGAACAGTTTCATAGGTCCAATTAAATGTGGTCAAAAATGATCCTCTGTAGACATCTAGCTGTTTGATTTACACCTTCAGTTGGGTAGACACACATATCCCATCATTTACTCCTACAGCTCTTTACAAGCACAAAATTTGAGGCATAACAAGTGGTAATCAGTTTTTAAAATCTGCTCCAGAGAGACTGGGGAATCAAAATTATCATGAAGTGTACTGTGCAGTGTATTGCTTTATGCATAGAGAAATATTTAGTTAGTTCTGATTTCACATTCTTTCAACTGAATTATGCAAAGTTTTCATTATGATGTTTCAATTTTTAATTATGATGATGTACATTAGAATGTTCATGTTTAGTGACTGTCAGCTGGTTAATCTTCTGCGTGCTTTCTCTTGTAATGATTTTTATTTTAATCAGTTAAGAGTTATATATTAGTTTTTAGGCAGTGTTCATTCATTATCATGATACATGTTTATTACAGGGTCAGAGGTATAACAGTGCTAATATCCAAGAACAAGTTCCGTTGTGTACCTTGGTATCAAATAACCCTAATTTTCATTTTACGGGAAAATGGTACTTAGAAAGCTGTCAGAAAAATTATGGTTTTATCTGCCAAAAGACTCAAGGTAAGGATTTGTTTCTGTTTTACTCTCACTCTCAGCCCTCTCCATTGTTAATTAACTTGCTCACTTTCTTCTCTCTCAGCTGTGGTATGTTGTATACATTCTTTATAAACCGTGGAATGTAAATTACCTCTTACACGGTTTCATGTCAACAGCCTAAAACTACAAATTATCTGTAATATTTTGGATAAATCAACATTGCTACATGATCAATACCAAGAGTATTATCTTTGGTTTTTTCTTCTGGCTATACATTGCATATCTTAGATCACGGAGGGGAGCAGGTATTTGGGGTGATGCATAACTTGGAGTAATGGTATAAAATTTAGACTAACCATCAGAAAAAACTACTGACAATGAGATTCAGTATGCGACCTGTAAAACTGGATTATAGAAAACTTCAGGAAAAAGTACTGTAGAGAACAATCCACACAGAGAGGAAGATAGACTAGAAGACCTAATATAGTTGGTTTTTTTCCACAGATTCCAAGGCCAGCAGGGACCATTGTAGTCTTCTAGTCTGACCTTCTGTATAATGCAGGCAAAATAATTCCTAGAGCGTATCTTTTAGAAAAACATCCCATCTTGATTTAAAAATTGGCAGTGGTGGAGAATCCATCACAACCCGTGGTAAATTGTTCCAGTGGTTAATTATTCGCTGTTAAAGTTCTGCATCTTATTTCCAGTCTGAAGTTGTCTAGCTTCGACTTCCAGCTATTAGATCATGTTGTACCTTTCTCTGCTAGACTGAAGAACCCACTACTAAATATTTGTTCCCCATGTAGGTATTTATAGATTCTAATCAAGTTGCCCCTTAACTGTCTCTTTGTTAAGCTAAATAGATTGAGTTCCTTGAGTAAATCACTATCTATAAGGCATGTTGTCTAAGCCTTTAATCATTCTTGTGGCTCTTTAAATCCACTCCAGTTTAGCAACATTCTTCTTGAATTGAAGAACTGGATGCAGTTTTCCAGCAGCAGTCACACCAGTGCCAAATCCAGAGGTAAAATTACCTCTCTGCTCCTACTTGGGATTCTCATTTATGCATCCAAGGATCGCATTAGGCCTTTTGGCCACAGTGTTGCACTGAGAGTTCATGTTCAGGTGATTATCTTCCCTGAACCCCAAATCTTTTTCGGAGTTACAGCTTTCCAGAAGAGATTCCCCCATTGTGTAAGTTATGCCCTATATACTTTGTTCCTAGATGTATATGTTTACATTTAGCCATATTAAAATACACATTGTTTGCTTGCACCCAGCTTACCAAGAGATCCAGATCACTCTGTATCAGTGACCTGCCCTCTTCATTATTCAACACTTCCTCAATTTTTGTGTCATCTGCAAATTTGATCAGTGATGATTTTTGTTTTCTTCCAGGTCATTAATAAAAATGTTAAATACCATAGGGCCTAGAACCGATCCCTGTGGGACCCCATTAGAAACACTCCCGTTTGATTCCCCATTTACAATTACTTTTTGAGACCTATCATTTAGCCAGCTTTTAATCCATTTAATATGTCCGATGTTAATTTTGTTATAGAGACAAGGTGGCTGAGATAATATCTTTTATTGAACCAACTTCTCTTGGTGAAAGAGACAAACTTTAGGGCTACACATAGCTTTTCTTCTTGGGATGGGTCATTTAGTTCTTTGTTCAGAGCTTCGATTGTAGAAAAGTTACTCCAGAGGGAAGAAGCAGGAATGAAGACAAAATGGAGATGATGCAGCTGCCCTTTATATTCTTTTGCCATGAGGCTTGTACTTCCTTTTTCCCAAACACAAGGTGCCCAGCACATGGCATGGAAAAGCCTTAGAATTCTGTCCATCAGGATACCAAATGCCTTGCTGACTCATAAGGTATATTCACTGGTTCCTTTCAATGGGTTCATTGTACAGTTAATGACCTTTGATGGGCCATCAAACAGGCTAGGCATTGATGATGCTAATCTGCCTGGGGATGTCACACAGAAACACAGCATATTAACCAGGACAATTACTTAATGACAGGTTTCAGAGTAGCAGCCGTGTTAGTCTGTATCCGCAAAAAGAAAAGGAGTACTTGTGGCACCTTAGAGACTAACAAATTTATTTGAGCATAAGCCTTCGTGAGCCACAGCCCACTTCATCGGATGCATGCAGCGGAAAACACAGCGGGGAGATTTTATATCCGATGAAGTGGGCTGTGGCTCACGAAGGCTTATGTTCAAATAAATTTGTTAGTCTCTAAGGTGCCACAAGTACTCCTTTTCTTTCTGTTTTGCTTGTAAGTCTTCCTGTATACCTGTGGGCTGGCAAGTGGGTAATGAAGTCTTACAGTGACATGTGATCATGTCACCTGAACTGGAATCCATCTTTAACCTGGTGCTTTTCCATTGAGAAGGAGGGGTGGTAACCCAGAGGGACAAAGGATTCCCGCCTTATGCAAAAGATATATAAGTGGGTGGAACAGAACAAAGGGGGCAGCCGTCATGAGAAATCCTCTAGCTACCACCTGAGCTGGAACAAGGACTGTACCAGGGGAAAGGATTGTGCCCTTACTAGGACGGCGTCCAGTCTGTGAAAGAAACTTATTGAAACATCTCTGAGGGTGAGATTGTATCTGTATTCAGTTTTATTACTGTACTAGACTTAGACTTGCATGTTTTATTTTATTTTGCTTGGTAATTCACTTTGTTCTGCCTGTTACTACTTGGAACCACTTAAATCCTACTTTCTATATTTAATAAAATCACTTTTTACTTATTAATTAACCCAGAGTATGTATTAATACCGGGGGGGGGGGAACAAAGAGCTGTGCATCTCTCTCTATCAGTGTTATAGAGTGTGAACAATTTATGAGTTTACCCTGTATAAGCTTTATACCAGCTCCCCCCCCCCCCCACCTCCGGTATTAATACATACTCTGGGTTAATTAATTTGGACCCCATTGGGAGTTGAGTATCTGAGTGTTAAAGACAGGAACACTTCTTAAGCTGCGTTCAATTAAGTCTGCAGCTTTGGGGCACGTGGTTCAGACCCTGGGTCTGTGCTGGAGCAGACTGGCATGTCTGGCTTAACAAGACAGGGTGCTGGAGTCCTAAGCTGGCAGGGAAAGCAGGGGCAGAAGTAGTTTTGGCACATCAGTTGGCAGCCCCAGGGGGGTTCTGTGATCCAACCCGTCACAACGTGATGCTCTTTACAGCTAATTTCTGAAGGCACCCCCTAGTCTTTGTACTATTTAGATTAATCTTTGACTCTGAGATTGTTAATGCACAATTTTCTCTCCTTGAAAAGACCTCACAGTTGGATATGTACATTACTCACTCTGTGCAAAATATGTATTTTTTACAATTCAAAACCAGGCTCTTATTAGCATGATAAGCAGATAAGTAAACCTTTGGATTACTCCAGTTCCTCAGTCCAGTGGGAGATCAAGGAGATCCCATTAAACAGGTGTGTAATGAGACCCTCTAAGGTTACACTCAAAACATCACTGTAAAACAGCATCACTGAGCTGGTGCATGCCTTTACCCTGGGATTGAGGCCCACTGGCATTAGTTCCCATTTGAATTCTTGTTGAAATTCAAAGTTTGAGAGTGGATAGAAAGCCTTGCTCTCTGTGTACTGAATCCATTCATTTTCCACACAAATTCAATCTTTGGCCTTGCTGTGATTTCAAACAAGAGTCGTGTGTGTGTTTGTTTGTTGTGTTGACATGGTCTCAGGGGTGCTTCTAGAAGAACTAACAGATTTGGGATTTTTACATTTGTTTTCAAGGATAGTCATTCGGCTTTGAGAACTGTTAATTTATTAAATATTGTCTGTTAAAGGAAAATGTTTGATACTGAAAATACTGGATATTTTGTCTTTTTCTTTCTGTTTGTCGCAGATACGTCCAGACATGCCATAGATGCATCTGAGATGTATCCAGTACCAGATACTTTAGAATATGGAAACAGAACATATAAACTAATACGTGGGAATATGACTTGGTTTGCTGCTTTAAAAACCTGCATGGCAAATGGAACTGAATTGGTCAGCGTTACGGACCATTATCACCAAGCCTTCCTCACGGTCATTGTAAACAGACTAGGATATGCCCACTGGATTGGACTGTCTACTTCAGATGTACGTAATGGAGTCTGTGCATATGAATATGATACTGAAGATTAGTTTTTACAGTAACAAGGTAACAAGCTGTGAAAAAAAAAAAAGGAAATGTGTATTCACTTGAAATTGGTGCATTTGTAAATAGAGATGAGCTTGCAGCAAAAACCTCAAGCTGAATACCCCTGTACTTGGGAGAAGTTCGGATCCTGAAGCAAAACTCAACTATGTGGCTTGGGCTTATCTCTAGTTGTAACACAACATACAAATAAATTGTAATCAGTGTGGTGTCAGCACTGCATGGTGTGATGCTAGAGTCCCAGCACTGAAAAGAAGCTTAAAGGCAGAGAGAAGAACATTCACAGGCAAAAAGCCTTTTGTGAGCTGACCACTGAAGTGGCTTTGGCTTCATTCTTGGTATACTTATGCTCCAGATAACTACTTTATTCATGGTCAGCTGCCACAGTGGTTCAGTTAGTACAGTAAAAGCTTTTTTATCCAGCATGTTGGGGGAATGGGGCGTACTGGTAAGTGAAAAATTCCAGTTAACCAAGAGGGAGGGAGTTGGGTTGCAGGGCTGGGAGTTGGGGCACAGGCTCTGGGAGGGAGTTTGGATATGGCAGGGTGCTTGGGGCAGGGGGTTGGGGAGTGGGAGAGGTTTCAGGGTGCTAGATCTGGGGGGTGCTCACCTCAGGTGGCTCCCCACAAGCGGCAACCTGTCCCTGTTGTTTCTAGGTGGAGGAGCAGGTAGGCAGCTCTGTGCGCTGCCCCCGCCCTGAGTGCTGCCTCCGCAGCTCCCATTGGCCAGGAACTGTAGTAGAAAGGATCTTGCAGAATTACATAGTAATGGTCCTTGGGAATGTGTCTGCATCATTTAGTTAGGGCCCTGCCTTGGAGGAGGAAAAGCCAGATTTGCCAGCCCATGGAAAGGATATCAAAGAAGAAGCCACTTATGTGACAGTAACACATAAAGAGAAATAATCCTGAATTTATTTTGGCAGAATGGGCTTAACTTTGAGTGGTCAGATGGTACCAAGTCTTTGTTTACCTTCTGGGGAGACGAGGAGTCACAGTCACTGGGCAGCTGTGTTTATATTGATATTAATGGGCAGTGGAAAAGTGCTACCTGTGAAAGACTTCTACAAGGAGCAGTTTGTCATGTGCCAACTGGTAAGTCATGGTTTAGTTTTATATTAAATCTCAAGAAATTTAGTTTTACACATTGTCTATGGAAGAATGTGAACAGAAGTATGTTGATTCACAGTTGACTACTGATTATTATAAAATATAGAAGTATTTAGGGCTAGATTCACAAAAGGACGTAAACTGCTTTAGGAGTACTTGTGGCACCTTAGAGACTAACCAATTTATTTGAGCATAAGCTTTCGTGAGCTACAGCTCACTTCATCGGATGCTTATGCTCAAATAAATTGGTTAGTCTCTAAGGTGCCATAAGTACTCCTTTTCTTTTTGCAAATACAGACTAACACGGCTGTTACCCTGAAAACTGCTTTAGGTGACTAAATCCCAGAATCAGGCCCTACTGGGATTCACAAACTCCTGCTCAGGTGCCACCAAACTCACTGGGTGCTTAAATTACTGCAGTAAAAGTTCCCTAGGCACCTACTCTTCTGCCTCTATGCATGTGCATGACACCCCATGTCAGATGTCCCAGATGCCTAAGCCCCAGAGTCATGCACTAACTGGAGGAAGATAGGAGTTCCTCTGCATAACTTACCTGAAGGCCTGATCTAGTCAACGTGCTCAGAGCTTATCTATCGGATTAAGCCGCCATAGGCTAGCTCACACAAAATGAGCAGCAGCAGTCTACACCTCATAAGCACTGGTGTAGACCATTGGGTTGTGGGAGATCCCTGAGGAGGAGAAGGGATGTGAACAGCAATCTCCTGTCTTTTGGGAGCTTGTTCTGAGCATTAAGCTATTGGATATTCTGATGTGATGTTCCCAGTCTCTCCTGTTGAAGCTGTTCCATTGTGGCTCAACGGGACTGGGTCATGGGCCTCCCACCTCCCAAGTGAGTGCTCTAACTACCAGGCCACAGAGTCATTCTCATACTCACGATCTCTCTGGCCCCATGACTGAGAATGCGAAGCAGGTGGAGGCACTTCCCTGCAGCCCACACTTAGACCCCTAACTCCATTAGAGGAGCAGGCCTTAGCACACCTTGGCCTCCGTTGGCTTGCTGAGATGAGTAGCCACCTAGTATGTTGGCTTTTGTGAATCCCATTCTTAGGTACCAGTTTTCTCCCCATTCATTGTATAGGGGCTTAACTCAGGCTTTGTGAATCCCAGTGGTCTTTAGGTGCCTAAAAGTTGGTGTGAAACTAAATTAAAAAAACAAACCTGGACTTTGGGTTCAGGCCAATGGGAGAAAGGAAAACACCTTCTTGTAACTGGAAAAAACAAATGAGAAATGTTAGATTTAGCATGAAGTATAATACACTTTAATAAAATTCACTGAGCATGGATGATTTGGTGGTCATCAGTTAGAAATGAGTAGACTCTTGTCTAGATTTCCTGGATCCAAACCACAGTTTAAAATCCTTCCATGGATGTCTTAGCCCTGAGGTAAAGAGAGTTCCAGGCAATTTACTGTGTGAGGGGGGTTTTGAATAAGACCAAATACCGAGATCCTGTTTTCACTCTCTTGAATCATAAATGATATTGCACTGCCTAGAAAACAAGAAGGACATATTTAACAACACTGGTGATATACTTAAAATGGTGCCTCAAAAGTGGTTATACAAAAGTAACTAACAGTTTTTAATTGAATTAAAGGTACTGTCTCTGCTGAGTCCTTTGCAGTACTAAGCAGTGTCCTTTAAACATTCCTTCAACACAGGACCACATTACCCTATCCAAGGGCCCAGTCCCGCTGCCATTTAACTCCTATTGGCTTCAATGGGAGTAGCATGAGATCTATTGTCCATTTTAAAAAATATATATTGAGCTAATTTCTCACCAGATGGCATCTAGGGTGAGGAAAGGCAGCAGGATCAGTCAGAATGATTGTATTTATGTGGCTGTATTCCTTAATTTATCTTATTTGGGTTTAGGAATAGCTTACTTCAATTTAGCTTTATGCAAAAAAAGAGAAAAAAATAGATCTAAACTGTGGATGAGTCAAGTGTCCATTTTTCGTTATGATTTTTACAATAAAGAAAGATTTTTCCATGCCATAATACAGTAAAAAAATTACCAGTTTACATGTACGCTTCTCAAGTGTAAAATTATTGCTAGTATTATTCTAAAATGATTTGTGGGATGTTTCTTAATATATTGTGTTACTCCATTAAACCTACAATGTTATTTCTGTCACAGAAAAGAAACTAATTCAATACAGAGGCTTATGCTCAGAAAAAAATGTCACCTGGATAAAATTTAGAAGCAATTGCTACAGGTTTTCCACAGTTTTCGAGAGTACAAGTTTTGATACAGCATATGAATTTTGCAAAAAGCAAGGTAATCTGTTATTAGTTATCTTTACAGCAGTAAAATGTCATGTATTCTTCTGAACATTTTAAATAACTTATTTAAATAGTGGCCTGTTTTATATGGGAGTGAAGATGATGATATTGTAGCTAACTAAAACAACTAACAAATGTTCTAAAATACAGCATGATAAAAGTTTTCGTTGCATTTGTATAAAATTCAATTATTTTTCTCTTCAGATTACTGTAAAGATCCTGTGATTAGTTTCATAACAGTCTGACAGTTTCAAATTTATACCTGCATTGTAAATTTAGAAGTTATGTAGTGTAACCATAACTTAAAATCTCTAACATAACTATGCATAATGTTGAACTTTTGAAGCACAATATTAAGTTTTGACACCATGCAACAGGTGTTGTTTCTTCTGTAGCAAAAGCCCGTGTGTGGGAAATGTAACTTCCATGTGGCGTGTGAGAATGAAACAAAAATATTTTGTTTAAAGAGAGAGGCTGGAATTTTCAAAGGCGCCTAAGAGAGTTAGGTGCCCACACCTACTGAATTGCTTTGGGTATTGGAAAACTAACTTCCTAAGGCTCCACTGAAAAATAAGAACGGCCATGCTAGGTCAGACCAATGGTCAATCTAGTCCAGTATGCTGTCTTACAACAATGGCCAGTGCCAGATGCTTCAGAGCAAATGAACAGAACAGGGCAATTATCGAGTGATCCATCCCCTGTCATCCAGCCCCAGCTTCTGGCAGTCGGAGGTGTAGGGACATCCTGAGCATGGGGTTACATTAGTTATCTTGAGAAGAGTGAATTGCGATTACAGCTGGAGGAGTAGATTTCCCACTGTGTAAGGCTAGGTGAATAGAGTTTAATTATGTTCTGAACATGATCAACAATGAAGAAACTTGGTATATATGTTTCATCTGCAGGATCTAATCTTTTAACTATTAAAGATGAAGATGAAAATGCTTTTGTTCTGGAAGAATTGCACCCTTTTGGTTCTTCTGTCCAAAGGATTTGGTTGAACATTCAGTTTGTTGCGAACAGTAAGTAATGGAATACATTAATATGATGGTACAGTTCTTAGTTTAGCGTTGACAACCACTTACCAGAACACTCAACTTGTTTATCTCAGATGTCTTTGTCAGTTTAGGGTGCACCTGAAATACAAAGTTCTATCTCTGTAGCTGTTAAAGCTATGACCATTCAGTTGGAACATTCTGGCTTGTGTCCCACTATAATGGCTGGCTCACAGGAAGGATAATACCCTTATTCCTTTCCGGGGCAGGATGGCTGGTTACTGCAGAACAGATTCCCTCCTCCTCCACATCACCAACCACTCTACTCCACAGCACAGAGACACATCCTGTTTCATTGCCCACACCTTAACTGCTCATAATGGATGGCACTGTTTTTGTTGTGAGAAACAGGTTTCTCAATGCTGGGCCCATATGCAGTCTGCTCCTGGCAGGTAGGCTACCTCTCTGAGGCTCTGATCTAGGAAAACACACAAGAATGTGCTAAAGTCCATCAATATTCAGGAGACATGCAAGTGGTTTCCTGAATAGGAATGCTTTCCTGAATTGGAGATGGAGGGAACAAAAGAAGCTCCTGCAATGCATATCAGAGAAGATAACTTTGCCCATATTTTTGGGGAGCTGGCTCTCCAGAATCCCCCTATCCAGTTGTCCTCTCCTCATTCTTTCCTGTTCAGCATGTATTTAAACACACATTACACAGACCTCACAATGTTTAAATATTTTTGCCCTTAGATGACACAGTAGCATGGCTTGATGGTTCTCCCTTAAATTATTCAAACTGGGGCATCAGGGAGCCTGACTTGGATCATCTCAAAGGGAATTTTTGTGTTGCTTTGAGGACCACAGATGGAGTATGGCAATTATCTCCCTGCAGAGAGAAAAAGGGATTTGTATGTAAAATGGATACAGGTATGTGTTTATGTGAAAGAAAATAACCATCTCTTTATAACATTGTTTTATATTCCCCTGGTTTCCCCTTTTCTTTACTTTAGGCTTCCTCTGAAATGGTGTTCAGTTAATGGCCTTTAATGCCATTGCACCTTCAGTTTCCCATATGTCTGCAGTCCTCTTCACAACTGGACTTTGCATTCATGAAGCCTGTAGGCCTCACTTGATTTTGATAGTCTATAAATATAAAGGATATTTCATTTTTTATACATAATTTTTGTCCCTTTTTATTCATGGACATAGCTTTGAAGAAGTGAACTAACTTCAAAGGTTGCAATTTTATCACTGATTTTTCTCCCTAAAGATCATTCTTTATTTCTGGTTCTCCCTAATGCCATTCAAAATTGGCCTGTAGGACCCATAAAATCCTTAGTTGTGGTCACCTTATTTTGATGGGGATGCAGACCAGTTTGTAGTTGCAGGGAACAATGGGCACTGCTACTAATCGTGCTAGAGCTGCTGTAGCTGCTTTTCAGACTGCTGAGTCCGCTCCTCTGCTGAGCAGCCTGCGTGGCCTCCAGCCACAAGAGCAGCTTGCTAAATAGTGTGAAAGACAGCCTAGGATAGTGGACTGAACAGAA